>NC_071088.1:74070623-74700623 GCF_027358695.1 Spea bombifrons | reverse complement strand
TTTCTCTTGGCGATGGTGTAAACATTGTTATTCTGGAGTTTGCTGGAAACCGAGTCTAAAAAGAGGAGAAGATTAAACAGGAAGGTTCAATGAGACCAAAGTCAAGGTTCTGAGGGCAGGGCATAATAAGGTTTATAATACACGTTCAGTCAAGCACTTCGAGTGGAAGTAAAAATTTAAATTGCATAATTTTAATGATACGGAGAGTGATGAGAAGCAGTCTACTGACATGATGTCCTGGCAGCCAAAGAGTAGCAATAAAACTCAGCAAAAAAAGAGGTATAATAATTCACTAATGGTCTCCCTTTAATTATGATGCTACCTAAAGACGCAGGCATAGCAGAATTTTATAGAAATATATATATATATCAATGCATTTTACATTATGTGGAATTTTATGACATTGTACGTTTACGTTAATCTTTTTGTACATTTACTGTGGGGTTTATTCACTGTAGGTAGAGTTGCTGGGAGATGTGTAGTTTGAATTCACTATGTCATTGTTGCCACCTCTCCCTTTGGCGAATACACCCATATATATGTCTAAAACGCAAAAGCACAGCAGTTTGTTCCGCTTAGGTGTTCCTATGGTGTTCTGCATCCAGACTCGAGCGTATCTTAAGTCTTAAAGCACGGCGTCATTTCCAAAGTGACACTGCTAGCCTGCGTCATACGTCTGTGTGCACTGCAGTGCTGCGGTACACTAGTTACAGTGCTCGGTATGTAGCTCTTTGTTCTTTGCTTATAAACCCTATCACTTCCAATACAGAGCTGTTTTCCCTAGGATATATATACGGGTTAAGTCTTCTCAGATGCGATTCCAGCAAACCGCCACGTGACTTGCTGTTATTTTTAGATCTTTCAGAGCTGAGCTGCTGAACTGGAATCAACTGCGGTGCGCTCTGCCATGCTCTCCCACTTCATCTCATTGCAGGGGAGAGGCGACGCAGGTAGAGATAGGGTTTTGATTGTACGTATGCCGTGTGGACACAAGGAGGAAAGGGGGAATATTTAAAAAGCAAAAAGAGGATTAAAAGAAATGGGTGGGGTGGAGTAACAACAGAAAGAAAAGGATGCAAAGAATAGAAAGTACCCAATAAATATTTGCTGGGGATGGATAGAGTCTTAGAGTAAAATCACAGCCAAAGGCAGGAAAGTAAAAATGTAAAGAAATGTGAAATCATTGCTTTTACATATAAATTACCATGTATTGTGTTTGCAGGGTGTGGAATAAAAAAGACAGTATTCACCAGTTTAAGTATATACACAGCGTCATATATTTACCATTTTCACCTTGACAGAAAACTTATTTTATCAGTTTTCTTTCCATTACCCTGAAGTCTATAATCCCAGAGCAATCAAAACCTGAAAGTACTGCCTGCTATAAATCACCATATTTTCACAATACTAAAATAATCCACAGCAAGTGCTCTGTCGGTATCAATCTGCTTCAGAACTACAACACCCATGAGTTCAATAATAAATTAATGATGGCGGTAGTAGTAGTTCGATATAAGCTAAAACTTTGTTTGGGGAATCGGGCTCAGTGGGGATTCCTTAGATGACTGCATGTTGGCTCAAAATCTTCCTATGATGTAGATATATTATGGAAAGATAATATACTCAGCCCATACCATCACTATAAGAGGTTATACATTTAAGAAGCTTCTGGCTGTCCAAGTTTACGGAATACAAGCAAACGATAAGCAACATCAATAATCGAGAGTGACCCTCTAAAAAACCTCTTGGCGCGCATACAGAATATGGAATATAAACTAGAGCTCCTTACTAATAAAAAAATAAATCCATAATTGTTTGCAAAAACAGAAATTCTATTGAATACAAGAAGTAGTGAGTCACAAATTTATGAGACATACTTTTGTCTCATTCTTTGAAGCAAATGGTTAAATTGTCTGTTTTGATCTTTTTATAACGAAGTTCATTCTGTTTCCAAATGTATTTAAAAAGGATCCTTCTATCTTTATTTTTAAATGAAACCCAAGTATTTGTTGTGCACAACTAAACAGCTGCATGAGATCAATCCAAAAAAAAACAAAAAACAGATTTTGGTTCCATATTTAAGCAAGTAATATTGTTTATAAACCAAATTGGTCATGTTTTATAAGCTACAAAGAGGTAAGAGAGCAAAGGCCAATCCCAGATCTGTTGGATAGCCTAAACTGTGCTTTTAAATAATAAATTGATGTTACATAGAAACACAGTAAAACCTATAATGGAACAGCAAGAACGAAAAGACATCTAGTCTGCCTTCTAGAACTATTTACTTATTTATTCCATAGGATGGCTTTTATGCACATCCCAAGTATTTTCTTGAAACAATGAGTTACCCAACTATGATTCTAGCTTTCACTTAAAGCTAAAAATCTTAAATTACAATGGGGTACATGTTGTGCTATAGTAAATGGCGGAGGTAATAATGTAACTATTTCAGGCTCTTTTCTAATCTGCTTCAAAATTAGATGTGGCCTGTGGGTTGCAGAAGTCTTGTCTGGGATCACATATCTGTTAGCTTTACAATGAAGGTGAAAATGATTCCATACATTTGCCTATGTACTACCGACTGTTCTACAAGTCTGTGTGTATAATACTTCTTCACAGAGATGAATGAAAGATTTTAAGTGAGCTCAAGCCTAGGGGGTCTAAAAACTTGACGCATTTTGATATCAAACAGCCAGGAGCTTCTGAAACCAAGATCGTGGCAAATAATGGAAAGCCGAGCCCTGCAGGCATCCTTCCCTTCTTCTGTAAAATATTGTCCCCATGTGAATTCATCCATAAGGTTAGATGAAGCAACGAGCCAGAGGCACTTGGTATGGCCCTTGAACCATAAATCCTTTAATCAGAACAAATGAAACAGAGAACGCGACAGAACCAAGCAGCCCGCTCAGTACATTCTGAAATCTCAAGGAGGCCATTCGCTAGGTAGTGAATGGAACATCAGATCATTTATTTTTTTTGCAGAAGGATTTAAAATAAAGGGCTACAACTGGGTGTGACCTTGATGTGCAGACAAAGAATTCTGAGGAAAAACACACTCCAGTAACTCAAGAAAGGGGAAATATGAATCACATGTCATCTACCACCATAGAATCATTCTCCATGTAGAACCTAATCTGTTCCTGAAATTTGTTCTATTAAGAACACCATCTGTAGTGCCCAGAAGAGAATTGTGACATAAATGGGTTCATAGTGTGATGAAGGCATCTAAGTGTAAGGGTTAATTATTGAGAAAAGGTTTAATTTGCTGGGGTTTTTTTTTCAGTTATTCTCTGTATAAAAGCATAACAGGAACTTTAAATCAAAGTGAAGTCACGCAGAATGTTCTAACGGGCTGAACACAGCTAAACATGTCCTTAAACCCTGGGATGCTGGGAGCTTGAAAACTGGAGAAGTACTGCATGAAACCAGCCGCAAATTTGCAAACGATCGTTAATGAGCATGATCACGTAGACAGATATTGATTTTAATGTATTACTAAAAGAAATAAAAGGGGGACCCTTCCAGCCATTAAAGCAGACTCTCACACGGATCGGTTAGTGATGTCTGGTGTCTCGCCCTGCAGCCCGTCTCACACTGTGAAGCAGTGCATTGCTTTGAGGGTCTCTCAGTGAAGGAAGGGATATATAAGGCATAAACTGTTTCATTCATTACCAGATATTATGCATGTATTTTGAATTGGTTAGTAAATTATATGCATAATTTCATGAAAGCGTCATCTTTGTATCCTACAGGCGTCTGCAGTCCTGGGTTAACACATCTCAGAACAGATTTCTAATTATTGCAAATTGTCTCCTCCTTTTAAAAGCTTGTTTATCGTAGGATAAATCATACATTATGGCATGTGTGTATATAGGTAAGATAGATAGACAGACTGCATTAAACTAACCTGCATTTAGATGACACTCTTTAATCTGGAACTGAAGTTCGTTCTCATTGGGAATGTCCTTCCAGGTGGCCAGGAAGACTTGGCGTTCTGCGGGAGAAAAATAAATGTAGTAAAAGTATGACACTGGCGCAAATAAAAAATACTGCCTCTGTTAGTATGTCAACTAGAAAGGGGCTTTGGCAGGAAAAAGAGTGGATTAATGATAAAGCAAAAAGGGGCAGCTGCCACAAAGTTCTTGTATTTGAAATGCAAAGTGCTACACTGAATGCTGGCAGTCAAGCAGCCATGAGGAGGCCTAGCAAGTATGAATAAAAGGGGTCAACGTGGTCAATGTGTCAATTAAGCACACACACTTGAATTAACATTACGGAAAAGGGCCTTCTTCAGGCGATGGTAGACTGGCAGTACCGTGCTGCTCTTACAACGTTTTATGAACCAAAACGCCTAGGGGGCTCTTCACTAAGAAGAAAGCCATGCAGTGTGTTGCAATTAGATTCAGATGAAGTCAGTTTCTACAACTGTGCAACATCCAGTATATATAGCAGGATAATTCAACTAGCTCTGGTTGGAAGATTGAAAGGTGTAGCCGTAGCAAATCGGTGTAAGGAATGGACGCTGCGAATGAAATTATGTCTTTTTGCTATTTATCTGTGGTATTTATGAAAGCAGAACTAAATGAATTCTGCTACAAAGTTGTAAACATGGAGAAAAATGCAATGGAAACCAATGCAACATTAATGCTGATTTCTCCCTTTGTAACAGCCAATGCAATATTACCTTGATAAACATAGGACTTTTGTATGTTGTACCAGTGCCCAGGAAATCAAGAAACATGTCCACCCCACTTACACGGCATGGACTTAATCAGCATGATACCCCATGGCTCTTACCCATCTTTCCATCTTCCACAAACAGTACATGCAGAGGTATGAGGCAGCTGAAGTAGAAGACATCAATGTTGTTTTTCACAGCAACCTATGATACATACAAGAGTAGTGAGCAGAAAACGTGTGCACCAAGCTTAAATTACAGAGCACCCCCAGCAGATCCCAAGGACTTCAAACCACACATAACCCTCATCTTGTGCAGGGTCAGATTCAGCTGCTCCTAAATCATCCTCTCATGCACATGAATAGAAATGACACTCGTACGCCTGTGTTCTTCTAAAAATAACCAATGCCCTTTTAGTTATTACTGACCGAAATTAATACAATACATCAATCCACTTCATTTCCACCCTTCAGTTCCCTCAGCCGACACTCAAGCAAATTGTTATTTCCATAATACTGTCATCTGGTGCCTCCAGACTAGGTTTGCATCTCAGTGGACCATTTGAATATATACATTTGGCTTTTGTAATCAATCATGACAGCAGATCAAGCTCTGTTAACGGCAGTGCACAAAACTCTTAACTTATATGTGCGGAGAAACACGTGACCTGGACCTGCTGGTGACCTTGTTGAAAGAGATTCCTGCAAGCTGGATCCTCACTATTGTACTGGTGACTGTATGTCTCGCCCTCACACTGGTTAAGATCCAATGGGATCATATCACATTATACGGTTGAGAAACATGCTGACCGGTGTAAGGACAGTCTCAGCAAGAAGCATCACACATTAAAGGGCAATTATGAAAAACCACAATGCTGGGCATGGTAGGTTGGGATAGGGGACTATGACATGTACTTTCTCCCTTGTCTTATTTTAGCATCCTCCTCGTGTAGAGACCATTGAAATGCTTCAAACAAAAGCTATGTTTTATAGGGGGGAAAAAGGTTACGGCTTCTGTAATAAAAAATAATAATAAAGCCACATTTATGTAAAATATAAATGTGTTCAGGGGTATGAATATTTTGGATGTGTTGATGTAATTAATGAAATTTGTAGTACCAAATAATTTTTCGTATCTCTTCCCTTCTTTTTTGCATTAAACATAAGCAGTTCAGCTTTAATTAATTGTTTTGGCAGGCTACATGACAAATCAGAGGGAAACAAATTACATTTATTTCCCTAAATGTGAAACCAGGCATGTTCGCATACTCCCAAATGCTACAAATTTGTGGTGTTCCAGAGAGGAAAATAAGCCACAGAGGATGCTACAATCTCCAGAGGCTTTGGAGACATTATGAGGTACGCAGATTGGGTTTTAATACTTGGGACACAAAACCACCTGCATTTCTACCATTAACCTGGAACACTGCCACATGGGAACAAGAAGCATAACAGCCATGTAGGAGATGGCAAAGTCACTAATGACATGTCTGGCATGGGTGGAACACTCTAATTGATTTTTGTAGATGCATCACTAAGAATGAATGGGGAAGCAGATGGCTCTATGGGAATACATCAACCAACACACGCAGCTGAACATTCTGCGAAGGGAATATGTTATAGCGGGCAATTTCCCTAGCCTTGGACAAGCACATCATTTTCTTATTGTTGTGTATGCTTGCGACGTCTGCTGTTATCTGGCTCTTGACGTACACACCGTAAAATGAAATTCAGAAGAACCTCTGGCATTACTTGAGGAGAGATCTCTGTTTTATGGTAATTCAGGCACCATGATTATGGGTCTCTGAAATTTTCTCTCACTATCTCAACATAATGTATGCATGAACCAACAAACCTTACAATGAGTTCATGGTTACCTGAAGGTTGTTAAGTGGCTCCATTTTCATGACTGGCCCAAGGGTGTTAAGAGGGAGGGAAATATCAATGCTTTGGTTTGGCATGAGGGGCGTGTGGATAGCCAGAGGGGTACTGGGAATGACTCCAAAGCTGAAGTAGAAGACAGAAAACAAATACGTTGTCGGATACAAAATAAGGAGAACACGTTGCCTAGTTGTTTTAGGCAATACAAGTAGCGCAGAAAATACAGAAACATAGAATGCGTTAATCTTCACATGAATCAATGTTCTTTGTTCAGTAACTGATTGTAGACGTTGGGGAAATTGTACCTGTTCTTGTTAAACTGGATGGCAAAGTCAGTCATGTGCTGTAGCGCCTTGTTTGTGAAGTTCATGTCCATGTAGATATGTCCCTGTCTGTGGGAGAACGTACCAGAGATCTCAAGCCCTTTGGCCTTTACGGCAGGCAACCACACCTGCGGAGAAGAAGCTATGTTGTCATCACTGGCAAACATTTTAAACGAATATACCTTGTACAACATAAACATAAGCAAAATAGTTTTGTTAAAAGTTACACATTTAAAGGAAAAGCAAGCAAGCAATTTATATTGGCTTAGAGTGGATATGTCAAGGGTAGATGTTAGTTTTACAGACCAGTTACACTTGCGAATCGGCTTTCAAGGACCATGTCTTACAGGCAGCTTATGTATGTAGTGAGCAAGTCTGGCTGGTCTTGTGGGAAGTTTGGTGAGATGCTCACATGGTGTGGCTGGGATCCAGCTTGGTAAGCCGTGTCCAAAGTCTAGCTTGCCTGAATCAATGTGTCCATCCCAGGCAAATGCCAGGTAATCTAAATGATACAGAACCTGCGATTGGGACATTTTTTTTACAGTAGCATGGATACCATGTTGATTAGGAGGGGTTAGACTTTAAGTAAGATTGGAATATATTTGCCCGTCAGTTTTTCTAGAGCTAAAAAGGCAGTCAAGGTGAAAATTCTTCAAACTCTCACTCAGGGTTGCAATAAAATTATGTAATGCATTTAAAAAAATAATTATAATTTGCTACTGATCAATCCCAGAACAATAAGCAAAACAGCTCTCTAGGATCAGATGGAATACAGTTTCACTCATTATTTGATGAGACCAACTCACAGCTTTTGGTGTAACATATCCCCCGGGGGCCATGCCAATACCAGTGGAAAGCTCAAACAAGTCATTCAGGCCACTGCTAACCACGGCTGGGGTAGGGGAGGGAGCAAACGTTGTAGGAACCGAGGAAGGAATGAAGGTTGTCCCAACCTGTCAAAAAATGTAAATAGAGGGAATATTTTTCGACAATGGACATCTTTGGCAGAAATGCATATTTCTCATCTCCTGCTCAATCACAAGCAGACCACTTTTGGCACTCACAAGAACTTCAGTAAAGCTATAACAAATAATGTCACCTTTATATAGCTCCATTCATTTACTTAGCAACCAATGGAATGCTCATGTCAACTTGATGTATTTATTGCTATGGTAATAAGACCACATTAGTCCTTGCCTTGATGCACTATTGTGAACAAAATACCTCTGCCTTAATTTACAAATGATTCATCTGACTATTCTGATAAGAGGAAACGTTCATAATGGTGGACACTATGTCTGTAACGTAACAATAACAAACAAAACACCACACACATTCTCAAAGAAAATTGGGCTTTAACTTGCAGTGGTGCAAAAAAAAACAACCACATAGCAAATGAAGATGTAATTAAGGGCACTGGATTTTGTCAACTGCTGAAAGCTGTACAGGAAGAAAATGCTTATAGCCCTATGACAACTATGTCCCCAATAACACAATAACAAAATTGCATGCTTACCGCAGGGCTTCCACCAATGCCTCCTCCAAGGTCACTTCCCAGCTAAAAGAAAATACAGTAAGGACCATCTTAAATGACTTACCACCTGACTTTAATAACATGCAAGGTTTTTCTGTTGAGTTCTTTACCCTCTAGGCTCAAACTCTTTTTGTGGCTCACTACATGGTTCCATAAGGGCAATGGAAAAGCCATCATGGTGGAAAAAGCAAAGATTGAAATGTAATAATAAAATTGTACATTAAAAAAAAATACCAGTAAGCAAGGATGGTCAAATCAATTTACAGTTTATAAGCCAGTGTCTCTTAGAGCTGGGAAGAGATATGTCAATACAGATCAATATAAAACAACACTAAAGGCTAGTTTCTAGCAGTAAAATCATCAGCCTGGAAAAGCTTAAAAATAAATTAACTGAACCGGTACAAAGTTGTGGTCATATAGTTCTGAGTATACTATCAATGTTCCTAGGGCTTGTGATGTATTCAATGCATTATGCAGTCCTACTAACCAGGGAGAAGTAATGCCTTGAAGGCTCCTTTGCATTCACAGCCACCAGTGACCAAGCCCTTTTGTCTGCTGTGACTGTGGTTAAAGGACACTCCAGCCATCATTAATGCTGAGAGGTCAGTTTAAAGTTTCTTGGGTCCTCCAGCAAATGCATGAGGGGATTCGGCAGAATACCCCCATTTGCCCTTTCCCCATTGTCCAGCTGTTTTCACTGCAGGAGAAGTGGTCGGCCTGACACATTGCCTTGCATGTGATGCATATCACCAGTTAGCTCCAGGGCTAGCTCCCAATGGAAGTGCTTTCCTGACTCACAAGTATCAGACCACAGGAAAGGATGGGAACTACAGCCCTACATCTGTAGCTGCGTTTTTTTAGGTTGAATAAATGCACATGGAACTATGTGATCGCTTTACATTCTCATGCCTTGGATAAATGTCTTGCAGGAGATGTGTTCGGCGGAGCACATCACCCTGTACGTGATATACTCACACCAGAGCTAGCTTGGGGAAAGCTGGGGACGGGGTCTGTTCAGACCCCGGTGCGCATGGTGGAAAATCCTGCCACTGTTTTGGATGGGAACACTTTCCTGCCATTGACTGACTGCTTCAATCAGCCAAACATTCTGCACAAAGTACGTGCTTTTATGTTGCTTTTTTGTTTTGGAAGGATGCATGTTAACGTACTTACAACATACTTTAACAAGCATTCTTATGTAAATTGTAGGTCAGGGACATTACACAGTCAAAGGAAAATAAATTAAAAATTTTCTTTGTTAAAATGTTTAACAAAGGAAAAAACCTTTGTTAAAAATTATGTGGCCACTTTAAGGAAAGGTTGGACTATATCCTATTTACATATTGATTGCTAAAGCAAGAAAAAAAAATGCCTCGCCAAAAATTAACCATTGCTAAACGAACAGTTTAAAAGGTCAGGTCAGGGGTGAGACAGGGTACAGGAAGAAAAAATACTCAATAAGCAATCATTATAGCAAAATAATTGCATGTGTAGATTGGGGAGAGACATAGGAAGACATGTTGCGCATGGTACCCCTTTTAACAAATTGAAGAGGAGGGAAGGAACGGCTGTTCAAGATGCTAAGCTGGGTGCTTGTGATATCTTGATGTTAATGACCATGCACGAGGGCTGCCTGATGAGAAGAATTAGGGGTCTTTAATGAATGCCAATGAAAAAAAGAAGAGAAGCATAATGTAGGTCTATCAGAACGCTATTGAGTGATAACCAGTTACCCATTGCGTATCTTCTCCCATCTGCAGCGGTAGGCGGGACACAGAAGGGAAAGAAGCAGAGAGGTCACTGTCAGCAGAGAGACAGCTGAGCTATTGAAAGCAGCAATCAGCGCCTAAAACAGCCACTCTTTCAGCCCTGACAATTACAAGCAGAAGATAACTTGCTGATGTCCTTATTACATCAGCATGGGTACTGCTTCTAGTGTTTGGGTGAGGACACAATGTTCCAGACACATACACAAAAAAGGAACAGCTGCTGGCATCATGGCATGTGATATTTATGACTTAACCCCCTGTGTAGCCGAGGAAGTTCTAGCTGTCCCTAAGGAATGGAGCACTTATCTGCATACTTGTTGCAAGGGACATGGCTTACTTTAACTAAAGCATTGTGACTTCCTACACAGCTAGACAATATCAAGCTGTCAGCTTTAAGGCTAAAAACCCAGTTATTATGCTCTGCTTATTAGCATAAAGTTCCCTAAGATGCATAATATTCCCAATGAAAATAACGTCAGAAATATGATGCATGGAGCTAGGTTTGTTAGAATCTCAGGAAGATGTCAAATGTTTTAAGCCCAGACACATAATCTTGTAGATAACACGGTTAATATAAAACAGACATACTCCAACTAATTTTGATACACCAACCAACATTGCAATGAAGAACTATGCCAACTTGGTCAATATAAAAAAGGTACCTAATGCTGAATTTTGCATGCTGAATAAATGAAAAAAGTAAATAATTCCTTTACCAGGCTATCCAGTCCTCCTCCCAGAAGATCCACTGCTCCCATCTGCATAGTGGACACTTGTGGCACATTCCCTGGAGGTCCCAGGTCCAAATTAAGGAGGTCACCAAGAAGGTCTCCCTGTGAGGGGATGACCTGCGGCTGCTCCAGAGCAGCAGATGGAGCGGGTCCCACTGGGCTGTCTCCTATATCAATGCTAATAAAAGTAGAGTAAGCAAAACCGGATTAATCTATTTATTTAATATTATTTCACTCTGTGGCAAAGTTTAAAAAGCCCCAAAAACAAAAGTGTACTGTGTGATACATAGTATCATATTCACTTTACATAAAACCTTACAGCAGTCTATACACACGCTAGTCTTCAGGCATGAAACAGTGTTACCCTCTTCAGCGTGCCACTGCTCCCCTCCAGCAACGCAAGCGAAATAAATAAGAGCATCAAAACAGAATTTTACATTTAAACGTCAGGCGCTTCGCAGAAAGCAGCAGCAGCTGAACCCAGCAGGTTCAATTTATAATGTATTACAAAGTTGTGAACAATTTCCCGTGTGCTTCCCTCCGGATTTGCAATCCTGGATCTTGTAATCACTATGACTTATTCTATGCAAACGTCCGGCAGGTGTAGAGCTAGAGATGCGAAGCCATGGTGGGGTAGAGGAGGACACAGGGTTAAAGGACCACTCCAGACCTATTTTTAGGCATGGACTCCAATACATTTTATGGCATGCATATTAGCGCATGTATTCCTTTCGTAATGATATAGAAAATTAGGCTTCCATGTCATCTTCCTTCTTCTCTGTCTATCTCTGCTGAAAGCCTAACACGTCTGTTACCAAAATCATCAGTATGCTTCCTGCTTTCAGTAGAGCCCATCTGAGGAGTTGTTAATGATAAAGAATTCTCATTTCTTAACGCCAAAACAATAAAAATGCCTGCAATTAAATGCACTGGAGTCGATGCAAAATAGCTTAGAACATCCACTAAAGAAAAGGAAAAAAAAAATTAGAGTAGACTACTGTTCTTTTAATGGTGTGGGGGAAATGCTCCATCTTCCCTATGGCCTCATTTTGTGAAACATTAACATTCTGGATTGTAACTGTGAATATATCAAAAGTAATATTTAGTCCAATTTTCACCAAAAATACTAATTTCAAAGCTTCAATATCTTATTAAGTGATCTATACAGTCTGCTGACTCATAGGGCAAGTCGTTTTGTATGCAGAGCTTCTAGACCCCCAAAATAAACTATTAACAAAACATATTTGGCAATAGGTTGCCCACCTCTAGCAAGAGAACGAACAATTAAATCTGCCCATCTCTAAACCCAGCTATGAGAAGATAAGCCTTTCTGCAGAAACCCTACTGGGTTGCCTTCGTAGCATGTGCTTCACTCACTCATATTCTGACCTTATATTGCAATATTAAATCTGCCCTGTACTATAAATTCATTCTTAAAACATGATTAGATATTCTTACTAGATAACAAAACTTTCCAAAATAAAGAAAGAATGAAAGATGTTTTCCAAGAAATCATGTTGCGTGTAAGAAGGAATCAATCATGCGGAGCCCGATTCCATCAGACAGCTTGCTGTACAGCAGATAGGCTTTAATATTTTGATAGCCGTGTTAAATTATGATACCAGCCTAGAAGAATCTGCAGATTAGACTCGAGTGCTCTGTGTGCTGACGTTTGCTTCTGTAAAGAGCTTACCTTGGGCATCAGGCAGCTTTTCTACTTTGTATGCTCGGCCCATCACAAAGCAATTTTATGAAATTCCCCATCGCCCGACAAAGAGGATTTAATAAATACCCTGTTACTCCACTTTACCGAAACAAATGTTGTACACAAGCACAGCGCTTTAGCAACCAGTGTTAAAAAATAAATAAATAAAAATTTGAAAAATGGCAGGGTTGTTTTATTTTCTGAACCCCATCAGTCCCGGGCGGTTTCATAACCAAAGGACCAAAATATTCCTTTGTCGTTGTTTTACTATATGTTTGTTAATGCATTCCCCTTTCCCACAAATTATACATCATTTTGTTCAGGAGAAGTAGGACCTTCTTTTAAAATAGAAATACATAAAAAATGAATAATTGGTGATAATAGATAAACTATATTAAAATAGAAAAAAAAATCAAATTTTTGCAATCTTGCTTGAATTTTCTTCTATACTGTAAGTGTCACCGCTGAACAATGACCCAGGTTATGTTCAGTAACATCTCCCAGTCATAGCCCACATACATATTTCTGTATGTTCAAGAGGGCCACATGCATGCTGTACAACATTACATATTTTTATTTTATTATTTTAAATTTGTTTTAAACTACATTTTATTTCAGCAGCCAATCAGGAAGAGGGAGGTGAACGGCATGGTGGGGTTGATCATTTTCTCATCAGAAAAAGAATAAGGAAAAAAAGCACAACAAAGATGTTTTACGTGCTAGACTTCTATTACAAATATTTATGAGCTATGAAAAGCATTAACGCGCATGCTACTGATTAAAGTCGATTTTAATTGATGGGAACACCATCATGTAATGTTTGGACATTTTTGTTTTGACATGCTGTGCTTTACCCAATGACTTTCATTAAGAAAAAAAGGAAAACAGGTCTAGAGTTAAAAAAACCTGAGACTAACCTCCCGTGCTGGATAGGCAGGTGCTTGCGATGAACTCCATGGCTCCCTTCAACAAAAGCATTAGGAGGCTTGTGGTAAACAGATGCCAGAGAGCCAATATGGCAGATCAGCTCATCCAGTAAAGTGGGTTCAATTAGGTCTGTCTCCTCAGATATAAGGGGTTTTTCGGACAAAACCACCTCTTTAGCCGTTACCGGATCAGTAGACAGCAAACGCCAATAAATGTAGCCACGGTCTCGCAGGTCAGGGTTATCAGAGTCCTATGAGACAGACGACACCAATATTTATTCAAACAACCTATGATTAATGAGCACTAGTACACAGAACATAAACATCTGCCTAAACTATAAGTTCCAGACCTGGGTAAAAGAAAAAATTATGGAAATGGATAGTGGACTGATTCACTACAATGTTAATGTTTGTTGCTGTAAAGTTTATAATTATGTGTGTGTGTGTGTGTGTGTGTGTGTGTGTGTGTGTGTGTGTCAGTCAAGTGAGTGGAAGTGTTCAATGACAAATATACAGATACAAACCAGCTCAAAAACTGATATACAGGAAACAGGGAATAAAGGTAAATCCTCTCTTCTGTCTTCTAATAGTGTCATGTTTTATGCATAAGATTTACTTAAGGAATGTCCTGTTTTGTGATACGTGAACGTTTGAAACACCAGTTTATTATGTAAGCTAGAATGATTGGAAAATAACCGGGCAAGAAAAAGAGACGGATCTGGTCTTGCTCTAGAAGGCAGCCAAAAAATGTAGGAGCCAGACTAACATATGCCTGCTCCCTCGCTGCTTGTGCACCCAGAAAATGGCATCATATCCCCCTCACACAGACTCAGCAGCGCGTCGGCCCAACGGTATGCCAGACATGGGGTAGGGGACAGTGCTGGTCTTGGGGGCCCCCACCAGATGCAGGATACAACACGTACCTTAGTGCTAAGTTCAGCTCCCTTGCAAAACCCTAGGTAGCAGGGAGTACTTGTTACTGTTGCCATGGCAACCTGCCCCCTAGGGTTTGTAGAGCCCTGTACATACTTTCCAATATTATAAATTGCTCAGGAATATTGTTGCTCAGGAACTGTTTCCCCTTAGAAATTAAAGGACTTGTGATTCTTACTAAAGGTTCAAGGTATCTACTTTGAACATCTATGTATTTTAGGTGAGCAGCCCAGGTGCAGAATTACCCAAACGTCCGAAACAGACATATATGTTGAGAGATTACTGCACAGGAGAATTGGTCCGGTACATTCTGTATTGCACCACGCTGCTCAGTTAGGAAAACACTGAATATCCTCCCCAGAGCTAAATAAAGGCCAAGAGCTGATAAATAGCCAGTTAACCCAAACCACTTATTATGTGCAGCAGGGGGCCACAGGCACAACACAGCTGGGTATAATGCGCTGTACAAAGTGGCACTGCATAATAACATTTTCTGCGTGTTCAACAATACATGCCGGCTGGGGACATCTCCGGCTAAGCGACCAGCGCCGGCACGTTCAACTCCCAAGGGAAAATTCTGAGGATCTATCTCACAGTAATCATTCTAGCATTTCAGAAAGAGATATATGACACACATTAAGTTCCACTGTAGCAAGAGAGCTCTCCTAAGGCATCTGAAGCCTTGTCATCAAAATAGCACATTGATATTTCAACTTTATTTCTGTGGAATATATCTATATGTACCATCTGACCGTACAGAAGACACAACAGAAGGCCCCCCACCTTGCATTAGTGACCATACCTGTGTAGCCAGGCTCAGGACTTGCTGTACCAGCTCTTGTGTTTCTGATGGCTTCTTCAGGAACAGTTTGACAATGGCAGTCAGCAGAGTGAGCTGCACCTAATACGACAGAAATTTGAAGTATGATACCTCAGTGTGCATGGAAACGTTACAAATACTTACAAGAGAACTGTATTCATGCCAGCTACTAGAATAACTAAATCATACATTTGCTAAAACTACATATAGCCTGTTCGGGAAGAAGTCTAATTAATGTACATTCAAATTAGGAGAAAAAGCGGGAAGAATAGTCATACAAATCCTCATAAACAGGAAAGTAAAATAGTTGCCCCACATTGTTGTATTTACAAATATTACATACATATTCAGATCCCCTGCCTCCGATGCCAACATTCCCTCATCAGTTTCTCTTCGTATAAATGGTGCAGTCATCTCCTCGTTCCCTCACGCTCGCTGCCTTGGTGACAATCTTGACTCTGATCTCTCGTTCACCCCCACATTCAGTCTGTCTCAAAAACGGCAGTCTCCATCTTGAAAACATTGTCCGCATCTGTCCCTTCCCAACACAAGATACCACTAAGGCTCTTGTCCATGCCCTCATTATCTCCCATCTTGATTATTGTAACTCTGTCTAAGCTGGTCTCCCACACACCATTCTCGCCCCTCTACAATCCACCATGAACACCATGAATTACTTCTCCCCTCTGCCAGGCAGCTGTCTGTGCACTTTAGGATTAATTTCAATATGTTGAGTCTTTCTTTCAAAGCTCTTCATAGCGGTTCCCCTACTTACATCTCCTCATTCATCTCTATATATACACTTCTAACCGGTCTCTCCGCTCATACAATGATCTCCTTCTATCCTCCCCTGCAATACTTATACTAGTGAGGCTGGTCCACCCCTAACAGTGGTACTTTTACCTCTTGTGTAATACACCATAACACCTTCTAGAATGTAAGCGCTTTTGAGCAGGGCCCTCCTCACCTGTTTCTGTAAATCAAATTACCGTATTTATCGGCGTATAACACGCACTGGTGTATAACACGCACCCCCATTTTTGAACAAAAAAACTGAACAAAAAAAACTTCATCAGAATCACTGCTATCTGGGAAACCACACACACAGTAAGACACACACACAGTAAGACACACACACAGTAAGACACACACACACTCAGACACACACCCTAACCCCCCTTCTCAGGATCTCCCCTCTCTCTCCCTAACCCCACCCCGGTCACTTACCTTCAACTCCTGTGTTGGAAGCGTGAGGCGTTTGTCTCGGGTGCCGGCGCTTCACTGCTGAGCGCCGGCACCCGAGACAAACGCCTCACGCTTCCAACACAAGAGTTGAAGCGCTGAGGCAGGCGGCGGCGGCGGCGGAGGAGGCTGAGGCGGCAGGCGGCAGGCGGCGGAGGCTGAGGCAGGCGGCGGAGGCTGAGGCAGGCGGCGGAGGCTGAGGCTGAGGCAGGCGGCAGGCGGCTGAGAGCAGAGGAGTCCTGGATTTCTGTCAGTCAGGGGGGCCCGAGAGTTGCCGAGCGGTCGTCTTCAGCAACCGCTCGGCACCCCTTGGGCCCCCCCTGACTGGCAGAACTCCAGGGCCCGGTCGCAGTTGCGACCCCGGTAGTTCCGCCACTGGCTCTAGGATTTATCGGCGTATAACACGCAGGTAGGATTTCAGCTTCAAATTTTAGTTAAAAAAGTGCGTGTTATACGCCGATAAATACGGTATGTTTCGTTATACATACCAGTACTACTGGCAATGTCCTGTCTACCCATTTTACAGTGCTACAGAATATGATGGCGCTATATAAAACAATAGATAACATTTATTTCCAAATATTACACACACACATTATATATATATATATATATTTATATATATTATTTGGGAAAAGTGACAAGTCTAGTTTAATGACAGAATGAAAGGCTTTATCTCAAGCAGCGGTGGGTCAGACAAATAGCAGGCAGCCTCAATACAGTTCGTGGGAATAAAAACCCAAGATTCATGTTATACAGTATAATGCAAACACAATGAAATAAGACATTTAAATATTTGACAAGGGAAAAAACACACACATATTAAACACTTAAGACATCCAGGAACGACACTATACAGCAGATATATGTCCCTGTACAGCAGAGAGAAACAAGCCATCGCAGCCTTGTCCCCATTTCTTTTCAGCGTCTCCTTAATAAATCTCATCTTCATATAATATCCATGACTGCAGAAACAATCATGTCATTTGCAATCAAATATATTCAGAGCAGTCCTGGACTAATGAATATCTGTTACGATCTGCTCCGCTAACTCGGGCTTCAATTACTCCCATCTACATACTACAACAGTCACTAACAACTATGTTATAGATTCATCTGGACGTACTAAACACTAGAGCGGTCTGTTGAAAAGGAAAAGGGGATTTGCATTTTAATAACAGTCCTTTTACTCAAGCAGAACATTGAATACTATATGAGAAATTTTAGGGCCAATACAAATCTTCACTGCTGATTCTGGTGTTCTGTTATGTGCAATAGCCATTAGTAAAATACCATTGCAGTTAAAAATACAATAAAATATATATAGATATTGTTTAAAGTTTATTTTTATCCCTTAAACACTAATAACACTGTAAGTGCTGTAAAATGTTAACACCTTTATACATTTTTACTATAGGTTTGTTGTTGTCATTTTGTTTAGGAGAAGTAGGGTATTCTTTTAGAACAATAGAAATTCATAAAACATAATGATTACTAGTAATAATAGTAATAGTTCAACTATACTAAAATAAGTGCCACAGCTGAACAATGACCCAATTTATACTCAGCAACTTCTACTGATTACAGTCATATCCCGCAAACAATCTTTTATGTTCCAGAGGGCCAAGTCCATGCTTTGCATATGACCCCATATTAAATATGCTTAAGAGGTTAGGGATAGTGATTTCATTTTTTTACGTCTAGTGGAGGGACTGAAGGGCACATTGCTGTCCTCTTGGGGACATCACTGGGCTCCCAATTAATTTTATTTCAAATTTGTATTATTTCATTTTTTCTCTTATTTATTGATATCATTTTTAAGAAGGAGAAGCTATTTTTCTCCCTCTGCTCCTCCTGACCTGCTTGTGCCAATGTGATCAGCAAGCAGAGCTCCGCAGCCCAGCATTGCGGATAGCAATTATTGCAGCCAGCAGGGTCTAGAAAGACCCTCCTGAGGTTCTCCTGTCCTCAAGTGAACTTCTGGTGGGTGTCAGCAGTGACATACCCTTGCATTAAAGTTTTACAGCAGTTATGTTATTAGCGCTTAAGGGATTTACTACACTTATCCTTGAATACCACCTCCCATGATCATCTGCCATGGGGATGTGTGGTAGCTCAACAACATCTGAAGTGTTTACAAGGTTACTGCTCCTATTCTACAGAAAATGACACCATACATGATTCTGGTTCAGTTATTTCCATTGAGGTCAGAGGCATCAACCTGCTAAATTCATCCTCCGATACAGTTTTTGGCAAGAATGGAACGCAAACCTTTTTTGGGCAACACCTCAACTGTAAGTCTTAAATCTAACACCAAGTGATATATTGGGTGATATAATACAAAATGTGCCTTTAGGGTACCATTGTTACACTGTACGTACAACACATGATTTCTTAAGGGACAGGGGCTACATTTATTTAAAATCTTTTTAGTAAAGTTTTACCATAACACATTAAAATATAAACAGGATAGCCAAGTTTCTAATAAGGCATGGCCAATGTGGAGACAGGCATGTTACATTAATTGTCAGCGTGCTAAAAATTAAGAAGAATGGTACAAAGTCAAAACACCTCTCATCGGTCGTATAACCTATAATGTAGGAAGGTCACAGAGCCGGCAGTTCTCCATCATACCGGGCTAGACAACTTACACTGCCCCTAGCTACTTGGAGTATGTTCCAGCTCAAACAAATGCATTAAATATAATAAATAAATAATGTGCATTCAGTCACCAACAAACAGCTGATACGAATAAGTCGGACACTGCTGTCACACACCGTAGTAGTCCAGTCATCGGTTATGGACACCTCAATCATTATGTCAAGAGAGCTTCCTACAGTACTTATTTATGCTTCCATACCTCAATGTAGCCCTAGCATGCACCAATCTATAACAGGCCTCCTGCCCAAAAGAAGGTTAAGGAAATACCAAGACGACGTGCATTTGCGAATTTATCTAGTGTTTGTATATCAGGGACCCAATTGTAATAGTCTTGGTAGGTAAAGACATTTAACCAACCCAATCTGGTACAACTTAGCTTTCCATTCCTGAACAGTGCACAGGGTGAAACCACAGGGGCAAAATTTAAACAAGACAGCATTAGGTTCAGTAAGCCGTATAAGCCCATCCAACTATTACAAGCAGGGTTATAAAATGAATATTTTTACATTCCATATTTTTGAGATGGTAGCAGATGTCATTTCATACCTGTGTGCTCTCATCGTGGAATCCTTCCAAGAAACTCTCCAGCAGCTCATCTGCATTGTCGATGCGCTCTGCGTATTCTCCAACAATCCAGATCATGGCAGCGCGGGCATCTGGCTCATCCAGAGAGTCTAGATTCTCACACAGAGTGGCAATGATGCTCTCGTACCTAGGGCAAGCACAGGGGAAAATAAACGTGGGGCATCTGGACAGAGGTGATCAACTTAAATAACTAAACATACGTAATAAGAGGAATGTCATCTTGAGGCACACATACTTGTTCGGGTACTTGCGGAAAATGTCCCTGATGACCACAATTGCCTCTTGCACCACGTAGTTAACTTTGGTCTGGATAAGGTCAAGTAAGGTGCTCACACAGCGCTCTGCAGATTGCTAGGAGGCAAAAGCTGCTTATGAATATAACATATCTCACATACGGTTCCTTAAACTATGGTCTGCAAAAGACCATCATTCTATGATTTACCTCAACTTTGATGGCACATCGGCCTATGGCACGGACAGCCTTACGGACAAAATCCACATCCACCTCTGTAGCATATTCCTTCAGCTCCGCCAACACCTGTAAAACGTTTATAGGCATTGCGATATTTAGGTTAAACGGTGACTACCACATTGCAAGTAACTTTTTTTATTATTAATTACCTCTGATAAAAATGAATAAATAGTTAGATCATTTCCTTAATTCTGCCCTGCTGGTTTATGTTTTTTTGAAGATTAGAATTGAATACACATCAGGTGGGTTTTTAATCATGCAAGTTGATGCATATCACTGAGAGAATTTGCAGCATGGGAAAATGTATATACAGGCACTACAGAAGCTTCGATACAAACCAAGTACCTCACTCGATCCAATAACAGACCGGCTGTCGTTATTCGGACACTTTTCAAAACGAGGATATTATTTTTAAATTATTATTCCTATCAATAGGAGGGTGAGGAGTTTATTCAAGCCAATATGGGAGCTCTGAGTATTCCAAAGGGTTCTGATAACAGAAAGTGGTAGAAGACAAAGGTGAAATCAACGCTTAAAAGGTTTAGTGCTTATCAATTATATCCCACACCGCCGGGAAGTATTCAGCTGGCCCGTTAAACCCAGTTGAATACAGATTTCTAAGCACCGACACATTAGCTACCAACAGATACTGACCTGAGCGATATTGGCCTGTGATGCCAGTCGTATCATGATGTCCAATTTCTCAAGCTTGACATAAATAGGATCATTGTATTTGACAAAGAACACTTTGATCTCCTGTTTCAAAATTTCCGGCCTGAGATAAAGCAGACAGTATGAGTTTATTGTTCAATACAGATTGCTCGTACATTGATTTTCTCAGACACCTAATATGACAGAGATGGCTCCTGTCTGAAACACTATTCTATACATTTTTGCATTACCTAATCAATCGATCCTGAAGTTCTCTTCCTTTTTCCTCATACACCCCTACGCTCCCAAGCCAAACAACAATAGACGAGATACAACATATAGGGAATACTCTTGTAGATCCCAAGAATAATCTTGTAGATCCCGAAAGAGCTTGTTATATTTGGGCATTCTACTAGATATTCTAAAGTTAAAAGTCTGTTACATATGGTTTTGAGAAAATTAGAGTTCAATGTCTAGGAAAATGCCTTTTTAAAAAATACAGGATGTATTGCATTAGGTGGGTATTAACCTAATTTCTTCTCAATTATTTTGATATATTGGCTCCGCTCCCCAATGAAGTGTTTTAATAACAAAATGTATTTATTTCCTGTGGTTTATCATTTTGCACAAGATCTAAGTAGGACGCCGTTTCCTGTGTACTGTAGATCTAATGAGGAGGACTCTTCCCAAATGCACAAAGGGTTAATGCACCAAACTAACTGAATACAAGGACTGTTAAGAAGAAAAAGAAAGTTTGTCATTTCATATTAATGTTAATGCAGTTTGTTGATCTTTAGGATAGAACAGAACATTAACTGCTTTATATTTTAAATAAATCCTACAATTATGGTTGATTTGTAGTCGTAGGGCTCTGTATTTACAAAGACCTTTAAGGCGCATTTCAAATTTCATGTCGACGTGATTCTAAACGAAATCTTTTTCATTATTTTTAATCTGCAATCAACACTTGATTAGGTTTACCAAAATGTCTAACTTTCTGAGACCAACAGCCCATGCAATAGGACAGTATTTCCCAGTGAGAATACTGGATTAAATGTAGCAGGCCCGAAAGCCCACAGTTTACAAAATAATCACTGCCATTCTATTTATCGCCGGAATTGAGCGGCCCGGCCACAAATAAGAAGGTCCTGAAAACAGGAGGATGGGAGGAAATTAATGTGCCATGAACAATTCAGAGGAGAGCAGATCAACCAAGAGCCAACACAGAGAATACTTAGCATCTAATTTGTATACGGTTATTGATGTAGTGGAAATGAAAGCAATCAAGTCTCAGAAACACTATGGCTAAATCAACATGAAGTCGTGAGATACTAAGACATGGGCCCCAGGAATTTCATCTTAACAGGAGAAGTGAAACCGTAGAAGAGAGTATACTCTGGGTTAAAAGCGTATTTATTGCGATGCAAGAAGCCAAAAAAGCATCGTTCAGAAGTTTAGGAAATGTAAACTAGGTTTTATTAGCTGATTAATTAGACTGCTTCACATGTGAAGACCCTGGACAGCCTTACAATGTGGCACTTTAGGCATAGGGAGGAGTCACATGGATCGTTTTAGAGGTAGGTGCACATGGTTGAGAAATGCTAGATAAGACAATAGCAGGATTTTACTGACCGTTTTTGGACAATGAGGTTTATGTTCCTCAGAGCCACGTACTGCACCTCTGGTTCTCCTGAAAGAAGGGTCACCAGTGGAGGCGCCAGCTTCTTTAACAGCATGGTGTAGTAATCAGAGTCTTTGGGCAAGAGTTCCAGGAACTTCATCAAAACCTTAACCGCTGAGAGGACCACAGCAGAGTTGGCGTGGGACAGCCGAGGAGTGACACGCTCGCAGATGCTAGACAAAGTGAAGAAAAGTCTTAATTTTTGTCACAAAACATTTGGCACAATCAGCAAAGAGACTGCACCTTACAAAGCAACTCTCGCCTCAATGCCATCCATCCACTTATTTATTGGCAATTAGTGCAATTACTTGAAGCCTAGTTGCAGGCTCATGTAGTCCTACCTCAACATTTTCTCCTTAATCTAAGTACTTTTCCATAGCTTGAGGGAAAAAAGGGAAAATTGCTACTCAGTTCACATTTTTTTTTCATAAAAAAGTAGCCAGTTTCTCTAAGAAAAACGTATTTGAGCAGCCAGCTTTGCAATAGTAAAATACATTGATAGGTCGTAATAACATAATAAATAATAATAACGTAATATATCACACACTTGTACATACTGATTACGCAACAGTATATAGGTACCAAGCGAGTAGGATTTACCTTTGAGCCTCCCTCTCATCCTTGGGATTGTAATTAGACAGGCAATCCAAGATGAAGATCTGACCCCACTCGGTACATTCATTCAAGGCTGTCAGCAACTTATTGATGTTTTGGGGATTCAGGTCCAGCAGATTACTATTCGGATGGGACTCGCTGATCTCAGAAAGAGCTGCCACAGCATTGGCCACCACCTGATAAGGGAGAAGAAAGTTACAAAACCATAGTGCGTAACAGGACATTATAAATAACATACATACGCACCAAATATGAATATCTTGCCGTTATAACTAGAAGAAAAAAGTATGCATATTAGAGTCTATATACTCTATATGTATTGCTGTGTCACAGATGGAGGGGGGGAAATGTATATGGAGGGGGTTCTGGAGAATACGCCTGGAGAGCACCTTTAACAATTTTCTAACTGAATACAGCATTAGATAATCCTGGTACTGCCGAGTGCCCAAGCCTTTCCTGGAATTAATTCTTTAATCAAGTTCATCTTTGCCTCATACATTTTTGTTGGGAACGTATTGGTCGCATTTGGTCTTTCTTTTCAAAGCCCATTTGCATGTGCATGAGTGCAATGAATGTTTTGTGTAAGTGGAACAGCACCTTTAAACCGATGTAGTTAATGGGTGATTAGGTTTTATGTGAGGTGTACTGGGACAGCTACAGGTACACAAAGGAAGATTATGTTCGTCCTTCCTAATGCAAGAACTACATACACGGAGAGACCTGCTTCAAACATATTTCCTACGGGGACTAACTATGTGTAGAGAAAATGACATTTTACGTAGGGTCTTAAATAATGTGTAATTAAAAGCAAAGAATCAGAAGGAACTCGCTCTGATTTATTGATATAGCCGTGAAAGGGCTGGTATCTCCCAAAACAGAGGACAGCGGCGGATGAAAAGAAGTGGCGGCTGCAATGAATCACGGTCTATCTCAGGTGTCGGCTATAGGCTCGATAGCGGTGGATTTCATGTTTTGTTATGAACATTAACAATTTTTACGGACGATACAAGCAATATTGGAAGATCCGTATTGGGGGACTTTAGGGCATTTGTTAGAGGGATGAAACACATTAACGTTGCATTAAGAAAAGATTGATTCTCACTAATGGGGAAATTTCATAACTCGTAAGACAAAGGTTTCCTCTGTCATAATGTGTAGCGCTATCAGGGAACATTACAAATAAACACTCCTGCAAACTGCCGTGTAAGTGTATAGACCCGAGAGAGAGAAAGACACCGACTTACTAAACCCTCAAACTACAAAGGGAAATATGGCAGCGGCACAGTATAAGCCATGGCGGGCTGAAGCCAAGCACAACTGAGTTGTCATGAGGGACAAGTGTGAGCCAATTCTTCTGCTGGGAGACTGTTCCACTTATCCATCACCCTCTCAGTAAAGGAAAGGTTGTACAGCATTTTAATGGGGAGGGTCTAAAATGGCGCTACTAGAATCCAACTAAAACAACAGCATTTAACAGAACCTGCGGGCTTTGTTACAATATGGAGGTTATGCAAACTTCTGAAGGTACCCGAAAGAAGAACTATCCTAATGCGAGTGAATGAGAAGCATCATTGAAATGATAAAATGTCAAAGATCTTCTGTACAATACCGTTCAAAAATTTCGGGTCATCGACCTGTTTTCATGGAAATTTCTACCCATAACATAACTGCAAAAACTTAAACTTGGATTAGCAAACACAACATGCCGTTGGAACACAGGAGTGATGAGAGTGATAAAGGGCCTCCGTACGCCTATGAGGATATTCCATTAAAAAGCCGTTTCCAGATACAATAATCATTTACAACATTGTCTACACTGTATTTATGAAACTTCTAGGAGACCCAAAACTTTTGAATGGTAGTGTATGTAAAAATGTAAATATTCCTCCTTCTGATAAATTGTCATAGTACCGCTGAAATATAAACTAATTGGCGAATTGTTCACAACACCCTTTACCGTCACCCTTGAAATAACTTGTAATTAGGTGATGATTTCTCTATCTTCCAGTTTTCTTGTGACCGTTCCTTTACATTAAACTTCCACTGCATGACTAAACTGGCACTATAGAATAAGGCAAAAGCTGCAAAGACAGGATGAATAAGAGCAGGGACCTGATTCTGCTTTGTTACTGTCAGAGGGTAATTGGGAAATTAACTGAGTGTGTAGCACGGCTAATGAGGTGTAATACGCTTTTGATTAATAGGAATCTTCCACTTACCAAACTATTAAAACATTATAGGAAGGAAGAGTGGGTGGGGGCGTGCCGATAAACGGTGGAAGAACTCACGATTTAAACAGAGGAAACAAAGGGGAATAGAAAAATAAATCACAGGGATTCTGGGCGGCAGATTATTCACATCCACTCGCCACCACATGCAGTCCTCGAAACGTGGGACAGTGGGCAAGCATGTAGTCAGCTAGATACTTGGCCGGCTGTATGGACGTTTAACCCTGGCCAGGGGACGCAAAAGTATGATGGCTCAAACACTTTTACAAGGGATACATAAGAAAGAAGCAAACCCTGCCAGTACTGCCCAGTGAGGCTGATCTTCTCTTCTGGGGTGTGTGATGAAATGGCTGGTTAACTAGAATCATCAGCACAATGTTAAATACATGTGGCTCCAAGTGTAAAGGTGATCTGCACATTTCTAAAGGTACAAAAGAACCACTGGCCAGGTAGCAAAATATCCAAAATCAGCTATGCAAAACTGCAAACAATAATATTGTATCCTAAGGCAATATACAGTTATTTTCAACAATTAGTAGTCTTCGTAAAGGTCAACACAAGCATTAAATGAAACATTACTACAAACTATTGAATATACTGACTATAATAAGGGATGATTTGGTCCTATAAGATGTACAGTTTCCTGAAAACCATTCCATTGATTTAACAATGCATTGTGCAGGGCAGGAGTTGAAATCTCACCAGCTAAACCCAGGTATATTAAATCATGCCATGGTCTGCCAGTGCCAGCTATACCAGAAGCTTGTTGTACTGGAAGAATATTTCCATCAAAAGCAGCTTATGGATGCTGCACTGTTAGCGACCAGCTCTGCCCGCTAGGACACCCAGAAAACACACTGCATGAAACGATCATTACAAGGCAAGTTACCCATCTATTACTGAATCTATTATGCCGTCTGATAGGAAGCCAGCAGCGCGACTGCACGCCTGTCCAAGTATTTAACCTCATACAATTAAAAAAAAATGTTTTAATTTTTTGGTTAATTATAGAAACTGTTACAAAAGTTAATCATTCTTATTGAGGATATCAGACACAAATGAACCTTTTTGAGTCGGCCATGACATAAAGTGATTACCAGTTAATAATATAGGGATTGGAATTCTTATGTTTAGCAAACTACTGCCTTAACAGTTTTCAGGTTAAACATCTCTTTGCATTAAAGATACAAATGATGATGACGAGGGCTGTGGCCCAAACATTGTAAGTTGGCATCAATAGAGTGTAGCAACTCCACTGTAGTAGTTGCTGCCTCAAGCCGTCACACAGATCAAGATAAAACAAAGCAAAATCCCAAGCAGGCAACTCTAGAGATATATTGAGGGATGTTGTTATTTTTTAATTCAGTAATAAAGGTTAAAGTTTTACTACCATGGATGGCTCCTCTCACCGCCTTCCATGGTTAACAGGCAATATATCGATATGCCTGTTTGGGATATTTCTTTTCTTCTTTATTTTAATTGGTAGACAGCATACTCTGAGATATCCTTATCTTTTACTTAATATTGTGTTTATTTTGTATCTGCGTAATACTGTAGAGCATAAGTGAATTTTAATGGTGGTACGTCGCCCCCTTGTGGTAAGACTAATGAATGTTAATAAAAATGATGGGTAAAATATCTTCAAACCTCGTGAAACTCTACATCTAAATTAGCTAAAAAGGCATCTAACTACTAAACACGTAACTGAAGACATGCCTTCTGGAGGACTTTTAGAACAATATGTTTATTGCTGTATATGTGGCATCACTGTCAATCCATAGGCAGTCTGAAATATTACATCAGAAACTGACCGCAGAGAAAAAAAAAAAAAAGTAGGGATCACATGGATAACAAGTCAGCTTGCCTTTTTAGAGGAAACTAAATAGTGTGACTTACAGAGATCTTTTCCTATAAAAGACAAACAGCCCTAAATTATTTTTAATGGTGGCTCAATCTCAGATTCATTAAAATCGTGACTTATTTTCCATTGTTTTCAGGGAACAGTATGGCATTTCTGAGAGAATTTTACAAACATTAAAAAACAAAGTTCCTATGCATTTCCTGATGTCAGCATGTTTCATTATTTAGTAATATGGAAAAACTGTTTTTTTGTGCTATTCCTCTTAAAATCCCAGAATCCTCAAATTCTTACAATTATTGCTCATTTAGCGTGTATGCATTAGTTCAAGGGACGTTCTTTTTTATTTCATATAAATCTATGTTTGCTTTCATTAGTATGGACTGATCAAATACTACTGTAACGGTATAGCCATGGATGGCGATGCTAATAGTTATCAAGGTGGTGGTGGGCTCTGGATTGTTATGTAAGAGTGTATATTAAACTTCCCATTTTCTGCAATTTTAACCAGGAATGAAGACATCAGTTCGGTTTCAGTTAACACCCTGGGATGAACCAGGGAAAATAGGTCAGGTTGCCTAGCAACCAATAAACGCAGTGTTCATCTAGCGCATCGCTTCACAGAGAGACTGCCAGAGGTGGGAAAAGGGTGTTGCTAGGCAACCTTCTGCATCCGCATGCACTGATTGAAACCCTGCATGGCTACACATGTCAAAGCCTGTTCTTTTATCACTATCAGTAACACAACCAGCAACATGTCAATTACTCATGTTTACGGAACCCAATCTTGCCTATTTCTACATTTAGACTGATATACAGATGGGTGTCTTAAAAAAACAAATGAGCATATTCACTAAAAAAGAACATTTGCTAGAAAACTGCCTTATTCCAGTACATCATTATAATAGAGCCAATCACGGTGCTCTTAATACCATAAGAAGAGCTTGTTTTGCCCTGTACAATGCATGATTAAATCGGACATCTTGCTGGTTGATTCTATCACAAAGGGCAAGCGTATTTCTTCTTGCGTAAGCAACTCGGCAAGGTGGGCCCTTTATAAAGCATAACCGAGTCGGTATGTTGCATCCAACGCTCGTATAAACTCTCTCCTTAAAAAATACACCCCGAATTGTTGAGTAATATAACAGATAAAGCCATAAACACTTTAAAAAATATATATATATATATATAAGACAATGCATCATTTGAAGCATTAAGGGGTACACTTTAAATAGCAGCGAGGCATTTGGGCATAGATCTTGTTTATAGGCTAAATAATTGTGCTAATATATTGGCTGTAAACATCATCCTGTCTACTTGCAAGCTCAAACTGCAATAAACAATGGAAGACAGGGGCACTTTAAAAATAATATACTTAGCTCTGAATTAACGATATAATATGGCTTATATGAAATTAAAAAAAACATGCACTTGGACATTTACAGATGGTTATTATAAACGGATTAGCCCAATTCCTGATCCAGAATTAGTTTATGGGCAACAGGACCGTGATCTGCCATAGGCACTTAGGCAGATAGATATTGTGCATCTGTCCACATGATATCCTGGTAAAATAAAAAAGTCTTCAGTTTATTTCCTCATTTCGTGTCTTTAAGCTAATTTATACTTTTTATTGTGGGAGGGAGGTTTTGGGGAAACTGTAACATCATAATCACTGATCCATAGTTACATAAGGTACATAAGGTTGAAAAAAGACCTAAATCCATCAAGTTCAACCCTTCTATCTAACCTTCCTAGTGTTGATCCAAAAGAAGGCAAAAAACACCAACCCTAATTAAGCTACTTCGAATTCTGCCATCAGGGGAAAAATGTATTTTTGACTCCAAAAGGAAATCGGATTTCTCCTTAGATCAAGAAGCTCTAAAATGTTACTTCTATATATAGCCCTACGTGGACTTTTAGGACTACGTGGACTTATAGATCCACGTGGACTTTTTTTATGGCAGCAAGCAACCATATTAGGCTGCCTGATCTCTGAAGTCTGCAAGTGATCACAGCTTTTGCTTTTCTTCAGAGGAAGGCTCTGCATTTAGCTGACATTTACATTTAAATGTGTGTACTTCTTCTGGAAGAAAGAAAAATGGTTTCTGGTGAACTCTGGAGCCAATCGGCAACCCTCCACACTACAGAAAAGTAAAGGGGAGCCTCACGATGGCATCCTGGGTCCATTTTGTCAACCAGGTATTCCATATGTGGTTAGAAGAAGTGACGTCTTCTGGCCTAGGTCAGCGGGTAAAGGGGGTGCGGTAACACCCCTGCTGCATAACAGGGGGCCGATCACTCTCTTGGGCAGTCAGTGCCACTGCTGTTGAAACCAGTTTATTAACACTATGGTTGACTGTGCCAAGTTAGCATAGCTGGGATAAGACGGCATAGCCTGGTGCTCAGCAGCAAGGATGGATTCTCAAAATTTACATTTCAAGACTTCTGATGTCAGTAATTTTTTCAAGATGTCAGTATGAATACATATAAATTCAAAGGCCTCACCATTGGGTTGGAGTCTGCAATAAGATCCCGTAGCGAGTCAAGGAAGCCTTGGTCCTCCACCATCTGTGCGTTGATGTCATGAAGTTTGGCCACGCACACTGCAGCAGTCTTGCGAACATATGGGTCCTCATCCTTCAGACACTTTCGCAGAGGCTCACAAAGGTACTCTGTGATCTTATCTACACGAATGCAGCCCATTGTGCGCACAGCAAGGGCACGGATCAGAGGATTGGGGTCTTCACAGTCCTGGGTAAAAAGAAACATGGCCATTGTTTAAATCAACTTTGTGGTATGGTGGTATAGAGGGGAAGTAACAGGAGAATTAATTTAAGCTATACCCCCTTTACACTTGACCATGGTCAACAAGAGTAACAAGAGTTACTAAAAGCAAGGTCTTTCAGCAATAAATACTTCTTTTCAAATACAATATGCATTCTGTTAAATGAGCATTATCATTTCAATATACCAAAGGACCACACAACTGAAAAGCTAAAGGTCATCCATGCTATAACTCAAATGACTCATCTCCTGTCCTGCAGAAGAAAAGACAAGTTAACTAATATTACATCTGCCCATGTCTTTTTTTAAGGGCTATTTCAAGGCCCCAAATAAGAAAGCGAGTACTGGGTAGGCAATAATCTATTTACTTGTAAGATATAAAATAAATAAATGCACCTACCCTGAGAAAAAGCTGCAGCATAACCTCTACTCCATTGCCCAATTTTAAGCATTATTTTTTTGTGGCTTAAAGCAGTCAGTCACAGGCAGCAAACTGCTCATTTAATTCAATGAGAGCACGTTCTATGCACACATTTAGGGGGTGTCATCAGATCCCATGAAACTCTCCGGGAACTGGCTGACAGCAAGTATAGCATGCATGTGTAAAATTAAGCAGGAGTGTTCAGTCAAGTGCAAGGCAAGGAGAGAAGCAATGGATCCCGCCATGCATTTGCAAGAGAAAAAGCAAATGCCATTCAAATAACATGAGATGGATCAGAAATGCATTGTTAATGCTTACAATGACTATTGTCAGTTATATATATATATACACACACACACACACCTACATACCTACATGGAGAGAGAACATATTTAAATCGACATCATCATAGGCTAATCTATTTTTCTTTGTTAAGAAAATACTGTAATAATTCCCTCTGGGATAAAAAAAAACAAACATACCTTAACAAAACTATTAACGGCCATAATAGCCATATCAGGCTGGCTCTTGGCATAGTTCATCAGATATAGGTAGACAAGTTTCTTCAGTTCCAGGTTGTCTGTTTGCATGCAGTTTACCACATCTGGGAAGAGAGAGCTGCAAGGCACACAAAAAAAGTTAAGCGTACTGACAAGGGGCAAGCCAAATTCATCACCTCTCAAGAAGCATGAGCTATTAGTGGTGGGGAGTTAATGATGGCTCCCATCATAGGTGGATGCACCGAGTACTTTACAGCCATTGCAATCCTAGATCATAATCTGGTGTTACTAAGGAACGCCTTGGCAGAACATAAGAATGGCATAAAGAAGATCTTTACTGCTTACAGCAACGTTATTACTTCTGGCCTAGTTTAGAGGCCTGAATTCCATTAAGTATGGTAACCCCAGGCACTGCAGGCAAATCACTCCTCTAGTGCCATAGCTTCTTATTTCCAGTATTCCTTATCTGTTTATAAGCCACAATGAAAAGCAAAAGAAAAAGAAATCTGATACCTGACATCTTTGCCCACTGTCATGGCGGCAATAACCTTTTTCACAGCTTCCTTGCGTTTTTCTTTCTTCTCATTGTTCAGCTCAGCTTTCAGCTCAAAAATCTCCCCTGGAACAGAAAGGGTGATATCAGGTAAGGGAATTATATTTCATTTACTTTGGTCTTGCTTACAAACAGGGAGAAAAAAAGTTTGCATTCGCCAATAACATTGATGAATATTTGAAACTCTCCATTTAAACTGTAATCTGTGGTAATAGCTCAATAAGCTGAATGCATATATAACGTCTTAGCCAGGTAAGGCGAGGAGTATTTAGTGGTCCAGACTGATGACTACTAGGACAGGCTCACCTATTAGAGACAGCAATTACTGGCATCAATACAGTTCCTCACATTTATTCACTGTATTTGACACCGGGTTTCATTCTTTCACTTTCTAATCAATACAGTCCTGCCTTATTATTTCTTAAAGCTTTATTAGCTCTTGTAGGATCTCCTAGGTAATGCTTTGGTAATATGAATACTGCTAGGATGGTACGGTCATATCAAACCAAATACTCCCTTCTAGGCTAATCTGAAGATTGAAGACAAACTGCTTTGACTGTTGACAAGAATGTTATAGCCCATGCTGTACCTTTTTTGTTGGTGGTGAAATACTTTGAGTCTGTCATGGTTCTGTCTCCTGTTGAAACACCTTAAAAAAAAAAAAAAAAAAAAAGAATTTGATTACCAACTATACCTAATTATAAACGTAATGATTATTGCTTTGATGTGTAAATGTGCAAATACAGTGTTTATCAATTAAAACTAGCTTTTTGCTTGGGAATGAGTGTAACTGTTTTGAAGGCGATAAATGATCAGTGAGTAACTACTTGGTAAGCAACTCTGATCTGGTTTCTGGTGACCCTACCTCATTAAGTGACCCTACCTCAAGAGACATCAAAACATACATAACGTTATTACATTGGAAATTAATTCCTGAATGCAATCCACGATAACCTTATGAAGTAACCGACACAAACATGACTACCTATTCACAAACACTGCAAAATCCAATATTCACGAGGGAACAACTATGTGGTTATTTAGACCCGGGGTCTTGTTGCACACCCTCGAGTGGCAGCGGCCATCATACTCAGCCTCGAGTGTCAGTAGCTAATAAGGAAGGAGTAAATATTTTCTTCTATGAGAAAAACTATTGCTGTATAGCTGTCACAGCTCTAAACATTATACCATTTACTTAAAATTACATATAACCTGTGCTTTTTTTTTTTGATAACCCACGTAATTGTTTGAGGGTTTAAAATCCCACCTCATTGAAGCTGAGATCAGTGGCCCCATGTGCCACAGCCAGCGCTACTCATTCTTCTCCTTACCATCATAACCACTTCCTTAACCTAATTGAAAGGAATATTCATGCAGATCCTGGGAATTGGCAGTTTAGATAATTGCTCCAATAGTATATGGTATATACATTGTTTATTATAATCCATAAACACCATGACATAGGTTTATTTACTGCCCTGAGCTGTAAATTCCATGAAAAGTGAAAGATCCACTTTAAACGTATGTGCCACCACCATTACGTGTCCACCAGGCTGCAGTGGTTCCAATGACAGAGTTGAGGCTCCTTCTTGGGTTAATTGATTAAACTGGCTGCAAGAACGGAAAGAACCAGAGCTGGCCCATACCGGGCAAATGTTTGGTGGGCCGATCGCAAACAGCACCCCATACTGACCCAATCTGCCGCTCCAGTGGCAGATTGGGCAGGTTGGTTGCTGCAGTGCACGGCCAGCGGTTGGATATGCCTGGCTACACACTAAACAAGCATTCAAATGTAACGTATGGCTTTCCATATCCACCCTTAGAGCGCACTTATACCATCGGATGGCCAGTGGCCTTAAAGAGTCTTGTCATCACCATTCCAGCCCTGAACAGGAAGATATGTATGAAGCTCCCAGAGCCTATGTAAGGAGGCTTCAAATATGTTCATCCCTGCTACATTTCTACAGGAGCCCAGACTGCTGGAATAGACATAACAGAAGAACAAATTACATTCCATTTATTAATAAAGCGCCAGCAGATTCCATAGTGCTGTTACAATAAGCGGAATAATTTCGCAAACAAATAACTAACTGGTACAACAGGAGAAGAGGGTCCTGCTCTTGCGAGCTAACAATCTAGTCGGTGGTTGAAGGGGAAGTGAAACAGTGGGAAAGGACTGCTTGGATGGGGATGAGTTGGTTGAGTCAGTAAGAGCCTTAGAGTATGACAGTTGTTCAGATGGCTTAAACGGGATGCTGGCTGAGAGTGTCATGAGGAAAGGTTGTACGGTTCTTGAACGTTGTATACGAAGGAGAAAATCTGACAGAACAGGGAAGGGAATTCCCAAGAAGTGATGCAGCAGAGGTGAAATCCTGAATGCTGGAGCGGGAAGATGGAATGATGGTAGAAAAGAGACGAAGGTCATGAGAGGAACGCAGAGAGCGGATAGGGGTGTATTCAGATAGGAGAGTAGAGATATAAGGGGGTGTGGAGTTAGTAAAGGCTCTGTAGGTCAGGAGTTTGAATTTGACTCAGAAGGGTATAGGGAGCCAGTGGAGTGATTGGCACAGAGGAGCGGGAGGTGAGGAACGGTGATGGAGAAACATTAATCTAGCTGCAGTGTTGAGGATGGATTGAAGCAGTAAAAGGCAGGAGAGGGGGACACCAGTTAGCAGGGAGTTGCAATAACCCAGATGGGATATCACAAAAATCATATACTATGTAATTTGCATAAAAGGTAGAGGTTCATTTTATAATCCCCAACTACGTTCTAAAGGATTATTTCTTCAATGCCACAGCTACCACGATTTCCCCCGTTTAAACTCCCACCTTAAGCAACTATTAAAAGGAAAAACAATTAAAAAATGAGCAATAAAAATACAGGACTTTAATAAACACAAATCCTTCCTGGGTGGCTAATAATTTACATATATGATAATTTCCATTCCTATACATGGAGACTGGTGAATAACCAGTTATTTAGCACAAGATTTTTCTGCAAATATATATATATATATATATATATATATATATATATACATATTTTTAATGCACCGATCATTTTTTTCCCTAGACAATTAATACAATATAGCAAGAGGAAAATTAATGAGCAAACAGAATAGCCAATGACACATCTGGACACATCTGCAGATGCGACAGGAGACAGGGCATTGAGGACGTTCCCAAGGAAAGCAGTCGGTCTATTTATATTCGTGGGGTAGTCTTACCAGAGAATTTATCTATCCTTTCCTCACGCACCGGCTCGATGAGATCTGCTGCGGACCTTCGGTATAATTTGCGACCGGATATGGACAAGCCCCGGGAGTTCAGAGGGAGCTGCACAGACAGCTATTCCGGAAGCTAAGCCCTTCCAAGCGTATCCACCTGCGTTCCAAACACCGGAAATATGCAATACGCCTGCTGAAAAAAAAATACAGTGCGTTCCACGTGCAGGAAGTTAAGAGTTCTTTACTTGTCATTTTGCGTTTCAAACGGAGGAAGTGAAAGCTGCTACGCGAGCTGTGCTGTTCTAGGGGCGCAAGTTGTTATTTACGGAAAGGGGTGGAAATTTGGGTTGCGAAGTTAACTACTGATTTGACGCAAGGATGGTAAATGGCAATATTTGGGTTTTCTGCTGAATAGTCTGTTAAATGTGTGACAATGTCTATGCGACAGATGGTTAGAGACACGTGTGTAAATATGACCTTTAACCGTAACAGACCAAAGGACCGCTGTCACAGTGCCGGCTCATCATCTGCCCACATGCATATATATATGTGTATATATATATATATATATATATATATATATATATATATATATATATTAGGTTTAAGTTGTACTGTTGATGCATTCAAATATTGACTATTCCTATCATGCCTATAATGAGTATGTTCATCAAGCAGTCTTGATCAATGTGGTTCAAGACATTGTTAACTAGTAGTTAGTATAAAAATGTTTTATTTGTATGACAACCCTGGATGAGATGAAATCACAAAATAAGCATTTTAAGATTGATGTATAAGGAATTATTGTGGCCTTGTCACCATAGCAGCCAGCTGAATGGTCTTATCAGCAGAGCTATTCCATTGGTCGCCATGGTGATACGACTAGCTTTTAAAATTTACACCAGATTTATGTCTATACATAGAAACAGCATCGTCACATTGGTGGGCAACTCTGAGAACACTTTCTTTTTTTCCTCCGTAGAACGTAGACCACCAACGCTCCAGGACTACACAATGTGTTTATGTAGGGATCTTTATAACCAGAACCTGGACCATTGTCTCCTAGATGCCTTTACCTGCTTACTGATCTGGTAACTTGTGTCATATTGGGGAATTAGTGAACACAATAGTGAACTTGTAACTCACAAAAGCAGTGCAGTCTTCGTAACAGACGAAACATGGCAGAGCGTGGAGCCCACATCACGACGGCCTCTGCAGGGGATGACCGTCCCACCATTTTTGAGGTAGTTGCCCAGGAGAGCTTAATGGCCGCTGTAAGACCTGCTCTGCATCATGTTGTCAAGGTAAGTGAGTAAAGGGTGCTGACAAGTACTGTTTCGGAGACCTATATAAAGGCCAGCTAATACTCTCTTATGTGCCTCCAATTCATTTTAAAAGCACTTTAATTGCTTCCTGTTTAATATTTCGATGTTTGTAATGTATGATTTCTTAATATGAGCTGATGTAACCCAGGCTGGAAATAACATGGGGCTAGGTTGCATGTCTTTGAAAATTGTCTTCCTAGCACATTTGTTTTATGGCTTTCTTGATTTAAAAAAAATGCAAATACCAGATCTGCAGTATTGTATAACTATTATTGGTATAGAAGTGGTATATAACATAATATTTTGAGTTACAGAGACAACAGGTGAGGAGGGCCCTGCTCAAAAGAGCTTACAATCTAGAGGGAGTTAGGGTGTGTCTACAAGAGATAAAAGTACCGTTGTTAGGTATGGACCAGCCACCCTAGTATAAGTATCGCAGGAGAGGGACCAGGAAAGGTGAGAAAGGGTGTAAAGCCTTAAGTTTGTAGGTGTCCTTAAAAAAGTGGGGGTGTTAAAGGACCAAAGGCCGGGGGAAAGACACATAGGCCGCGAGAAGCCACTCTTATAGGGTCAGCCCTTAAGAAGTCTTGTAAGCATGTTGCATGAGAGCTAGAAATTAGAGGCGAGGATAGAAGAATATTTTAGTAGGGAAACCTTTATGAAGTGCTTTTAAAGTAAGAGTCAAGATTTTGCAATTCTACAGGCAGCCAAAGAAGACACTGACAGGGGGAGCGGTATTAGCAAAAGGGACGGGAACAGAAAATAGGTCTAGCAGCAGAGTTCATGGTTGATTGTAGAGGGGCGAGATGGGTATGAGGGATCCAAGCTAAGACAGTCACAATAATCAAGCCAGGAGAGCATGGATAAGAGCCTTAGTGGCATCCTGTTTTCGGAAGGGACCCATGCGGGCAATGTTTTTAAGATGAAGGCGGCAGTTTTTTGAGATAGACTGAATGTGGGGAGTGGACGATAGGTCAAGGGTGACACCAAGGCAGCAAGCATTATGGGATGAAGAGAGGATTGCACCATTGACATTGAGGGAAATTGATGGAGAAATGTTAGCATTGGAGGGAGGAAATATGGAGTTGAGTTTTTGAGAGAGTTTAAGAAACATGCAGACATCCAGTTAGAGAGACGAGGAGGCAGTTAAGGAGAGGTAGATCTGGATGTTATCAGCATACAGGTGGTATTGAAAGCCAAAAGGATGAGATTAGTGAGGTAGTGTAAAGTGAGAACAGAAGGGGTCCTAGAACTAAGCCGTGTGGTACCACAACTGAGAGGGGATGGGAAGCGTTACTGGAGAGTAAGTGCAGTTTTCATCAGAGCTTATTTGTCAGGTTTTTGATAGGTCATTTGTATTAGCACGATAAATGTATTCAAATACAGTGGTTACAAAAAATAAAATCAGATGTAACAATATTTCACATGAGTCTAGTTTCACCATTAAAATTTTTACCCATCATAACCCTATGTGTGCTTTTTTGAATAGAAATGGATACAAGCTTTTTTTTTTCCTTAAAGGTGTTGGAATAAATCATCAAAAACCACTTGGTTGGCCCATTTCGTACACTGATTGATGTTAATGGCATTTTCACATTTTGCATTAGTTTAGATTCTAGAACTTGACTATGCTTTTCCATATGACAAATAATCCATGTTCTCTATACTTAACAGGTGCTTGCAGAATCCAATCCTGCACGCTATGGCACTCTGTGGAGGTGGTTTGATGAACTCTATATGCTGCTGGATCTTCTTCTCCAGCAGCACTACTTGTCTTGGGCCAATGCATCTTTCTCTGAAAACTTCTATGGGCTGAAGCGGGTGAAAGTTGGAAGTACAGGAGCTCACTGTCCCTTGCCAAGAAAACAGTACTGGAAGTCGCTGCTGCTTTTGGTGCTAGTACCTTACTTGCGGGTGAAGCTGGAGAAATTAGTTAGCAGGCTGCGAGAGGAAGAAGATTATTCCATACAAAACCCAACATCTTTTCGCAAAAGACTCTATAAAGCTTTCCTGGCATCTTATCCCTTTGTGAGATTTTCTTGGGAAGGTTTGTTTCTGTTTTACCAACTACGGTATATTCTGTGGCACGGCAGACATCACTCTCCTCTGCTAGGCTTAGCTGGAGTGCAGCTTGCAAGACTGACGCTAGACGATCTCAAGGCCATGGAAAAGATAACAGAAAAGCCAACAGCACGCCAGGCTGCGATGAGGTAAGATCTTGTTTTTAAAAAAGTACAATTTACAAGAACTAAACACATTAATTCTTCAGCTACTTGGTGAAATACTGTATCCATATATATCTGTAACTGCTCTTCTTACTACCTCTTAGCATGATGGTTTGTAGGCAGCACACAAGCTACAGTTACTGTTTTCAGGAATAATAAAATCACATCATAGTACCTATAAGCACATTTGTCATGGTATTTATGGCTTATGGTTTCGTTTAGCCTCTGTCAGTATTAAATACAGCAGTTTTTCTTCTGCAGCCTGAGCCAGCGTGTCCGATGCATCATGAAAAAAGCCATCGGTGGTGTGGCCTTCTCAGTCTCGTCCAGCTTATCCTTGGGTGTCTTCTTTCTGCAGTTTCTAGAATGGTGGTACTCCTCTGAAAATCAAGAAACTCTCAAGTCCCTGAATACGCTTCCTGTCCCTTCTCCTCCCTTGCATTTCGAACTAGAAACCTACTCGCCACTCCTGCCCAAACTTAAAACCGTATGTCCGCTTTGCCGTAAGGTACGAGTCAACGATACGGCTCTTGGTACCTCCGGCTATGTTTTCTGTTATCGTTGTGCCTATTACTATGTGAAAAATCACCAGCGCTGCCCTGTAAGTGGCTACCCAACTGAACTACAGCACCTTATCCGACTCTACACACCTGATGGATGAAGCCTTAGTATACTAATGCACCTTGAAATCCCAATGCTGGCCTAACTGACTGAGATCTATCAACCCAAGGTGGCTAAAATGTTCGGTATTGTAGTTCTGTTAAAATTCTTCCAATCAACATATTTCTAGTGTTTGATTACTTGAATAACCCTATGGATGAATGAGGATATCCTAGTTCTGTAAACATCCTTGTTTTTCAGGTAATGCACCATTTGCAAATCTTGTTATACTCATCACCTTTGAGCGGTTAAATTTATATAGGAATGTTTGCAAGCAGTGGCAAATAAAGAGGGGAAAAACAGCAATTTAACAGGCATCCATAACCTATATTTTGTTTTCAAGAATCAACACATTTTACTTCACTGTGCCCATCTTTCAGCACGCAACAAACGTGTGCACAGGCAGTGGTGGTTCACTTTTATGTACTTGCAGTAGATTCCCATGCCACTGGATTCATCAATGGATTAGGCAGCACCCTGTTGTACTTTTGGCAGGTTAGCACTTTTTAATGAAGCTGAAGAATTGCTACAAAATAAATACATATGAAACAGTATTACAACAGCTAAAATTGTACAAAACAGTGTAATCTTTTTTACTGATGCAGTAGTGGGTTCATCTACCAGCAGCCAACATACATTTACTAACTGTATATAAAGACTGCATTATTACATAGCAGATGCTTTTATGCCTAGACTGACAATCTCAAGTTCTGATTTTGAATTACCGTATTTGCCCGATTATAAGACTACCCCCCCAAAATCTAAATATTAATTTAGGAAAAAAACAAAGCCTGAATATAAGACTACCCTATAGGAAAAATTTTTTAGTAGTAAATATTAATTCATGTAAACAATTTTTTCATATTTAATAAAAGCTATGATTGAGAATATTTTTTTTTTTATTTCCTTTTATTTGACAACCTGCCCCCCCAGTTATGCACATCTGCCCCCAGAAATGCCTTATACCCCCTTTTTGCCAGTCTGCCCCATGATGTGCCTTTTAACCCTCTATATGCCACTCTGCCTCCAGAAATGTCTTATACCCTCCTATATGCCACTCTGCCCCATGATATGCCTTTTAACCCCCTATATGCCAGAGTGGCAAATAGGGGGTTAAAAGGCATATCATGGGGCAGAGTGGCATATAGGGGGTTAAAAGGCATTTCTGGAGGTATATATAACTGCTAACAGCAATCACACTCCTATCAAGCCAAGGCAGCCACTACATGATGGAACCTGGGGATGATGGGAGTGTGAGTACAGCCTCCCTATGCCATGCTACCACCACCACCCTTACACATCCATGCTATCGCACACTCATTCATTCCATTTATCACACATACTTGCTCAAAAACCCTCCCCCACCCCCTTACCTGAACTGCAGATCTCTCACTCCAAGACTTCTGCAGGGGCCCGGCTGTGCGAGCAACTTCTCTGGCCCCGCCCCCAGAGGAAGGAGGCAGAGTTATGTGACACTTTCAGCTTCCTGTTCTCTTGCCGCCGGTAGAAGAGAAGCTGCTTGCGACCAAAGCACCGGTAAGCAGCCTGGCCCCAGCGGAGGTCTAATTAGAAGACGACCTCGATTATAAGACAAGGGGTATTTTTCAGAGCACTTATAATCGAGCAAATACGGTATAATACTGCTGTTCAGCGATTATCTTCATAGACAAATAAGCTACAAGTAGATCACCCCTACTCAAGAACAGGTATGATGTCTGTCACTAGCGCTCAGATAAAAGCAGCATGTGATGACTGAGGGAGCAGAAGGTGTCCTGAGCCGAGGTTTTTGAAAAAAGATAGTATGTATGTATGTATATGGAATTGTTACTGAGTGTGTTTGTGTGTATGAAATGTGTGCATGTATGTTACTATGTGTGTGTAAAGGTTACAGTGCATGCTGTTTGTATGAAAGTACTGTGTGTGAGTGCATATCTTAATGTGCACAAGTATGTTTACATGCGTTAGTATGCGCAAGTGTAGGCATCTTAATGTGTGAAAGTTTATGAACGTATGTTACTGTGTGGATTAGTATGGGGGGGTAGCTCCTATACATTTTGTCTGAACCCTGACAGAGCATTCTAGTTTTGTTTGAATTGTAATCAGGTTTGTAGTCACAGCATTTGCCTCTACTATTGACATAAGCTATCCATTATAAATGTTCCGCAGCATTTCCATACCTTTACTTGAAATGATTAGATTGATTATTAATTTGTCATTATGTTTTAAGAGCAGGGGCAATTGCCAATTTCAGAATGTTTAATACTACAAGTGTGATACTTATTGGCATTGCGTACCTTGTATTTAACAATGATATGCCGAAAAAAATTAAAGTAGTATGCGTGTAACTACTGGGTCATTTGTTTTAAATCCTCACAGCATTTGTAAAGTCCAACACCCTTGTATCATTATCTAAGGCAAATACCAGCCAGCTTCTACTGGAATACAGTCTGGAGTTCTGTATAATGCATAACCACCATCATTAAAAGACCATGTATTATCTAGCTCATCCATTAGCTAAGAAGCAGCTCACAGGGGTTGGCCAGTGACACAAATACAAAATGTTCGAGTCTTGTGTAAACTCCCATGTTCGTACACATACTCTGTGTGGGGAAAGCCAGACAAAGTTATTAAAGTCTAGCTGTGGTCACTACAGGGGCAAGTGTCCAGTATTCTGCTCACAGGCATCCCCAGGATAATTGCCTCACTCATCTGTATGAGAAAGGGTGTGGGGTTCCAGCTGCCTTTGCCACATACCACTAGGAGAGAATCCAAGAAATGCTCTCACAAAGCTATCCCAACAGTCTATATTTTGTTTTTCTGACTGGTATATGCACACCATATAGTTGAATTCCACATTTAGCCATTAAAGCAATAACTGATGAGGCAATTTTGTTCTGTTCACTATAGAAGAACCAAGGAAAGACACTTGAGTTAGCTATGCATTTTAGTATTTATGTTTGTACAGAGTCAGTAAATGTGCACAGATGCCAACATTTAGATGTACATTTTATTTACTCAGACATAAAACTAACACCAAAATTACTTTTCCCAGCACAATACATTTCATTTGTTAACATATGGTCTAGTATGTCTGGTCTCAGGATGCAATGCTACTTCAAGACCACTTTAATTAACCCCCCATGCACATATTTTATTAAATGATTTTTATGGCAGTCAAAAAAAAAAACCCAAACTACCAGACAAACATCCCCATTCCTGCCCTATGGTTAAATCACTCACTTCTAGAGATACCCTCTGGCTAAAGTCTACGGAAGGAATAACTTCTAGATTAGGAGGGCATGGTCTTTGCCAAGGGAAAGGCCAAAATATCATGAGCCTCCAGGTCCACTGATAAAAGTTTACGTGGACAAAAAGGAAATAAAATGAAGCTTTCTTAAATGCCAATCTATATTACTGCTTACAAAATTGTACTTATCAATGCAATTTTAATTCAATTTCCCCCATGACAGTTCCTCCTTGACGATATTCCGTACAGTTCTTACACGGTGATCTTTAAAAGGGGAAAAAAGCTGGGGGTACGTTTCACAAATCCGATATTGTGCATCACTGAAAGTAAACACAAGACAGAAGTTGGTTGATTAATATAAACTGGTAAATAAAGTAGTAAATTAATTGGCAAAAGCAGTGCAATATAGCCACGCAACACTTCATAATCCCAATATCTGCAAAACAACTTTCAGCTCAGAGAGAAGATTAAGTGATCACCTCCTGGTCAAAGCAGACCTGAGTCAAGCAATACCAGGTCAGAAGAAATCTTGCTCATCACTGCTAAGAAGTATGCATCACACCTAGTGTTAAGTATGGTGGAAAACCTCCCTTTTACACCATTTAGTTACTGCTTAATAGTTGTAAGGAATATGACCGATAGTGTTTCAAATAAGATCTGGACATAAATTTGTTGCAAATACCATCACATATCCTTCCATAAACCACCTGTTGCAAAGTTGCACTTTGCTGTTTTGGGGACATTAGCTTCATGTAGAGTATGGCAAGTTTGATATGAGTGCAGGCTAGTTCTACACCCTATTGCCTGAAGTCTAGATAGGAAGAGCAACACAGCTACAGCATGCCCCAGTTAACTGACACTTATTTCCCCCTAAAGAACGCATAATAAAGGGGGAGCAAGCACTCGCAGATCCACTCTCCCTCAAAATTATTATCACATACGTGTATGGAGAAGGCTTAAACCCCCACAGAGAAAAAAAAAATATATATAAATATATATACATACACATATATATATATATATATATACACACATACACACACACAGTGGAGGAATTATGCAGAATCGTTTTAAAAGGGAGCACAGACTCATCGTATGCATTAAAGCGCACATAACGGCAGCAGTGCACCTCTAACGAGCGTAACTCACTAGGAATATGAATTAATTCCATACAACCTCCCCTTAGTTCTCCTGCTCTTCAGCCGCTAGATACTTAGAACATATTGCTACGTTTCGTACTAATAACACGTTACACGCTGGCGGGAGTTTTTCAGTGTCTAATAAAGCTTGTAAAATATCCGCCTACATAACGTCAAGCATATTCCAGCCGCTGGACAAATAATACCCCCCCGCAAGACTGCTGTGGGTTACACGAGCCTATATAAGAGACTTACGGCAAACATAACAGCCATAACAGCCATAACAGCAACCTCACCTGCTCTGGCGCGTCCAGCTAACCGCCACGCACAAACGAAAATTGAACACCATTGCCCTCAGAGCGCTTCCTTTACGTACAAATACCGTAGCCAATGGTAGCCAATGGCGTGGCGACATGTTAGCACGTGACACTCTCCCGCATACACTGCAACATGATTGGGCTAGCAATAACAATGATGGGGGGGTTCTCGTTAGAGTCAGTTTCGTTTTACTAGAAATGACGTACACTAGCGCCACCCTCGGGTGTTCTCTTCAGCTCCTCCCGTTTTATACTGTATAATATTTAATATAGTGATAGCAGAAGCCGCGTCCCGAGACCTTTTTCTGAATCTCAGCGTTCTCTGGCGCCATTTTTTGGCGGGCAATTCGAAGCCGAGACCGAGCTGTAGAGACGTTGCTTAATCGTATCGGACCTACTTGGCCTGTCGTTCAGCTATTTATCGCCGGTTTGTTTTCTACCAAACCCTGCTTTACTTTATCGAAACGTGTTAAGAAATTATACCGTAGATTCGTATAGCCGATGCTCCTTGCTTTTTTCTAATGCAGTGACAGCGGCTTGCACTGTCGCCTCAAAATGCTGAAGCAGAGTACCGGGAAATAAATCACGTAGGATGGTGACAGAGTTTGAAACTTAAGGGTTCAGTAACGGGTGAGTTGGCAGGAAAATTCTGTTTGATTTCACTTTACATTGTGAAGGGCAAACTTCAGTGCGCTTCTGCTCCAGGAATAGAGTCTATGTTTTTTATTCATCTTACAAATTGAACTATACATTGAATATGCAGGGCTTGTAATATTGAAAAGAAATTTGCAATGGAAAGTCCTTTATAATGCAAAGTGAATTCATAGAGTTCTCCAACCAACTACCGCTTTAGTGAATAAACCCCCAGAATGACTGTTTATTTTTGGTTTGTAAGAGAAAAAAAACAACTTGTTTTTGCCTAATACCAGCAGGACCCCCCCAGTGTCTCTTTCTTTGTGATACATCCTGATCCTTGCTGATGGGGTTAAGTCCAAACTCTGCTTATACAGCCTGATCTCCTGCGGAGCAGCGTAGTGATGCCAAAAGGCTGGATGTACTGATACATGCTGGCACCTTTTTGCGAACATATTTGTATGTCCATGGAGACAGTCACAGGTTAAATGAATATGTAAATGCTAGGGGAGATCCCTCAAAACAAATGGATTAAGATAGCCGTGTGAGAAATACAAGAATAGAGGCATGATGTGCCTGGCATACCGATGGTCGTAAACAAATTACACAAAAAAGCTCTGGACTTTAGGGTGGGAAAAATCCTTGGTACTTAAGAGGTTAAATACATTTTGATTTTAAAACCAATGTTTGCTCATTAGACACAAAAGCAATGCAGCACAAAGCACACAGTGCCCCTCCACAAATATTGGCACCCTGGGTAAATATGACCAAAGAAGTGCTTTGATCTTTTCTTCAAACAATAAACAAAAATACTCTGCTCTCCTCCACATCAAACAATTGCAAACACAACACAGGTCTAAACTAAATATACACATTGCACAATTACTGGCAACCTTTTAGTCAATACTATGTGCTACCTCCCTTTGCCAAGATAAGTGTCTTTTCCTATAATGCCTGATGCGGTTGGAGAATACATGGCAAGGGATCCAAGACTAATCCTCCATACAGAATCTCTACAGATCCTTCAAATTTTGAGGGGAAAGCCAGACAAAGTTATTAACCCCTTAATGACAATTGCCGGTTCTGGCACGTCATGCACTAACATCAGGTTAGTGACAATTAAAGTCCCGTTTAGTGTCTTTAAACGGGTGCAGAAAGCGATCTACGTTCGCTTTCTGCACCCAAACGGTGTTGCTGTAATGCTTCGACCACGAGGCATTCAGCAACGCCATGATCGGCACCAGGGGCCGTGTCTGGCCCCTCCCCGGGGCGTCAACATCTGCCATACATTGTATGGCAGCGGATGTCCGTTTTAAAAGCGTTTAGGAGGTGATCAACCATCAGGAGGCATTCAGCAACACCAAATACTTACCCCAGGACGGGCTGTGACCGCTCCAGAGAGCAGTCACAGCCGCTACTGCAAGTGATCTTCGCCATCTGCAAGATGGTGGCCGCCCGGTAAAAAAAAAAAATAATAAAGATGAAAAAGTTCGCTAGATGGTCTCCAGACTCTCTAGAGAACTCTGGCTCCACTTGCAGGTTGAATACAGGTACTGCATTCAACCATGGAAGTCAATGGAGCCCAGCTTTCTAATCACAATGTGATTAGTAAAATATATATAAAAAAAAAATGTGCTAACGTTTAAAAATAATTATGCAGTGATGTCACCAGAGGAACCATCCAGTACCAGCAAAATGCAAAAAAAAAATAGTTTATTTTGAGCAAGTGCCAAAATTTCAAAAAAAAATCTCAACATACAAAGAGTTAAAATAAAAGCACTTCAAATAACCAAGGGGCGTCTAATTTAATAAAAAATGGCTTGATGGGGTAAATTGGAGTGGCCGGGCTCAACGATAGGGCGTAGGTACAGACTGACCAAAATAGAGGACTACCATACCAGGAGCTATGAATTCATTCCTGAATACAAAATTAAATTTTGGGAAAGGCAGGTGGTAGAATCTCATGCATAAAAGGGTTAAAATACCAGCATTTGAAATACTTTGTGGTGTCTAGTTTTCAAAAATATATGGTTTGATGGGGTAAAGTGAACTAGTCGGCTTCAAAGATGTTCCAAAGAGGATATAGAGGCAGAATGACCAAACGACTACCTGAATTACGCATGTCCCAAAAGTAGCCTTTTACCACACAAACAATCTGACAAACCTATGCGTGTGGGGTATCACCATACTCAGGAGATGTTGCTGAACACATACTGGAGTGTTGTTTGACAGTGACCTATACCAGGATCTTTATATTTATAACTAAATTACAATTCGTGTGAGAAATACCCTGGGGTGTCTGTTTTTCAAAAATATATGGTTTGATGGGGATTAATTGAGTTAACCGGCTTCAAAGATGTTCCAAAGAGGAGATGGAGGCAGAATTACCAGATTTGGAAAAAAAGGTTTGGAAATCATAAAACGCTACTTTTACTTATTGCCCAATAACTTACAAAAAAGAGCAAAAAAACATAAAAACATTGGGTATTTCTAAACTTAGGACAAATAGAATCTATTTAGCTAGTTTTTTTACTTCCTTTTGTAGGTGAGTAAAAGATTTTTCAAAGGAAAGTCATAAAAGGTATTTTTTTCAAATTTTCACCATGTTTTATTATTTTTTTATAGTAAATAAGGTGATATGATCAAAACATATGATATCTGAGGAAAGCCCATCTTGCCCTGAAGAAAACAATGTATAACATGTGTGGGTACACTAAATGGGTGAGGCGAAAATTACAGCTGAACACAAGCACCGCAAAAGTGTTAAAACAGCCTCAGTCCCACAGGGTACAAAAAGGAAAAAATGAGCCCGGTCCTTAAGGGGTTAAAAAATGTATGATTTGATGGGGTAAATTGAATTGGCCGGGTTCCACAATATCCCAGTTAACACAGGGGGGGGGAAGGATGGCCACACATCTAATTTCCAATTAGAAAAATGCACACGTCCCAAATGTGGCCTTTTAGTTCCCCCCATAAATGACAAACCCATGCATGTGGGGTATCACTGCACTCAGGAGATGTTGCTGAACACATATTGGGGTGTTGTGTGACAGCGGCATATACCAGGAGCTGTAAATTCATACATAAGGTAGGTGTGTGTGGGAAAAATACACAAAAAAAAAACACTACTGCAAACATTGAAAAAATGCTGGTGGTAAAATGTGTGCATGCAAAGAGTTAAAATACCAGCATTTAAAATACCCGGGGGTGTCTAGTTTTCAAAAATATATGGTTTTATTGGGCACACTGAAATGGCCCGGCTCAAAGATGTACCAAATAAGGCATGGGCAGTCGATCCCCAAATGCCAAAGTGAAAATGCGCATGCCCCAAATGTGGCCCTTTTGACCCCAAACAGCCAGGCAAAATCATTCATGTGAGGTACCGTGAGGTGCTCAGGAGATGTTGCTGAACACATATTGGGGTGTTTTATGATAGTGACATATACCAGAACCTGTTTATTCATACCTGAAGTAAAAAAATGACTACCACAAAGTTTGACAAAGACTGGTGGTAGATATGGTGCATGGAAAGAGTTATAATACTAGCATCTGAAATACCCAGGGGTGTCTTGTTTTCAAAAATATATGATTTGATGGGGTTAATTGCATTGGCCGGCTTCAAAGATACCCGAAATGGCACATGGGGGAAGAATTACCAGATTTGGAAAAAATGGCTTTGAAATAGCAAATAGCTACCTGTACTTATTGCCCCATAACATGTAGAAAAAAAGCACAAAAAAACATAAAAACATTGGGTATTTCTAAACTCAGGACAAATAGTAGAATCTATTTAGCAGGTTTTTTCATTACCTTTTATAGAAGAGTAAAAGATTTTTCAACTAAAAGTGAGTCATTTTTTCTAAATTTTTCACCATATTTTATACTTTTTTTAAATAGTAAATATGATACAATCAAAACAATGTCATCTAAAGAAAGCCCTTCTTGTCCTGAAAAAAACAAATATATAACTTGTGTGAGTTCAGTAAACGGGAAAGAAGACAATTACAGCTAAACACGAGCAGCGCAGAAATGTTAAAACGGCCATTGCCACGAAGGGTACAAAAAGTAAAATCAGCCTGTCACGAAGGGGGTTAAAGTCTAGCTGCGGTCACTACAGGGGCAATTTTCCAGTATTCTGCTCACAGGCATCCCCAGGATAATTGCCTCACTCGTCTGTATGAGAATGGGTGTGGGGTTCCAGCTGCCTTTGCCACACACTAGGAGAGAATCCAAGAAATGCTGTCACAAAGCTATCCTAACAGTCTCTATTTTGTTTTTCTGACTGGTATATGCACACCATATAGTTAAATTCCACATTTTAGCCATTAATTGAAGCAATAACTGATGAGGTGATTTTGTTCTGTTCACTATGAAACAACCAAGGAATGCGAAGACACTTGAGTTAGCGATGCATTTTAGTATTTATTTTTGTACAGACAGTAAATGTGCATAGATGCCACCTTTTAGATATACATTTTATTTACTCAGACATAAAACGCCAAAATTATTTCCTAACACCATACATTTCATTTGTTAACATATGATCTAGTATGTCTGGTCTCAGGATGCAATGCTACTTCAAGACCACTTTAATTGCACATGTTAAAGGTATTTAATTAAATGATTTTTATGGCAATCAAACAGAAAAAAAAAAAAAAACCTACCAAACATCCCCATTCCTTATAATGCTGCCCTGTGGTTAAATCACTCACTTCTAGATACCCTCTAACTAAAGTCTATGGAGGGAATAACTTCTAGATTAGGAGGGCATGGTCTTTGAGCAGGGAAAGGCCAAAATATCAGGACTGCCTAAAACGGCAGCCTCCAGGTCCAGGACCGTCCCTCCTTGATAATATCCCGTACAATTCTTACACGGTGATCTTTGAATGGGGGGGGGGGAGAAGCTGGGGGTACGTTTCACAAATCCGATATTGTGCATCACTGAAAGTAAACACAAGACAGAGGTTGGTTGATTAATATAAACTGGTAAATAAAGTAGTAGATTAATTTGCAAAAGCAGTGCAATATGGCCACGCAACACTTCATAATCCCAATATCTGCAAGACAATTTTCAGCTCAGAGAGAAGATTAAGTGATCACCTCCTGGTCAAAGCAGACCTGAGTCAAGCAATACCAGGTCAGAAGAAATCTTGCTCATCACTGCTAAGAAGTATGCAACTATGCATCACACTAGAGCCCAGCGCGGGACTGCTTTTTCAATCCCGCTGATTTTTTTTCCCGCTCCCGCAGTGTGTGTTCCGCACCTGAACTGCAGATTTCCCGCGCAGTCCCGCCCGCAAGTTTTTTTGGCGGGTCCTTCCATAAACCACTGTTGCAAAGTTGCATTTTGGGGACACTAGCTTCAAAGTATGGCAAGTCTGATGTGAGTGCAGGCAAGTTCTACACCCTATTGCCTGAAGTCTGGATAGGAAAAGCAACACTGCTACAGCATGCCCCAGATTTAAAAATGGGACCGTTAACTGCCACTTATATCCCCCTAAAGAACGCATCATAAAGGGGCACACTGCAAGTACTTGCAGATCCACTCTCCCTCAATAAAATTATCGCATGTATGGAGAAGGGTTAACCCCCCTCACAGAAAATATATATGTATATATACACGGGGGGGTCAGAATCGTTTTAAAAGGGAGCACAGACCTACCATATACATTAACGTGCATATAACGGCAGCAGTGTACCTCGCCTGCTCTTCAGCCACCAGATACTTAGAACAATATTGCTACGTTTCGTACTAATAACATAAATGTTACACGCTGGCGGGAGATCTCCTTCAGCGTCTAATAACACTAAAATACTCGCATAAATAACGTCAAGCATGTTCCAGCCGTTGGACAAATAACATCCCCGCAAGAGGCTACACGAACCTGCAAGAGACTTAGGGCAAACGCAGCAGCCGCACCTGAGCTAGCGCCGTGGCGCCACTTTCTGCAGCCGGGGGGGGGTTATTGGGGTTAGTTAGAGTCAGTTTCGTTTTACTAGAAATGCTGTAGACTAGCGCCACCCTCGATTGTTCTCTTCAGCTCCTCCCTTTTTATACTGTAATATATAATATCGTTAGTGATGGCAGAAGTCGCGTCACGAGTCATTCCTCTGAATCTCAGCGTTCTCTGGCGTCATTTTTCGGCGGGCAATTCGAAGCTGAGACTGAGTTGTGTAGAGACGTTTCTAAGTCGTATAGGACCTACTTGGCCTGTCGTTCGGCTATTTATCGGCGAAAGGTGGGGGCCGCCGGTTTGTTTTCTTCCAAAACCTGCTTTACTTTATCGAAACGTGTTAAGAAATTATACCGTAGATTCGTATAGCCGATGCACCTTGCCTTTTCTTATGCAGTGACAGCGGCTTGCACTGTCGCCTCAAATAGCTGAAGCAGAGTACCGGGAAATAAATCACATAGGATGGTGACAGGATTTGAAATTTAAGGGTTCCGTTAAAACAGGGGTTTATTCCGTAACGGGGATTTGACAGGAGAACTGCAATATAATCTGTTTGATTTTACTTTACATTGTGAAGGGCAAACTTCAGTGCGCTTCTGCTTCAGGAATAGAATCTATGGTACTGCATAAAGCATATATACGTCGATGATTTCTTTTGTTTTTTTATTCACCTTACAAATTTAACTATACATTGAATATGCAGGGCTAGTAATATTGAAAGGAAATTTGCAATGGAAAGCCCTCTACAATGCATAGTGAATTCATAGCATTCTCCGACCAACTCCTGCTTTAGTGAATAAACCCCCAGAATTACTGTTTAATTATATTTTTTGTTTATAAGAGAGGAAAAAAAACTTGTTTTTGCCTACTGCAGGACCCTCTTGTGTCTCTGTTCTCTTCCTATACAGCCTGATCTTCTGCGGAGCAGCATAGTGATGCAAAAATGCTGGCACCTTTTTGCGAACGTATTTGTATGTCCATAGGGACATTCACAGGTTAAATTAATATGTAAATGCTAGGGAGGATCCCTCAAAACAAATAGATAAAGATAGCCGTGTGAGAAATACAAGAACAGAGGCATGATGTGCCTGGCATGCTGATGGTCGTTAACAAACATGGTAAAAATGACACAAAAAAGCTTTAGGGTGGGAAAACCTCTTGGTACAAAAATACAATGCTCTCATCAAACAATTGCAAACACAACACAGGTTTATAAAAGAAATGCTAAAGATATGCATTCCACAATTACTTTGCCAAGATAAGTGTATTTTCCTATAATACCTGATGTGGTTGGAGAATACATGGCAAGGGATCGGAGACTATTCCTCCATACAGAATCTCTACAGATCCTTCAAATTTCGAGGTCTATACTGATGGATTCTCCTCTTCAGTTCACCACGCAGGTTTTCCATAGGGTTCAAGTCAGGGGACTGGGATGGTCATTGTAGGACCTTGATTTTATGCTCGGCAAACCATTTTGTGTTGATTTTGATGTATGTTTTGGATCATTGTCCGGCTGAAAGATCCAACCACGGCCCATTTTAAGCTTTCTGGCAGAGGCAGTCACGTGTTCATTTAATATCTGTTGATATTTGATAAGAGTCCATAATGCCATTTATCTTAACTAAATGTCCAGGTCCTCTGGAAGAAAAACAGCCCCAAAACATTAAAGAGCCACCACCATATTTAAGCATGGGCATGAGGTACTTTTCCATACGGTTACCTCTCTCTCTGCGCCAAACCCACATCTGGTGTTTATTGCCAAAAAGCTCCATTTTGGCTTAATCTGACCATAGAACCCAATACCATTTGTCTGCCAAACTGAAGACGGTTGAGTTTTTGGATAAGAGTAGTTGCTTTTTTTTCTTGAAGCCCTTCCAAACAACTTGTGGTGATAAAGGTGACGTTAAATTGTAGTTTTGGAGACGTTCGGACCCCAAGACACAGCTAATTTTTTGCAATTCTCTAGCTGCGAATGGCACAATCATTAAACTTAAGGCAACAACAACAAAAAATAAAATGAACCCTGTTCAAAAGTCTGCATACCCTTAGTTATTAATACTGTGTATTGCCCCCTTTAGCATCAATTTAGCATCTTTGTAATAGTTTTTTATACCAATAAGACAAGCCAGGGCAGGAACCAAGGCGCGTAGTCAGACGAGCCGGAATCAGGAGTACAGAGATCAGCAAAGTCAGTGTACAAATATCAGGAGCCAGGAAGGCCATGGTCCATGTACCGTGGGAGGAGGAGGAGGGGTTTAAAATAATGAGGCAACAGAATCCTTCAGATTATGGAATTGTTAATGAGGCTGTGATCTGAGTATATTTGTACTAATTTATTTTGGGTTTTTTTGGTAGTGTGAGAGGTGTGGATAAACGTATACAGACTGATACTAGAAATGGCTACAAATCAAAGGTAAGAACGTGCAGCGAGAAATACATGATCTGAATATCGGCTTGATTCAATATTCTCTGTAATCATATGCAGTCTTGTTTACAAATAACAGGGATGTGGATTTTTTTTTTTTGAAAATGGAAAGAGTTAAAATGCTAGCATTAGAATACCCTGGGGTATCTAGTCTTCAACAATATATGGTTTGATGGGGTAATTGCATTGGCCAGCTTCAAAGATACCCGAAATAGCACATGGGTGAAGAATTACCAGATTTGGGAAAACTGCTTTTGAAATAGCAAAACGCTACTTGTACTTATTGCCCCATAACATGCAGAAAAAAAACATAAAAACACTGGTTATTTCAGTTTTTTTTTCAAGTCAAATTCTCAGTTTGATACTTTTTTTTTATAGTAAATAATATGATACAAGGATATCCATAGGGCTGCAACTAATTAATATTTTCATAATAGATTAGTTGGCCGATTTATTTTTCCAATGAATCGAATAAAAAACAATATGCACATTTTTTGTTTATTGAAAATCATTTAATAAATAAGCTGGGTGTTAAAAACAAACAGCAGGAAAAAAAACTTTAACGCGTCATTGTACACTTTTCTCTTTATCACAATGGCATTTCTCTAATCACCTTCTTATTTTACTTTGACATAATAATGAAAGCTATATTTAGGTACAAGAACCCAAACAATATTTCTCAAACTAGGTTTTAATACCTAAAAGTTTTACTAGTACCGTATTTGCTCGATTATAAGACGGTTTTTTTTCAGAGCAAATTTTTGAGCAAGTATGTGTGATTAATGGAATGAATGAGTATTTCAGTGTTTGTGAATGAGTGTGTGTGTGATAGCATGGATGTGTAAGGGGGGTGGTGGTGGTGGTAGCATGGCATAGGGAGGCTGTACTCACACTCCTATCATCCCCAGGTTCCAGCATGTACTGGCTGCCTTGGCTTGATAGGAGTGTGATTGCTGTTAGCAGTTATATATATGTATACCTCCAGAAATGCCTTTTAACCCCCTATATGCCACTCTGCCCCATGAAATGCCTTTTAACCCCCTATATGCCACTCTGGCATATAGGGGGTTAAAAGGCATATCATGGGGCAGAGTGGCATATAGGAGGGTATAAGACATTTCTGGAGGCAGAGTGGAATATAGAGGGTTAAAAGGCACATCATGGGGCAGAGTGGCAAATAGGGGGTATAAGGCATTTCTGGGGGCAGAGTGGCAACCCTGGGGGCAGATGTGCATAACTGGGGGGGGCAGGTTGGCAAATAAAAGGAAATAAAAATATATATATTTTTCTCAATCATAGCTTTTATTAAATATGAAAAAATTGTTTACATGAATTAATATTTACTAGTAAAACTTTTTTTCCTATAGGGTAGTCTTATATTCAGGCTTTTTGTTTTTTTCTAAATTAATATTTAGATTTTGGGGGGTCGTCTTATAATCAGGGTCATCTTATAATCGAGCAAATACGGTAAATATTAACCCCTTCACGACAAAGCCCGTACATGAACAGGCTCACGATGCAATGCATTCATTACAAAGCCCATACATATACGGGCTGCTTTAAAATACCTGCATCATCGCGATTGCTGCGTTTTTGCCGAGATCGGTGGCTTTGCAGCATCCACAAAAGCCTCACAACTCAGGCTAGCCTTGGATCATGGGAAGAAAGCCCTACCCCAAAAAAAACATTGCCTTCCGGTTTAAACAGAGCTTGGGCTCGATATCGAGGCATTCAGCAACACAACCCCCCTACCTCAAACTACCCCTACCCAAATCTCCTTCTGATTGTACCCATGGAACAAATAAAGGACTTGGGCACGGGCTGACCAGCTGTCCAAATTCCAAAAAATGCAGACCTCACAAAGGTGGCCTTTTACCTCAAACTCATGCATGTGCGGTATAAATGTGCTCAGAAGAGGTTGCTGAACACATATGGTGTGAATACAATTTGTGTGTGTGGGGGGGACCTACTACTACGATAATGTTTGACAAAGGCTGGTGGTAGAGTTAGTGAATGGAAAGAGTTAATATACCGTATTTGCTCGATTATAAGACGACCCCCCAAATCTTAATATTAATTTAGGAAAAAAAGAAAAAGCCTGAATATAAGACGACCCTATAGGAAAAAAGTTTTACCAGTAAATGTTAATTCATTTAAACACTTTTTTTAATAAAAGGTATGCTTGAGAAAAATATTTTGGTTTTATTTCCTTCTATTTTTCAACCTGCCCCCCAGTTATGCACATCTGCCCCAGAAATGCCTTATACCCCCTATATGCCACTGTGCCCCATGATATGCCTTTTAACCCTCTAAATGCCACAGTGCCCCATGATATGCCTTTTAACCCTATATGCCACTGTGCCCCATGAAATGCCTTTTAACCCTATATGCCACTCTGGCACTTAGAGGGTTAAAAGGCATATTATGGGGAAGAGTGGCATATAGGGAGGTTTAAGGCATTTCAGGAGGCAGAGTGGCATTAAAGGGGTTAAAAGGCATTTCACAGAGCACTCTGCCTCCAGAAATGCCTTAAACCCCCCATTTAACACTCCCCCTCCCTCCTCAAAACTTACCGGTGCTTCTGAGTTGGGGGGGCCGCATAACACAGGAGGGTCCAGGTCCCCTGCATCTAAGCCCCAGGTGCTTAGTCCGGACAGCATGTAGAGCTCCACGCGAATCGCGTAGAGCTCTACACGCCGCCCGGACTAAGCACCGGGGCCTCAGAAGCACCGGTAAGTTGGAGGGGGCATAACACAGGAGGATGCAGGTCCCCTGCATCCTCCTGTGTTATCCCCCCCCCCCTCCAGCCTACCGGTGCTTCTGAGTCCCCAGTGCTTAGTCCGGGCAGCGTGTAGAGCTCTACGCGATTGTATCGTGTAGAGCTCTACGCGATTATATCGCGTAGAGCTCTACACGCAGCCCGGACTAAGCACCGGGGACTCAGATGCACCGGTAAGTTGGGTCGGGGGTTAACACAGGAGGATAAAGAAAAAATGTCGGTGCGCTAAGCTAGTCACGGGCTCAAATAATACAAATGTGTAATACGAGGCCTACCAAACAGGTGTAAGCATGCAGCAAGAAACAGTGTATTGGCTGTACAATGTATACAAAAAACAAAAACTGTCTGCGCTTCTTACCCTAATAAAGTTGGCAACAAATATATAAACATAATATAAATGAGAGGTTTTGGTTATATGAATTGGCCAAAGCATAATTAAGCTCACCCGCCACGTCAAGGCACACTCTCAATAGGGTGAGAACCTACTCTCACCTCCTACATAGTGGACACAAAGCAGTTTATACTGCTACCAAAACCTTATTAATGTGTTGGGGGAGGTGCAATTAAACCTTAAACAGGTTAACACAGGAGGATCCAGGTCCCCTGCATCTGGGTCCCCAGTGCTTAGTCCGGGAAGCGTGTAGAGCTCTACGCGATTGTATCGTGTAGAGCTCTACGCGATTATATCGCGTAGAGCTCTACACGCAGCCCGGACTAAGCACCGGGGACTCAGAAGCACCGGTAAGTTGGGGAGGGGGGTTAACACAGGAGGATCCGGGGGATCTGGATCTTAGTCTCATAATCAGACCTATGTGAGGTCTGATTATAAGACGACCCTGATTATAAGACGAGGGGTATTTTTCAGAGCATTTGCTCTGAAAAAAAACCTCGTCTTATAATCGAGCAAATACGGTACTAGCATTTGAAATACCCTGGGGTGTCTAGTTTTCAAAAATATATGGTTTGACAGGGTAAATTGCATTGGCCATCTTCAAAGATGTCCCAAATAGCACATGGGGCAGAATGACCAGATTTGGAATAAAAAAAAGTTTTGAAATAGCAAAACGCTACTTGTAATTATTGCCCTATAACGTGCAGAAAAAAGCAAAGACACATAAAACCATTGGGTATTTCTAAACTTAGGACAAATAGTAGAATATATATATATATATATATATATATATATAGGGCTGCAACAACTAATCGATAAAATCGATAATAATCGATAATGAAATTCGTTGGCAACGAATTTCATTATCGATTAGTTGAATCGATTATTATCGATTATAAAATGAGGGTTTTTTCAGAGCAAACGCTCTGAAAAATCCCCCTCATTATATAATCCGTTTAGTCTGACTCACCGTCTCACAGCAGCAGCTCCTACTTACTCCCCCTCCCTGTAATCACTGTGACAACTGGTCCCGCCCCTTCCTTCTCCAGGCCAGAACCACATGGCTGTGACACTCATCTAACTGTAAGTATATGTGTATATATATATATATATAATGTGTACATATATATATATATATATATATATATATATATATGTATATATATGTATATATATATAATGTGTACATATATATATATATATATATATATTTGGGCTACTGAAAGTTAGGGGAGGTGGGGGTTAATTTAGGGGCAGTTATGGTTAGTGGGGTGTTTAGGGTTAATTTAGGGGCAGTTATGGTTAATTGGGTGTTTAGGGTTAATTTAGGGGCAGTTATGTTAATAGGGTGTTTAGGGTTAATTTAGGAGCAGCTGTGGTTAATGGGGTGTTTGGGGTTAATTTGAGGCAGTTGTGGTTAATGGTGTGTTTAGGGTTAATTTAGGGGATGCTGTGGTTAAGGGGGTGTTAAGGGTTAATTTAGGGGCAGTTATGGTTAATGGGGAGTTTAGGGTTAATTTAGGGGCAGTTATGGTTAATGGGGAGTTTAGGGTTAATTTAGGGGAATCTAAATCCTGGGGGCAGTGAAGTGACATATCTGGGGGTATAAGGCATATACAGTATATAAGGCATATGTGGGGAGGGCAGTGTGGCATGTCTGGGGAGGACGGAGTGGTGTATCAGGGTGTATAAGGCATATCTGGGGGTAGAGAAGTGGCATGTCTGGGAGGCAGGGTGGCATGTCTGGGGAGGATGGAGTGGGGATATAAGGCGTATCAGGCACAGTGGCAGATGTGGGAGGCAGCGTGGCATATGTGGGAGGCATTTTGGAGTGGCAGATGTGGGAGGCAGCATGGCGTGGCATATGTGGGGAGGGCAGGGTGGCATGTCTGGGGAGGATGGAGTGGTGTTTCAGGGGGTATAAGGCGTATCAGGCACAGTGGCATGTGGGGGGTAGAGTGGAGTGGCAGATGTGGGAGGTGGCGTGGCAGATGTGGGAGGCAGCGTGGAGTGGCATATGTGGGAGGCAGCGTGGAGTGGCATATGTGGGAGGCAGCGTGGAGTGGCAGATGTGGGAGGCAGCGTGGAGTGGCAGATGTGGGAGGCAGCGTGGTGTGGTATATGTGGGAGGCAGCGTGGAGTCCTGTGGGAGGCAGCGTGGCATATGTGGGGGGGCAGCGTGGCATGTCTGGGAGGCAGCGTAGCAAGCCTGGGCTCAAATGTGCATATATTGGGGGGCTGGTTGGGAAATAAAGACAAGAAATGTATTATCAAAGTTTTTTTTATTCTGCTGTTTGTATTTAACATCATTTGTTTAGTACATTATTTTAAATAAATGAAAAATTTACATTCATTTTTTTTATCCGATTAATCGAAAAAATAATCGGCCAACTAATCGATTATTAAAATAATCGTTAGTTGCAGCCCTATATATATATATATATATATATATATATATATATTTTCCCAAAAAATATTTATTTAAAGGTGACAGTGGCATTTACAAAATGTTACAGCATCTTACGGTACTGTTACAGTAATCTAACACGGGACCTCCATTCCCAACGGACTCTATAGAAGATACTTCCCCAGGCGCCGTGGAACGCACACAAACGGCCCAAAATTCCGAGAAAACAGAGCTTTGGGTCCATCCATCCTAAATCACGTCAACTGTGTGGCCCCTGTCTGCCCATTGTACACCACTACGGAATTCGATGGCGCCATTTAAACAATAACTGATAATAATAAGTGGAGTCGACCCTTGGTCTGAAGAACCCCCACCCAGTAGCGTACCTAGCGGGGGGTGGTCCGCACCGGGTGCCGCTCATCAGGGGGGGCCAACTTGCCGGCACCCCTCCAGAGACGGACAGTAATGTCCGCCGCTGGAGGAGCAGGCTCTCAAGAGAGTGGTATCGGAGGTCTTTAACAGACCTCCGGCTCCCTTGAGTGATTTTAAGCCGGTTCCCTTCAACCGGCTTAAAATCACTCAAGGGAGCCGGAGGTCTGTTAAAGACCTCCGATACCGCTCTCTTGCGATCCGTGCGGCAACTGCTGCTGTGCAGAGGGCACTGTGGGCGCGGCTTCAGTGCCGCCGGGATCTGACAACAAACCCCGGCGGCACTGAAGCCGCGCCCACAGTGCCCTCTGACCCAGAAGAAGACAGAAGAAGAAGAGGAGCGAAGAGGAAGACTGCTGTAAAAAGAAAAGACTGCTGTAAGAAGAAAAGAGGTAGAAAAGAAGGTAGGAAATCATTCATTAAGACTGAGTGACAGTGAGAGTGGATTGGTATGTGTGGAATCTGTGGATTGGTATGTGTGGATTGGTATATGTGTGGAATGTGTGGATTGGTATGTGTGGAATCTGTGGATTGGTATGTGTGGATTGGTATGTGTGGAATCTGTGGATTGGTATGTGTGGAATCTGTGGATTGGTAAGTGTTGATTGGTAAATGTGTGAGAGTGATGGGTGTTATGCTGTACCATTTCCAATGTCTTTTTCATTATAATTATGCTCTAAAGTACATCATAACTCCCATCACTCTATACTGTTCCGTACAGTGGCAGAGCTGGCCTTGCACCCCCACCGCAGGGTGCTGGTCAGGTTCTATGTGGGCAATGTGGACGTTGGCTTTGGGGTGTGCAATCTGTGATCTATGCCTGTAATTTAGGGTGTTTTATCTATAACTTTAATGCTGAGTTTTTATGTGAATTCCAATTGATCAATACCTGCAAAGCTGGGTTTGTGTGTTAATGTGTTGGTCTATATCTGCTATGCTATGTTTCTATACATTAATTATGTTTACCAGCAAATACAGGATTTGTATGTCTTATTCAGTTGATCAATACCTGGGGTGCTGTTTCCATGTGTTGTTTATTTGATCTATACCTTCAGTGCTGAGTGATTTCCAGTTGATCTATACCTGCAATGCTGGGTTTGTGTGTTCTGTTGATTTATACCTGCAATGCTATGTTTCCATACATTTATGTATACCTGTAAATACAGGATATTTATGTCTTATTCAGTTGCACATGCTGTTTCCATGTGTTGTTTATTTCATCTATACCTGAACTACAGGGAGTAATTAAAAGAGAGTTGTGGTTTAGTGACGTAGGGGACAAATGGACTTTGGGGATGATTACGGGGAGAGGACCTCCCAATGTCACGGTGCAGTCAGAAGAAGGGAAGGCTGTACTGACTCTCACAGTCTTCCCCTGATCTGCAGTTGAGGGCAGTACAGCATAATCCCTATCACTATACATCGATCTAGACATTTACAATAATGCAGCATAACCCCTACCACTATATACTAAGCCAGACACTGAAGTGGTAGGCCTACACCACATCAATGGCTTTGTAGATAGTGATATGGGTTATGCTGCATTATTGTAAATGTCAGGCTCAATGTATAATGATAGCAGTTGTGCTGCACAACTGTCAATGTCTGCCTCAGTGTATAATGATAGTTATATTGTACTACGATAAGTGTCTAGCTCAGTATATAAAGATAGCGGTTATGCTGTACCACCATCAATATCTGGCTCAGTTATAGTGATAGGTGTTATGCTGTTCCACTGTAGTATCTGGCTCAGTGTATAGTGATAGGAGTTATGCTGTTTCACTGTAATGTTTGCCTCAATATATAATGAAATTACTTAAGCTGCACCACCGTCAATGTCTGTCTCAGTATAGAGTGATAGGCATTATGCTGTACCACCGTCACTGCCTGGCTCAGTATATAGTGATAGGTGTCATGCTATACCACAGTCAGTGTCTGGTTCATATGGTATATATAATCATGAGTCGACATGGCAACACCACTATATATGCAAATGCTTAAATGAAAAGAGAACAATGTTATGGTGACTCCTGATTATAATATCAGAATTTTTTTTTAGTTTATAGTGTCTTTAGCTGCTTAGCCAGTACTTAATTTGTAATGTTTGTCACTCATTTGTTAGGTCTTCTTAGAAACTTGTTGTGTTTGTTTTTTTGGGGGGGTGTTATTAAAGAAAGCACTATTATATGTTCAGTAAATGTTATTTAAACATATTTATTTTACTTATAAGTTATTAATTTATTTTTTCAGATTTCTTGTTGTTTACAGTTGACATACAGTTTACAAATTGGTGCAATAAATATTCTTGCCAACATAATTTTGTAGATGTCTTTACATTTGGGGGGGGTGCCACTTACAGGATCCGCCCCGGGTGCCAAATACTCTAGGTACGCCCCTGCCCCCACCTATTGTATTAAGGATGGAAAGGAACGGGTATATAGATATGGTATAATCTCCACCTTCTGACTGCTCTGTTAAGTGGTCTCACTATGGATCATTTATTAAATGATTTTTTTTTTTAATGTAAATATTTATAAAAAATGTTTCCAAAAACAATTTATGGCATTACTCTGTACTGTACTTGAATATATTTAGCAGGTTTTTTCATTAGTGTTTGCAGATGAGTACATGAGTAATTTTTTTATAGTAAATTAGATGATATGATAAGGGGTTAATTCACATGTAAACTATTTTTTCATATTTAATAAAAACTATGATTGAGGATAATGCATTTCTTGTTTACACTTCCTTTTATTTGCCAACTTCCCCTCCAGTTATGCACATCTGACCCCAGGCTTGCCACTCTGACCCCCAGAAATGCCACTTTGCCCCCTCCCAGATATGCCCTATACCAGGGGTGTCCAAGTTTTTTCTGCACTGGACCACGTCATCAGAAATGTATAAGTGCATGAGCCCCCCTCATATGGCTTTTAATAAGATATGCACATACCTGGGAACTTCTGGGCTCCGGCTACCCGGAGCCTTCCCTAGGTGATGCAGCCAGCACTTCGATGGGAGGTCCCCTGATGTCAGCGGGAAACACCCCCATTTAAAGGGAAGATGGATGGGGTGTGTCAAGACCCCGCGACCCAGAGGATTCAGGTCTTGACCCGGAGAGTTCCCAGGTATGGATATGCAGATTGAAATAAAGTAAATGACACAACTTTACTTTTCCTCTCACTGATTTCTGGGCCTAAAAAAATTTTGTCCTCTGAAGTGACTACAAATTCAGGATTCTGGATAAGTAAAAATTAAATAGTTCTATTTATTCTAGGGATGCACTGAAATGAAAATTCTGGACCGAAAATGACCCCCCCACACACCTTTTAAAAATATTTTTTTAAAAAAAAAAAAAAGCACACTTTTCATAAAAGTAAGTAACACACCAAAATTGTACAAAAAAATGTGATAATATATACCAGTGTATATATATAATTAATATTGTTAACAGCAATCTTAGGCGTACCCAGATTCCAGCATTACTGGTTGCCTGGGCATGATAGGAGTGTGATTGCTGTTAACATCATATATAAATGAATATGTCATTGTACTTTTTTTGTCCAATTTTGGTGTGTTACCTTTAATAAAAATTATATCAATTATTATCAATAACAAAATATATATATAATTAACAACACTCGCAACCCTATCGTGCTCAGGCATACCCAGGTTCCAGCATGTACTGGCTGACTTGGCATGATAGGAGTGTGATTGCTAACAGCAACACACACACTCATTCATTCACATATTTATCTCAATCACGCATAATCATTCATACACCCACCCCCCTTACCTGCACTGCAGCTCTCTTGGTGCTCCTCGCAGACTTCAGCAGGGGTAGCTTCTTCCCACTGCGTTCGCATTCTGTGCAAGCTACTTCTCTTGTACCCCACAGAGGAATCAGGAATGGAGCCGATTCATGTGATGTAAATTCACGTGACTCTGCTGGGTTCAGCTTCCCCTGTGCTGTACAAAAGACACTGCTTGCACAGTGTGTGCGAGCAACCCACAGGTAAGCAGCAGGGCCCTTGCAATCCTGCCATCCCGGTTGCCCTGGTTGCAGATCTTACCATGATATGCCACTCTGCCCCCCCCAAGACTCCCTGGTGTCTAGTGTGGGCGGCCAGTGGACGTCTGCGCGATGCGCATAGACAACCTCTGCTGCGTCCCAGCATTTCCACCAGGGCTTCTATGATGGAGCACCGAAAGGTCATGTCACGCCGGTACTCCGTCAAGTGTCAGTGCAAGTGTTGGAGAGCAGCGGAGGTTGTGTACACGCTTCGCACAGACTTGCATCGGCTGCCAGAGAGGAGGATCCAGGTCCCCTGAAGAAGAAAAAAACACCTGCCCGGCGCGCGGAACTGCATGTCCTGGGCATTGGGTGATACGATTTGCGCATCCCTGAATTAAGCAGTACACATACACTCGCTGGCCGCTTTATTAGGTACACCTGTTCAATAGCTTGTTAACACAAATAGTTAATCAGCCAATCACACGGCAGCTACTCAATGCATTTAGGCATCAGAATGGGGAAGAAAGGAGATTTAAGTGACTTTGAACGTGGCATGGTTGTTGGTGCCAGGCGGGCTGGTCTGAGTATTTCAGAAACTGCTGATCTACTGGGATTTTCACTCACAACCATCTCTAGGGTTTACAGAGAATGGTCTGAAAAAGAGAAAATATCCAGTGAGCGGCAGTTGTGTGGCCGAAAATGCCTTGTTTCTGTCAGAGGTGAATGGGCAGACTGGTTTGAGATGACAGAAAGGCAACAGTAACTTAAATAACCACATGTTACAACCAAGTTATGCAGAATACCATCTCTGATCGCACAACACATCCAACCTTGTAGCAGATGGGCTACAGCAGCAAAAGACCACACCGTGGACCACTCTTGTCAGCTAAGAACAGGAAACTGAAGCTACAATTCGCACAGGCTCACCAAAATTGGACAATGGAAGAACATTGCCTGGTCTAATGAGTCTCGTTTCCAGCTGCAGCATTCAGATGGCAGGGTCTGTCGTAAACAACATGAAAGCATGCATCCATCCTGCCTTGTATCAACGGTTCAAGCTGGTGGTTGTGTAACTGTGTAGGGGACATTTTCTTGGCACACTTTGAGCCCCTTTGTACCAATTGAGCATCGTTTAAATGCGACAGCCTATCCGAGTATTGTTGCTGACCATGTCCATCCCTTTATAACCACAGTGTACCTATCTTGTGATGGCTACTTCCAGCAGGATAATGCACCATGTCACAAAGCTCACATCATCTCAAACTGGTTTCTTGAACATGACAATGAGTTCACTGTACTCCAATGGCCTCCACGATCACCATATCTCAATCCAATAGAGCACCTCTGGGATGTGGTGGAACTGGAGATGTGCAGTTGGCAAATCTGCAGAAACCGCGTGATGCCATCATGTCCATATGGACCAAAATCTCTGAGGAATGTTTCCAGTAACTTGTTGAAAGTATACCATGAAGAATTAAGGCAATTCTGAAGGCAAAAGGGGGTCCACCCGGTACTAGTAAGGCCAGTGAGTATATATTAGAAACCAATCTTAACTCCCATGTATTTGCACGATTATTTTTCCCCCACTGAGGAACATTTAACCTAGGTAAGTACATATTTTTAAGGATTTGTTAAGTTATTTACATTTTGAGTAAGGCAAAAAAAAAGGTCTATCATGTACAGTTAAGCACATAAGAATTTCACTCGTTTGGCTGTAGCCATTGGCCATCCCACTGCATTACTTTGCAGTCAAATGTAAAGAGAAATCATTATCCAAGTCTATTTGGTTAATTTCAGGAATCTGGGTAAATTGGTGACCATTGTGTGCTAAGGTTATATTATATACCTCAATTGTATGAAGCATTTACAGAATGTGTGGGAATGTAATGTGAATAAAAAATAAAAGAATAGTATGCTCTGCTTTGTTTGTTTTTGACCCGTACACCTCTATTTCTGTAGATCCATACTGATGATGTTATTGTGCATGTCAGAAAATCAGCTGAGAATCTGCAGATGATGCTATCTAAAATATAAGACGCTCCCTCTATGTGGTGCTTTTAGTAACTTAAATGAACGTTTCCTGTGACAAACTACTGGTACCCTGGTAGCACTAAACTAGAATTTAAAGGGATCACACGGCTGATTGAGGTGCATATAATGTCTGGATTATCTCTTTAACCCCTTAACGTCCATTGCCGGGTCAGGCACGTCATGCAAAACGGTCAGTTAACGACCTATGATGTGCCTGACACTTCATGAGACTTAAACAAGCTTAGAAAGTGATCAACGATCACTTTCTTTGCTTAAACGGTGTTGCTGTAATGCCTCTATGTCGAGGCATTCAGCAACACCGAGATCAGCATCGTGGGCCATATCTGGCCCCTCCCCGTGGGCGTCAACATCCGCCATACACTGTATGGCGGCGGACGGCCGTTTTAAAAATTTAGGAGGTGGCGATCAACGATCACCTCCTAAACTTCAATGGTGTTGCTGAAATGCCACGATCACGAGGCATTCAGCAACAACAAACACTTACCCCAGGACGGGCTGTGACCGCTCCAGAGAGTGGTCAGAGCCGCCACTGCAAGTGATCTTCACTATCCGCAAGATGGCGGCCGCCCTGTAAAAAAAAACAATCAACTTGAAAAAGTTCGCTAGAGGGTCTCCAGACCCTCTAGAGAACTCTGGCTCCACTTGCAGGTTGAATACAGGTACTGCATTCAACTATACAAGTCAATGGAGCCCATCTTTCTAATCACTAAGTGATTAGTAAAATATTTATTTTTTTGTTTAAATCTGTTTTATTCGCGACAAGTATAACACTGCATGGCAACATATTAACAACACAGGTGTTATAACAGAAGTACAATATCATGAGTTGAGCTGAGCATCGTGTTGCATACATAACTCAATAAAGAGAACACTGAGGGTGTTTTGCAGCACAAGACGACTGCTATCGGAGAGGATGAGACAAGCCAAGTGCACACCCTCCGCGAGCTACAGAGAACAGTCGCGAAACAATATATGAGAACATTTCACCGTGAGTTGGTGGAGGGCCTTTCCATCTCCGCTCTACAGTTACAGGTGTACAGGTACAGGTGGGGGACGGCCAGACCCCCTGCCAATTTCTGCTTGTACATCGTAGTCCTGTTGATCCTAGTGCGCCGAGAGCCCCAAATAAAGCGAAATATACGGGATTGGAAAGTTGCGATGTCTGTTTTGTTGACTGGTGACGGAAGCGCTCTAAATAAGTAGAGAACGCGGGGGAGTATGTTCATTTTTACCGCGTATATTCGGCCCAGCCATGAGATGGGAAAGCGTGACCATTGCTCGAGCTCCCCACGAAGGAGTTAGCTTGGTACAGTGAAGCAAAGTCTCTGGTAATTTGGATGCTCAGGTATTTGAGGTGGGAAGGTTGCCAAGTGAATTTAAAACTGGCAGCCACTGAACGTCGTAGTGGGTCGTCGAGGTTGAGATCAAGGGCCTCACATTTGGCTTCGTTGATTTTGTATCCCGAGAGCTTGGAAAATGTACGGAGAGTGTCGTAGAGGTTCGGAAGCGAGACGAGGGGATTGGTGATGGTGAGTAAAATGTCGTCCGCGAACAGGCTCAATTTGTACTGAGTATTGTGGATCTGGATGCCCGCTATGTCCGGATGGTTTCTAATAGCCACGGCTAGAGGCTCAATGCAGAGTGCGAACAGGAGGGGAGAAAGCGAGCATCCCTGTCTTGTGCCGTTGCGGATGTCGTGTGTCGACGTCACCCTAATGGGCTGTGAGTCGGTTGCTGAGGGGTGGCAATATAGTGCGTGGACCCCTTGAAGGAAGCCTTCTCCACGACCGAACCTCCCCAGGACAGCCCACATGTAGGTCCAGTCGACCCTGTCGAAGGCCTTTTCTGCGTCAAGAGCCAACAACATGGATCCCTGGTGAGTCATCCTGGCCGCTTCAATCAGATCGACGGTGCGTGGGATATTGTCCGTGGCCTCTCTGCCTGTAATGAATCCCACTTGGTCCGGGTGTATTAGCGTAGGAATGACCGACCCTAGCCTGGTTGCCAGAAACTTTGCGTAAAGCTTAATATCCGCGTTAATGAGGGAGATTGGGCGGTAACTGCCGCAGCTGGATGGATCTTTGCCTTCTTTATGGATGACAATTGTCTTGGCCTGCAGCATCTCCCTAGTGGGGGGGACCCCAGACAAGAACCCGTTGAAGAGTTTAAGCAGGCGCGGAATGAGCAGTGACTGGAATTTTTTATAGTAGGAGCCTGGGAGGCCATCCGGGCCCGGAGCTTTAGAGGATTTAAGAGAAGCCGAGGCAGTCCGGATCGCCTCTTCAGTGAAGGGGCCACTCAGCTTGTCGGCCTGGTGCCGTAGAAGGGTCGGTAAGGGGAGGGAGTCAAGAAACTGGAGCTGGTGGCCCTGGTCTTGGGCATTACCCGGAGCCTTGTTGCCATCGTATAAGGTTTGGTAGTATGCGGCGAATTGATTGGCAATATCTGTAGGGTGGACCCAGGTTTTCTGGTGGGAATCTACGATTTTTGGGATGTTCTGTGTTTTCCTCTGCATCCTCAGTCTCCGGGCCAGCATGGTGTCGGGTTTGTTGGCTTTTTAAAAAAATTTCTGATTGGTGACATTGAGGGAGTGTAGGACTTGTTTGCTGAGGCGTAGATTGATTTCACCTTTCAATTGAATGATGTCGTGAAGAATGGTAGTGTCTAGTGAGCGTTTATGTTGTGATTCCAACCCCTGCAATCTGGAGGAAAGAGAGTCTAGAGTTTCCCGGTAGAGTCGCTTGCGGCGAGCCGCTATGCGGAGAAAAGAGCCCCTGATGAACGCCTTGTGTGTCTGCCATGTAAGCATCGGGTCTGTGTCTGGGGATTCGTTGTGGTGAAAGAATTTTTCCAGATCCCTGACGATTTCCTCTATCACAAGGTGGTCGGTAAGTAGGAATTCGTCGAGTCTCCATTGTCCCCACTTCTTCGGGACGCCGGTGAGGTGAAGAGTGCATTCCACTGCACCGTGGTCTGACCAGGTGATAGGGTGGATCGCTGAGGACACCACAGAGTGAGCCGAGTATTGGCCCAAAAATATATTAGGACTTATGGGGGTGGGAATAGAAGGTATAGTCCAGAGTTTTCGGGTGGAGAAGTCTCCAGACATCTACCAAAGCAGCTGTCCTCGCGAAGTCCTTGAGGTGTTAGGAGGGGGGTGCAGCAGGGGTGAGTGACCCCGTCTATCCAGGAACGAGTCCCACAAGGTGTTGAAGTCTCCTCCAACTATAACTTGATGGTTACGATGTGGTAGCAGAATGTCAGAGAGGTGCGCATAAAAAGAGGTAGCCGCTGTGGAAGGAGCATAGACATTGAGGATGACTGTCGGCTGGGAGTGTAGAAGACCAGTTACCAGGAGATATCTGCCCCATTTGTCAGCTGTGATCTTCTGGAGTTGAAAGCCCAAGGAGAAGCGGAGAAAGATGCTGACCCCGTTTTTCTTCAAAGTGGCGTGAAAATGCGTGCCGTAGTGCTTACTCCAATACGTCGGTAGATACGAGGATCTAAGATGCGTTTCCTGGAGCATGACAAAGTCACCTCGGTGTCATTGGTAGTAGGTCATAGCTAGGTGCCACTTCCTTGACGTTGTGTAAGATTATTGTGACGTCACTCGCCATTCAGAAGTGTAGGTATGTGGCGGTAAGTCGAAACAGAGGCCGTGGAGTGGCAGTGGAATGTCCTGGAACGCTCGAAGAAAAGAGAAGGGAGAGAAGTAAAGAGGCGAAAAAGAGAGGGAAAGTGGAGAGGAACAAGGAGAGGTAACAAAATTGCATTGCAAACATTTGATACAACATTTCGGGTAAAGGCCGCCGAAGAACATGAAAGTAAGGAGCTAAGTGGCTGTGGGACAGCCTGAGGTGAGTCAATCTGACCGGCGAGTCACCATACTGACTCGGCGTCTGAGACGGAGACTCAGGTGTCAGATCATCACGAGACCAGTATCGGTCTCTAGGGGTTCTGGCATGGCGAATCACCAAGGTGGGTCCTCCAGCCCTATAGAAGGAGGCAAAACCTCTAACAAAAAACAGTGGGAGTAGTGGTATGGAGCAAATATGGCAAGATGGCCAGTGTAAATGCAGTTTGGGCAAAGGCCCATAAAGCAGTAGAGTGTGTGGCCCAAAGTAAGTCATGGCGGGGTTGGGGCCATCCGCTTGTGTGTTGGAATGGTCAGTAGAGGAAAAATATAACTATGTGTGTGGAACATAAATGCAAACGTTAAAACCGCGAACTTAGCTGTCCCAGGGAGCACGGAAGTCCCAAAGAGATACGACAGCGCGGCAAGTCCAATGAGTCGGAGCGGACGAAGATCGGCTCGAGGTGTCGAAACAGCCGGGAGGCACAGGCGACGGATCAACAACGCGTGTGCTCGTGAGCGTGGAGTCATCTGGGGGGCTGATGCGAGCGGGTGTATTGAGGGGTGTGTGGTGTCAAGGGTCCGAAGCTGGAGGCAACATAGGAAAGCCTTTTCCAAGGAAGACTGAGCAAGCCTGACTGTCTGCCGTAGTGGAAGTGTCGCTACTGCAGCTCCCGGAGATGGCGCGATGTGGGACCACGCGGGTCCTCCTGTGCGTCTTGTAGGGAAAGGACCTCTTGTTGTAGAGCGGCCATGTCGGATTCCATTTGGCGTTGGTCACGCTGTATGGTTGATTGAGTGCGTTCGAGGACGTCCGTCCTGGATCCAATCTCTGCCACGTCTCTCGTCAGCTCGCGGAGTTTGTTGTGGATATGATCCATGAGATCTTGTTTAACGGAGAGGACGAGATCCTTGAGTTCGTCGACATCGCGTTTCGTGCATGGTGCCACAGGCGCCGCAGCTGAAGGGCCCGCAGTCTTCATGAGGAAAAGTGAGGGAAGATCAGGGTTGGAGGGTTTTCACTGAAAAATGGCAGGTACCGTCTTCCGGTTTGCGGGTACTGCCTGGCATGCCTAGTCTCCGAGCCGTCTGGAGGTGCAGGTTGGGTAGAGGTATTCGCTATTTTTATAGCTATATTCAGGGCATCGCGGGGGAGCAGAGTGACTACGCGTCCATCTTGAAGACCGGCCAGCCACGCCCCCGGAAATGGAAAATTTTGTATAAATTACAGCAGCATTAATAACTTCCATCTGCACTCAAGCTCCTCCTCCCCAGCAGTCCGCAGAGAGGGCGGGACGGTCTGCACCTCCCCCCCCAGGTCTCCAGAAACATGCCGCGCCCGCCACTCTCACCACTCCCCCACACACCCCGTTCAAGCAGCAGCCGGTACCCCGCCGCTTCCCTTCTGGATTAGTAAAATATTTTTTAAAAAATGGTAACATTTAAAAAATATTATGCATCAGAGGAACCATCCAGTTCCAGCAAAATGTAAAACAAAAAAGTCCAAAAAGAATAAAATAAAAAAAATAAAGTTTATTATTACGAGCAAGTGCTAAAATTAGCGCTGTATCTTCCCAAAAATCCTGACATGGAAAATTTTTAATAAAAGCATTTCAAATACCGTCTAATTTAAAAAAAAAATAATGGTTTTATGGGGTAAATTGGAGTGGCCGGGCTCACAGATAGGGCATAGGCACAGACTGACCAAAATAGGGGGAAAAAAAGCGCACTTCCCAAATGTGGCCTTTTAACCCCAAACGGCAGTCAAACCCATGCATGGGGGGTAACACTGTACTCGCGAGATGTTGCTGAACACATATTGGGGTGTTGTTTGATAGTGACGTATACCAAGAGCTGTAACTCCATACCTGAAGCGCAATTTTAGTGATAAAAAACACAAAATAAATTACTACCACAAAGTTTGACAAAGACTGGTGGTAGAATTAGTGCATGGAAAGAGTTAAAATTCTAGCATTTGAAATACCCTGGGGTGTCTAGTTTAAAAAAATATATGATTTGATGGGGTAAACTGCGTTGGCCGAGTTCAAAGATACAGAGAAATGGCACATGGGGGGAAGAATTACCAGATTTGGAAAAAATGGTTTTGAAATAGCAAAACGCTACTTGTACTTATTGCTCCATAGCGTGCAGAAAAAAGCAAAAAAAACATAAAAACATTGTATTTCTAAACAAATAGTAGAATCTATTTAGTAGGTTTTTCCATTAGCTTTTTTGGGGGAGTAAAAGATTTTTGGGGTAAAAGTCAGAAAATGTGTGTTTGTTTGTTTTTTTACATTTTTTATCTTTTTTTTTTTAATGGGAAATTAGATAATATGATCAAAATGAGTTCGTCAATAAAAAGCTTCTTAAGCAAAAGAAGCATAAAAGTTCACATTTGAATAGAGGTGCCAGTAATAATTGGGCCTATGCTAGAAGATAAACCATTGTACATTCCTATGGCATTTGATGGAGCTATATAAAACAATAAATAATAGAAACAAAATGTTTAAGTGTGTACAAGCAACCATTTTTTGATTTTCCTCTGTGCGTCACAGAGTTGTTGTTTTTTTTAACCCCTTGGCTGCTAAGCCATTTCACACCCTGGTGCTAAGCTAGTTTTCGGCATTTTGGTGCATCTCACGTTTAAACGCGTTTAGAAGTACATTTCTTGGGAATAAACTATACAAACCATATATTGTTTTTTTCAGCACACCCAGCAGATTCCAAATATACCATTTTTATATGTGTATGTCTCATTAGATTTGCAAAATACAACCAAAAATGGGAAAAAAGTGTAATTTTTCACTTCCAACTCAATAAAAACTAGTTTGTAATGTTATTTTTCTAAACTCTAATATCAAAACCTGTGTTGCTAAATATTTGTAGTAGGTAACCGGTCTAAAATAAACAGACATTGAGAACAGTAGACTGTGTTTTTCTAATATTTTATTGCTAAAAGTTAAATTTATTAGACTATCACAAAATTCATCTTTAAATTTAATGCATGGCTGCGTCAATTAAACAGCTCTAGCTGCCCGGGATGTTAAAATATGCCAACAAAACTATATATTTTTAGAAACTACACCCCCAGCCGCAGCAAATGAGGTCTTATTTGTATCACAAAACTGACGTGCACAACAAATAAGTGAATATCACACAAATAAAAATACAAAATAAATAAAATTAAAAGCGACAAGTTCATTTATGTCTTCCGCACTCCAGGTTTGTCCTAGAAACACATGCAGCCCCTCATTTGATGCGCCTAGGGGTGTAGTTTCTGAAAATATATACTTTATGTACCATAATTTAACTTCCCAGCTGTCTAGAGCTGTCTAAATGCAGCCATCACCCCTAAATGTTTTGAGACAATTTTTTAACAAGATTCTCCAATCTGCCATATCTGAAGTTAAGGTGGTCTAGACATCTGGGAAGTTAAATTAGGGTACATGAAGTACACATTTCAAAAAACTACACCCCTTGGAGCTTCAAATGAGGGGTTACATGTATTTCTAGGACAAAAGTTAAGTTCACAGATAATGATGGAATATGTCGCTTTGGCTAGAAAATGTGTTTTTTCTAACCATAGCGGCATGTTCATTTGTGTCTCGCGCACTCCAGGTTTGTCCTAGAAACACACGCAGCCCCTCATTTGATGCGCCGAGGGGTGTAGTTTTTGAAAATATGTACTTTTTGTGCCATAATTTAACTTCTTACGTGAGCAGTAATGCCACGTCAAGGCTTCAACCCTAATTACTGACCATTCACACGCTTTTCATATCTCCATTCACTCGCAGAAGCACACACCATACTTTCCATACATTCACTCGCAGAAGCACACACACCATTCTTTCCCCTTACAATCCCAAAGAGATGATCGTAAAGGGAGAAAAAAATCACTTTAACAGCAAAAATAAGTTTTGCAGTAAAAATGCAAGGGGCTCCAGGGATGACATGGTTAACTTATGTACTACAGGCTATACGACTGATTTTTGCAGTTCATCTGGATTTCAAAAATTGCCTTCCTCTACCATTGGCTAAATTTAACCCCATGATCAAAGGGATCATGGGGTTAAAATTTAGTATCGGCCATTTTTAAAAAGGGAATGTGACTTTTTATAGCTGTATGATCACTGTGGTAACATTGGCTACCACAGTGATCATTTAGCTAGAATACTTAAACTTTTTTTTTTTTTTTTAAAGGTAAACCAGTTTATGTTTAGATAATTTAATTTGGGGGTCTCTAGGCAATTTTGATCTTTATTTATCTGCCTTTAGAGACCCCCAAATCATTTTTTTTACTTTTTTTGTACATTTTTATTTTTTTTAACATAATATTTTTTATTCTTTTTTTACAAACATTATACCGTTGGAAAGGTGAGGCGATTACCTTTCCAACGGTATATGTTGGGGGTCTGTAGCTGCTCAGATGCCTGAAATACAGGCATCTAAGCAGCATGCCCCCATACCGTGAAAACTGACAATTGTCAGTTTTCAATAAAGTTGCGCGGTGACGTCATCGCGTCATTACGCGCGACGTCACCGGCCGGATCGGGTGGTCCCAGTGATGCCCTTCAAAATGAGGGGCAGATCGCCGGGGTAGGTGGTGATGGGGGTCCACAGACCCCCATCAAGGTAGGAGAGTGCTAGCGACGGCATGGTGCCGTCGTTAGCACCTGACTGGGACTGCTAGCGACGGCACCATGCCGTCGTTAGCAGTCAAGGGGTTAAACTTGATTAATATTATTGCATATTGTGCAAATATTCTGATGTTAATCTCCTTGTTTACACATTGCTAAAAATGCTTTTCTGTTATACAGAACACCACTAGGCCTGGTTTCCCCTGGGAACTTGCTCAATAATACCACATCGGAAGAATCTACAGGAAATATATCAAATGCTGCGTAAGACTGTACAGTTTTTCCATGTTTTTCCATGTTATTCGCATACACTGTTTTTTTACTTATAATATAGAAAGACTGATCAGAAGCTTCTTCCAAAAAAATAAAATCAGAATATCGATGGGAGTTGTATTCCCTAAAGCGTGTGCAATAGGGTTGAAATAAATTATGTTTAAGGTACTTTTTACTATTTGGTTAAAATGTATGTCCCCTCTACTTTTAATAGATATCTTATGTGATAGGATGCATGTTTTACCTAAACTAGGTATGTATGGATAGCTTAACTTGCCTTGGAAAAAAAATAATCTGTATCAGACTTTTTCAGTGTAAGCTGTTCATAATATTGTGACCTAAATGTAACTAAAGCAAAACTCAGAAAATTGGCCCGACCCCAGACACCTAAAGGATTATAGGTGTTTCCAGTAAACAGGACAGCCTATATTGAGGCCAAAGAGCGCAGAGAACCACCGCTGATGCCGCCACTTCCGGGGCTTCTATGACGGAGCACCGGCGTGACATGAACTTCCTGTACTCCACCATTAGAAGTTCCAGCCAGCAGCAGCGTGGGTTGTCTACACGCATCCCGCAGACGTTCACCGGCTGCCAGAGAGGAGGAACACACACACACACACACACACACACACACACCCGCAGCGCTACAAGAGACTTGGATCCTCCTCTCTGGCACCCGGTGAGTGTCTTCACAATGCATGCAGACAACCTCTGCTGCTACCCAACACTTCGTGACCTTCCGGTGCTCAGTCATGGGAGTCCCGCAGATGTCCACCAGCTGCCCCCACTTGACAGGGAGTCTGGAGCATGGAAGAGAAGTCTAGGGATGCATGGGTAAGTCGGGGGGTATAAGGCATATCAGGAGGGCAGATTGGCAAATCAGACGTATAATACATATCAGGGGGGCAGAGTGGCATATAGGTGGAGCAAAGTGGCATATAGGGGTATACGGCTTATCAGGGGCAGAGTGGCATATAGGGGGTATAAGGCATTTCCGCAGGGCAGAGTAGCAAGCCGTGGGGCAGATGTGCATAACTGGGGGGGAGGTTGGGATATAAAAACAAAAAATGCATTTTTCTTAATCATATGAAATAACAGTTAACATGTGAATTAATATTCTATAGGGTAGTCTCATATTTAGACTTTTTCTTTTTTTCCTAAATTAATATTCAAATTTGGGGGGGGGTTGTCTTTTATAATCAGGGTCGTCTTATAATTGAGCAAATACAGTATTACATTATGAGGTGTTGTATAATAGTGCCATATTTGTGATGCCTTTAGGAGACCTTAACAACCAATGACGTCATGGAAAAACACTTAACAACCAATGACGTCATGGCATTAAACAAGCGTCGATCACTTTCCTCACTTAAACAGTGTTGCTGTAATCATTCAGCAACACAGAGATCGGCATCAAGGGCACTGTGTGGCCCCTCCACGGGGCGTCAACTTTCTTCATACACTGCATGGGGGCGAATGCCCGTTTTAAAAGAGCTTGCCTCCTAAGCTTCAATGGTGTTGCTGAAATGCCTTGATACCGATGCATTCTGCGCCACCAAACACCCAGGACACACTGCAAGAGAGTTCGCCTCTCGCAAGATGGCGCCATTCATTTAAAAAAAAATAAACAAGTCTCCAAGTGAGTCTCTCCAGACCCTCCTGAAAACTCTGCATTACTGCATTCTATGCTGCCCAGGGGAAGCAGAGTCATGTGACGTGATGAAAATTTACGTGACTCCACTGGGTTCCTGCTTCCCCTGGGGGAACAAGAGACGTTGTTCGCACAGTATGTGCAAGCAACGCACAGGTAAGCAGCAGGGCTGCTGCGGACAAATTTTCGCCATTTTTATTTTTTTTATTTATTTTGGCATTTTGATAATGCCATTTTCGAACGATATGTTTCAGCCACCGATATTTTGGTGCGTCTGTACTACCACAAAGGGTGGTAGTAGAATTAGTAGTAAAAATAAAAAAGATGATATTGGTTTGATGGAGGTAAATTGCATTGACCGGCTTCAAAGATTTTCCAGATAGAACATGGGGTAGAATGACCAGATTTGGAAAAAATGGTTTTGAAATAGCAAAATGCTACATGTACTTATTGCCCTATAACTTGCAATTAAAACATTGGGTAGTTCTAAACTACGGACAAATAGTATAATTTATTTAGCAGTTTTTTTTCATTAGATTTTGTAGATGAGTATAAGATTTTTCAAATGATAAAGTCTTGTTTTTTTTCCAATTTCTCATCATATTGTTTTTTTTTTATAGGAAATTAGATAATAATATGATCAAAATGGTATTTAAAAAAAAAAGAAGCCTGTCTTGTCCTGAATAAAACAATATATCACGTGTGTGGGTACACTAAATGAGTGAGGAGAAAATTACATCTAAACGAGCACCGCAAAAGTGTTAACAAAGTGTTAACTCGGTCACAAAGGGTACAAAAATAAAAAGCAGCCTATATTTATACCACAAACATATCTCAGAATATAACCAGATGTTATTTGCATTGCTTTTAATTCTACATCTGTTAATTCTCTATTGACAGAATAGAAAATGGAAAATCTTCCCAGGCACGAAACGCTGAGTCTTTATATCCTGATCAAATAGTCTATGCTTGCGCAGTAACGCTTGGTGAAAAACGGAATAAGAAGGAATATGAAGTCCAAAAAGAAGCTATAATTAAAGTTGTTTGTGCTCTGCTAAATTCGGGAGGAGGCATAGCACTAGTGGATATCAAAAATAAAGATTACACATACACACAGCATCGTGTAACTATTGAAAGATCCTTAGATAGACTTATATGCAACATGACATCAGAGAATTACTATGATATGATTCAAAATGGATCACTTCTGTATATATTTGTTAAATCTTGGAGTACCAGAGCAGGATCACCGAGAATCTGTTCATTGGATACTGGTTTGTATATTCGATCATTCACTTCTACATATATGGCGGATCCAATTAAAGTGATGAATCTCATAGATGAAAAAACAAAGAACAAAAGATCCCGACCGGACATAAGCTCAAGCATAGAAGGATTTCAAGCATTCCTAGATCGAGATCATTTGCGTTTAGATGAACAACTGGAATTTTCAGAATCAGAATATGTGGAATTAAAGGATTTTTCTACTGAAAAAAAATTTGACAGAATAAGCGAGGTCATTCCTGAGTATTTTTCAGCATTTGGCAATAGTGCAGGAGGGTACTTGATCATTGGTGTGAATGACAAGTCAATAGTAAAAGGCTGCGGTAAAGGAGGAGAGAGGTCGGCATTTAAAGATTTAGTAGAACGTAAAGTAGGCAAGCTGAAAATTGTCCACACCCAGCAATGTCAAATGGATACAAGTATTTTCCCTTATGAGCTTCATATAAAAGATGTCCGTGATGATCAAAACAAACACTCAGGCTATGTGATTATTATGAAAATCAAGAAAGTTTGTTGTTTTGTCTTCACCAAAGATCCTCAGTCATGGATGTTAGAATCTGACAGTAATGACATAAAGCAACTAAACGCACCTGACTGGATAAAACGGGTGAGCCCTACACCAAAAGGTAAGACGTGGTTTCTTGTTTTCTGTTTATTTTAACCCCTTAACGTCCATTGTCGGGACAGGCACGTCATGCAAAACGGTCAGTTAACGACCTATGACGTGCCTGACACGTCATGAGTCTTAAACAAGCTTAAACGGTGTTGCTGTAATGCCTCGATGTCGATGCATTCAGCAACACCGAGATCGGCATCATGGGCCATATCTGGCCCCTCCCCGTGGGCGTCAACATCCGCCACTGTATGGCGGCAGATGCCGTTTTAAAAGTTTAGGAGGCGATCAGCGATCACCTCCTAAACTTCAATGGTGTTGCTGAAATGCCTCGATCACGAGGCATTCAGCGACACCAAACACTTACCCCAGGACGCGTTGTGACCGCTCCGGAGAGAAAAAAAAGTGCGGCCTATATTCGGGCCAATACAGTACTTTCCCCACCCTGTGCTGTGAATGTTTAAATGGTGTGTTTGAAAAGACATACATGCAATTCTTTTTGTATTATTGGTTGAAGCAAACTGGGTGCATCTGTTTTGACTTGGTTTTAGATCAGATCAAATTTAATGAACAATATATGCAGAAATACCGATAATTCCAAAGGATTTACATACTTTTTCCTGCAGTTTTTGTTGTAGCTCGCAGGCTGGAATCTCAGTTTACTGAGCTGAGCCTGTCTGACCGACCACCACTTGCTAAGCCTGTGTATATAAAGAATGGGAATGAGTCACTGGTGGAGGTGCAGGAAAAGCTCTTTGGAGGTATGTTTCAGTCTGCAGGTTAAAAAACCTTTACACATAGAAGTCAACCAAGTGCTTAATGGAAGTTCATCATCAAGAAATGCCTTTATTTGTCTGGAATTTGTAGGGCTAGAAGCTTTCTGTTCCGGTTTTACTGAACATCATGTGTAGTTTATATGACTTAAAAAGAATAAATAAAATGGGCCTACGCAAAAAATTCTAGCAGGAGTTCAGGGTATCAGTTAAGGGTTTAGTGATATTAGTTTTGACCTTTGTGGTTTCATAGGTGGCCATTTCCACCAGATATTTAGTAAACTGCCCACTGCTCTCCTTGTCTTCCACACCTTTTGTCCATTACTTAATGTCAGACTGGGTGATTAACATGAGCTGCTGTTTTGTGACAACAGACAGTATGATACATAGTGTCAGTGTGTTTTTCTAATAAATTGGGTTAGGATAACAGAGCTAGAACACTTACAAAATGACTGATCTTGAGCTGCCTGAAAACATTATGGTGTGCAAAAACTAAATGCTTAGAAACAACACAATATTTTTTGTAAAATGTATTTTTAAAAAGTTGGTGTGAGTTCCCCTTTAAGATCACTTTATTTCCCAAACTATCATAAATAGGTGGAAATCATAAATAGGTGAAAATCAACATATACCTAGATTATTGCGTTTTATTTATTTTATTTGCTGTTTTAATTCTTTGGGTTTTTTATAGATCTTGGAAGCAGGATAATTATAAAACCAGAAAACGTATACACTGAACTCTCCAGAGAGAATCCAGAACTGGGGGATCTATTGGAGAAGCAGCTTTCAAAAGGGCATGGTATTCTAATTCTTTCCAGGAGCTGGGCAGTTGATGTTGGACTGCAGAAAAATCGAAATGTTGTTTGTGATGCTTTGTTGTTGGCTACAGAGAGTTACCCAACACTGTATACTGTGTTTAAAGAAGATATTTCTCAGGAAGACTTTGAATATTCACGATTGACTGCTTTAACAATCAAGAAGCAGCTTGTCAATATTGGTTGCTACACTGATAAATTATGTGTTATTCCCAAAGCTTTAACACTGCAGAAGGAAAATCAGTGGGGACAAAAGGTGATCACCTACCCAAAAGTTTACCAGCTGGTTTCCCTTAAAGATGTTGAAGAATTAATGCCCTCTCTTCTTATAATGATGCTTAGTTTTAAATCAGTTTTAAGTGACCAGATGGGAACCGAAATCTCCAACCTCCTTACTACAGAGCAGTATGAACTTCTGTCAGATTGTTTAGAAAGTAATCGGCATTTGTTTGTGCATGGGCTACCAGGATCTGGAAAGACAGTCATTGCATTGAAGATAATGGAGAGAATTAAAAATATGTTTGGTTGTTCAAAAGAAAATATTCTCTATATCTGTGAAAACCAGCCTTTACAATACTACATCAGGTAAGTTTTATTTTTCTGTATGTTAAATATTACATATTTATAAACATATATACATCTATTTGAACACATCACATAGTAGTATTAGTTTGTTGGTTGTTTCCCAAAATCGGGTATAGCTATTCACAGCCTGTTGAGACCAACACAGGAATTATTTTGATATGTTACCATCAGACTTTGTGCATTTTTTATATTTGAGGTTTTTATACACATATGCATTTGGATAAAACTAGGGGAAAGCATATTTGTGTAATTTAATTACTACCACAAACTGACTTTGTGGTAGAATTAGTGCATAGAAAAGTGTTAAAATACCAGGATTTGAAATACCCTGGAGTATATATGGTATGGTGGGGTAAATTGAATTGGCCAGGATGAAAAATATCCCAAATGGGACAGGATGACCAGATGTTAAAATTCCAAGTTGAATACCTTAAATGTACATGTCCCAAATCTGGCCTTTTAGGAGATGTTGCTTAACACATATTGGGGTATTGTTTATTAGCAACCATTTAAATTCTTAGTAAAGTTATACTATATATTCTGTGTGGAAAAAAAATAACCAAAATTGTTATCACTTTGGCAAAGATTGGTAGTAAAATGGCTCTAAAAAATGTCAAAATACTTTGTTGAATACCCTGGATTGCCTGCTTTTGACAAATATGCACATGTGGGCAGATTTATGACAAATATCGGTGTTACCATGTCCCTACCACTAATTTTGAGGAAAAATGCGAAAAAATTCTATTTTCAAATAGTAATACAATATTTGTACTTATTGCCCTATAACTTCCAAACAATACATAAAAACATGAAGTATTTCTGACCACAGGAGAAATATTATTAGAATCTATTTACCAAGTGTTTCCATTAGATTTTGTAGATGGGTAAAAGATTATTCAAATAAAAGTCAGAAAAAAATGGGTTTAAAAAAATTAAATCAGATGATATGATCAACATAATAGTAAAGAAAGCCCTTCTTGTCCTAAAAAGACTATATATATATATATATATATATATATATATATATATATATATATATATATATATATATATATATATATATATATATATATATTAGTGTGGAGGTACAGCAAATGAGAAAACAGCTTAACACAAACACCACAGAAGTGTTAAAACAGCCTTGATCACGAAGGATACAAAATTTAAAAAGGCTTGTTAACAAGGGGTTAACAAAGTCCAAACCATTGTAACCTTGCACAGCAGGGATAAACAGACCTTTAATCCAAACTTGTTTTTCTCTTCTAGCCAGCAGCATGTGTGTGTGGCAGTGACAAGAGTAAAGTTTATGTTTATAGAAGAATTCCCACAGATACAACACATCATAGTCGACGAGGGCCAGAATTTTCGAACAGAAAATGGTGATTGGTTTGCAAAGGCAAAAGCCATCCATGAAGCTAGTGAAACAGGAATTTTTTGGCTTTTTTTGGACTATTTTCAGTCATGCCATCATTTTGAAACTGGCCTTCCACCAGTTACAAACCAAAGTAAGCGATTTTTGAATAAAGTTGTCCGCAATGCTACCACAATCTACAACTACAAAATTCCCGCACTTCAGAGTTTTTAAGAAAAATAATGTCAAAGTCTGAATGTTGTCATCCAGTTGAAGGTTCGCATGTCATACAAAGTCATCTTGATGAAAAGGGGATTGTTCAGTATGTCGCAGACCATTGCCACAGATACCTGAAAGAAGGCTATTCAGAAAAAGATATTGCTGTTTTGTGTAGTACAGAAGAGACGGCACTTAAGTTTACAGAGAAATTGGCACCAGCGATGCTGAAACGAAGGCTGAATCGAATCAGAAACGCCAACAAAATCATGAAAAATGCTATTGTTGTGGATAGTATCCGCCGCTTTTCTGGTCTTGAACGTTGCATTGTATTTGTGGTTAACCCTGTGTCTTTACTACCTGACATCCATGACAATATTTTAGTGAGTGCCGCATCAAGAGCTTCTTCAAAACTTCATGTTTTGTATGAAAAAAAGTAGCGTTTAACTAGAACTACCACTTTTTCAATCGCATGCTTACCTTTCTGGGAGCATCCAGTCAGAACTTTGTTTCCTCTTTGTTGTCACACTTAATACTTAAAATTATGTTAACTGATTAGGTATGTGGGTTGTGATCCTATGTAATTGTGTACAATTGAACACATTGTTTATATGAGGACCGGGACTCCTATATATATAATTAAAAACTTTTTAATTATATTTAAAAAAAAAAAAAAAAAAAAGCCCTAACAGTGTGAGCAAGTAAGTGTACTGGATTTGCAACAAAAGGCCTCCTCGCTGATGAACTGGCTAAATACTACTAACTTTTCTAGACGTCAGCCTATCAATGTTAGGAAAGTCCTCATGAGCATCCATACAGACCAGAATAATAAATCATTTAAGGTGTTTGAGCTCTTCTCACACTTCTTCACTCTTGACAAAGCCAACAAAGACAGGCCCAGTTGTTAAAATAAAAACCACAAATGGAGGCATTTAGGGTCCGTGTAGATGGTTCTTCAAAGAATATGAAACTTTTTTTAGTATAATATTTTAATATAATTATTTGATCATCCAGACAGCTTTTATTCTTCCTTTATAGAGATTGTCACATAGTCATAGAGATTGTTAGTAAGGGTATATAATCAAATTTATATATTAATATTATTATATTTGTTAGATAGACATTTCCCCTGGTAAATTTGACTTTTCCCACCAAGTATGGTGTGCCCTATTTTGAATTGAAAGGTAAGATTAATACATGGAAACCCAGAGAATTCTTGATGGCGGAGATTTAATATATTAAAGCCATATGTATTCCCCAAACAATGGATATTTATTAAATACCATACCTTTAAGAGGCCCCTCTAGATTGTCAGATATTTTAGGCTGAAAAGCAAGTGCAGTATATTTTAGCCTACTACCCTCACACAAACACAAAATGGAGTCGGTGCCATCTTGTGTGCTTTATATCATATTGAGAACAAAGAAGCTTTGATGAAAATAGCTGCTTCAGCAATTCTTTCCTAATTAAATCCAGTTAGTGACAATTGACGTACTGCATTCAACCATGCAAGTCAAGGAAGCCCGGCTTTCTAATCACAATGTGATTAGTAAAATAAATGTAGAAAAAATGGTAACATGAAAAAAATAATTCCCCACCTTCCAGTTCCAAAAAAAAAATTGTAATAAAATGCCCAACCCCCCCAAAAAAAAATATATATAAAATATGTTTATGAGCAAGTTCTAAAATTAGCACTTTATCTTCAAACAATTCTCGCATAGAAAGAGTTAAAACACTGCCATGGGGTGTCTACTTTCAAATTTACTTTAAAATGTATGATAAATTGTTGTATTAGCACTATTGCTACGGTCTCATATAGTGAGATATAGTGATCGTTTTGTTACCAGTCTCTTTATTGCGTTTTCTTTTGTTTGTGGTCGCCGAGCCGACTGAAATTAACTGCTTTGATATTAACACATGCTGTTCATATAAGGTAATATCATTCTGATAAATCTGAGATGTTTATGCAATGTGCTGTTTCACCTGTTGCATTTCTGTATGTGTTGGATCCACAAGCCAATTATTCATAGCTGATAACCAATCAATGATACATTGTATTCTATATCATGTTTTATTTTTTGCAATGTGCAGATCAAGCCATTTTGTAGGTTGTGTCTTTACAATAAATGATCTCTTGATTAACTATTGTGGTGATATCTCATTTTGAATTATACATTTTGGGGTGATCTGAAAGTATTTGGGATTAGAGATAAAATATAGGCTATCTCTTTAAATTCATATTGTGGTTGTGATCCTACAATAATTAACCCCTTAATGACCATTGCCGGTTCCGGCACTTCATGCGCTAACATCCGGTTAGTGACAATTGAAGTGTCAGGACCGTCATGGCTTTAAACGGGTGCAGAAAGCGATCTACGTTCCCTTTCTGCACTCAAACAGCGAGATCGGCATCCCGGCCCCTCCCCGGGAAGTGAACGTCTGTATGGCGCCGGACGCAGTTTTAAAAGAGTTTAGGAGGCGATCAATGATCGGCTCCTAAACTTCAATGGAACACCGAACTCCCACCCCAGGATGCGCCGTGACCGCTCCGGAGTGCGGTCACAACCGCCACTGTGAGTGATTTTGCCACTCACAAGATGGTGGCGTCCTTTAAAAAAAACAAAACACTGTGGAGTAGCAAAGTTGCAGGTTGAATACAGGCACTGCATTCAACCATGCAAGTCAATGGAGCCCAGCTTTCTAATCGCTATGTGATTAGTAAAATATATGAAAAATAAAAACATTTATATAAAAATAAATAAAATTAAAAAAAAAATGATTTTCAACTGATCAGGGGAATCTTCCAGTTCCAAAAAATGTAAAAAAAAATAAAATAAAAAATTTATATACGGTGTGTGTGTGTATATATATATATATATATATATATATATATATATATATATATATATATATATATATATATATATATATATATATATAATATTCCGGCGTATAAGACAACTTTTTAACCCGAGAAAATGTTCTCAAAAGTCGGGGGTTGTCTTATACGCCGGGTATACTTACCGTACTTACCGAACCGGACTGGAAAATCACGAATCTCTAGGGGAGGGGCGAGTGGAGAAGCCACCTCCCCTGGGCCGGTCTTCAGGGCTGCGCCGAGGTAGGTGCAAGATCGTGATCTCCCCAACTAGCCCTGATCAGCGGGCGCCCGATGAGCAGGGCTGGTCGGGGAGATCACGACCTCCCTCTAACTAGCCCAACATCAGGGAGCTCGAGGTCTGGCACTTCAGACCTCGGCTTCCATTCTCCCTAATCACTATGCTCCGGCTATTGATGCTGAGCGCAGGGATGACGTCATGTCCCGGAGCTCGGCATCAATTGCCGGCGCGTAGTGATGAGGGAGCAGTAAAGCAGAGGTCTGAAATGACAGACCTCACTCTCCCACAACTGGATGGAAGATAGAAGATGAGAAAGGTAACAGAGGGGGAGAAAGGTGTGTAAGTGCATTGTATGTGTATATATGTTGGTGTGAGATGGTCAGTGTATGTGTATGGTCAGGTGTGTGTTTGTAAGCTGGTGTGTGTGTGTGTTTATACTGTGTGTATGTATTGTGAGCTGGGATCATGTAACCACACAGTCTTAAGGTTTGAAATATCACATAAGGCTGAATTATTTTTAGAAATTGTAGTCCTTTTTATTAAAAGGTCTGTAAACAAACATAAATAAAACAAACAAAAAAAAAAGCCTTGCTCTCTGAGCACTTACTGACAAACAGCCACTAACTCTCGTTGGACGGCTAACCCGCTACCAACAAAAACATTTAGCACAGACCATTTCGTTTAGGAACCGTTCAGCAGATTTGTTAGGAGAAAATGCAGTCTCACTCACTGCTTGTGTGTTTCTCACCTGAATAACTCACAGGGCTCCTTTTTGTAGCAGCCCCCTGCCGCTCATTGGTAACCGGTGAGTAACTATCTGGGATAACCAGAACTCCTGGACTGGCTTCATCACCTGCTGCAAGTAAACTGTGGAGTGGAGCACTGGCCCTCCCTTCTCTCCAAATGCTCCACCCCAGGGACCCAAACATAACTACAACATTACCATTATTTTGTCGGTAACAAACCATTCTGCCTGGGGTTATCAAATACATTGCACTGCAGTATTTTCTGAGAAATATATATGTTATCCACCACCATGCCCGGTTCACCGTCACAGTATATATAGTATACTATAGTATAGTAAGCTGGTGTGTACGTATGTTAGGGAGAGCTGACCCACCCAATCCAAGCAGGCTTTGCATACAACAACCAGCCAATCACCGGTAAGGTACAGCGCTTGCCGTGATTGGCTGGTTATTGTATACTGGGTAGAAGGGTAGTCTTATAGGGCGAGTATAGCCCAAACTCTATATTTTAACTGCAAAAATTGGGGGTCGTCTTATACGCCCAGTCGTCTTATACGCCGGAATATACGGTATATAAAAAATATTTTTATGAGCAAGTCCTAAAATTAGCGCCTTATCTTAAAACATTTCTCGTATGGAAAGAGATAAAATACTGGCATGTTAAATGCCCATGGGGTGTCTTTTAAAAAATGAATAATTTGACGGAGTAAATTGAATTGGCCGGGTTCAACAATGTCCCAGTTAACACAGAGGGAAGGATGACCACATGTCTAATTTCCAATTTGAAAGATGCACACGTCCTAAATGTGGCTTTCATCCCCCAAACAACCTGACAAACCATGCAAGGGTGGTATTACTGTACTCAGGAGATGTTACTGAACACATATTGGGGTGTTGTGTGACAGTGACATACCAGGAGCTGTAAATTGTTACCTAAAGTACCGTATTTGCTCGATTATAAGACGACCCCCCCCAAATCTGAATATTAATTTATGAAAAAAAGAAAAAGCCTGAATATAAGACGACCCTATAGGAAAAAAGTTTTACCAGTAAATGTTAATTCATGTAAACTATGTGAACTATTTTTTTTTAATAAAAGCTATGATTGAGAAAATATTTTGTTTTTATTTCTTTTTTTCAACCTGCCCCTCCAGTTATGCACATCTGCCCCCTGGCTTGCCACTCTGCCCCAGAAATGCCTTATACCCCTATATGCCACTGTGCCCCATGATATGCATTTTAACCCTCTAAATGCCACTGTCCCCCATAATATTCCTCTTGACCCCCTATGTGCCACTCTGCCTCCAGAATTGCCTTATACTCCTATATGCCACTCTGGCATTTAGGGGGTTAAAAGGCATATTATGGGGCAGAGTGGCATATAGGGAGGTATAAGGCATTTCAGGAGGCAGAGTGGCATATAGAGAGTTAAAAGGCATTTCTGGAGGCAGAGTGGCATTACGGGGGTTAAAAGGCATTTCACAGAGGACTCTGCCTCCAGAAATGCCTTATGCCCCCCATTTAACCCTCCCTCCTCCAAACTTACCAGAACTTCTGAGTCCCTGGTGCGTAGTCCAGGCAGCGTGTAGAACTCTACACGATTTGCTTAGACAGCGATGGACGCAGACAACCCCTGCTGCTAACCGCACCTCCTCCCGGCTGCAGCGGAAGTTGTGTACGCAAATCGCGTAGAGCTCTACACGCTGCCCGGACTAAGCACCGGGGACTCAGAAGTACCGGTAAGTTTGGGGAGGAGATAGGAGGATCCAGGTCCCCTGCATCGCTGCGGGGGATCTGGATCTTAGTCTCATAATCAGACCTAGTTGAGGTCTGATTGTAAGACGACCCCGATTATATGACGAGGGGTATTTTTCAGAGCATTTGCTCTGGAAAAAACCTTGTCTTATAATCGAGCAAATACGGTAGGTGTGTGGGGAAAAATACACACAAAATATACTACTGCAAACTTTGATATACTACTGCAAAAACTGGTGGTAGAATAAGTGCATGAAAAGAGTTAATACCAGCAATTGAAATACCCTGGGGTGTCTAGTACTCAGAAATATATGGTTTAATGGGGTAAATTGTATTGACCGGCTTCAAAGATACCTGAAATAGCACATGGGGGGAAGAATTACCAGATTTGGAAAAATGGTTTTGAAACAGGAAAACGCTACTTGTACTTATTGCCCTATAACTTGCAATAAAAACATTTATTTCTAAACTCAGAACAAATAGTACAATTTATTTAGCAGTTTTTTTCATTAGCTTTTATAGATGAGTAAGTCAGAAAAAGACTAAATTCTAAATTTTCACCATATTTGATACTTTTTTAATAGTAAATTATATGATACAATCAAAAGAATGACTTCTAAAGAAAGCCCTTCTCGTCCTGGAAGAAACAATATATAACTTGTGTGGGTTCAGTAAACGGGAAAGAAGAAAATTACAGCTAAACACGAGCAGCACAGAAATGTTCCAACAGCCGTTGTAACGAAGGGTACAAAATATAAAATCAGCCATGCGGTGCCTATTTTTATCTCCATAACATCCCTAACATGATGTTTATTTAAATTTATAAAACAATTTTATGAATTCATATGGCAGGGTTAAAGGCAGCCTTACATGAGACAAAGGTCAGAGGTTTAGGTCTCCTTTTACAAGGCACGCGTGTTAATTTATTCGTATGTCCGGTTTGAGAAACAGTCTTGTATAATTGTGGAAATGTAAGTTGTGACACGAAGACCTGTACACTGACTTGATACACCCGGCAAATCACACTTCCTACAATCCGAGACTCCGTGGTTAACCCTTTGAGCGCAGGCGAGAAGAAACAGAACCGCAATCCAATGGAGCCGCGCTGACGCTATGGCTAGCCAAAGCTGAGCTACACAGTGTGACTATTGTCCTAAAAAGACAAAGTATCATGACAGCCCACCCCAAGCATCAGACAGCACTCACGTTGAGGTGACAACAGGAACAGTTTATTAAGAAAACACACAGCCTTATATACAAAGCTGTCAGATAAGGAGCATAATCACACAGTGCAAGTATATAACCAGATGGATATAATACGATGGCATTCATAACGCTACATCAAAGGGTTTTATTTGGCAAAATTGAAGGTTTTCCGATGAATGAATCATACTTCATAACTTCTCTATACATTTTGAAGGGCTGTTCCTAATGCACATGACTTCCAAGAAGATGGAAATCTTGCAGCATGGAAAAAAAACATTGAATCTAGTACTGAAAACCATCTAGGGCTTGTTTTTATTTCATGTCCTGTTTTTAAGTTATTAGGCCACATATTTTCAGACCCTGGCATCACATTGGCCTCCACTGTAGACATACACAGAGCATTTGACCAAAATGTTCCTTTGTTTCTCTTGATCCCTCTGAGACGATAACATTGATGTCCTGCGATAGGACACTTTACAGGATTCCGTAATCCCTGTATTGTTTCAGTCGACCTCCTGTAAAGTGAAGCAGCATTAATGAATGTCATGACTGCAGCCTACCCCACCCATTCACGAAGATCTAAATCCAGACTCAATAATCCCCATCTTTTCATGTGCCACAAATGTTATAACACGTATAAGGAATTCATATAGGCTTTCTTCGCTCATGTTAATACGACATTCGTTTTGGGATGCTACAAAATATGTAGTTGTTAACCATGGAGTTCAAATGTTTGGACATAGCTAACAAGTCAAAAAAAAGTAAACTTTTAAAATGTATGTGTGTATAGAATTGTAAAATATTTACATCAAGCCAGGAAAAATAAATCAAAGCAAACCACACAAAACAGTGAAATCGAAATACATTTTTTAATACCATTTTGGTTGTGCCAGTTTATTTGGTGTGTTTCTAACTTCAGAGAAACTAGTATGCCGCTTTTACATGTTATTGCACACTTAATAAATGCTAGTGCAAACATGTATTTAGTCTTTTATATGACTTTTATATGCTTCGCTTTAAGGCAGTTTTTGCTTTAAAGAGGTGGTCTGGTCCCCAGCCTGTGTATAATTTTAATAATTGAAGTACTTTGATGGTGGCCATTCCCCTGTAAGGGTGCTGTTGCACCTCTCTAGTATGTTAAGCAAATAGATTTTAGCAGGTCTGTTACATTGTTTTGAATTGGCATTAAAAACAACACAGAAACTCTTAAGAAGCTTTTTCGGTTGCTATAACATTAGTGCCAACAGGGGATGTGACATTTAGTTCTAAAAGTGTTAAGTTTGCAATAAACTTATTTTCACTGTTAAAATCATTATGCACTTTTTTTTTTTTTTTTAAATAGTTCTTACTGTTAAAAGTAAGGTTTGCAGAACGGTTCCCTTTAAATAACCAGTTTCACTGCGCGTTATTAAGGCCGACCACATTGAGTACTTCCTACAAAAAACACGTATATGGCACAGCTTGGCAGTGTATAGCGATATCTTCTATTGAAGTCATCTCAGCACTTGCAGTATGTATCCTGCAGGAGATGTTTATGGAGGCTGAGCCTTCATAATGAATTATGATGTAGCAGATGCCACCTTCATGCAGTCTATGTAAAACAAGACTCAGAGCTAAGAAACTGTTTCATGTTGTTTATTCAAACCTACATCTGATTTACATAAATTTACAACATTTACATGTTTTAAAATTCTGTACTTGCTTGAGATGCTGGAGGCAGAAGGTCCAACCAAAGTGTCACCTTAAAGGGAAAGATTCCCACCAAGATATGATACTGGACTATAAGGAGTCGATGTAACAAAAACCATGGATTATTCAGGCAGACAGAACCCTTCTGCACAGCTTCCTGAACTACCCAGGCTTTTCTCCTTTCTAAAATGGTCTTCACAGCTAGTCCTTTGAGCAGAATGGTTTAGGTAAGTCATGCAGAAAGTCATCTGTGGAATACACACCTGCTATAATGAAGCTCACAGACTCCCGATTGATAGAAAACTCCTCATTATTCCACAAACTCCATTATCGTCATCAATGCATTTGAAATGGTGGTTCTGTCTCATCTTAAACATTATCCAGGGGATATGAAAAGAACCCTGGAAATAAATCTCGTCCCAAATTAGTCCTCACCATTTGTTGATAGATTTGGTAAGAACTCCCATGTTTATCTGCTCATAGCAGGAACACAAATGCAAACGTCCCCTAAAATTCACAGAATTCAGTATTCTAAAGTACATGATATTTCAATAAATATTGTTTGATAATGTGTAGAGATCACATGGGTTGCAGGGTGACAAATTGCATGGTGCCAGCAGAAGATGGAATCCTTATATTGCTTACATCCCTGTACTGTGCTGGCTGAGCTGAAATATATACAGAAACTGTGTTCAACAGCACACCAAAAGGTATTATCCCGGACTTCTGAACGCCATGCTTTTCACTTTATGGACATTATATGGATGCATTTTATAAAACACGATCCAGTATTTTAGCGACACATTCCTAACCAAGGGTCTAGGCAATCCAGACAGGATAATGCTGTGGGAGCCGTCACTATGAAGCTTCGGTGCCTGCACTAATCTCATCCAGTATTCCAGAGCATCCAACCTGCACCTCCACCTCCAGGTTGGCGGGCTATAGAAAGAGAACAAGAATCAGCAAAGCTAGCAAAAAAGGAGCAGACTGCAAATGCGAGAAACGATAACAGAAGGACAATGGTGTTTTACTATACCGAAATAGGAGGGGAAAAAAGCAATACATTTATGTGACTGTGAAATGGATAAGCCTTAGTACACCACAGGAAGTAAGTCAATCAATATGGGAAAGGAAGATGTCAAAGATTTATAGAAATAGATAGCGCTACAATTGTTATAAAGACAAAGTCACGGGCAAGTACTTATATACAATGGAGTATTCAAGATTGGGGATAAAATTAAGTTGGTTTTTTTTCATTCAAGGCTATAACAAAACCAGACTGTAAAATATCCACCTTGCCCCTTTTGAAGAAATGACGAACGCTGACTGTTTGGTGGTATTAATGTTCATCTAATGGAAGCTGGGAGCTGTGGCTCATAGAGGCAAGGCCAACACTGTCTGATCAATTTCCTGTCCTGAAATTATTTCCCTTCTTACCAAGGCTGCAACCACCAACAAGACAGCACTTAATTATTGTCTTTGAGTAAAATAATATATATATATACCGTATTGGCTCGGATATAGGCCGCCCCCGTATATAGGCCGCACCCTAAAAGTTTGGTGCTTTTTTAAAGAAAAAGTTTTTTTTCTTTAAAAAAGCACCAAAAAAAACATGCTGCCACTGTCCTCCCTCCCCGAGATATGCTGCCACTGTCCTCCCTCCCCGCGATACGCTGCCACTGTCCTCCCTCCCCGCGATACGCTGCCGCTGTCCTCCCTCCCCGCGATACGCTGCCGCTGTCCTCCCTCCCCGCGATCCGCTGCGCTCCCTCCCCGAGATCCGCTGCCCTCCCTCCCCGAGATCCGCTGCCGCTGTCCTCCCTCCCCGAGATCCGCTGCCGCTGTCCTCCCTCCCCGCGATACGCTGCCGCTGTCCTCCCTCCCCGCGATACGCTGCCGCTGTCCTCCCTCCCCGCGATACGCTGCCGCTGTCCTCCTCTGCCCCCCCTCCTCGACTTACCGGAGCAGACTCCCGGGTGTCTTCAGGGCCGGCGAGGGACATCTACGCAATACGCGTATGCAACTTCCGGTACCGTTACCGGAAGTTGCATTTGCGTATTGCGTAAATGTCTCCCGCCGGCCCCTCAAGACACCCGGGAGTCTGCTCCGGTAAGTCGGGGGTGGGCAGAGGTAAAACGCTTAGATAACCTCCCCTGCCGGCACCCCCCCACGTGGGAAGTGCTGGCAGGGGAGGCTGTCTGAGCGTATCGGGGAGAAGGATGCAGGTCCCCTGCACCGCTGCGGGGGATCTGTATCTTAACCCCGCTGCCTGCCCGGCGCCCGGGACTGCATGTCCCGGGCGTCGGGCGCTAGACCCCGAATATAGGCCGCACCCCCACTTTAAAAACTTAAAGTGGGGGAAAAAAGTGCGGCCTATATTCGAGCCAATACGGTATATATATATATATATATATATATATATATATATATATACCGTATTTGCCCGAATATAAGCCGCACTTTTCCCCCCCACTTTAAGTCTTTAAAGTGGGGGTGCGGCCTATATTCGGGGTCTAGAGCCCGACGCCCGGGACTTGCAGCAGGGTTAGGATACAGATCCCCCGCAGCGGTGCAGGGGACCTGTATCCTACTCTCTGATACGCTCAGACAGCCTCCCCTGTGGGCACTTCCCACGGGGGGAGTGGCAGCATATCTCGGGGGGGGCAGAAAATTTTTTCTTTAAAAAAAACACCTAACTTTTAGGGTGCGGCCTATATTCGTGCCAATACGGTATATATATATATATATATATATATATATATATATATATATATATAAATATAATACTACTATCGTGATTATTATCCTTATCAATCTCTACATGTATGTATGTATGTATATATATATATATATATATATATATATATATATATATATACACACACACACACATACATACATATATACACACACACACGTAGAGATTGATAAGGATAATAATCACGATAGTAGTGGTGTGCATCAACCAACAAGATATGAATGATCCAGAAAAGTGGTTATAATGTGTTCATCAGGAGGCTGCTGCTCACTCCTAGGGAAGGTTATTCAGGCTGGTGTGTGCAGAATATTTAAAACAGTACAAGTGGTAGGTAGTTTTAATAAACAAATAATGTTACACCTTTTAGAATGTTAACAGTTTCTCTAACCATATGGTTAGGTGAATTCATCTTACTTTATGAAGAGGAAACTCACTTTACCGATTAAAGTATGCATTATGCACTCCTTCAGAAGATACAGGGGAAATGTCTCAAGTTTAGCCTTTTACAATGAAACCACAACTCTCCTGCGAGTGCTCCTGACATTGTCAACTTTAATGAATAACTCATAGCATCAAGGAGGACTTCTGACAATACCTGTCGTGATGACTTGACAAGGGATACAACACGACATTCACTTTCATTGCCACCCTCCAGCCTCTTCAGCAAAATGCGTGTACTTGGGACAAAGCTCCAAGAACGGCCCAGCGCAGGGCGAATCCCGGTGGCTCCATCCTTAGTGATATGGTTGGTTATCTACAGTTATAGCAACACAATGAGACATCGACCCCACATCAGCAGACGTGTAAGAATAGCAGTAAAGTTACTTGCAATATGCTCTAGTACTTAAATTTAGCTGTTCACTGTAACAACTCACAAGCACGGCTAGACTGAAGTCATGTGCTAGGGTCTGTAGGTCTCGTGCCAGATGCATCATCATTGCCATTCCTATACAATGGGTCAAGAAAATATAAGAATTAATGCAGACATTATTTACATAGACATAGAAAGTATTATATCTACAATGAATTCATCAGAGATCAAAAAACAAGTTGCCCTTTGTTAGAATATTCTTTGTCTTGAATATCTAAGCTTCTCCAGTGATCAAACAGCAATCAAGACCACAGCTTCAAAGTCTATTAATTAAGTTTATTCGATGACAAATTATCAATTCATACAATACCAATGCTGGAACAAATGTTGATAAAAGGTACTGTAGGCTTAGTATCTTGGTGAGATGAAGATGAGAGCGTGGAAAGAGACCTTATCCTTGTCGTCATGCCAATTTATACCCCTTTACATTTGGTTATGGTATACGTAAAGGAATCCTATTGGAACAGTAATATGATACACCAGCATCCCACAGAAGACCCTCTAAACTACGTCACTTAATTGATACCATATGTTCCTAGCACTCAAGTTGCATTCAGGCCTAAAATGTGCAGAACAAAATAAAAGTATAAAAATGATTTCTTACACCCTTCCAAATAATTTTTACAAATATCTCTAAAATAATAATTTCACCTGCATTACCTGGCTGTCTCTGTCAATTTTTTATATCATGTTCACTTCTAATATATTTTATCCCCCCCCCTATAAATTCCTCAATGGATTTGGTTTTATAAAAGCATTGGAGCGCTCATTTCTTACAATGTATTGTGTCACAGCCATTTCTTATGATTAAGTGTATTTAACCTTTCTTTCCGGCGAGTGCTCATACCTACCTTCGGTCTGCTTGCCTCCAAGAAGTGGGTAAATGACAGCACAAACAGAGTCTATAATCACAATTCTCAGTGGATCTCCAGATCTTAACAGCTGAAGGACAAGACAGTTTATTATTCTCTCTGTACACACCTAAAGTTCTTTATGGTTATATCAAACGTTGAGCCTGTGTAACAAAGTTACATTATTACTTTGCCAAGTTTCCTGTTGGGTTCCATCCTGAAAAAATGGATGCTATCCTGAAAAAATGCTATGGGCAATGCACTGGAAACTTCAGGTGGCTGGAAGCTTTCCTGGTGAACTGGAGTCAATTGGTGAAATCACCAATCACTTTTATTTATACATCCCACATACTGCAGGGCAACATTGCTGGTTAACAACATGCAAATTTACTTGTACCAGCTGTAATATGCTCCTCATCCACTTTCTCCCCAATGACTGGTCAAATTCACTCCCATGAAAGGCACTAAGGGGGACCATCCCTACCCCACAATGACTAGCCCTACCCCACTGTTATATTAGGCATGAAAAAAGTTGTGACTGTGTGGCCTATGATTATCATACCTGTTGGGAAATGTTTTGTCTCAGGTCCTGGAGGACATCTAACAACTTGTAAACATCGAAAACACTGACCACCTCGATCCTTTGTAAACATGCTATCTGGCAAAATACAAACAACAAATAGCCATTCTAGATGTGATCTTTCAGTAGTAATGTCTTATGATTTTGCTGGTGGCTATTAAAACTCACCTGCTCTGCTTCCTCCTGTGTTCTGGACTGTACTAACTCCAGGAGGCGGGTGGCTGTTAGTCCACCAGTAGTGTCAACATAAAGTACTTTCTGCTTCAGAGTGTAAGCCACATTAACTGCAATGCTCTGGCAAATCTAAAAAGTACAAGTAGATAAAAAACTGTATGTAGGACTGGCCTAACTTCTTTAAGCAGGAGAGCCCCTGGCTACATGAGGCCACATAACTTGACATTGCGTGGCCCCACAGTGATAGCACAGTAGCTCACATCATATAACAGAGTGTGTGTGTATATATATATATATATATATATATATATATATATATATATATATATATATATATATATATATATATATATACACAGACACACACACTAGGAACAAAGATCCCAGCCTTTTCACTGTGTGAATTTGATAAAAAAAAAAAAGTAGTTCTTTAATACACAAAAAGATTGGAAAACGTATCCATACCTGCGTCTTTCCACTGCCGGCTGATCCAGCAATCTCTGTTACTTCTCCTGTATATAAACCCGAATCCAAGATGAAGTCCAGCCTGCAAATCACACACAGTAAGGAATACTACAGGCAATTGATAAAATTGCCAATTTTAAAAACATAGCTGTATGTTCCAATCATTTTTCAATTTGAATGATCCGGCATAAAAATCAAAAAATAAATGTATCAATTATATAAACCTAGTACAAAATCATCATGGTTGCAATATTATTCATGTGCTAAACTCATAAAACAAATTTTGAAATTACTAATAATACTGTGCAACACATTATAAAGGAATGTGTCCTTTCAAAGTTATTTTTGCATAGCTGCTCCATGTACTTACCCCTGCAGAGTGTCTCCATGTGAAATGCTCTGCAAGGAACATAAAACACAGCCATTTCCCCGTTTGTTGAAATTAAATCAGCCTAGCAGGAATCCCGAAACCCAGGGTAAGATACTTCGGTAGTTCAAGCACGGACCCTTTAAGAAATAGTAAACTGAAATCTGACTAATTTTTTAGATTAAAAAAAAAGAGTGCAGGATTATCAAACTACAAATCTATTAGCTCAATGTGGCATTCCATCCTGTCTAAAAACTACCAATGTCAATGGCATAAATACTTAATTAGAGCACTAAATACATGTTCTAGCAGGAGCATAACTAGAAACCAAAGGGTGGAATTGTCCCAGGGCCCCGAACTTCAAACATGCTCCATCTTTGCCCCAAAATAGACAAACGGTAAGGGCTTCTAACCCGCTTGTTGTTAGCAGAGTCGGCAGGCCTGGTGCAGCCCCAAACGGATTTCCCCTCCGTCTGTCAGATGCATAAAAGAAACGAGCGATATATAGGGCGCGATGTCCCGATATCTGCTTGTTTCTTTTATGTACTATCTTTGCCCCTTCCTCCTCCAACATACTCTCTGGCACACATATGTAAACACACTTACACATGTTAACACACGCTCCTTCTAACACACACTCCATCACACATCACTTATCCATACATGTTCACACACTTCTATACATAGACATACATGTTCCCGTACACTTACACAGACATCAATGCCCTCTTACATTTATAAATACATACCTCCTGCCTCCCACATCCCCTTACCTCTCCTGCTGCTCACACACTGTGCAAGCAGCCTCGGTTTCACCGCAGGGTCACGTTCCCGTTCAAAATTGTTCAGAAATGGCTGTTCCGAACACGAACCGGCCAGCTTCAGGTCAGAAGTGCTCTTTCTGAACAATTTTAAAGCGGCACGAGGGGACATGAACAAGTGGTCACAGAGGTTGCTCTGTAGTTACGCCAGTGCAAAGTAGAGCTTCAAAGTAGTATTACATGCCGTTTAACCCCTTAAGGACCGGGCTCATTTTTCGTTTTCTACCCTGTGGGACCGAGGCTGTTTTGACACTTTTGTGGTGCTTGTGTTCAGGTGTAATTTTCTCCTCACCCATTTAGTGTACCCACATAAGTTATATATTGTTTTTTTCAGGACAAGATGGGCTTTCTTCGGATACCATTATTTTGATCGTATCATCTTATTTACTATAAAAAAAATAAAAAAAACATGGTGAAAAATTGAAAAAAAAGACATTTTATGACTTTTATTTGAAAAATCTTTTACTCACCTAAAAAAGCAAGTAAAAAAACTAGCTAAATAGATTCTACTACTTGTCCTGAGTTTAGAGATACCCAATGTTTTTATGTTTTTTTGCTGTTTTTTGTACGTTATAGGGCAATAAGTACAAGCAGCGTTTTATGATTTCCAAATCTTTTTTAACAAATCTGGTCAGTCTGCCTACATCTCCTCTTTGGAACATCTTTGAAGCCGGTTAACTCAATTTAACCCATTCAAACCATATATTTTTGAAAACTAGACACCCCAGGGTATTCCAAATGCTGTTATTTTAACCCTTTCCATGCACCAATTATACAACTACACTTTGTCAAACTTTGTAATAGTAATTCTTTTTATTTTTTTTTTCACACAAATTGTACTTTAGTTATAAATATACAGGTCCTGGTATATGTCACTATCAAACAACACCCCAATGTGTGTTCAGGAACATCTCCTGAGTACAGCGATACCCCACATGCATGGGTTTGTCAGATTGTTTGGCTGGTAAAAGGCTACTTTTGGGGCATGCGTAATTCAGGTGGTCATTTGGTCATTCTGCCTCCATCTCCTCTTTGGAATATCTTTGAAGCCGGTTAACTAAATTTAACCCATTCAAACCATATATTTTGGAAAACTAGACACCCCAGGGTATTCCGAATGCTGTTATTTTAACCCTTTCCATGCACCAATTATAGAACTACACTTTGTCAAACTTTGTAATAGTAATTTTTTTCACACAAATTGTACTTTAGTTATAGATATACAGGTTCTGGTATATGTCACTGTCAAACAACCCCCCAATATGTGTTCAGGAACATCTCCTGAGTGCAGTGATACCCGACATGCATGGGTTTGTCGGGTTGTTTCAGATTTAAAATGCCACATTTGGGAAGTGCGCTTTTTTTCTCCATTTTGGTCAGTCTGTACCTATGCCCTATCTGTGAGATAGGCCACTCCAATTTACCCCATCAGCAATTTTTTTATATATTAGACACCCCTTGGGTATTTGAAGTGCTTTTATTTTAACTCTTTGAGATTTTTGAGAAATTTTAGCACTTGCTCAAAATAATAAACTTTATTTTTTTATTTTTTTAATACTTTTTTTATATTTTTTTTACACATTTTGCTGGTACTGGATGGTTCATCTAGTGACATCACTGCATAATTATTTTTAAATGTTAGCACATTTTTTTTTTTTCCATTTTTTTATTTTTTTTTGAATATTTTACTAATCACATAGTGATTAGAAAGCTGGGCTCCATTGACTTGCATGGTTGAATGCAGTACCTGTATTCAACCAGCAAGTGGAGCCAGTTCTCTAGAGGGTCTGGAGACCGTCTAGCGAACTCTTTCTTCTTTATTGTTTTATTTCCCGGGCCGCCGCCATCTTGCGGATGGCGAAGATCACCGGCAGCTGCGGCTGTGACCGCTCTCCGGAGCGGTCACAGCCCACCTAAAGGTAAGTGTTTGGTGTCGCTGGATGCCTCCTGATCGAGGCATTCCAGCGACACCATTTAAGTTTAGGAGGCGATCGTTGATCGCCTCCTAAACGCTTTTAAAACGGGCGTCCGCCGCCATACAATGTATGGCGGCTGTTGACGCCCCGGGGAGGGGCCAGACATGGCCCCCGATGCCGATCTCGGCCTTGCTGAATGCCTCGACATCGAGGCATTGCAGCAAGGCCGTTTAAGCGAAGAAAGTGATCCTTGATCACTTTCTAAGCTTATTTAACTTTTTGACGGTTCAGAACCGTCAAAGGTCATTTAGTGACCTTCTTGTCATGACGGTCCTGAACCGGCAAAGGTCGCGAAGGGGTTAAAAGACAATGTTTATCTGGAGACCAGGAGGTCTGCATTAGATATCTTCGTGATGTTCCCTAAACAAAAACAAATCAAGCTGATTGCTTAGAGAAACGTTAATGGGGCTCTAATAATCAGATTTTTTCCGCCAACATTCTTTTGTTTACCGCAAGCAGTATGGTGTTTGTCTAGTAGATTGAGGTGAGATAATAGAGCTACACATATACACATATAAGCATTGCATTAAGTGAAAACTATCGTTATTTTGAAACAGAAACACCTATATGATATTGGTAATAAATTATTTTGGGGTCTTCCCTTTGAATTGACATCCACAGTAATCAACTGAAAAAAGGTAATTAAGGCCTACCACTTTAAAAAGACACATCAACTAAAAAAAAGATAATTAAGGCCTACCCCTTTAAAAAGACACATCAGCTAAAAAAAAGATAATTATGGCCTACCCCTTTAAAAAGACACACACAATATAGCAGTAGAACACAGACGGATACAGCTTTATTTTGAATCATTCCTAGCCACATTCACAAACATGTCATGATGAAGATCCTTACTTAGCATTGCCTGTTGGAAGAATGGCAGTGGAGCTCTTCAACTCTTCATACAAATCCGCTCCATTGGAAGGAAATGCAGAGTACCGAGCAAGCAGGACTCTCCTCACGGCTACAAGAGTCTGCAGGCAGAAACATGAACACAATATGTGCTCCTGTGACAGGTATTACACTGGAATCAGGTACCACTTAAGCGTTCATACACAGGAGTAACTAAATCTAAAGTTTTGAAATGTAACACCCTTTCTTTTATATTTTAGGTTACTGTGATGGGATGCCAGAAGTTGCTTCCTTTCTGCCGGGACACCAGCGATTAACCCCTTCAGCACCAGACAGAAACAGTGTTGTAGAGAGAAGGGGGGACGTCGCTGCACCAGAGCTGCGCTGACACTATGGCTAGCCAAAGCTGAGCTACACAGTGTGGCTATTGTCCTAAAAAGTACAATAAAGTATCATAGCAGCCCACCCCAAGCATCAGACAGCACTCATGTTGAGGTGAAAACAGGACACGCCCATGGCATGGAGGCTTCCTTACATTTAACAGTAAAGAGAAGATACCTTAGCATTTGATTTTATTTGCCAAGACAGCTGCGAGGTACCACAATCTAAGAGCTGAGGCCTTCATGAATCCTAACCAAAACCTGCTGGCCTTGTGCTTAACCATTCAAAAATTACCATATTTACTTTATCCCCCCCACTCCCTCATAACCTAATTAGAGAATATGAGGCATGATGCACACATAAAAGCACCCCTCATATCTGGCAAGAAGACAGAACATATGGCAACAAAAAACATGTTCGGTTAGACCCTGTGAGGTCATGGGGTGGATGCGGGGGATTGGTCTGTCAAATGTGCCACTGATCAGGGGGTGCCTGCCCAGCATAGGTGCATATATGTGCCCGCAGCTTACCGCTGCAAAGCTCACACACTTTGCAAGAGGAAGCAGGAAACTGGGCGGGAAAAGAGTTTCCTCACACACTGTGCGGGCGCTACAGCGGATAGCTGTGGGACTGAATTAGGCGACCGTGAGGCCGCTTAGACATCTACGTGGCCCCAGAACCGGTGAATGTTGTTGGAGAACAGGATGGTCCTGCTCTTTAGGCAGAATCTCTAAAGAGGGAAGTGGACCAACTAAATGCAGGAACAACAGAGGTGCTTTGACCAACAGCAGCTGGAAATCAAACCTAACATGGAGGAACTTGAGAAATTCAGAAGGGAGATGAAATCTGTGGCGGACATGAAGATGCTGCTGGAATCGCAGACACAGGAGGTGCAGATGGTGGTAAGACAAGTGGGGACAGGACAGAAGCATTGCTAGACCTAGCTTCATACAGTCTGTCTGTCACAAAAGAATACAACAATTTGAAAGAGGCACACAAGGCATCTATGGAGATGATCGAAAATGTAAAAAGGTAATAACATATTTGCGAGAAGAGCAGAATACCCCCCACAGTGCTCTCATTGCCATACGAAAAGAAATAAGTACAGATTGCAGACAAAGATATTGTGAGCCTAAAAAACGAAGCAGAGCTACCGCAGAAAACATTTAGTTCTCCACCAGCAGCAGCAGAAGCCGTAAGTCGCCCTTTCTACAACGCCCTGCCTCCCTGGTTACACCTTCTTTGAAACAGTTGGCCCCATCAACAACATCCAAGGCAGCTACTAGTCCTGAAGGATTTGAGAGACTTCCCTTCTTTGGACTCTGGCGACCAAAGCTTTGTTCCCCGTATTGAGACGCTTTACAGATAGTCATTAATAAATAATTAAACGTATAAATGTATTGTGGTCTTCTGTTTGAGTTGTTTCCAGTAGCTAAGTTAATGTTTCTTCAAAGTATTGAGATGTAGTAGACTACAGTAAAGTGCAGTCATGCCCATTGGGGCATCCTGTAGTATTTGTATGGAATCTCTAGGTAATAATTGTAATGTGGTAGCAATTTGCTGTGGACATACTTTCCACCAGAAGTGCATCCTCCAGCGGTTTTGCACTAGCCCAAAACAAATGTCCCCCCAAAATCAAAAGGAGCTGGGAGGCAGAAAACGTTTTGCAGCACACATGCATTGTTCTCTGTACAACGTTGCTTTACACCTCATCAACTCATTGTCTTTTCCCAACTCCCTAGTTGATTCCCTGCTCTTGAGGCCTACCACCATCAATGTCTGGCTCAGTATATAGTGATGTGAGTTATGCTGTACCATATCTGTTCAGTAAACGTTATTTATTTAAAAACTAATTTGATAAGTTTATAATTTATTTTTTCAGATTTTATTTTTTTCCAGTTGACATACAGTTTACAAATGTGTGAAATAAATATTCTTGCCAACATTAAGTTTTTTGTGGGTGTCTTTACATTTCAAAGTGGAGGGTGTCACAAACAGGATGCGCCTGGGTGCCAAATACTCTAGGTACGTCCCTAGATGATCAATCTGACCAGACAGAACTACCTGGGAACTCTCCAGGTCACTTCTCTGGTTAAGGGGAGCAGTGTTTAGCCGTGCCCACTTCCTGCCAACTTTTCTTCCTATGCAATATTGTTTTGGAGCAGGCCTACCTCTGACAAAGCCATTCCCCAAGAGGTAGGGCTCCTTGTAGCCTGCTCTGGGAAGTTCCCAGGTATGTAGATTAGATACCCTTTGAGACAATCCATCTAAGGTTGAGACTACCACACAACTTTCACTCGCAAAGTTCTGCCAACATCTGACACATACACAGAATGTGTATTTAAAAAAAATAAACATAAGACCACTTAATAAAGATTTATAGATCAGTAGGTCCCATTTGAATTTAGTTTGCTTTGGGTTATTTCAAAGTAAAACACGCATTCACATTTTACCTTGTATGAAAGAGAACATTTTCGAGCGAGTTCCTCTAAATCAGAAGCGACTAGGTCAACCACTAAAATGAACGATACAATATCAGGTTAAAAAAAAAAATCACTTCTTTCTAAGGCTATTTCAGCCTTGCATAGAATTCTTCGATACAGCACACATGCATTGTTCTTCTTGTATGCAAAACACAGAGTCTAAAATATTGAAATGACTCCTAATACTTGGTTTTACAGGATCACTAATCCTGATGTCTCTTCAGCGTTCCTTGCTGTTTTTCAATCAATAGAAGCTTATGAGTGGGTTATAGGCTTCCCAGGGAGATCCATTAACAAAGTAACAGAGCCTCGATAGTTGTAGCAGATTTTTTATTCTTACCAATGAATTACCGTATTGGCCTGATTATAGGCCGCACTCCCCCCCACACACTTTAAGTCTTTAAAGTGGGGGTGCAGCCTATAATCGAGGTTTAGCGTAGGGATGCATAATTCGTATCGCCCGATGGCCGGGACATGCAATTCCGGGCGCCAGGCAGGGCTTTTTCACTTAGCCCTGCTGCGGACAAGCAGCAGGGTTAGCATCCAGACCCCTCGCATCACTGCAGGGGTGCCTGGATCCTCCTCTCTGGCAGCCGGTGGACGATGCAGACAACCCACGTTGCTGCCGCCACTTTCGCCAGGCCTTCTATGAAGGAACGCCGGCGTTACATGACCTTCCGGTGCTCCACCATAGAAGCCCCAGCGGAAATAGCGGCCAGCAGGAGCGGAGGTTGTCTGAGCGCATCTCGCAGACGTTCACCGGCTGCCAGAGATGAGTATCCTACGCAGCACTGCAGGAGACCTGGATCCTCCTCTCGGGCAGCCTGTGAACGTCTGCGCAATGTGCGCGGACAACTTCCGCTGCTGCTGGCACTTCCGCCAGGGCTTTTATGACGGATTGCCGGCATAGAAGCCCCGACGGAAGTGGCGAGAAACAGCAGAGGTTGTCTAAGCGCATCGCACAGCCGTTCACTGGCTGCCCCACTAGACATCAGGGAGTCTGGGGATGCATTGGTAAGTCGGCAGGGGTCAGAGTGGCATATCTGGGGAGCAGAGTGGCATATCTGGGGGGATTAAACCATATCAGTAGGCAAAGGGGCAATCTGGGGGGCAGAGGGGCATATCTATAAGTAAGGTGCATTGTGAATTAAGGGGGGGACCTTAAAATGGCTATTGGTTTACCAAATTTCTGTTTGTATATAACCTATGCTGACTAACTGCATAATAGATACTAAAAATTTTAAAATATATGTATTTCGGTTCATTAGATAAAATATGGTTTTACCATTCCACTAATGTGTATTTTTTCCTCTAAAAATAAATTTTTCTTTAAAATAGCACCAAACATTAAGGGTGTGGCCTATACTCGAGCCAATATGGTATTTCATAAAACCAAGGAGGAGATAGGAGAGAAACAAAGTAACAAACACGCGCATCTCGACAATTATAAGCCTATGATTAAGTGTTACTTGTCACAAAACTGCTGCTTTCTTTTTTTTTAACAGTTCAGTTTGCTTAATGTTTATAATGTTTTCAGGCAAATGCATATCAGCCATTTGTATGTGTTCTACCTCTGTTATCTGAGCCCAATCTACTAGGCAAACACCCTGGACTCACACGGCTTGTGCTAAATAATGCAGTTACTCATTGTTAACCACACAGTCATTCTGACTAATGAAAGGCTACAGAGGAACAGACTTCATAGCATTGCCATAAATAATGATGTCAGTGTGATGACTGTGAAGGGAGAGTTAAAAATTGCAGCCTCCTGATCTGCAGATAATGGAAGTTTATTGGCACAAAAGGATATAAAACCAGGCTTTTGTCAAATGCTAACCTGTGTTACTGAATACAGCGCTGAAAATTATTTTTCCATGGGACTTCTCTTTTAAGCAGCTTATAGATTGTAACAATGCCTACTGATCCAATCAGATGGATTTAAATTGTTCAGTTTCTTAAAGAAAACACTTTATTACAGTTTAAAATAATAATCTTATGCAATTGTAACTCTATATCATTCCTTCCTTTGAAGCTGAGGCCTATAATCAACAAAATGGTGGAATACATTAATGAGGAATACACAATAAGATCTCTGAAGACCACTGAAAATGTTAATATCTACAATATGATAACACTTGCTGGGGCATTACATTGGTTAAACAATTTGCATTTACACACATATATTACCTGTTCTCACATTGTTTAATTTCAAAGTTCCAATCATGTCACCTGATAATCCAGGACAGAGGCCCTCCCGCAAAATGACCATGGCTCATCAAAATGCACACTGAATGACACAGAAATGAGATGTGTGATTTATCATTGAATATATTTATGTCAGGATGATATAATAAAACAGTAAAATGTTGTGAGTATAAAAACAAACCACACCACTAATAAACTCTTGCGCATGTCTTTACATCATACTGACCAGTAACCAATGGTTCTAAATTGTTACCCTTACTCATGATGAAGGGTTTTGCTTACAACTTCTTGGTAATGTGCAATGTGTTACATTCTTTAGATATACACACACAAGACACTTACGGTTGATGCTTGAGAGGCTTACGCAAATGTAATGGTAAAGTCCAAAAAAGTCTTAGGGGTATATGGATTTATTCAGGAGCGCGAGCTCATCCACGTATGATCAACACATGAGAATTCACGCACCTACAAGTGAGGCATGTTGTTGTCTATGTGAACACAGGTTAAGTGCATAATATGCTTTTCCTTTAGCATCTCAAATTTTTCCCTGTTCCTCGCTGGCTCTTAATTACATTCTTCTACTTTAATTTCTCTTTCCCACCATTTCCTCACATTCCCTTATCTTGTAATCTCTCTCTCTTTTGCGTATTTCTTCTCACAAGTGATTAAGCCTTAATCTCTTCTACAGTGCAGTAGTGAAATGTATTCATATTCAGTAGCACTAATACATTAAGGCCCACATGGGACTGTTTTTAGTACTGTTCAAACATCTGTGTTTATAGTAAGGATGCACTGTTTCCTATACTGGTAATTTAAGATTTATTATGGTACACAGGCCGCAAAACTTACAACCTGTGGGTCAATTGTAAGAGACGCTCCTGCCATCATACACACTTAAATATATATTGATAGCTGAGGGGTCCTCACTTTTCACTTGCCTCTTAGCAAACTCTTAGCTACTTGTCCTGCAGGAGATGTCTGATACAACAATGAGGGGCGCAAAAGAAACCCCTGTGCACATACTTACAAAGCACTTTGAGAAATGCATTTTAAAGTACTTACAAAGGCTTCATGTGAAGCTGAAGTGTTCGGTTAATGTCGGCCGTATAAGTCAAACACTGATATTAGAACTAATGCATAGAAAGGGGTGGTTTCTGCATCTATGTAAAACACATAAAACATAAAATGGCGATAAACACCAAAAATAAGCAAATAAAAACGGTTTTGCACTCCTGGCAGACAGGGATATATTTATAGAGCTTAATGAGCGATAAACAATTCTCCTCTCAGACTTCACTGTGTTTTAGGAAGGATCAAAAAGAGGCACACACACAATCCTTATTCTTATGTTGCAGCCTTTTAAACACAGGATATATAGTCAGGAACTGCAGTGCCATAGGTGATCTCACTTTTCTACTAGAGTGCGTTTGGAGTAGTACTGCTTTCCGGCCATAAACATTTCCAAAATGTCAATTACACCTAAGTAATGGCGGGTTTTGTCATGGGTAGTTCAGTAAATTCTACACTAATTGTCCCAGAAAGCGGGGGAATTTGTATTGACACTCTGTCTGTGTTAGCTTCTAAAACAAGCACACTAATACGTTCTCCTATATAATTATTAATCCTTAAGATTGTAAACTTTAAGATTGTAAGCATACTTGGGAACTTCTTCACTCTGCCTACCCTTGAGGGATGTGGCCAGAACTGCCCACTGGCGTCGGTGGGTGGTTCCCATCGAAAGAAAAAATGGGCGGGGAGCAGGGTGTGTCAAGGGTGTGTCCCCAATCCCGCAACTCGGAAGATTAGGGTCTTGACCCGGAGAAGCGGTGATTCACCCGGAGATCTCCGGGTTTGACCAGGTATGATTGTAAGCTTGTGAGCAGGGCTCTCACCACCTAATTTACCGGTTTGACGTAGTCAGGGCCGGCCGAAGACTTAATGCCGCCTGGGGCGAAGTTTAAAATAAACTTCGACGACACCATTATTTAACCCCCCCCCGGTACTTACCTTTAAAGAGTCCTGCGGCGAGTCTCCCTGCTCTGCCACGGTGCCGGCTTGTAATGCTGAGCGCCGGAAATTGATGCCACTTCCGGGGCCCAGCATTACAAGCCGGCACCGAGACCGAACAGGGAGACTCGCCGCAGAGGAGAGAGAGAGAGAGGGGCGCCGAGCGGGTAAGCGAAAACCACTCGGCGCCCCTCTCTCTCTCCTCCGCTTCAAAACGAACAACAACAAAAAAACGCTTGGGGCGGCAAAGTGCCGCCTGGGGCAATTGCCCCAGTCGGCTCCATTGTAGGGCCGGCCCTGGACGTAGTCTATCAATTCTATTCTTGTCATAACCCTTGATTATATGTATTGTATGGAGCGCTGCATAAATTGTTGGAGTTATATAAATAAAAGATACATAATAAATTATATGAAACTGTATAATAAAAAACTGGGGTATTCATTTAAAAATACATATTGTACACTCAACATTTAGTAGGCTGTATAGTGACTAACTAAATAAATCATAATAAAGGGTAGACCAATACAGCAGACAGCAGTTATGTTAATTAATGATCACACCTTGGGCTACATAGAAAAAAAGATAACTGTCCCTTTAAGACCATGGACCGGATTTGCTCTTTGGAAATAACCCTCGTTTTATGCATATGATGGGTATTCTGAGGAAGAAGTTAAAAGAAGAAAAGGCTGACATCATACTACGGCAGCTAATATAATGGGGAATTTGCTTTTTAGTGTCAAAGAGTGCCAGCCAGTTCGTATTATAGGTCAATATACGGTAGGAACAGCAGCTAAACAAATCAAAAAGTTTGGGACACTAAAATATGCCAAGTAGCGATATAGTGGGTGTAACTTCACTCCCCCCCGGCACCCGAATGGTCAACAAATGCAGGGAGCAAGACGTACACCAGTACGCAGAGACCTTACCAGCGAGAACCAGAAGCGTGAACGGGATGCATCAAATCATCGGCTCAACCAATAGGGAAGACGAAGGAAAGGCGGGCAAATGCAAGTAACTACGGGCTCTCGTACGGGTCAGAAACCAAAGTATAGGACGCGTTGGTCCTGTATAGCTGGTAATTGGCTGCTCTCCGCTCGACAGGAGAGAAAAATACGAGAAAGAATAATAGTTCTACATAACGTTACGATAGAGCGCTCTAAACAGAGCATATAAATAGGAAATGAGGGACTGGATGCGGGACAGTCAGCTGGAGCATTCTCCTCAGTACATTAGGGAATGTTCCATGTGTACCTGGAAGCTGGGAAAGATATTGAAAATCCTGTTACCTGCCTCCTCCCATTGTGTGTTTATATCCACCTTGTGTGTTTATATCCACCTTGTGTGTGTATGTCCTCTTGCTCTACACCTTATGTTCCTACCCCATTCCCTCTAAGGGTGTAAGTTTGTGAGCAGGGCCCCATTTACCTAATGTATCAGGTTTGTCTTAGTCTGTCAACTAGTTCTAGTTTTGTCCTACTCCTTGAATATTTGTATTGTAAGAAGCGCTGCGTAACTTGGTGCTATATATAAATAAAAGATGATAGCGTAAGCTTGCGAGCAGGGCTCTCTCCGCCTAATGTATCGGTTTGTCTTAGTCTGTCAATTCTCGTCTTGTCATACACCTTGAATATTTGTATTGTATTAAGCGCTGCGTAAATTGTTGACGCTATATAAATAAAAGATAATAATAATAATAGTGTATTCATTCCTATTGTACCCCTGAACAGAATGTCCATATGACAACAGTACCTATTATATGCACTTCCACTTTAATTATACTGTGATTGGACAAAAACCTTCTCTCGGTGACAAAACCTTAACTGTAAGCTTTTGCCATGGAAACCAAAGGGGTGCTGATTACCCCCTATTAATAGTACATTGTGGGTATTGCATATAAAAAGTGATTCTGGTGTTAAAAAAAACTTATCTGGAGTTAAGGAGGTTACGGTTCAATGTGTCACATACACACAAATAGTAATAAAGAAGAAATGGAATACAGATTGTGGGTTTGATGTTGTCCTTGATGTTTTATTTTTAAAATACTTAGCAAAGTTTTGATCAAAAAAAGTTTGGGATGGACGGTGCCGTGGGGGTGAAGGAGGCTGTTAAACATGGAAAACATGAAATACTTTTAGGATTATGGGAGATTATAGAAGTTTGAAAAGCCGAAGAGCATGAGTTTGTAGGAAGACCTCATGCAAGCATAACATCACTAAATAGAGATTTAGGGGTATGAAAATACTTTATGGCTGAGGTGGAAGGTTTGTGGGATGGTGCACAACAACAGGGCAACTTCATATAGGACTGGAGCTAGAGTATGGTTGTACTATGCTGTGGCACCATCAGAACAGAAGGAGGATGAGATCTTGGGAAGGTGAGGTAGAAGTGTGTTGGTTGTAGTGGGTCAAGGTCACTGAGGTAGCGTTTGTGTACTTGGATTTGATGCGTTACAGTTTCTTCAGAATTATATTTTGAATAATTCCTAAAAAAAACAAACAAAACAGCTAAATTTGAGATTCAGAAGCTTTATAATTCTGTTTTCCAGCAACAATAATGCCTAATACAAAAAGATCAGAGAGCAATTCAGTAAGCATCAGCTCATTTAAGGCTGTTTGTACTACTAAACCCAAAACACACATGAGAGTCCCAAAGTGGTAATAGAAACTTTTTACACAATGTTCAGGACAACTTCTTTATCTTACAATGGAACCAAAAAAGGACAATTCTTCTGATTTAAGTTTTATTACATCGCAGTGGTCATTGTGTAGCCATCTGAGCCCAGTATTCAATATACTCCAAGCCCATATCTTAATCACTCTCACAGTATAATTGAATGTAGCCTGTAACTGGAAACAGTTGAGATGAGGACTATACTAGGTGTTGAACATTTTTGTTGCAACCTTATTATGCTATATATGTCAGCGTATTAATTAAAACATTTGTAGAGACACGTTACTTAGATCAAGCAGCACAAAGGAGGATGCAAAATTTAAGATGATTTAGCTGCTCAGCCGACCACGTTTGGGACATTCAGCATTGCTTTTGATGTTTAATAAATTAAATACATGCTCTAAACTGATTTTGGGGTGGACTGTTTGCTAACCATACAAACATCTCTTCATCACAGTTCCTATGCCTTCCTCATATTACTTACTTAGGTAGCTATAGTTGCATGACAAATTGAATGTGTGACAAACAACCAATGTGTGCACAAGATATCTCTACATAGGAACAGGTATTTTTTTAAGATGGGATAAAAGGGTCAGCTGCACTGGGTCTATGTTTGCCTATGGCAATGGCCCCTAGGCCAAATTAGGCATAGAGCAGCAGTTCCAGGGGGCAGCAGTTTCTCTGCCACATAATTAGGTGCAGATTGCCCTATCAGACAATCAGGCTTCATGAAACACCACAGTTCCATGGCCTAGTTGGGGAGGTTTGATCTCCCTTGTAGACATCAGATATCATGTCCCTGTTCTCAGTATGATGTCTACCTATGTAAGTTATTGAATCGGCGGAGAGAGTTGGTGGGAGATCATGTAGATTTGTGGTGGTTTCAAATTTTAACTTTGCTATACATTATGAAGGCCCCTCCAAAATAAGCTTCTACTGCAGTAAGAGCTTGGTTAGCTCTTACTGCAGGCTGGAATCAGGGCATAGGCAGATCCAACTGTCACATTCAGCTTTCCTGCAACGTCTTCAACGGAGCTCATGTGAAGATGAATTTGTGCTCCTGGTACACCTTCTGCCCACAAGAAGCATTTGACAGAACACTGTAACTCGTTGGTGCAGTTTGTAGATTTCACAGCCATCTTTACCCCAGGGTGAAAAGTCTTATACTAAACTGCAAGGGCAGCCGGCTTGCCGACAGAACTAGTCTCATGAAATACGACCAATTACTACTACTTCTGCTTCCGTAGAAAATATAAAAGTGAGGAAACTTTTCGAACGGCCCATGTATATATATATATATATATATATCTATATATATATATATATATATATAGATATATAGATATATATTTATATATCCAGAATAATATGTCATGCTCAGTATTTTGGCATCAGCCTGTCCCAGCAGGTCACACACCTCCAACATGCTACACTATCGGCAGGGTTTCCTTGGGGCCCCTCTTTGACCAAAGACCTGTAAAGCAAATTGTCTGGTGTACTTATGGGTGGCCATATTTGTTTTATTTATTTCAGGGATCAGTTATCAAAATTTACCTCACTGATTTTTGGGAAATCCAGACCTGTAGTAAATGTGATATGTAGCTTTTCCCTAGGACAGGTAGAATAGTAGGATAGATAATGGGGTATAAGACCAAAAGCGGTATGTTTATTGTATATTTAATAAATAACTACATTTTTGGCCAGAAACACAGAAATTAAATATGGCTTCCATTCTAGCTTTGTATCAAAAGCCATAAATACATATATGTTTCCCTTCTTTATTTACTAACAAGGGTCAAAGTCTGAGTGCCCAGGCCTCTATGACTAGATAGTATTGTGGTACTAAGCATTAATAGCATTTCAGCAAGGTGCAAAGATCACATTGGAAATTAGAAGGGAGCTTATTGGACAATAGAGAAGTTCATATTCAGGGCTTTATTCGTATTGGCTAATCACTGATAAGAAAATATATCACTTGAGCAGTATTTACACCACTTACGCAAAAACCTGAATCCTGGCTACCCAGTTGGATATGTTCCAGTTTTCTTGGTTACCTACACCATCTGTGTCTACCCCGGTAAGGTGATGTTTTGTATCCATAAACTGCTGTAATATAGCCAATTATATATATATATATATATATATATATATATATATATGAGGTTCAGTGCCACAAAAGATGGTGATGTTGTTTTGTTGTTTAAAAAATGATATGAATACTTAAGGGAGGGAAAGCCAAACATGTTGCTTTCCATCTGTTATTAAACTATAGCAGTCATGATTATAGGTTAGCTTTTGCTAGCATGGGAGTTTACCAGCATCTGAGGAGACTCAGACTGGTCTTCGGGCAACCCTATGGGCCAGTACCAAGTAGCGTTACTCATGTAGCTTTATTGACACTTGAGGTGCCAGATGGATACACAGGCCATTTGCTGTAAGAGTGCCCAGGCCAGATCTGTAGGGATGTTTGTTGGTTACCAATGCTTTAGGGGATTTCCCACCACATAGGATTTTTATCTGGCGCTGGTGCCCCCAGTGGGTTAAGGCCATAGGGAAACCAGGTCCCCAATCTTCTTAATCTTGGACTGCACTTCCTATTAGTGGACATGCAGCACCTTCCCTCCCAGACCAAAATCAAGGTACGGATAGATCCTCTAGGGTCTCCCCCTAAGAGGAGACCCACTGTGGTATTCAAAGAAGATTGCTTTTTGGTGGGAGGGATGGTTGAGGTTTTTGGTCACCATCCCTCCCACCAAAAAGCAATCTTCAGGATCGCAGCTCCACTGTGTCATTTTCCAACGTGACAAATAAACCGTGACAAAAATTAAATCCACACATAACCCAAACAACAAAAAGTGCTTGATCACCCACCATAGGCCAGGGCATTTTTAAGTGAGGGATACAAAAAAAAAGTGCATGCTTTGAAGGGTCCAGGTGATTTCTAGCATACTTACCAACTCAACCCCGTGTAGCGAAGGTGACCCTGCACAAACACATAAATACGTGATAAGTGCTCTTGGGGACCAAACCAGGAGCTCTAGAAATCATACCCTGGCTTTGTGAATCCCACTCGGCCTTTTCGCCAGAGGACCAAGCTTTCCCTTCCTCATATGTACTCACTTGATCTTAGCCAAAAGGGAGCTCACAATTGGACATGTTTAAGTTTACGTGTGCATACAGGTTATAATTATCCTTCCTGTGGATTTGGAAGATCCTTACTTTGGGACTGGTAAGTATGACCACGCTTATCGATATTTATAGGAGCTGATTTTGAAACAAAACATCAAAACATTCATATCAAGAAACATCTTGAACATCCATAGGTTTGTGAGATTCCAAAAAGAGGGACTTTTAACCCCTGTCCCCCTCAGCTGCTCTGCTTTAAATAGTTTGGGCCACTTCCTTGCAATTCCACATATAACCACTAGTGTTACAATGGTGGTATCAACACCCAGAATGAATCCTTTCATTTTTCCACTTACAGGTCCTCTGTTCTTTCCATTTGGTTTATAAAACCTTTTTTAGATCTGCATAGTAAAGTAAAGTGATTATTTATACTATATGTATTATATACCAATATTTATCTATAAATGTATGTATATAATCTTTGTGAATTAAATTATGCTCTGTAGGGAAGCTATAAATTGGGCCCCCCCTCTGAGCTTTTATACCCTTCTATTGGGCTACCTGCTGAGATATACACCTATTTGGGCAGGCTTAGGTCCTATCAAGACAGCTGACACTCTAGTGATATGCTGATGAGTGGTGTGTTATAGATAGCGTATTTGTACGTTGAAGCATTGCTTTGTTTAAATGAGGGCTGGGGGCTGAATCATTACTTTTATTTGGAATAGCCCTCACCCTGGACAATCAAGAGGTATAGTCTGTGACAAGGCAGTTGGTGCATGCGGGTCACTTTGTAAAAAGTCCACCATATAGGCTACTGTGGTGTACATTGTATATTCATTTTGATGTGTATAAATGGTTGCATGCAGGGTAAGAGTTCAGCTGAATCTTGCTTTGAGCACCAGCCCCAGGACCTGCATGGGCTCAGCAAGTTCCCTAACCTAAGAGCTCATGGCCCCCAGTGATTCCTCCAAACACACCCTATAGTTTTCTCATTGAAAATAAGCCATGTTATAATGCATATCTATTGTAAGAATTTTGTTTCGGTGTTCAAAATGCCATTTTTGTGTTGAGACTTATGGCTGACAGCTCGACTTTACTAAAATATGTTACTTGGCTTTATGACCTGTTGATGATATAGGGTAGATATAGTAAACAAATATTTCTCCAGCTGTCCAAACATACATTGTGATTTCTAAAAGTATGAAGAGCAGCATAATGATATGGATACATACATTTACCATCTTTTATATAATATATATATATATTATATAAATGTTGCAGATGCGCTACATGGTTATACATGGGTTGCACCATGTATTATATAGTGATTGTGTGCCTTTTTTTTGTTAATGGATCTACCTTTTGGCATTTTCTCCCCATTGTTGCACCTGTATAAATCACCCTCCATGTATCTAAACACTATAAAGATTATGAAGACCCACCAATTCAGTTTGCCACACTTTCCATTTGGAGATTTGGTTTTATAGTGATTATGAAGATGTATATTTTTATTGCCTAAGAAAAGTCTGTTCTTCAAGTGCTTTTTTTTTTTTTTTCTCAGCCATCACATGTCTCAAATTTCTGTAGCCCTGTACTAGGGAGAGTTCATTTGCATGCATGATTGAACATTGTTCACACCCCTTCTATTCAAATGGAGATAGACCAGGTTTGGAAAGTTCTTTAAGTAACACAGTAGTGTCTTCCAGCTTTGAGATTTGTAGGACTGAGTTGTAGGTGTAGAAAGACCTCTGGGGATATTTCAAATTCTTACTGTGTTACTCCACGCTTTTCTTTGCGAAGAGTTCCTTGGGAATGTAAGTATCAATTAATGAGAGTGTGCGTTTTCCTTTTTTTTGTTGGGCTTCACGTTTCCATCTGTTTCAGATCGTATTAAGCTGGGCAACAGACCTTTTTTCTGAATGTTTTCCCCTATCCTCCCACCCAAGCAGAGGAAATAGTGTTTGTTGTAGAGTTTTCTCTAGTACCTTTCACTTATGAGTATACCAGCATGTGAGATTGTGGTCCCCTGATATTAACTGGTCCAAGCTGGGATTATCTGTGTATAATGGTAAAGCTTCTTGTTTCTTATTATATTTCATTGTTTATCTTTATTGTTTTTTTTATAAGTTGAATTCCCAGCATATCCCAAGAAAAAACATTTGACAGCGAGCGTACAAACTCTTAAGTGTGTGTGCCAAAATAAGTTAATATTTACCGTTTTATCTTAAATAGGTGAGGTTTGAATTAATTTCACATCTAGATAACAAAACAAAAAAACAACTTGTACTTTTAGGTATAGATATATTTCCATGTAGAGAACTTTGGGAATAAAAGTATATATGTAAAGCCTTTTTAGTTTCTAGATTGCTCCTTGGAGGTCCAAGATATTTTGGGATATCAGTTTGGTGAAGAATGCTGGTATACATCATTCAACCTTCCTTAATGGTCAAAGGCAATTTCCCCTGGTTAAGGGTCTTTGACAGTTGATAGTTTAAAAGGAACGTGATATCGGATGCAGAGCTAGTTTTGTTAACAACTGGCTTGGAGAAATTCTTTTCCTTTTCACTGGTAAGAATTGTTTTGCTTTGGTGGGACTGAAAGCAGGGAATGAACCATGACCTTTGTTACTTAATTACTAGTGCACTTTGGTGAGCACACAAAAGAATGCATGGGTGGCATAGATCTGTCAAATTCCTTCTCAGTTCTTTCTGGATTTGGATTAGTAAAATGTATCATTTAAAGTGACGGTAATTTCCTTATTAGCAGATTTTCCTGTAACATCTATTAGCCAATTAGTTCTTTTCAAAGCCAAAGCCATTCTTATACTGACCTTTTGTGTAGTAGACTGGTTTTATTTAACAATAACTCATTGTCAGAATGGAGTTTTGTTTTGCAGAACAAAAAAAGTTGTCTTTATCTGGTTGAAGTAGAGTAACGTTTATATTTTTTTTTTTTATTGTGTTAGTCAATTTTGATGTCTCTAGTAATTTATGGTGAATTGTTATCTTCAACAAGCATTTTCGAGACCTCAGGCTCCTTCTTTAATATGTCAATGTGTGCATAGCTTGTAGTAGTAATAATAATAACAAGTTTCTCCTGTCCCTTCTATATTTAATAAGCTCTAACATATATTCCGCAGAGCTATAGCGTACTTATATCTGTCTCTGTACGTGTTATAAGTTTCTTGCCATTATATCCACATGGAACTTGATGAAGATTAAGAAGACCTATGCATTGCTGAATGTCATGAGACCCTGATGTTCCATGACAATATTCTAAAAGTATTTTATTGAACGATGTTGTGTATTATCTCTTTATATTGTATGATATAGTGATAGCTGTTGTTAGTACCAGATTTATTTTTTATTCACTTTTAATTCCTCCATGCATGTTTAAATGAGAAGTGGCCAGCTTTGTGCTACTATTATAAGATTCATATCACAAGAATTCAAGTCGCTTTACTGATGTGGTTAGCACTTGTAGAGTTCAAATAAATCTTTCACTGAGATACCTGTGATTAGTTGAAAAGGCCTATATCTCAAAAGAGCATCAGTTGGAAGACATGATGAATTAGCAGTGAATGTTGTGAACCAGCTCCAGAATGTGTGACCCTAAAATAGGGAGATTGGACTAACAACACTGAGAGCTGCCAGGTTTGTTTGTATAGGGTTCAATTTCATCTGAAAAAGACCCCTCTTCAGTTCCATGGGCTTTTCCCTAAGATCTACAGTCCTAGATGTGAATATAAAAGCCCAAGTTGCAATTTAGTTAGAATTCAAATGGAATGTAAACACTTAACAAGAATTATAAATGCGTGCAACCTATAAAGGCCTAGACATTCATATTCCTGGCTTGCTGCTAGAATAATAATGACCAATAAGCCTCATTTATGGTGTCCTTAAATTGCTTTAAATTTCTCTCTTGGGTGAAAATGCAGTGCAGTCCCACTGATTCAGCATCTTGATAAGCAATATAGCCATGAAAAACTTGGGGTAATTTTGACATAGTGACGGGCTAAGCAATATATGGCGTTACGGAATCCCCAATATTTAGAATGTTTTTTGAATGGTAATTCACTGGGCATGCGCTGCATTCTTTCTTTGTTTTGTGTACTGATAACAAGGTCACATGTAGACCTTTCTTGTAAAATGTCTAATAAAACTTTGGATTGGGAGTATAAATTGAGAGACTTTGATCCCTAAACTTTTAAAAATCTGAAGAATATGGGTATATGGTAGTTGCAAAATTCTATGTAAATCCAGGTTTTGTCCTTGATGAATTGTACCTTGTGTGCTATATCGCGTATTCCGCAGCTCTACAGGCTGTAATGTGTTCTATCCTAAACCCGGACAGAGCCAAAGCCAGCTCTGTGGGCCCATACACAATCCAACCAATGGAGACACATCTCTCTGGATTGGGTGATCACACGGTTTATTTAATAGGGAGATGATTAAAGAAAACACGGGCAGGAACGAACTGGGGTTTCAAATTGGCCCTGGCATTTTAAAGAGAGTGGCCAGTAAATGTCATGCATGTGCCAACCTGCTGGATACATATGCACAGCTCAATGTATCCAGAAGTTGGTCACACGCTAAAGGACAGGATCGTTCATGCGAACTGAAGTAAAGGTATATGGAAGGTGCCATTGGTCACTGGCCCCCCCCATGCATTTGCCCAGTGTGCCCAGGTTGCCAGGTCTGCAATGATGAACTGTTTTTAGGCTAAAGTAGCCTTCTGGTTACCATAATGTGGGAGAAAGCACCCAAGCTAGATCTTGTTCCAATTTATGCTCTTCTCCCTCCTGCTGAATAGAGATTGGAATTCGGCTTGGGCCAATGTCCACCGCGGCCTTGGTTAGAAAACATAGCTTATTCAAACAAAGAAGCACAAAAAGGTAGCCATGCTCCCTGGAGCATACAATCAACCAGCTATTACAAGATATATTTTCCAGTTCTCCAAATGTAACCTGCTGTGGTGATGTTGTAACAGGATATTTTTTTTGCTCCTTCATGTAAAGGCATCAGTTTCCATTGGAGCCATTAACGAGCTAATGTTTGGATTTGTAAATAGTATGCCTTTTGGATTTTACAAGCTTCTTTTGTTTTACTTTATTTTGCAGTAACCTGTTTTGTCCATCAATTCAGCATGTCCAAGGGTGACTCCGACTGTACTTCAAAAGGTATGTCATTTCATTTGGGGAAAAAAATATATGTATTTAGTAGAACTTAATTGTAAAGACCAGTGCATTGCAACCAAGTTATGATGTACATAGTGCTTATATAGATTGGTTACACATAACTGGAGAGTTTACATACAAAACTATTCATTATTTGTTGCATTAGAAGAATATTGGGATGCATTTAAATAGGCAAATATATTGCCATTAGTGTATAATCCAACTTTAGATGATTCACTAAACCACTAATTGTAGGGGAAACATTCACCTCACCACGTTAACTATACATTATGAAGGGATAGCCTCTGTAATCTTCTCTTGAAGGAAAGACACATGTAAGCTTGCATAATGCAGGGTTAACCCTTTATAATGCATAATGAAGCTAAGTTAGAGCAAATGTAATCCAAGTGCACAGAAGGGCCACTTTGCAAGCTGGATACATAATTTTTTGTGTGTGATACACACATGTATATGTATGTATGTGTATATATATGTATGTGTAAATCACACACATATTCCTTGGCAACGTATAATAAGTGCATTGTTTAATAACAATGTTTCTCAGTTTTTAATGTTATCACAAGGTATCACATGTGATGAGTATAAATAAAAAAAAAATAATATTGCTAAGCAGTTATACAAAAACTATCCAGTTTGAACAATAACTGTTAAAAATAACAGTGATATAATAACTAAATAATGGTGACAATTTTGCCAGTAACTCCCTGTACGCTGCCCTCACTAAAGTGTTTGTGTTACAGTGTGTTTCTACATTGGAGAGAGTGATAGCGAAGACGAGGATGAAGGCTTTGTTAACGACTGCCAGTGAGTATCACTTGACAGAAAGTCTGTGATTAACCTGCAATAGAGTTTTATTAAAGCAAGAATTTCTGTAGCCATGAGGAAAACACCCTGCTTACACAATAAGCACTTCAGCGATTACAAAGTAACCATCGCAGTTGCAGGTTGTATCGTTGGATATAAGACCAGGTGCTTTCAGGCTTATAGCTTGTAAGATCTGGTTGTATTTTACATGCTTTCTTCACGTTTTACGCCCTTTTAACTCTTTATTGAGCCTACATTATTTTAACAGCGTGTTTCTCTCTCTTTAAGGTGCCCTCACATTTCCCCTTCTATATCTCCTGCATATAGATTATCCCCATTTGACATATTTTTCAATTTAATTCTCCATCTTTGTACTGTTAATCATTCTTGTTGATAGGGGTCCAACATAATCCCTACAGCCAGACTGACCTGGTAAATGAGTCTGGAGTCAGTTCTTGATTGTACACATAGATGATTCTTATGATTCCATACCTAATTTTTAAGAAATGACGCACAGAACTCATTTTGGACACAATGTTTTTTTTTTATTTATTGCTTTTTTTATTTTATTCTGATGTAGCTTGTTTCCATGTTCATATACTGATAGATATGTTATTGTTTAAGGATATGAGTTTTGTTCCCAGGCTTTCTCCATCTTCATGTGTACCCTTGCTGCTTCATATCTGGAATGACACCAATAGTTGGGAAGAGGGACAAGATCCTCCATTGGAGGTTGCTGTGAAGATTCTGAGGATCCTACAGGGACTAGAGAGATCCCCACAGCAAAGACAAGAAACACTTCTTAAATATAATGCCTATCTGGTGAGAACTGATGTCTGATTGCTGAAGGTCTCTTTGAGTTTAGAAGTTGTGTAGCGTGAGGGAATTCTATGTATCTCCTGGATCTAGTGGCTACCTGCTGTTGCAGGTGCTAGGATACACTCCTCGATAATGCCCAGAGAACTGGCCGTGTTTGTGGCCAGCACAAGTGGTTTTGAGGAGATTAGGTAAACAAATTGAAAGCCACGCCTTTTTTCTAACCCATTTTAACCCTTGTAATACACTGTCGGGATACATGCCTGCCAACGGAAGTCTTAGTGACATCACAGCCTTTCAATGACATGTATCGTTGCAGACCGAATTTTCTAGTATCTCCTACATTAGTATGTCCAAAATATAACAAAGAGCAGTGTGGGTGGAAATATGATGCCCTGCGTGCAGGAGGCATGCGGTTTTCAGTAAACATTTTCTGTTTACATTGGAGATACCCGGTAATCATGCTTTTGATAACTTATTGGACGTTTTAGGTAACTATTCTGTGATTTCCAAATTTTTTTCATTTTCTAAAATATATATTGATTTCTACTTTATTGATTTTTATTTTCTTATTTTTAGAATCATCGCATCTTTAAAGTGTCAGCCGCACTGCAGGAATACAGAGAGAGGCTGTGTGCTCAGGTGCAACATATCTACTGCACAGCAGTACTTTATAAACTCATTTGATATATAATTGGTATATGCAGTGGGTATAAATACATTTTCTTCAACTTTGAGATCTTGTAAGGCTGCATCTTAATGCTGAGCACTGGCTCATGACCTTACATGACCATATTCATGACTTGCTAAATGAGCTGACCCTGAGACTCATGAAACCCTTTATTAGCCCAACTTGAATATTTTTTGTAGTTACTCACCAAATATGTTGACCAAATGGCTCTAATAGAGGTCCTCTAGGAAAACTTGGAACTTTCTGGCTCCTGCTACCCAGAGCCCTCCACTCGAATGAAGCCGGTGGGCTAGCCCCACACAGAGGGAGATGCCATTGTTGTAGAGGAAGAGGGCAGGGAGTGGGGCGTGCTGTACACCTTCTCCCGCCACCCAGAGTTTCCCCAGGTTGACCCAGAGGAGCAGAGCTTCTCATAGAGTATCCAGGAAAAACTCAGAATTCCTTGCTATGCGTTATTCCCTTCTGCATATTTATCTCTAATTTTCAGAATATAATTTTTATAATATAGTACATATAACATATGATTAATACAGTACACCCTTGAATAAATTTGTATTTTATATGCCTGTTAAAGGTAGTTTCCATTCTAGAGGAAAGAGAACAGCAGGAACTCTCTGGAATAAAAGAAGAAATTAAAGAAATTAAGGTAAAATATGTGCTTATCTTGCTCATAATAAATACAGATCTTGGCTGTTGTACACTTGGAAACATCGGTGTAGGGATAGGTAGTCTTTGTGACTGTAGATGTGGTTTGCACTGCAACTCTCATTCCTCAGCCAACCAAAGGCTGAGGATTGCAGTTCCGTAACAGAAATGCGTGTTGCTTACACCTGTCTGAATATATATCTTTATATATTATTTCCATATTAGTTGAAAGGGAAATTATGCATGATGTTGGAGTTTCCAAACTAAAGCATTGCAGTGGACGCTGAATTTGGTGAATTTAGAGAACCTGACACGTATTTTAAATATTTCAATAGCATTTAATTGGGGTTTTTTGACAAGACTTCCAAAGAGACAAACTTGGTCTGCCAAAATATAAAAAAATACTCAAATTTCCAGGCACAATTTTAATAGTGAGTTTGGGTCAGTTAAATACTGGAATAAAATATTCTGGAAGGTCAGTCCAATTAAGTTTGTCTTCTTGGAAGGGTTGATTCAGCTCTACAGAATGCATGGTTAAATATGGGATGAATGTTTCGACTCTCTACAATTCACCTAAAAACCTATAGCTTAGTAAATTTAGTTAACATGGAGTTGTAGTACGATTTTTGTTTCATGTTTTACCAATTTGTATGCATGTTAACATGACCACTGAAAACTTATTTTGCAGGAACAGATTCAAAATGCCAAACGATTGTCCAGTCACAGAAATCACGTTGTGCGTAAGGTAAGCAATACAGCACAGTTACTGAAGTCTAATGGGGAAATGCAGACTAGTACATACCATTCATAATGATAATACTTTATTCATGTTATTGGTTATAATTAAACATAAGTTCTTATGACAACAGGGACCGAACAATAATGTTATATAAAGATGGGAATAACCTAAGCCTGGTTGTGCATAAGGGCACACAGCTATATCACCTTTACCAATGGGCGATCACTACTGAACACACTAGTATGCAGCAGCTCTCAATGGTCTGATGCAAAAGATGAGAGATCACCTTTAAAACCTGGGCCATGTATACTATGGAGGACTGGACAGGCATCGAAAATTGCCTATTACGTGCCACCTAATGTAGAGCACTTGGATTTGATATGTAATTTTATATCATGCATATATAAAAGTAGTTTTAACTGTTGTTGAGTTCAGGATGAATATACTCCAATGTCGTATACGGTTTACATAGCTTCCAACTGTCTCAATTTGAGCAGGATAGTCCCCATGTTCCAAGCTGACCCACTATACTACATTTCAAAGCAGTGGTGATCATAGGCTGATTGAGAGTACACTTGGTAGTCAAATGTATTAAGGGCTGTGCTTTTGCGAACCTTCCATGTGGCTTTGTTACAACCTATTGTATAGCGCAGAGCCTGGATACATCATATCTTTGTGTTCTGCTTCAATAGAAGCTGCAAAGGCTGGTACATTGCAATGCTCGTCCTGGTAGGTTGAGGGGGAGAATGAGTTGGTGCAGAACCAAACATGATTTAAGTGCCTCTGGTATAAGGAGCAGTGTCTAGAGGCAAGTCGGAAGTCGGCTTGGGTGCATCTCAGCTCTTACATGTCTAATTGAGCCCCCATTGCTTGTTTTTGTTTTCTGTATAGACCCACTCTTTTCTAAGAAATGTTAGAGGATTATTGGTTGGCACAACGCAATTAAAACCGGTAAGTGCAAAATTGACTGTATTCTACTAAAATTGTAACTTTGAATGTAGACTGATTTTGGAGGATGGGTGTCAATGGCTTTAGTTTCTAAAATCACTGTTTTTATACAAAAGAGTCCTTATTTATTGGCAAAGCATGCTATTATTGAACACTGTTTTCTCCTTAATACTCCAGATCTGTGGCTTTTCTTTTATATACTACTCTTCTTCGAGATATACCTGTTTGTCCACATTATAATTGCTGGGCTGACCTTTCTCTCTAGTAAAAGAGCTGGGATGGCAAAAGCTAAATGGTTCTTCCTTAATATTCTTCTTCCTCACAGGAACTGGGCTTGGAGAAAGAAAACCTTCATATTGTCATGTCCCAAACCAAGGAGTAAGTACTAGGCATGTGCATGGCGAGAAAAATTGCTTTGGACAAAATTTTCATTTAGTTTCCCAGCCGTTCGTTTCAGCTGAAATTCAGCAGTCTTTTATTTATTTTTGTTTTTAATAAAAATTAAGAGAAGGTTCCCTCAGAGTAAGGACGGTCCAAGAGCTGCATCAGCAGCGGTATTAGTAGAACACTGCGACTGGGTCGGCAGACACTGGCAGATGATAGGCACATGGAGCCTGGATTTCCCCAATAGTATTGGTTTTTTTTTTTTTTTTTTTTTAAGTTCCTCCAGTGTAAGGGCAGTGAAAAAGGTGCAGTAGTTGTAATAGTAGTAAAGTACTGGGCCTAGGCAGGCAGATAATAGGCACATGCAGCCCCAGCAGCAGGAATACATTTCCCCAATATTTTATATTATGCCTGGTCACCAATATTTATCAATGAAGAATAATACATGATAAATGATGATATAGAAATATAATGAAAATGACTTGTCCACAAGTTACAGGTTTGTCTGGTAGCATAAATGGGTAACTGTTTGAATCAATTAAACTCCACTCAGTAATAGGGGGAAAAATGTCTGCTGCAGTTGATGTAATACAATACAGTAACAGCTTCTCCAGTCCACCAACAGTACATTTTCTACACTATTAATTAACTTGCAGTATGATATATGAGTAACGAGCATCAATCTTAGCCTCTGCTAAGCTAACTGTCACCGTCTCACACTCCAACTCCCATCAGTCTGTAACTGCAGATACTGACAAGTTAAAATGGCGTCCACACACTTATATATATATCCAATGCTTGTCCCCTCCCCCTGTAAATGCTGATTGGCCAGAGTGAAAAACATAAGGAGAAACTCCTACAAGCTGTTGGACCCATCAATCACAGCTATAACAATCAATGCGACCGCCCCCATTTTTGGCTACGTCTACCCTGTCATTAATATGTACCTTCCTACACATAGCCTCTCCTACTGTGCCTCATAAACGAGCACCAAAATGCCTTGTAATGGCGGCTACACGTGTAAACTAATCCAAACAAATTTTCGTCACTTTTGAAATTCATTTTCGGTAGTTTCGTCTGAAAAGGCCCTCGTTTTTGTTGATTCGTACGTACAGTAAAAATAAAGTTAGTACAAAAACAAATGCACAAGTCTAGTAAGTACTGTGCTTCTAAAAGGCCATAATTAATAACACATTACAATAACCAAATATGAAGACAAGATTGTATTTTCACATAGATTTGCTATGTTCGGAAGAGGAGGTGATTTATAATGTGTTTGCACACTGCACTGCACTGATCACATTCCAAAATCTATCACATGGAATTTAAGATAAAAATATTAATTCAGGCATAGTTTTGCTAGTATTTTTTTTTCTAGTGTATAAAAGAAAATGTATTTTTACCATTTAAATTTGTCATTACTGTATGATAAATGAACATGGGGCGAAGGGGTTTGTGCTAATTTGCTAACCAATCAAGACCGCTTTTCGTGGCAATTACAAGATGTGAGAATGATTGTGGATTGCAAAACTTTTTTTTTTTTAAATTCGGAATCTTATTGTCAAGAAGACTTACATGTGTTTTTTCCATGTTGACTTAATAATAACGTTGGTGTCTTGGTGACTAAATCTGCATTGTTTCCGCATTTTTTCCCAAAAGGGGGAGAGGCAGGCAGATTTTCAAGATCATATGGTGTGCAGATGGCTTACCTGATTTATTTTTTCATAAGCGTAATGCCTACTAAATTACTACTCGGTTGATTTAGGATATCATTAAAGGTCCGCTCGAGATGGACTTTAATAAATAAACCCCTTTTTAAAACCATTTAACAGTGAGTTTTGGATATCTTATAGCACAGGGGTGTCCAACCTGCGGCCCTCCAGCTGCTGCAGGACTAAATCTCCCATAATGCTTTTTCAGCTAAGGGGCTGGCTGAGGAGGATGGGAGAAAACTATTTTCATATATAAATGCCGCCTAAATCGTATTTTATTTTCCAGAATGGAAGAGCACACACTTCTCGAAAAGGAACTTGAGGATTCTGTTACATGTCTACGGCTCTGCAAGCTACACAGTCAAAGAAGAAAATGAACTGCCTAGTTAATAAAGCTTTGCCAATACTTCAGGCCTCATGTCTTCCATATCTTACAATGCAACTTCTGCCACCAGATGGCAAACACTGTGTGACCAGTACAGATTTAACCAATTTAGGTTAATTACACTCTTAGGAAGAATGTCAGTGCATATGGACGAGGGAGCGGAATATGTTTGTTGAGAGGAGTGCAAGTGAAAACTATCAAGGCTTGCAATCGAGTGGCCAAATTGCCCCTGTAACCAAGTAACTGACTGATCAAGAAGTGAAAAAATGTCTCGGGGGGACTCTCCCAGGTATGGTGGATACATCATGGGACCTATCAGGGCTTTATGCGTTACATAGGAATTGCAATAATAAATATTCAAACCAAAGATTTAACTACATTCTTAATCTGCAAGTAAAGTGTTTACCACACAGAAGGAAATATGAAACTGTCGGGGGCAGGCTCACTTTAGAAGGCTGAGCTTCAGACCCGTTATCATGCCAATATATCCACTAAGCAAATATTAGAATATGCCCCATACACATGCTTTAAAATTTTTAGTGTACTTGTGACATTATTCCCGTCTGCAGCTTCCCTCTACACATTCTTCAATATGTGGGCAAATTTCCATGTTGTGATGCATGCCAATATATTCATGTTATTCATGTTCCTGGACTAGTGGAAGGTTTCGCGTAACTTCATCCATACAAAGCCCTAACCCAAGTATGATGATACTCAGGCATTGGGTTCAGTTATATAATGTTTCCTGCAAATCTGTTCTAATGCAATAAGGTCCATGTTCATTGCCGAAGTATGGCTATTATTTAACACCTTATTACTTCAGAGTTCGCGTTTTTCGTTGTTCCTTTTTTCATACACCACTCTTATTCAAGCAGCACTGTTTCAGCTTGAACGTGGTTTCATACTTTTCTTTCAAGAAATCTACCCACATCCAACCGGTATAGAAGAGAGAGATCTCCAGCTGTTCTTGAACTATAGTTTTGTCCAAATGCCATCTGTGTATCAAAAGAGTTTAGTTGGACAAGTGGAGGAGAGCTATCGGTGTAACAAGACTAGGGGTTGCAGAGGTGCGACTGTGTCAAAAGTGCCACTGGGGCCAGAAGCATTGCTCTTGCTGCAGTCCTGCTTCTGGTGGTGGACAACTGAGATATGTGCCTTTGCTGAGGAGTAGAAGAAAAATCTGTTGATGGAGCTGTACATATCAGTGTTATACTCATGACCGCTAGAGAATGAGATCAGCTAGACCAGTATCCTGTTCTAGGAAGGTAAACTTTCCTAGGTCGACTTATTTCTCATTTCATTCAGAACTATTCAGAGCTGAATGTGTAAGCTTCTTGGGTTTTGGCAGAAGAGCTAATTACGTGACTATAGTAATTACTCGACTATAGCTCCTGATTGCAGCCCCCATTGAGGTTGTTTGAAATGGCACTACTCTCTGAAGATGGATTTGTAGAGCATGCTGCGAGAGTATATCCTGCTGTCCCAGGTGTGCTGCATGTGGAATAAGTAATATTTTTATTAAACAACATTTGGAGGATGACTGCTGCTTCACACAACTATGGGAAGCTGAGTAGTGGTGAACTCCATCCATACATTTGCATTTGAAAGCATGTTCAATTAAAGGTGACACAGCTATTAAATACCTACATAAGTACCACCAACCACATCAAGGTTAGCTTTACAGGCACTGCTGTCAAAATGTCAAGCCTACCTGGCTGCCTATGTATGTGACCTGTTAAAATATCCGTGTCTAAGAATGTTGATACACATATAAGAATTTGGTATTTCATGTGCAGTTTCATTATGGCGCAAAAAACCTCAAGATGACAGTTTTGTATAATAGCCAGTGATAAGACGACAAACTGCTCGTCCATAGTAATAAATAATTACAAAAGTTATTAGCAGACAATGTAATGGCCAGGTCCGGTGTCACACCAGGTAAATGCCTGGTGAGGTGCTGGCCAATGTCATAACATAATTATCCTTACTGCCACACCAGCAGCACATTGGGTCCTGCTGTCTACTGCAGAGTATAAAAGCGCAATGTATGGCTGCAAGTCAGCAAGCTGCTGGCCTTAAAGTGCTACGGATGATTTTCACCCACAGTTTGGCTCTGCTCATTAATGACAGCTTTAAGGGGCTCAATCGGACACCAATAATTGTTGTGTGCATCTTCCATGACATTGGAATTCCATGTACTGCATGTGTTGCGGCAGGGGTTTACATTATAACTCTCCGGGGCCATATTCGTTGTTGGCGAGAAGTAGGGAGATGAGAAATGGTTAGATTAACATGGCTGAACAAAGGCCTGCAGCTTTGGCAATGATATGCATAAGACTTATCATGCAGTTTCTCAATGTATCCACATGGCAATCAAAACTAGGAGTGGAGCAGAACGGCTGGTGACATGGATACGTATTATTTTCCAGAAGCTGCTAGGCACTTCCAGCAGTGGCAGCTGCTCTAGATCATCTCCAGCTATTACTCCATCCAGCATAATGGTCAGCTGTCATTCAGATCCTTAAATGGCAGGACAGGTGGATTTAGCCACTGCTAGAGAGGGGTGGACAGAATGTAAAAGGAGAGCCAACAAGTCCAGAAATACTTCAAATACACATATTATTTAGTGGGGAGATGGTGTAAATGTATCTTAGAGTTTCTAAGTGTTTAAGTGTTTTCAACCTTATCTAGTAAATCATGAACATTTGTTTGAAAAGGGACACCCCCTCTGCCTTTAGTGTGACCCAGCATTCCACCGAGCTGGACCAGTTCATTGAGATCTATATATAACACAGAGGAGGGACATCATACCAAAGAACCACAAAGAAGTTTAGCAACAGAAGGGAAAAGGGTGACCTACTGAAGACAAGGATTCCAGAGCACAAGGTATGTCATTCAATGTAGTATAGAATGGAATGAATCTAGAATTACTGTACACAATGAAAAGTTGCATCCAAGTTTCTATAGATTTGGTTTGCAAATAACTTTGTTATCACTGTATGAGAAGATGCCTTTGTAGCAGTATTGTCAAGTTACAACCATTTGTAAAAACACTTGTTTATTTTTTTTGTTTCATTTTAATAAAATGACATATATTTTAGCATGTCTAGTGGAAAACATTATAACAGCATGATGTTTTTGTTTTATTTTTCACATGGTGTATCTGACCATAATATATTCTAAACGTAAAGAAAAGGGGGAAATAATGTGTTTTTTTTCATATGTTGAAAATATTTCATATTTGTAGCAATCATAGGATAATATGTGGACACTGTTTGTATGTGACAACACCGAACCATATAGTGATTTTACATTGTGCATCGCATAGAGGACCTCGAAGGTATACCAGACATAACTGCATGCGGTCCAAAGTTTTGTCGGTGATAAGAAAATAAATATAAAAATGTATCTAATGATTTAATTCTCAAAAGTCTTACAGACCTTGTTGTAAGTAATCAAAAAAGTTTAATAACTTTTCTGCTTTATTACACATATTTACAACTCCCCATGATCTAACAATACAGTATTTAATTGTGCATATGGTTGATTTTAATGCTTTTGTCTCTGATACATACAGTATACGGCAATTGCTTTGTCCATAATTTCTCTACTTTTCTCTGAATGTTTACATGTGAAGATGAGACCTGAGTATCCTGAAAGCTAATGTAACTTTACATGTTTTTTATTTTATTGTTGATCCAATCAACTGTATCAACTTCCGCTAAAGACTCCGGTTTTAACCTGGAATACATGGTATTCAATCTCTTCTTTGGTACATTTAAATTAGAATTTGCTTGATAACACACCTGTCCTTTCTGTATGTAATCTTGTTATGGTATATACCAATTCTTATGTCCTGTCTACCCTTTGTACAGCACTACGGAATTTGATGGTGCTATATAAAACAATAAATAATACTAACAAATAACAAAGGACACTCACTACATAAAAAGACAAAACCAATAGTAAATCATATAAAATATTTCTCCAGAATTACTTTAGATTCCATGGAACGTTATTAAAGCAGTAATCCACAGGCACTATATTAATCTATACATATATATATATATATAGATATATAAATTGCCAACGGCTCCACGTGTCTACTATGAGTTAACCTGTTGATGGTGGAGTACAGGAATAGCCTGGTATATCAGTGCTGAATGGAGGAGGGGTACGCTCTGTGTGGTTTCAGCAGTGACAGGTGACAGTAACACATGGACCAGCAGCAGCTTGCTTTCCATAAATGGTCACCCGTCCATCAGCCCGACACATAAGCTACAGCTGTGGGAGCTCTATGTGTGTTGCAGGGTAACCACACCAGGCCTGGCTGATCTTAGCATTTTTATCTTATCTTCCCTAGACTAGAGGGTAAGATGTAAGAGTGGATGGTAGATAACTGGAACAGCCAACCAGCAAAAGAAGTAGAAGTTAAGGGGAAATTCATGGAAGGACATAAGATTATTTTGAATCTAAGACAAGACCAAGGACCAAGAACCTATTAAGGTTTGAGTCTTCACAGTAGAAATAATGGGCAGAATAGATGGGCCAAATGGTTCTCATCAGCTGTCAAGTTCTGTGTCTATGAAATGTGATGAATGCAAAGCTGTCTTACGATGGCTCAATAATGATCGGCAGGGTAAAGCAGCTACCTAATTTGGAGATATGGTAGCAGCCTTATGTTTGATGGAGTTGTTAATACCTGCAGATGCAACATTTTGACATACCACTGGGTTTTTACAAACACTACACTGTTATTCCTATCCCTTGGATCCAGCTAACTATGTCAGTCTTTTGTAGATTAAAGAACACTTTCTATTGTTGAACTCAAAAATCTTACAAAATCAGAGCTCTTGTAAATTGTTCTTATACATCTACCCACTCTCTACTACTACTTATCCCTACTGCACTCAAAGTCTCTCAAAGTCTCTGTAGGACTACTGTACTTACTACATGGCTGCACTTTTTACACCTTCCATTAAGTACATTTGTTAGTATTACATAAATAAAATATACAAACATTTTATTTAAGCAGGAAGCTATATAGATTAATTCCTCTAAGCACTTGCATGCAAAATAAAACATCAACTACAAGGTGAAACTCTGCGACCGTGAGCACCAAAGTGCATATGATGGCTGGAATGCATCTTTAAGTACATTAGGTGAATAACAGCCAACATGGACCTGGCAAAGTTTAGAAATATGAAAATCAGTAAAGACATAACACCTTATCAACGGTTACAGCCATAGCTGACTGAGCATCATCAAGTCGGTGGCCGAAAGGGCAAAATACTTAACTGAAACTGCGGCTCCAAAGGCAGTTCAGGTTTTGCAGTGTATGGGGACCGGCTGGATATGCTTTATTCTGAGACCATAGAAACACATCATGTGACACAATGTATGCACCTTCGGCATTTGGCGGCCACTGGCCTTAAAGTGCCAGGGCTACGTAGTCGATCTCAGTCGGGCCGTGTTCTACAGTATGTAAAGAACTTAGTAGTGACTATAACTGAGCTATTTACCACAAATGTTTTACAGCAAGAATCGTGTCGCGCTAAGTAACTCTATACTATGTGTTTAATGCGTTTTATTTTTTAGATGGAAGACCCGAATCAACTAAAAGAAGAAGGAAACAAGTATTTCCAAGCAAATGATTATGATCAAGCGATTGATTCTTATACCAAAGCCATTAAACTTGTAAAAGATAAGAAGGTGTTGGCTGTTCTGTATCGTAATAGGTCAGCGTGTTATCTGAAAAAGGTAAGAAACACAAGTTAGTGCAGAATGTGATATTTTTATAGGTTGTTTTTGTCACAACAAAGTATTGTTTAAATGTCTGAAGTAGGGACATAAAATGATCACTAATACTAGGTTGGTACATAGTTACATAGCAGGTTTTTGACTGTTTTTCTCTGTTTTAAAACAGGAAAACTATGTACAGGCAGCAACAGATGCAACAAAAGGTAGGTGTTAAGATAAATATTAGATTCACAACTAAAGAGGCTCAGACCTCTAAAAGGGCCAAATGGTTCTTGTCTGCTGTCCGATTCTATGATCCTTAATTCAGACAAGTCGTGACTCTTGGCTACAACATAACCGTGAAACTGCTCTGCGGAATTGTGTAAATGGCAGTGGTGAATGTCAGCTCGGTAGCCGTATGCTAGTTATGTGGCCGCTCCTAAATTTGAATCAGCACAGGGGTGTTGCTAGGGAATGGGGGTGTCATTGAAACCAGTCCAGGAAGGACAAGGGAAGAAAGAGCCACTCAATGCACTAAGTTCTGTGGGTGTTTGGACTGAGGTAAACCCGATGGCTGCCACCTCTTAAAGCCTGTCACCCTAGGAAGAATACTCCATTGTCGGTCCTCCTCTGTTTCAGGCTTCCCAGGCAGCTGCCTTACACGTCGGTTGCTAAGACCGTCCCTGAGTCTAAAGTTAGTATGTCAGTCAGGTGTGCACGTGTTTCCACAAGGCTTCAGTGGCTTGTCTCAGCTGTTTTACGCAGTGTTAGGCAAGACAGCTGAGAGGCAGACCTGGAAAGTAAATCTTGGGTCCCCATTCAGGACAGTCCTGCTAAAAGGATACCAAGGAGCTATGTTTGTTGTAAGAGACACAAACAAAACCAGTACATCCAATTTTATTTGGATAAATGTGGTGTTATAATAAATCAACTCTTTTCTTTGTATGCCATCTAGTGACTGTTATCGTGATATATCCATATGAACATTAGTATAGGCAGCATTGATAACATCTGAAGGACTATCTTTGGTCACAGAAGACTAGTGATAGATCATACGTCAAAGAGTTTATTATTTCAATATTTCAGTTGTAGATTTCATGAAGCCCTTATTTTATTTTGTTTTGTTTGATACCAGCTATTGATCTAGATGGGTCAGATATCAAAGCCTTGTACAGGCGTTGTCAGGCATTAGAGAAACTTGGAAAGCTGGACCAAGCCTTTAAGGATGTTCAGAGGTGTGCAACCCTGGAGCCAAAAAATCTGACATTCAGAGAAACTCTGCACAGACTGGGCACCGACATCCAGGAGAAGGTAATTTTTTGCATTTTTTTTAAAAAAGACTATTTTAAGGAAATTGAGCACCACTAACTTTCAAGTTTCAACCACGACCAATTCTCTTTCACCTCTAGGCTTCTTTACTTAACACAGTGGCTTGACTATAATGCATAACATATCAATAATCACTTCTGCGTATTCTAAATCTGTTGCATTTTTCCAGACAAAGATTATTTTACTTTGAGCACCACAAAGATTCAAGAATCAGCCATGTTCAATTCATACGTTGCACTAGCAACAAAAACTACTTTACACTCTCCCACTTATAGAATGAAAAACAAAATGGCTCCACAGGCTGCAGCTTGGTGGTTTCATCTGTCTTGTTTTATGAGTCTTTCTTGTTTTAAGTTTAAAGAGAGATGTTTCCGGATCCCATTACAGCTCTGCGTCTGTGAATTCGTTATCCCTACATAAACATATTTTTTGGATCCATGGATTTTAAGATGTCCTGTGTGTAAGCCACCATATTGCTTTGTTGAAGCCTCTACCAGCATTCCATTTCGCCTTTTAGCCTCCCTGACAAACTGCTCTCATATATTAACTATTCATATCAGTCCCTAAGTTTACTAATGATGTGGATTTGAATACTTTATTGAAATAGCAGACTGCATTAGGGGAATAAAGTTTACACAAGGACAGCTTTAATATACATATTATACAGTAGAGAGAAAGACCATCTGAAAATAGTCACAACGCTTATCTTGGTTTTTTTGCTCTTTTTAAAGCTCCGTGTTCAGTTCTCTACTGACTCCCGGGCTCAAAAGATGTTTGAGATACTTCTGGACCCCAACAGTGAAAAAGAAAAACGAGAAAAGGTAAAAACGTAATAGATGTTCTGAAACTTCATGAGTGCAGATGTAGGGACAGAATGCCAATTCATCATCGTAGATGGCAAACTGAACCAAAATTCTACTTGATCATAATATACAGTGCTGTATAGAGCACATTGACATTAACATGTCGGTATGTCATTTTGTTCCTATAAACTTCTTTTGTCTGCAGGCCTGGAGACTGCCATTGCTCCCAATCATGTGATATTTTGTGTGACCTTCCCTGCTTAATCACCACACTAAGCTTATTCTTTATGGTATTGCTGATGAAGTCAGTTCCTCCATAGACTTTTATTAGCCAGATTGTTTGGTTGGATGATTAAGAGCCAATCTATTGTTTACTACAGACAGCGTGATAAGGAGTCAGGGTGTTTGTCTAGTAGATTGGGCTGAGATAACAGAGCTAAAACACTTCCAAATGGCTAACATTCTATTATGCAAAAAGGGAAACCTTTCAAATGAGAAAATCTGATACTAGTTATAAAACATTTGATGGGAGTTCCCCTTTAATGTGGACCCAATGTACAAGAGAATTGCATGGGGTGCCTCAACAAACGTAATACACTCTAGATGGTCTAATAATTATAAAGTTCTGCATAATTTAAAATAAATGTCAAATTATGTGCCAAAATATATAGTCGCTATCTTTTTGATTTGTAATATGTTCATCCTGGTTTTTTTTGTTACCCTACGCAAGGCTGCCAACAACCTGATAGTCCTGGGCAGGGAGGATGCAGGTGCCGAGAGAATTTTTCAGAACAACGGTGTGAACCTGCTCCTGCAGCTGGTAGAAACCAAAGACCCAGAATTGATTTTATCGGCAGTGAGGACACTTTCTGGAATGTGTACCGGACACAGGGCAAGGGTAAGTCATTATATGTGAGCCTAAATGTGTCATAGTGTCATAATGTTTATAGTAAATATACATTTATGGCACACTTGTTTTACTCTATATATCGGCCTTTGTCTTTGATGCTGGTGCACAGAGCTAGCAAACTAGTAAAGACTACAAATACAGGCTACTACAAACCTAAGGTAAGGAAAAGTGTCTAGGGAATTGCAATGGACTTTGTAATCTAAATGTTTGTGACTAAAAGGTCTACTTTAATCTCCAAACTGTCACCAAAACTATATATAGTTTTTTTATACTCTTTGCTAGTTCATTAATAGTTTACATAGATCAATATATTGTCCTCTGGGTCCAACACCCACAAAAAAGAAAACTGCTACCAGGGGAAGAGGGTTCTCCTGCAAATAAATAAAATACGTTTTGAAATTGACAAATTAATTTAACCTTCTATTTCTCTATCTATCTATCTATCTATCTATCTATCTATCTATCTATCTATCTATCTATCTATCTATCTATCTATCTATCTATTCTGCAACTGATTGAATGAATAGTTTGAAAACGTAATTGTTGGTATGTGTAAATACTTTACATTTTGAACACTTTTTTTGTTCTTCTTTCTGGTGAAGGCAACAGCCATCTTACACCTTGTAGGCTTTAAACGAATCTGCAGTATAATGGCTGTGGACAACGAGGAGATTGCTTTAGCAACGTGCAACTTGGTGCAGAACATTGTGGACTCCTTAACCGGAGAGGACAAGAAAGTCCATGGGAAGGATGAAGCTGTGGTATTAGGTAAGACAAGACAAGGTCAATGTGATTGGTTCATAAGACAGATCATTGAAGTATATATACCTAGTCTGTATATTGCTTTGATTTAATATTTTATATTGGCTTAAATGAACTGTATATTCATAGTCTGTGCCATGCTACCATGAGAAGTAGAATATGCCTAGCTAGCCTTCTAACGGTAGCAGTAAAGGATTATGTTTCGGATAAGAGTAAAATTACTCAAAATCAAAATCCAAATACATATGTTAAATTAACAAACTGGCTGCTCTTGATTCTCACAACCATTGGTCTTTTGAACAATTTGGGGTTAGATATGTGTTATTTTCATTTAGAATAATGTGTCCAATTCTGGAGAGAGAACTCAAAAAAAAAAGGATAGTTAAAACGGTACTAGCAAAATGTATCTAAATGTATTTGGCAACTTAAATATGTACAGCTCGAAAAGCAAAAGGAAACAGGATAAAACCATAAGGGTTAAAGGTTACTTATTTAAAAAAAGTGGGATGGCAGAACTAGAATGAATTTGATTAGAGGGTGGAAGGCTATGGGAACGTGTTAGACAAATTCTATTGTACCAAAAGGATAGTAGATACCTGGAATTGGCATCCAGTGGAAGGAATAAACACAGTAGAGTGATTCAAGAAAGCTTGAGATGTGCATAAAGTTATCCTGTAGAAACAATAAGACAAAATGGGCCAAATGGTTCTTTTGTATTGTCACTTTCTAAAAATATGGTGTTATCAGTAACAAGTAACAATAGTTCAATGATCAAAAGTGTGAAAAATAGCTGAGTTTTGCATGATTAAAAAAAAACGGAAATGATTCAAGGACAGACCATTGCACTATGTTATTGGTAGAAAACAAGTAGATAAATCAATATGATAAATAATAAAATAGAAATGTTAGGAAAATTTCCAAGCAAAAAAACATGAAATGCTAAAAAAAAGATTTGACAGCAACCTTAATGTTATTTGAATCATCTTGCAGATCACCACAACTTTGTTATTTGTATTCTCATGTATTTTAATCTAACTAGAAATGTGTGATTTAGATACCCAGATAAGCATTAGCGTCTTATCCTAACACAGACTTCCTTATTTACGTGTGAACAACAAGATGCATGTAGACAATGTCTTCATTAGAATGCTCTTCTTCTACAGACAGTAAAAAAGATCTGAGGATGATCACCACCGATTTGTTGGATATGCTTGGAAGTAAGAAGGTGTCAGGGCATGGAAGAGATCAAGCCTTGAACCTACTCAATAAGAACATCCCTCGCAGTGACCTCTCAATTAAAGATAATTCCAAGACACTTTTTGTGGTGGACACAGGTAAGACTTGGCACCAAATTTGTTGGGAACTGAGATGTGTCAAGTGTATGCTGATAGAAATAAATGCACTCAACATCAAATTCTGAAAAATCTTAACATTTGTTGTTTGGTCCAAACATTAATCTAAAAGAAATACAAAAATGTAAATATTGTAAATACAGTATTTTCACATTCAATAAGAAAACTTTATAGAGGTGAAAGAAACATTGCTAAACCATATTCAACTTATTAGTTATTTTGTATTTTTTATTAATAACAGATTTTTCTCTCTGTAGAACTATATATTTTATGATTCTTAATCTAAGGATGGCCTAGTATCCCAACCATATTAAATTCAATCCACTTATATTTTTGTCCAACTGAGGGCTCCAGGGTTTTTGTGTGGATCTATCCCACCTGAAAAACCTTTGTATGTTTAGATTACTTATTTAATTTAATGGTTGCCACTGCCCATATAGTGCTTCATATATAATGTCATTTTCAACATGTGCATTTTAAACAATAAAATCCCCAAAACTCTACCCCTTTATTTTTTTCTACTAGGTTTGAAAAAGATTCTAAAAGTTTTGGGACAGATACCGGAATTACCCAATTGTTTGCCTCTGACTGTAAACACGCGAATAAATGCCTCTGTTCTTATAAATAAGCTGTACGATGATCTGAGGTTTGACCCAGAGAGAGACAACTTCAGAATTCTCTGTGAGGAGTATATAACGTAAGTTCCAACGGTCACATACAGAAAACTGACATATATAAGAATTGAAATATATGGTAATTAAAGTGCTTTATTTCCTAAATATTTGTTTTTAAACTTTCTTACAGTGGAAACTTTGACCCCAAAAATATGGAGAAGAACCTGCATGCCATCCAGACTTTATCAGGAATCTTGCAGGGCCCCTTTGATCTTGGCAACAAGCTCCTTGGTTTGCAGGGGGTGTTAGAAATGATGGTAGCACTAACCGGATCAGATAATGAGATAGACCAGTTGATTGCAGTGGAAGCCATAATTCATGCTTCCACCAAGCTCAGCCGTGCTACCTTTATCATCACCAATGGAGTATCCATGCTTAAGGAGATCTACAAGAAGACAAAGAATGAAAAGATAAAAATACGTGCTCTGGTGGTGAGTAGTTGGTGGTGAAATATATTTCTGGAACATATATATTCCCTCAAAATAAGAAGGAAATTGGTTAAAGGGATACCATTTGAAAATCCAAGGACAGCTATTAACCATAAAATGATTATGTTGTGTAGAATGAAGACAATAAAAAGGACATCTTATGAAAAATGCATTATTGAGTGTTGCGTTTAGCAGCTTTTGATTATATTTGCTACTAGATATCCCAATATTTGTAAACTACTCCAAATGTTTCATGAATATTATGGGAAATTTTGTTTGCCTGCTTACTTCTTAATTGGACAGTTCCAAGAACAGAACCATGGTGAAAATGTCCCAGGGCATGACCTTCCTTGCCATGTATCAATATGTGGGTTGACTCTAATACTAGTTAAGGGTGAAGGGATATGATTATGTAATGCCCCCTCACCCAAGTTTCTGGTTACAAGGAGTGATGAGAAAGCTGGAAAAATACATCCATAGATTCCTTTAGGTAGTTGAAAACGTGTCTACTCTTCCTGTTTATCTTCAGTAAAAATTATTAAGGTTGGAAATAATATGATGCATCATTTGTGTTGCAGGGTCTCTGCAAACTAGGATCTGCTGGTGGTACAGACTATGCATTACGACAGTTTGCAGAAGGATCTACCGATAAACTAGCCAAGCAATGTAGAAAGTAAGTTTGAACACAAATTTGAACGCTATCTTGCATTATTCAAAACTGACAACAGTGAAAACACCCAATAGTGGTGAACTTAAAGAAAAGGCTTGCGGATATGTCCAAAAATACTATGCCTACCCAGGGACACAGGAGAACAAGTAACTACAGTACATAAAATATATATAAAAAAAAAAAGTTATAAACTCACAAAGAGCGCCCAATACGTTTTCACGGCATTGTTGTGTCATCTTGCGCAGGGTTATCTGTTTTTTTTTGTTTGTCTGCAGTAGATTGTTACCCTGGCTATAGGATTTCACATTATTTTTGGTCACCCCATTTTCTTTAATTTATTAATGTAATAAGTGGGAAGATGTATAAAGCTGTCCAAATGGCCTCTTATTTATGCCTTTTGTTCCCCCAAGGTGGCTGTGTAACCCAAGCATTGACATACAGACCAGGAAGTGGGCGGTGGAAGGTCTGGCTTATTTGACGTTAGATGCTGACGTGAAGGATGACTTTGTAGAAGATGAGCAAGCCATGCAGGCCATGTTTGAACTATCTAAGGTCAGACAGAACATGCAATTAAAAAACACTTCTATTTTGAAGAAAAATATGTATTGTTTAATAATTTAAGATATTAATCTTGAGATTAAAATTTGCAGTGTTCCCTGAAATTACCCTTTTGTAATGTGTGCAGTTACAGTGTTCTAACAATTACATGTTTATATATATATATGCATCTATATTTTATATAATAAAAATGCAAGCAGGACAGTACTGCAAAATGTACCAGCTTATTCACTATTTGCAGGCGATTGACCTGAAATGGATGTGCAAGTAGCGATCCTCTCAGGTGTTGTGCCGTCGAGTGGTAACTGCTTTGGGTTCAGGTTGGCCCAAGACATTGTGCTGCCCCCTACATTGATTAAAAAAATAAAATAGAATAAAAATGTCCACCTGAAAGTCATGCACAAATTTAAATCAAACAGTATTTTTTAGCTCATCCCTCCTTTTTCTTTATCTCTCGTTTTTTCTCCCTATCGCTCCACTTTCTCATTATCTATCCCCTTCTCTTTAGCTCATCTCTCCTTTTTTTCTTTATATCTCTCTCGCTCTCTCCCTCTCCTTTTCTCTCTCGCTCGCTTTGCTCTTTCTCTCTCTCTCTCGCTCTCTCTCTACTGCTACTTTTTCTGGCAATCACCTTTCATAAGACCTCTGTTTCAGTGCGTTGAGTGCCGGCATAAGACATCGTATCCCGGCCCTCAGCTTCAATAGCCAGCACGCTTCGCAAGGTATGAATAGACCTCGCTCTCATTTTTTGCATGTTCCTCTTTCAGACAAGTGATAAAACAATCCTTTACTCTGTGGCCACAACCCTGGTTAACTGCACAAACAGTTATGATGTGAAGGAGGTCATACCTGAACTGGTACAACTGGCAAAGTTCTCCAAACAGCATGTACCCGAGCAGCATCCAAAGGTAAGATAACATACAGCTCAGGAACAGCTTATGGGAAAAGGAGAGCTGCAAGCGATGATGGAACACAAGAGATTACTTATATAACGAAGTGTCCTTCTTAATATCTAGATTGTTTTCTTAGATGTCATTTCTTAGATTACATTTTTGGGGGTTTAACATTCTTAGAATTATTCTTTGTTCTACATTCATTAACAGTAGTGTTTATAGGAATAGCAGAAAGTGTAAATTAGACTAGCTTCTTATTCAACAGCTTCCTATAGGTCACAACATCACAAAAAAAACCTTGGTAAAGCTTTGCCCACAAGCTACATCCACAAAAACAAGCATCCCTCTGTGGCTATTTAAAATGTATGGTGGCATACATTTCCCACAAAAAATAATAATAATTTACCTGATGTGTAACTAAACGTCTAAGAGCCACGTCCCATAGACCCATTGTACCGTACCGTTGTTTGCATTTGTATATTTATTGGTTGGTGTTGGCTTTCTTAGGATAAGAAGGATTTCGTATTAAAACGCGTCAAGAGGCTACTAAAGGCTAATGTTATCTCTGCTCTTGCGTGCATGGTGAAAGTGGACAGTGCCATCCTTACAGATCAAACCAAGGAGCAGTTAGCCAGGTAAGACTAAATCCAACATTATTTGGCTAAACCATCCTTTTTAAACATACGAAAGACTGCTATTTTGATATGTTGCATTACACAAGTACAGGGCTCAAAATGCCAACACTTTTTCATCAGTTTCTTTGGTCTCAATTTGTTGACCTTGGGTGGCATCAAAAGGGAGCATCTAGCTGTAAATAGAGACAGAACTAGCTGGAAATGGAGGGGTAAGATAGTGAAACAGTGGTTGTTCCAAGAGAGGAATAAAAAATAAAATTAGCCCGCACATACAGTAATCACTGTGGAACAAAATGTTTTAAGTCCTGAAAAATGTCTGCCACATTAATACGGACATTCCTCCTTATCGGTGGTGGTAACACTTTGTTACTCTCCCTCTCTTGTGTTCTGAAATAGTACCATGCAGATGCTGACGGACCAGTAAGTCAGTTTTACCTTACCCATTCATTTTTTTAAAGGGTCTTCCTAGCATTGTGTGAAGATCCCAAGGACCGAGGCATCATTGTTGCTCAAGGAGGAGGAAAGGTAAAGTTTATCCCAATTAGCCAATGTGGAGCAACTGCACAGCCTTTTAGTGTTCTTTCACAAAAGGACCTTCCAGTACTTATATATCAACCTATGTTTTGTTTCGGCAGGCCATGATCCCATTGGCTCTGGAAGGCACAGAAGTAGGAAAGACAAAAGCTGCTCATGGTTTGGCTAAGATTGCAGCAGTATCAAACCCGGACATTGCATTCCCTGGAGAAAGAGTAAGCACATGGGACAATTTGCAATCAGGTCTTTAATGTCTTACCTGAGATTGTGACCCATTTATACAGTGCTTTTGAAGAGAGATGACTTGCCAATGGATTATGTTGGGTTATTCTGTTCCAGTAGGTTAAGAAAAAAAAATGTAACATGCTATGGATTTAATTTTAACCCTTTAAGAGGCTTGTATTAGTTACATGTATTAGTTTCAAGCTCTAGGGTTCATCCTGTTATTGTACTAACTTTTTACATATGTGCCTAATGTGAATGTCCTACAGGTTTATGAAGTTGTACGACCTCTAGTCAGTCTCCTGAGCACAGATAAAGATGGCATGCAGAACTTTGAAGCCCTTCTAGGTCTGACCAACCTAGCTGGGAGGAGTGACAAGTTGAGGTTTGTATCAAATACACATTAAAATGTTTTATTCTTATACGCAAGGATTTATTTACTGGCAGGAGAGTTGTGGTTTCAATATTACTTACTTTAATATTCAATAGGGAAGGCAGGTAACGCCAGTAAGACAAACAGGTCCTGTATAATATATTCAGTGTATGAATAAATCTCATTGATTTAGCTAAGCATTATAGAAGGCCAAACAAACTCATCCTGCAGCAAATGCTCTCTGGGGTTCAGTCAGGAGATAAAACCACAACTCTCCTGTCAACTCTCCCCTTAGTGAATAAATCCCTTTATGTATTGCAGGCATCATGCACTTGTGATACGTTTATATTTAACCCCTAAAATGTTTTATATCACTCCAACATTCATGCCAAGCACTAGTAAATAAACCAGCCTGCCAAAATATATTAAGGAAGCATTATGAAATGTTAAGCCTGCAGGGACTGGTCTTTTAGAATACATAATTAATACAGTTTAATGAGATTTGAGTCAAGTGAAAACAGTTAAAAATGTCAGATATTAAGGTCAGATTCATTACCTGTATATGCCATCTCTTATGTTTCCTTAATTTTGTAATGCTTTCTAACTGGGGCAGAAATTGGATCAGAATGAACGTGTTCATATTTAGCTTCATTACAAACTGGTTAGAAGTTATGCAAACCAAAAGTGAACGTGTGCAAAGAGAGTGTGAACACAAATATCAAACGTAACATATGTAAATACTTCCTTGGTAAACCGCTGCCTCCCACTGAAGCACTTCTCCCAAATGCCAAAATCAGCAAAAAACCAGCCAAAACCAGCGAAAAACAAAACCGAAAAGGGGATGGCAAAGGGACACCAAGACAACGTGAAACCTTTCGGTTTTGTTATTACCAATATGCAGTAGGGTGGATGACATAGCTGACAGGCATGATGAGGTCTAGTGTATCGTTTAAGGACAGTCTCATACAGATATGTAAGTAACACAAGGGCAGAATATACATAATTAGTCATGATGTAGTTATATGTCATGCTCTGCCCACATTACTGAACCAAGATTGGAGTAAATGTGTTTTAGTTTTTTTTATTGAGTCTCTATTACCAACATGGTAATGTAAATGTTTGCAAAAGAGTGATATTCAATAAAATCAAATGCTTGGTGGGGGTTATAATGATATTGATTGTGGTCGATTATATATTAAGGCATTTAAATATTTTTTCTCAAAGGCAGAAAATTATAAAGGAGAAGGCCCTTCCTGATATCGAGAACTACATGTTTGAGAATCAAGAGCAGATTCGGCAAGCTGCCACTGAATGCATGTGCAACTTGGCTGTGAACAAAGAGGTGAGTGTGGAGTAGGGGAAGGGGACAAAGGGTTTTTATGGAAGGAAGACCTACGCGGTAGAAAGAAACAAAGTTCAAAAGCAATGTTAAAATGGCTGTTTTGTCTCTAAAACAATGCACATAGAGCCATATTTGTGCTCATTTTTAAAATTTCAGTGCATCCTTTCTCGTAATATACACCATAAACTACAACTAGATAGATTAGATCTATTATCTGAGCTATTACTCAAAAAATAACAACCCTGAAGTCACCTATGGACGTACATTTATGTCCTTAAAAGGTCTGCTTAAAAGCCCTTTAGGACGTACAGGTACGTCTTGACTTTCTTGCAGCCAGCATTGCTTGTAGAAAAAAAGTTTTCATTTATTTAGAAAAAAAATCAGTTAAAATAATAAAATAAACTAATAGAAAAAATAAAGTGAGCTAAGTGATGTCATTGGAACATCACTGGCATAGATGAGATCTCTATCTATATCGTACTAACAGTGCAAAATAACTAATAAATAAATAAAAAACAATAAAAAAACCTTACATAACATTGCCCTAGCTCTACATTTAAAAAGTATAACCCCCTGCCCCCGTTCCCTACCCCCGAACCTGTTAAGCCAGTATTAAAAAATGGATGTGGCCCTTTACAGCATAAAAACAATATGTACGTGGGTTATGTCTGTAATCAGGGGATATTGCCAAACATAAATTGGGTTATTGTTCAACAGGGGCACCTAAAGCATAGAAGAGATTCTAAGAAAATGAGTTTCATTTTTTTATGGTTGTCTTTAACATACTAGCACTCACAATGACATTTTTTTCATGTTTCTATGACTTTAAATGAAAGCCTTATTTGTTCAGAAAAAAGGAATGCGTCATTTGTGTGGGTACATCAAACATAGAAAATGAAAATCTTAATTAAACCTAAATTTGGCAAAATAGCCTTGAGACTTTGACTTGAGGTACCAAAAACCCCGGGACTGAAGGGGTTAAATTTGACAGGATCTCCCTTTAGTTAACCTGTGCAGTTTCAGATCATGGAAAACATTTAACAATACTGTCCTTTAGCATGGTTTTCATTTATTTGCCAGCTGCTGATGTAAGACTTACTGGTCTGTAGTTGGCTGAGTCTTCACTACTACCCTTTTTGTGAAGTGGACCTACACTTGCCAACTTCCAGTCTGCTGGAACTACTCCTGCCAAAAGTGACTGGTTAAATAAGTATGCCAATGCTTTTGCCAGGATACTTCGAAGCACTTTTAATAACTTTGGGTTTATGCCATTAGGTCCCATAATTAATAATCCTTTATCATTCAGGTTCAAGAGAGGTTTGTGGCAGAAGGGAATGATCGTCTAAAACTAGTGGTGTTATTATGTGGGGAAGATGAAGAATTGAAGCTCCAGAGAGCAGCAGCAGGAGCCCTGGCGATTCTGACATCCTCTCAAAAGAAACTATGCCAGAAGATGCCAGAAGTGGTAAGTACCTAACAATGAATCTGACCATCACATTCCTCACAGAAAATCAATAAGCGATAACGCATATGTAAGAATTCTGACAGTTACTTACACATTTGACTGAATAAGGGAAAAACATGAACTACAATTGTGTGATTAAATTCACTCAAGAGTAAAATGCTTCCCTACTAATTGTAGGAACAGGACATTCTGTGTAACATCCTACAAGATATTGATAGATGATATTTCAAATGAAGGTTAGATTGTACAAGACCCAGTCATGAATTTATGTGTGGCTTTCTGCTTCCAGACAACCCAATGGCTGGAGATCTTGCAAAGACTTTGCCTAAATGAAGACATACAGGTCCAGCATCGGGGAATTGTGATCGCCAATAATCTTATCTGTGCAGATAAGGAACTGGCAAAGAAGCTGGTGGAATCAGAAATGCTGGAGATCCTAACAGTCATTGGCAAGCAGGAGGATGATCCCAGCAAGCAGGAAATTATCAACGTGGCCAGAGAAGCTCTTGTAAAGTGCCTAGATTATGGTCTGATAAAGCCCTTTTCTTGAGTCGTTTTACCCATTTAAGATATGTCTGCCATATTCATATCATATGTGACAAATAGTTTGTATGTCACCATTGTGTGGTCTTGCATAACGTCTTGCAGTGGGGGATGGATATGTCATTCACACCTTGAATAATACATTGTAAACATACCAAAGATATCTTGTACCAGAAGAGCCATTATTTATTTTCTGACTGTAAAGGTTTTCTAAGTGTGATCGCAAGTCTATGTTTCAATTCTTGGCACGTGTCCTTAAAGTAATGTTGTAATTCTGGAATTTGACGCATGGTTTCTGCCACACAGATTATGACTTTTTACAATGAATGGAAAACATTGAAATTGCTGGTGTGTGTTTTTTTATTTTAAATTTTGGATAATATTATGACATCATAGAGTGACAATGTGATGGAACAATAAATTAGGTTTCCTTAGGGCACTCTAGGCACTTGCCTAGGGCAACATTAACGGACATAACAGGGAACATTGGAATAGCTAAATAGTATTCCTGGTAAATTAATGCAATATTCAATACATTATTGTAATCGTTCTCAGTGTATTTGAAACCAGCTCAATTATGGTAAATCCGTTTTAAGTTCTCTTTCTCCATATTCCTTCTGTATATCAGAATGATTTCACGCATCTTATCCAGATCCTCAATGCATGAAAAACATCCTCTTTACAAAAAAAGCAACAGCAGCAGACTATATTTTGGTCTCTCATGGGTAGCAAAACTCAAATCACTTTGAGACAAGCACAAGTAACATCTGCCATTCCATTTACTGACTAAATCATGGACCGGATCCTGTAATACAACCTGTATGGTACCTGTGACATTTTTCTATTATTGCCGGATACCTTTTTATAGGCTATGCTGAAATAAATAATGAGCAATAAATATAATTTGCTGAGTGAGCCAGTGTCAAACTGAGCCTAATGTAGGCTTAACCATCTCCAAGGTGGTCTGGCTCAGCAAAGGGAATGAGGTCTGCCACAACACCTTCTCAAGTTACATATTTTGATGCCGTGAATGCACATAATGAAGATATATTTATTTACTACTAACTGCCCAGATATTTATTCCTTGCCTAAATATATCTGGTTGTGTGTCTGATGTACCTCTATGTTCTCTAACCGTGTAAATCTAATGTAATGTTCTCACTCTCTCTAATACTTGATGTTACTTTTGAAAAGATTGTTTAGTTTTGTTTAGTTCCCAAATTTCTGGAGAAATCTACGTCAGAATACATTTGTGTTGCTATTACTTCTTTTTTGACCAATGTCCTTGAAACACTTTGTTTTCTCTTACAAAACTTGTAAGCTCCTGGTTATTTTCTAAAACAATTTACAATCACGGAAATCATTTATGATCTTAGAGACAATCTGGTGTCCCAGGAAGCCCCCTAAACAACCGATCTATTTGAAACAACTTTGTAATTTGGAAAAGAAAAAAATTTACTTTCCTTACGGGAAAGCTCTGCAGCTTTCCACCCCTTCATGTGCTGATGTTTTGTGCCAATGATGGGGTACTTCAAGTATGCCACATGTATGTTTGGATGAGTAGCTCACACACGGATTTCCTTGCAACCATCATTATAAAGGCACAGGACAAACCTTATTCAAATTAAAGGCTCTCATTGTAATGCTGTCCCTCTTTAGATACTCCCAATCACAAACTGAAGACACTACATCATGAAAATGATATACTTCATTTATAAACAAACAAAACTGAGGCATTTAAATCATTGATCATATATTTTTAATATGAATTAAAAAGTTTTTATTTACATATTTCAGATATCTTAACAATCAGCTTTGCTGTCAACACCTGGAATTCCTTTGGATAGGTTATTTTAGTTCGCAGTAATAGTCATATCTGGAAACTCTCTGGGTTTTGCCCACTTTCCCTCCAAAAATGGCTTGTGGCCCTAACATCGGCAGGGTCTACCCACCGACACCAGCGGGACCTCCTGCAAGGTGAGGCTCCGGGCAGCTGAAGCCACAGAGTTCCCAAGTATGGTAATAGTGCAAAAGATTAATTTTATAAAACCTTAATAGAACTGCCATACAAAAGATACCCAAGATTTTTACACTGCTTTCCCTTTAAAACATATGCTTTACATTTTGGGGATCCCCCCCAAAATGTCTCATAAAACACTCCAGAGCTTTCTATACGTGTTGCATAGTTAAATATTATAATGCAAGATGGGATTTAATGTTCATCATGGAGAGCGGCAAAGCAAAATAAAACAATTGGGCTGCGAAATGATGTCATTTATTTAAACAATAAACTGATGAAATGTCCAATAAGTAGCCCATGGTAGGCAATGTTTGGGATTTCTTATTTTTAACTGTAATTCTTTACAGTGGCAGTGCAGCAGTCAAAAACTGTACTACACAAGCTGAGGGATAAGTAAAAATTAAAAAGGTAATGTTAGTAGGACAGCAGTAAAATGTGTGTATGCAGACTTTATCGTTCAAAGCATGTAAACCCATCAATCCTTTTAATGTATTTACCCCCTATATTTAAGCTTCATATGTACAATAAATCAGTAATTGGAAGCGGACACCTCGGATGCTATTTCTGTTGCTGCAGCTTCGTTTCAGATCAACTGCAAAACAAATCAAGAAGACATGTAAAAAGCCAATATCTAAGTGTTCTAACAATTGTCAGCAAAACTCTGTGTGTAATATCACGCACATTAATACTTTATTTGCATAAATCAAGGGATGCTGCATCTCTAATATACATTACTACGGAAAAGAGAGATAATGGTGTATTTAATAAAACAAGAGTTGGCTGGAGAGTTGAACATTACAATTCCCTGAAATCATTGTAAGGTTCTCCTGCAAGTAGAGGTGAACTGGCCCTGTGTAATGTATAGTGTAGAGATTTACCTACAGTATATTTACGATCCAGGACTAGCTTAGGCGGAGAGGAAGAAGAAAGTGACTCAGGGAAGCAGGGCTTCTCCCAAGTATGGATATCACGGTACCGAGATCTCTAACCTTTCTCCAAACTCCTGGTTTAGTAAATATACCTCATAGCACTTTCAGCATGTATCAACCCATAGATGATAATTCCAAAAGAAAATTACTCATTCTTGAAAGTGCATCCGCTGATACTTTTCAGAACATATTTTCACAGGTGATGGAGGCAGCTGAAACGGCCGCCAGGGCCGTCTTTAATGCAGGGAAAAAGGGGCAGCAACTGCGGTCACGGGGGTCGCAACTGCAAACAAGCCCGGCCACTCTAGGGGGCCTGGGCAACCCTTGTGATCATTTCCGCAGGGGCTTGCTACTTACCTGTGCGTAGCTCGCACACTGTGCAGCAGGCCCCTGCGGAAGTCTGCAAGCAGCACAGAGACATCTGCAATTCAGGTAAGGGGGTAGGGAAGCTGTATGAATAAGTATGTGAGATTGAGTGAATGAATGAGTGAATTAATGAGTATCTGAATGAGGGAATTAATGAGTTTCGATGAGGGAGTGAATGACTATATGTAAATGAGTATCTGAATGAGGGAATTAATGAGCATCTGTGAATGAGTGAATGAATGAGTATCCGTGAATTAGTATATGAATGAGTGAATAAATACCGTTTTGCCCGAATATAGGCCGCACGCCCCCCCCCACTTTAAGTCTTTAAAGTGGGGGTGCGGCCTATAATCGGGGTTTAGCGCAGGAATGCGCAATTCGTATCGCAGATGCCTGGGACATGCAGTTCCGGGTGCGGGCAGGGTTAGGACACAGATCCCCCGCAGCGCTGCAGGGGACCTGGATCCTACTCTCTGGCAGCCGTGGACGTCTACACAATGCGCTGAGACAGTCTCCCCTGCCAGCACTTTCCATGGGGGAGGGGGGTTGGGGGTGCCAGGAAGGGAGATCGTTAAAGCACATCGCGCATACGTGCCGGCAGTGGAGGTTGTTTACCCTCACCGGTGAACGTCTGCACGATGTGCTTTAACAATCTCCCTTGCCGGTACTTCCTACGGCGGAAGTGCCGGTACCAGAAGTTGTCTATGCATATGGCGCAGATGTCCCCTGCCGGCCCCACTAGACACCCGGGAGTCTGCATTAGTAAGTCTAGCGGGGGGTGGGATTACTAGGGGGCAGAGTGGCAGCATATCTCGGGGGGGGACAGAGTGGCAGCATATCTCGGGGGGGCAGAGTGGCAGCATATCTATTCCACTAAATTGTTTTTTTTCTAAGAATCTAAATTTTTCTTTAAAAAAGCACCTAACTTTTAGGGTGCAGCCTATAATCAGGTGTGGCCTATAGTCGAGCCAATACGGTATTTGTGAATGAATACGTGTGTGATATCCATTGTACAGCACTATGGAATTTGATGGCGCTATATAAAACAATAAATAATAATAATAATAGCTGTTTGGGGCAAAGATGCAGGCTGTTTTGAGGGCAATGATACAACAGGCAGGCTGTTTTGGGGGCAAATATGCCACAGGCAGGCGGTTTGTAGGGAAATATGCCATAGGGAGGCTGTTTGGGGGAAAGATGGAAAGTCCTATGCTTCCAATCTGGGTGCTAGGCAGGTCCTGTGGATGCAATCTAGGTGCCAGGGTTGATTAACTACATTGTAGAAATACACAATGGGGGGCTCGCTGGAGTGCACAAATACACGTGGGGGCTGGCGGCATCAATACACAAGGGGGGCCATCACATAAATAAATACCAAAGGGAGGGACAGGCTGGGGGTATTAATACACATAGGGCTGGCTGGGGTGATACACAAGGGGCAAAAACACAAAAGACATAAGCAGTGTGGAAAATGTTAGCTTAGCTGGTCCAGATGCGGGTGTCAGTGTGGCAAAGCCTGTCCTGGGGTGTGTGTTTGGGTGTCGGTGTGGCAGAGCCTGTCCTGGTGCGTGTGTGTTTGGGTGTCGGTGTGGCAAAGCCTGTCCTGGTGTGTGTGTCTTTGGTTGTCGGTGTGGCAGAACCTGTCCTGATGTGTGTGTGTTTGGTTGTCTGTGTGGCACAGCCTGTTCTGGTGTGTGTATTCTGTTTCATGGCACTTTACTTACTGTAGGAATAAATTGAACTATTTAATTTTTACTTATCTAGAGATAAAACTCACTCCTAAATTCGTAGTCGCTTCAGAGGACAAAACTTTCTAGGCCCAGAAATCAGTGAGAGGAATAGTAAAGGTTTTGTGTTTTTTTTACTGCATATTTTATTAAAAAGGATTAATCACACTAAATTGTGTGTAAAGATGTACTCCCAATCCCATCACATAAGATTCTATTTTATACTATCTGCCTAGTACTGACGTTCTCTTTATCCAGTACACATGGATGCCAAGGAGTTAAGATTCTGCAGACTGGGATGAAGAAAATAAAAACAGCTAGAAAAAATACTGGCAAAACATTTCTTACAATTTACTTACTTAATTGCTATATATCTAACACGTGGAAAAAGCTGCAAAGTGATATTCAACTATATTGTACACAAACATATTTGTATTTTTTAATATACACTCATTGGCCACTTTATTAGGTACACCTGTTGAATTGCTTGTTAACACAAAAAGCTAATCTGCCAATCACATGGCAGGAACTCAATGCATGTAGACGTGGTCAAGACAACTTGCTGAAGTTCAAACCGAGCATCAAAATGGGGAAGAAGTGACTTTGAAGGGGATTTAAGTGACTTTGAATGTGGCTGGTTGCCTTTTTAGATAAGATTGTTCCCAGAGCTTTGCAGTAAAAATGTTTACAACCCCTGTATGGCATGCTCCCCTGTGTACTTATGTGGGGTAATTGTGGGGGATTGCATACCTCACTGTTACAGTAGCAACGATGCTCCCTGAAATCTGCTATTCAGTCTTGATTATAACACAGTCTCTGACATGCCTGCACAAGCTGAAGCCCTCTGCCTGCCATCTCCCAGCGATACTTCTGAGAAAACCCGAAATGATTCAGTATTAGCCTCAACGTCAACAATGTGAAAGAAAACAACACAGAGACTGAAGAATCGTATGTTGCCACTCTTATTTACTTAAGTGACTGTATGTATATTTCTTCAAAACACTGGCATTGTAAACATAATACTATATACAGATATCCCGATACCCTACATGACCAAAAGTTTGTGGACACCCCTCCTATTGAGTTTAGGTGTTTCAGTCACACCTTTTGCTAACAGGTGTATAAAATCAAGCACACGGGCAGCCATCTCTTTGGGAAACATTGCCAGTAGAATGGGTCGTGGTGTAAAGTTTATGCCTTGTTAGATCAGCTCTGGGCCACTGTAAGTGCTGGTATTGTGAAGTGGAAACATCTAGTAGTACCAACAGCTACCACACACACTCACTGAGCGTGTATTTTGCTTTGTCCTTGTTGGATTGGCTTTGAAGCTGAATTACTGGGTGGTCCAAGTTTATTTCTTATAATTATCGTGACAAAAATTATATATCTAGGCAGAGATCTCTTTTGGTATGCGACTGAAACAAGGTCACATAAGAGGCCGGGCCATTTTTAGTATTTTTGCATTTCGATAACAACTTTAGAAACAGCTTACATTAAACTTGCGAAATATACCGGTATGTATATATATTTTTGCAGGACAAGTTAAGCTATAAATAGATATCTAGATTAGGGCACACCATGCATCACATAACAATATAATGTGGTAACCCCCCACCTCCCCACTTCAAAAAATAAAATAAAAAAATCCAAACCAAACAGTAGAAGTGATGGAAACAAAATCATTTTCTTGAAAGCTCCCACATCCCTTAGTCAATTTATGCCTGCAATTACGTTTTTCTTGTTGTACCTCCGATGCACTCACTTTAGGGAATACGACTCCCAACACCATCATCACCATTCTGACCGAAGGCGAAGGATGTTGTAGTCCATCAAAGCTCATTGGTCCATTCATTTTAAACATGAAAAGGATCTAAATAAATGTGTCCTTGTTTATTTTATTTGTTCTTACATTTTTATCGGGGGGGGGTCGTTGGGTGTTGGATGCCATAATCCCTCACCTCTGCTTTTTTCCAGTATGCCAGCCATCTGATCAACTGGCAGTTCATAACAGATCAACTGGCAGTTCATAACAGATCAACTGGCAGTTCATAACAGATCAACTGGCAGCATACTGGGCCTTTTTTTTTTTTCTCCTTACTTGGTTACCAACCATACTGGGTTCCTGCTCCATGGACCCAACCACTGTTTAAAGACAGCAATCTTTCTTTCTTTCTTTCTTTTTTTTTTTTTACTTCAATTTACCCACAGAAAAGCTGCCAACTGGTCACAGACCAATCAGCATTTTCCCTTCTCCCAATACAGAACCTTCCATTTTAGAATAAAACACCAGGCATGCGTCTCATGGGTACTCCAACATGTGAGACTTCCATCAACGGACGGAAGGGAAAGCACACTTTTCCTGCTATGTGTATCCTACCTAGCGTGCATCTTTTATACTTACTTTTGGGCACCATGAATTATCTCTAAAATCTCAAATATATATGCTGCAGAATAAACAACTAGGCAATTGCTATAAGGAAAAAACAAATATTATAAACTCATAACAGAGGAAAACGACAATGGCAAGAAACATACTACATTATTCCTTACCTTAAGAACTACAGCAGCAAGCACGGCTACAATGGGTAGAAGCAGCAGGCTCAGCTTTTTCTTGTTCACTTTTTTCATCAGCAGAAACTTGGTCCACTCCAACTTTTTAAGGCTGTATGGGGGGTACCTGATTTTATTTACCCCTTCCATGGCAAGAGACTTGATGAGACAAGAGCGTTTATGGGAGAAAGTATCAAAGCTGTGTTTACCATGGTAGGCACCCATGCCGCTGTTACCTTTAAAGAAATATGAGACGAGAATACATTTAATAATAATAATAATAATAATAATAATAATAGACTTCTTGTTATCAAATCAAATTTTCCCATACATCAAACTGACAGTGTCTGTTTAGTACAGTGGGTCATCGGGCATTCTACATTCAACATTTAATAATCCAACTGCTCTGGTTTAGGACACACAATATCCTGTCTGGTATACAATATCAGTCAATCATCCCTTTTTTTGAATCATCTATAATATGCACAGGACACATTGCCTCGGTCCACTATCCCTTTAAAACAAAAACCTCTATTGGTCAATGTAGAATCAGAAATGCTCACCAGCACGGGTGTGTATCACACTCCCCTGCATTTGCCTATTTGTTCTAAACCCATTGTGTCGAGCACAGTAATGGTATAAGCAGAGAAAGTACGATAATCTTTACAAATGTGTACTCACCAACACCTCCAAATGGCAGTGATGCAACTGAGAAGTGCATAATAACATCATTGGCTGTTACACCCCCACTGGACGTCTCGGCAATCATCTTTTTGATGACCTGAAAGATAAATTACTAACGTACAGTTTGTTCAACAGTTCAGAGGGCTGCCAGTGACAACTGAATCTAAAGGGTTTGGAACCACCGATGCCAAATTAGTCTGGAAACGCATGTGGGGAACCTGCAGAGTACCCCATATGCATCAGCCCCTTTGCTCGCCCTCAGCTACTTTCCATGCAGTGTGATATACTTGCATTTGATTTACTTAACCTTGATCCAGCATTGGCTCTGCAAATGTTGTGTGTGTGAAAATCCAGGCTTCAAGCAGCCAATCAGTGGCGAGAATTGTCGGACCACGGAGGAGACTGCTACCCAAGGTAAGTACTTTCAATTTTACGTTTTGGAATAATGCATATTAAAGTACTTACAAAGTACCTTAATATACTTTTTTTTTTATTATTATTTGTGAGTGTCACAGACAGTCCAGTGCCCCATGTAGCCTCACAAAGAAAGCATACGAAAGTATTTTGTGGGCACTTTAATATGCATTCTTCAAACTGTTAAAAAAAGTACCTACTACCTATGTTTAGGAGAAGCTGCAACTCCAGAGCTGTGGTGCAACACCCCCCTCCCTGGCAGTGGCATCGGCAGGGGGGGCCAGAGGGGGCCATGGCCCCCCTACAACATGCTGTGCCCCCCCGTGTGCCCCCCCAATTGAAATGCCGTCTTTTTTTTTGTAATAGACGCGGAGGAGAGAGGTGCCGAACAGACGCGGAGGAGAGAGAGAGGCACCGAACGGACGCTGAGGAATACGTTTTCAGAAACCAGTCGCCACCTCTCACTCTTCTCCGCGATGCCTCTGCCTTGGTCGCGGTGCCGGCATGTCCTGATGAAAGTCTACAATAAAATAGACTGAAACGTTGACCAGAAAATCGGAGGTTTCGTGTAATTATTTATAGAAGTCCCTGGAGTGCCGATAACTATCACTGGACTTTATATGATTGATTGCTACAGTTATTTGGCACCGGGCAGATAAGCAGTGGTTGGTGTGCAATTGTAACTCTTGGACTTTATATATATATATATATATATATATATATATATATATATTATATATATAGTGTATATGTACCGTTTTATAATTGGCCCCCCTCCTTTGGTCCCTGACCCCCCATGTGCCCCCCCTAAAAATGAAAGCTGGAGACGCCACTGCTCCCTGGTCCTGTCTTTGCACTGATTGGTTGCTTTCTGCACTTGAACTCTCGTTGATCCAGTGCTGTATTGTGTAAGCTAATGAGGTTGGGGAGGCAAACGCATATGGGGGGTTCTGCAGAATCCTTTCATGCATCTGCAATGACAACCATTTGAACATTTACTCAGCATTGAAGTGCATATGATGGCTAAAGTGGCCTTTAATATAGTGTTATAGTAATACCGTGCTATACATCCTGGTGTGCACCGCTATCTCAGGCTGATTTACCCACCCAGAACTAGAAATACAATTATTCTTATCTTTGATATATATATATATATATATAATAGATATATATATCTATATGTGTGTGTGTGTATATTTGTGTGTGTGTGTGTGTATAATCCACACACTTGGCTTTTACATTTTTAGCTGGATTAAAGTATATTAATATATGTCACACACACAGAACTCTTCTGACTTACCTTTTTATCATTTGAAAATACATACAGGGCCAGGGGCTTTTCTCTCTCATTAATGAACGTAATGGCTTCCTCTAAATTTCCAACTGATATTATAGGAAGCAATGGCCCAAATATTTCTTCTTGCATGACCTTCGACTCTGGATTGACATCAGCCAGTACCGTTGGTGCTGTAAAACAGGCGATTGCAATGAGTGGTTGACGAACATGTTTTTAGATGTCTGCGGCGTGTAAATGGAGATAATGGTAAAGAGCTCCGAGTTTAATAAATTGCGATTATTTGATCAAAGGGGTGCAACAAACACACTCTGAAAAAAGGCTATTGTAGATCCCATTTTTACATAATCATAGTTATACTGCAGAGCAACAACATCTCTTATACTTGCAGGGCCGACTTTAAGGATGCGCGACGTGTGTGACCGCACAGGACGCAACAACCAAGAGGGTGCCTCATCTGTGGCTCTGCCAGAGGCTTTGGGTGTGGAGATCAAACGATCTCCACACTTCAGCCATCTTTCTGCAGCAGCTGACAGGCACACACCGATGTCTGCCACCCTGCCAGCTCTCTCCAGAGAAAGACTGGACATCGCTGGAGGAGCAGGGCAAGTTGGAGAGATCATGGATCTACCTCTAAGTAGCCTACAATAAAGGGAGTAGGAGGTCTCTTCATACCGACAACTGTTTTACTGCTTATTTGTGATGTGTGATGACTATTGATGTTGAGCACCGGGATACGGTGTCAAATACTGGCGTTTAGCACTGAAGCTGCGCACACCACGATGGAGAACTGAGACAGAGGTTTCTATGAACAGAACTTGCACTCACCACCACAGGACTTCAGAAAGGCAAGAGATGGAGAGGAAGGGGAGCAGAAGATAAGAAGAAAATGAAGAAATAAAGAGAAATATATAGGGAGAGAATGAGGTGGAGGGAGATAAAGAGAAAGAAAAGATGGGGAAAAAGGGAAGAGATAACAAGTAAGGGGAGAGATAGTGAATGAGAGGAGACATGGGGACATAGGGGGAGATAATGAAAAAGGGAGAGAAGATATAAAGAGAAAGGGGGCAGAAGAGGGAGAGGGGAAAAAAGGGGGAGATGTATGATGAACAGAAATGGGAGAAATAAAAGAAAGGGACAGGTAGGGAGAAAAGGGTGAGATACAGTATGGAAAAGAAAGGGAGGAGAAAGTGAAATAGGAGTAGCAATAAAGAGAGATGACATGAGGCACAGGGGTGGACTGCACAGGGTGCCTCAAGACCTAAGGCCAGCCCTGCACACTTGGATTCTTTGTTAAATGTATTTTGGGGGTTTTAACCCTTTTTACAATTCTATGGGAACCTGTTCCTTAAGATATATTGAAAAAGTATAAAATTTCTCCTTTAAACTTTATCTGTTCAATGTAAAAGACTTGCCTTGGCAATTACGGAAATAGATCAAGTTATGAGGTCACCTTTCAAGTCCACAACAACGTGACAGAAGGCTCCTTTATCGAGAATCATAGAACCCAGCTATTATATTAGGCAGGAGTTATTAGTTATTAGGAAGGTTTATAATATAAACCTTCAAAAATATGGAAATGCAGAATACCAAAAAGCTTTATTTAGTGTATCATTAGGAGAGGTAACGGGAGTAGTTTAAAGGAAGACTAAACTGAAAACAGCGAGTGGGAGGTAGTAAGTCACAGCAGCAAACTGCTTGAAATCCCTCAAACCTTCTGTTAAATCACTTATAAACCACATAAATACTTGTTCTAACCACATGAGTGGAACTTTTATGTTTACTGTTGTATAGTTGGGTATGTCCTTTTTTTTTTTAAAAAAAAATAAGATTGGAAATGATATGCAAAGCTTTTTTAAAAAGAGAGTCAGTGCATATTTTCCCCTGCTAGGGGCCAGAGTTTTACTATAGTTTTACATTTAGGTGACAGTTCTTCAGACAGCTTACACGTTAATTAGGGAAACCTATATATTGTTTGATTTTAGGGTAAACCATGGATCATATGAGATAAATAACATACAAAACACAACTCTCCCCAATTACTGCCTATAAATTCCAAACAAAGTAGCAAAAGTAACTACAAACTGCCACATGTTAATTAATGTGTTTTTGTTTTGATTCCATTTCTTTTTTTTTTTTTATTGGGAGAATGGATTTTAGAGGGGGGCACTTGTAACAATCCCCGATAGGAAGGATGCTTTTTTACCCCCCAGCATGCCAGACAGCTGATCTCACAACTAATTAGCTGACAGCATGCTGTCTATTTAATTCCCCAGCTGCCCACCCCCACAGCATCTGCTACCATAATATCAAGCTGCCATATTGGACTGCCTAGTCCGTGGGCCAATCGCTGCCTAAAGAGAAACGGAAATTCCTAAACAAATTGTTCAGTTAGCCAGTAAAACCTATAACACCAATATATTTGTTGATGGAATTCAAAAGGTTAAGTCACATTACCAATATAACATGCTGCTTCGTCATGGTCCCCTCCAATAACAATCTTCTGTCCTTCCATCAATCCGAGCAGGCGTTTAAAATGACGCCTGCTGATAATTCTTTCATAATCTGGAGACTCTTTGGCATTTTCCCCATAAAATTCCTTCAAAGAACATACATAATTTTAAAAAGTTTTAGAATTTCTCAGGTTATAATGGTTCTGCACCTTGATGAAGCCCTTTGCAAGTTGAAACACACCGCATGACTTTGCTACTGAGCAAAACTCAGGGATTCAACCTATTTCAGTGTATTCATACCTGACCCTTGTCTGCCAATAAAATGTATTTGTTCAACTTTGCTGTTGAGGAGGGAAGATCTTGAGTAAACATCATTAAGACAGCTACCAATGGATCTGTAGATCAAGAATCTCAGAAATCACCTTAAGCTATTTGTGACGTTTTTACATAGGTTTCGATTTTATTCAGGGCAGCATATAAAGTGAAACATAACCTTTTATGGATTTGCCTCGCCAAACAGTATGAGATACCAGCTTGTTTATGTGTGATCAAGCACAAGGCATATGTAAGGTATATTCAAATTAATAAACTGTAAAACTTGTAGAGAGTTTAATTTCTACATATATTCACCGCGTACCTTAAGCGTTTCTCTGATTTTTTCCACCAGTTTTCCCTGGACAGACTTGTCACACAGCACATAATCAGGGGCGATGCATGTCTGACCACAGTTGAGATATTTACCCCAAGTTATGCGTCTAGTGGAGTAAAAATAAATAAATGGAATATTTTCTGTTATCTTAAAATGCTATACCACCCACCTTCAAAATATACACATCACAGACTCTCCACATAACTCTCGCTACAATCAAGCAATGTTCGTCCAATAAGTGTCTCATCTTCTGTCTCATTCCTTCTCAACCCTCAAAAAGATTTTAAGCTTACAGAAGCAGGGCCCTCTTCTCGTTCTGTATCAATATGCCTCAATGTATACTAGTCTTGTTCTCAATTTTGTATATTATTAATTTTCACTCTCTCTATTGTGACAGTTATATGGTTGCACTCTATAGATACTTTGTTATATATGGTAATGTATTACCTTGAATGTATGCTTGAGGTCGTGGCTGATCCCAGAACCACAAAATCAGATAAGATAGCAAACAATAATAAAATATCTCCCTTGAGAAAAACAGAATAGCCCAATATTTTATCGGATGTTATCCCCATATTATATGTATTCAAATCATGGCCACCAAAACACATTTATACATTTAAAAATAAAAAATGTACACACATAGCTCACACAGTAATCATTGATGGAATTTAAACATACATTGGATAAGCAAGCACAAGACTACTCTGTACATAAGATAAAACAGGCAGACTATACATGCAGAATGGTTCTTATCGCCCAACAAATTCTATGTTTCAATGAAAAAGTAACCTTTATCCTCTTTGGGATGACAAAGTTCAACTCACCTACTAGCAATATCAATATCACAGTTCTTATCGATATAACATGGACTCTTCCCTCCCAGCTCAAGGGTTACAGGTGTCAGGAACTTGGAAGCAGCTGACATTATGACTTTGCCCACACCAGTACTGCCAGTATAGAAGATATGGTCAAATCTTTCATTTAGTAACTCTGTTGTTTCTGGTACTCCACCATTCACCACAGGGTACAGATCCTACAACAACAGAGATGACATCTCATCACAAACGCTATATATCATTTCAAAGACAGTCATGACCTGCTTAGTAATCGGGGAAAAAAATATCTAAAATAGTGTTTTTAGACTTATAATGAGAAATGACAGTAATAGTACCTTGTCTAAATACTGTGGAATAATTTTCTCCAAAAGCTTGGCTGTGTTTTCACTGACTTCGGAAGGTTTCAAAACAGCTGCATTACCTTAGGGAAGAGCCCAAAAAAAAACGCAGCATTAACCACACAAGTGCAACAATGTATTGCCATTCAGAGGCTGACTAACCAAGTGTTGAACAACACACACACACACACACACACACACTTCACATATTACACTGCAATGTCCAGGAAGTGAAGGGGAACCATCCTCTCTTGAGTAGGCACTAATTCCATAATTTAGTAGAAAGTGAATATAAGGATGACCTCAGATGACTGCCCAGAGGGCGAGTGCTTTGGAGCGGTGTATCATCTGCTGACTCCCAAAAATTCAATCCAGTTACAACCTGCTGCACAGGAGTGCAGGACCAGTCCAGACATTTTAACGAACACTGTGAGGCAAAAAAATTTAATGTTGGGGCAAATTCAGCCCTTTTGCGAATTCACCTCTTTGTCTACACACTCATTAACAATAAACAGTGCTGTATCCAGAATGCTGTACACCTGTATAAGGACCACATGAAATGTAATGGGACCACTCAGCTGTCATATGCATTAAAGGGTATACGATGGCTGGAGTGTCCCTTTACTTAAATGACTATAATCATAGACATATAAATACATGTAGAAAATATATACACAATAAACATACAGAATATGATTGTGCAAACTGTACTGCTGTACCTGCTGCAATGGCACCCACTAGGGGCTGCAGAAGAACCACCACAGGGTAATTCCAAGCCCCAATAATCAGGACAACTCCAAGCGGTTCATACTGGATATACACGTCATCTCCCAAGGTCATTAGATTCCTTGACACATGCTGAGGTGCTGCCCATTCAGCAAGCTTGTCCAGGGCCAAGTTAATTTCTCCCAACATTCCCATGATCTCATGGGTGTAAGATGCGCATTCATTCTAAAATTGAGATAAATCACAAAACAAAATCATTACATGATTACAGACAGGAGTGCCCAATCCCTCTCACAAATTACACTAGCCTCTTTTACAATTCTACAAAATTGTCAAATGAAATACATTATGATACTCTGCTAAGCGCAGTTCCTACACAATGACTCCAGATCAGGTTAATATACTAAAAATAAGGAATCAAAGAAAAATCAAAGCTACTTCAGCTTATCATCATTTCTGGGAACTCCCTGAGTCTCTGGGTGAAGCCCTTCTTCCCCGGGTCAGTTTCGTCTTTCTTCAGGCAGGGAAGTAGCCTTTGTCGTGTCTACTGCCCACATGTGTTCTGCCTACTCCCAGTCCACTAAAGGCTGTTGGGGGATAGCCCTAAACCTATGTGTGGCTAGCCCTGTACTCTTCATGAAGCCACTCCTAAAAGGCGATGGAGAGCTTCCAGCAGCAAAATCGTTAGTTGCCAAGGATACATATTACATGCTAACAAATACTGTGTCTTCATTTTAATGATCTATCATTTCTCTTGGTATATCTTTGTTAGATTGGAGTTTCTTTTTTAGTTGTGTTTTAAGCCTGTCTCTCTTAACTAAAGTTAGCTTTTTTTAAAAAAAATATTTCCCCACTTAGGTCATGTATGCTAATACAGTAAGTAAATTGGCCAAAGACCAAATACCGTATTGGCTCGGATATAGGCCGCCCCCGTATATAGGCCGCACCCTAAAAGTTTGGTGCTTTTTTAAAGAAAAAGTTTTTTTTCTTTAAAAAAGCACCAAAAAAAACATGCTGCCACTCTGTCCCCCCCCCCCCGAGATATGCTGCCACTATCCTCCCTCCCCGAGATATGCTGCCGCTGTCCTCCCTCCCCGCGATCCGCTGCCGCTGTCCTCCCTCCCCGCGATCCGCTGCCGCTGTCCTCCCTCCCCGCGATACGCTGCCGCTGTCCTCCCTCCCCGCGATACGCTGCCGCTGTCCTCCCTCCCCGCGATACGCTGCCGCTGTCCTCCCTCCCCGCGATACGCTGCCGCTGTCCTCCTCTGCCCCCCCCCCCTCCTCGACTTACCGGAGCAGACTCCCGGGTGTCTTGCGGGGCCGGCGAGGGACATCTACGCAATACGCGTATGCAACTTCCGGTACCGGAAGTTGCATGCGCGTATTGCGTAAATGTCTCCCGCCGGCCCCGCAAGACACCCGGGAGTCTGCTCCGGTAAGTCGGGGGTGGGCAGAGGTAAAACGCTTAGATAACCTCCCGTGCCGGCACCCCCCCCCCGTGGGAAGTGCTGGCAGGGGAGGCTGTCTGAGCGTATCGGGGAGAAGGATACAGGTCCCCTGCACCGCTGCGGGGGATCTGTATCTTAACCCCGCTGCCTGCCCGGCGCCCGGGACTGCATGTCCCGGGCGTCGGGCGCTAGACCCCGAATATAGGCCGCACCCCCACTTTAAAAACTTAAAGTGGGGGAAAAAAGTGCGGCCTATATTCGAGCCAATACGGTAATACTTTACTTACTTAATACTTTACTTAAAATTGTATTCAGCACTTTTTTCTCCTTATTTTAGGATGCGCACATTATACACAGTTACAAAATAACATATCTTGCACATATTTAATTCTAAAGTAAGCCTGCTTAGCTAAGTCAAGACAGGGTTGCACGTCCCTGATGTTCTGCTAGGGATGATTTTATGCACCAATCCTAAACCTACTCCATATGGTCAATATGGCTTTGACAAAAGCCCCAGAGCCTTACTAATAGGCGTGTAACCTTTCCCAGACATTTATACATCGACAGATATTTTACAGAGGTGTTCGGGAATGACTTTTGAATGTGGAACAATGTGGGTTTAGGATCTAATGTGCTGATAACTTCAATCATTTGACAGATTGATATTGGACAAGGATGACTCAAGATCAGACCTGAGTATTCAAGGTCTTCAAACATCAGGCTCTAGCTACTTCTTAATCATTTTGCACACCTGAAGATTTCAGGTTTGCTTACTTGGCGCATAAAACAAATGAAACAAGGGTATAACTTCCATGCTCCCAATGATTGTTCTCCGATTCAGTGATAATAAAATCATGTTTTTAGAGGGCCCCTCTATTATGCAAGGCATGTTTTACAAAACAAGTGAAATCCTTATGGATGAAGCACCTTCTTTAAGTCTGCTTTTATTGCTTTCTTGATGTCATCTTCCTTCTCAATAAACATTCTCTTGAAGGCCCGAAGTTGCTGGAGTCTAAACTCTAAAGAACGGGTCTTTCCGGTGGCATAGGCCTGCCTCGCTCTCTCCACGATCTGCTTCATCTTATTACTTTGTACGACTGAAAGAAAAAAAACAAGGAATCAAATAATGCAAAAAAGGAAACACAGGATAGTAAACATTTTTGTTTTAGGTATGCAACACACAAATGGTAACATTTAATGGGACAGCACAGGTTACCACTAACTAGTTACTAAAACATTGTTTCCGAATTAATGATTTCCTTTTTGTAAATTGTAAACGCTGTCAGAGCACCTATTTAGAACCTCATTTTATCTTAATTATGAAACCTGATGCGAAAAGGATTCTTATAATCATTACCCCTCCTACTAAAGGTTAAGCCAGATTTCCTGCAGGAAAGGACCCCCTCCTTCCATTTCATCATTGACCATGAAAAAGGAGACTGACAGGTACATTGCCAGCTCTCACACTTTACTATTATTGTTATCTTTAATTTCTATAGCGCCAACATTTACGCAGTGCCTAATACAATACATATATTCAAGGGGTATGACAAGACGAGAATTGACAGACTAAGACAAACCGATGCATTAGGTGGAGAGAGCCCTGCTCACAAGCTTACAATCTTGAGGACACTTCCAGTTTCTATGTTTTTATTTAACTGCATAGTATTTGCTATTGTCTTTGCTGTCAGAGGTACATGGTTTCTTATGCATTTGGCTATATTTTTATCTCCTCAGGCCAAAAGAAAGTAAGAAAGTATTCTGATCACCAGCTGCTATAATGCCATTTCGAAGACAGAGGCAACATTCACGTCTTACATTATGCACCATATTCAACTATCACCAGTCTCATTCTAACCCATGGAGCTTGGAGTTTAATGTTACCTGGCCAACCGTGACTGTCCAGTTTAATCTGTTTCCCTGCACCTAACAAAGAGTAAGTCACAGCACCAAAGTATTTTTTTACTGTACTGCGTTAACAATAAACCACTGGGAGAACTAAACAAAGACGGTTACATCTGAGTCACAGTGACATGCAGAAAAAAAACCTGCCGTTGCTTTAAGATCTCTTCTGTGTGGATTTCATAGAGTAGATGCAAGACGATGACATGTTGAATTGAAGGAAACCTGGCTATATACTGCTATATATTTGAACTGGATATCAGATGAGCCAAAGTGCTAGGCAAAGGCATAAGTCAAAGTACAAATAAATTGTACCTTACAGTTGATTTTGACCGTTAAGCTAGTGGTGTTTTATAGCTTATGCCAATTATCCTATTGGGCAATTGGATTCCTCAACGCTCAACTACTCTTTGGACCGGCCGAGGACATAATAGATCCCCTGTAATCAGTCCATATAACCGGCACAGCCTCCCAAGCTAACCTACTCGGAGCTGCGTGTCCTTAACTATGATGTTATATCCTGGTGCTCAGGATAAAGGACAGCAGCTTCGGAGGTAAGTGGTGGGGGGTGCCCTAGGTTAGACGTAGGGCAGCAACCAGCCAAAATATGCCAGTGTGTTAAGCAAGGGTAAAACAGCACTTCATGGATACTGTATCTTCCGTATTGTCAGAGACAGGCTTCTTGAGCAAGCATGTGAACATGGTCAAGTTAATCTCTTAAACCCTTAAAAGGGACAATACTGCGACATACTTTTAACATAAAGAAGGTTTGTTCAATCATTTTCTAAAATGCCAAAATATTAGAAATCAGTAGTAAAAAAAAGTTTAGTGGCAGGTTTTCCACAAAGTGTGAGTCTGCAGAAATTCAGTGCCACACCTTAGTGACACCTCACCCAGTGCTGGTCTTTTAATCCACGTGAACTAACTGCATTTCTTTTAACCTCTTAACAGCCCTATTAACATATACAGGCATGTCCATAAAAAGTGTGCCTACATGCCCCCTTGGATGCACCTGTTTCTCCTGACTTTTGCAGCGGGGGAAATCTCCCTTCCTCTGTACAGGTGATCAGGCTGTCTAATAGAAATGCCCTATTACATGATCAGACAGTCCCACCCACCTGAATGTCATTTGAGAACTCTCTGACTGCTCCCTCTGCTGGCTAATTGCAAACATTGCGATCAACAATGCAAAGCTCACAGAGTACTTAAATATGCATTCCTCTATAGTAGGAGTGTCAAGGACATTAGACTGTCCTTTTAATATTTTTTTTTTAAAGTATCAGCAAAATATGGGATAATGAATTTTGTTGGCGGACAACTTGCCGACCCAATTCCCCCCTTTCAAAGTGCTGCCTGGGTCCCAAGGGTCCACCAGGAATGACTGGACCCAGGGAAGCTGCACCTTTTGCCCTGCGTTAAAGACAGCCCTGTCTGAATCAATACATACATGATATTTACATGCATTAGTAGGAAAGAGGACCATGGACAGGGACAGTTGGTAGGTATGGCAATCCATGCAGTTTATGTTAATGCTGTATGTATATATTGCCAAATATATTGAATAGAGGAAAGAGTATCAGAGGCTTCCTCCTCTGGATAGTAAAGGTAACATATTATACTCAAATAGGTGATCAAAAGTGTTCTCTTTCTTAAGTAAATTGTAAACAAGGCTGACTTGGTGACTAATCATAAGGAGAGAAAAAAGAACACCAGCATTAGTGGAGTTTCATTTTGAATTTCGTTTAAAAATGGGTGAGATTAGAGAGGGTGGGTCCCCCTAGGGCTTTATCACGACCTGCAAAGACCTTATCGATCACTAATCTGCTGGTCATATTGTCATATGTCACGATATCCCAGTAACAGCTTTCAAAAGACATTGACTACATTCCAACACACTTTCTGCATTTAAACTTAAAACTGGTTATTATTGCCCTGCGATCACATTCCACAAATATGCCTCTAGTGCAGATTAGTCTATTGTAGACCATCATGGCAGAAAATGGGTTATCACGCAGGCATCACAACAAGATCCGTGGATGGTAACCAGGGGGGGGGGGCAAACAGCTGCTCGCACCCCCTCCCTCAGCAACCTCTTTTGCGTATAGACAGAGCCCACCCTACGTCACACTGACATGCTTCCGGATTGAGGGCAACTGCTACGTAAGAAGGGGGGAACACCTTGCATTGTACCTTCTGCTCTTCCTACCTGCGGGTGATGGTCAGAGACTCGGGGCGCCAGTGACGGGTCAGGAGGCTGCAGCAGTGACAGACAAACACACAGCTCGATCCAGGACGGCGCTGTATGCCCCGCCCCCGGAGCACGTGACACTGGGCTGTGGCGGACCGGGCTGAAGTCCGATGTGGCCCTGCTTATCGACCAAATCACCTCAGAAATATTAATCGCGCGGGCTTTCTCCACGTTATAGCTTCACATCACCTCAACATCCCATATTGCAAAGCATTTTGCGATGACTGAAGGAATGGTCAATCTTGCGAGTAAATAAAATACAAGTTGGATGCCAAGTTGCCTAATAGCTTTTAAAGGGATAGTAAAGATTTCAGCAAACCGGCCTCTGCACGCTCGAGTACTACAAATATATTTTTGTGTGAAAAGCCTCTTCTGTTACTTATTTTATGTTACTCCAGATGTTACAGGATCGCAATCACTGCCACATCTTAGCCAAATGTATGGGAAAAAACGTTTTGGGAAAAATAATTGGTTTCGTTTTTGATTCATTTGTTTTCAGACAACGAATTATGCTTCCTGCTCTTTCTTTTCCATTTGAAAAGAAGTTTGTCCTCACTCTCCCTCATTCACTCTCTCAGAATGTCTCCCTACCATCTCCACTTCTTGTCTTGCCTGTTCTTTCTTGGCCCGCCTCTCTCAGGTATCCGCTGTGTTATCCAGGCCTCCTGGAGCGCTTCTGCAAAAGGGCGGAGCCTTCTTACACACCCTCCCCCGATTGGAGGAATGGGGGATAGAGTAGAAACTCTTCTCTTTCAACGTGGATCCGTAGGAATTATTCTGGCTCGTTTAGTACTCAAAGGGCCGTGCCAAGGCGGATGCACAGGGTTCATAGTACCCAGGGGGCAGGGAGCGAAGGAGAGAGAGGCGCAGAGCAGTCGCTCATGAAAAGGTTTTCAACAACTGCTCCCTGCCACCACCCACCTCGGGGCTGACCTGACTGCGGTGGTGTGAGCATGAGGTCTTGGTCATGATGTGGAGCGATGAAATATGATGTCATATCCCAGTGCTCAGCAGTAAACCTGCATGTACCACAACGGAGCACTTTTGGTAGTTTTCTGTCTTTTTTTATTCTTTGTGAACCCCATAAATATTTAATATGTTGATCTGTGATGAATCAATGTTCATATTCTTAACTGTGCATTCTGATTGGCCAACCTTTCATAGTTTCCTGTAGCTGGTCCTTTTATATATTTTAACTGGCCCTTAATAATGTATAATTATTGGACACATGCTTTACCTACAGCTACTTGGTTTAAAAACTAGGAAAGCGTACAGAAATGGCCCAGCACACAATTAAAAAGTGATATTGATATATTAATGTGACATTGGGAGTTATGCTGAACCACTGTCTAGCTCGGTATATAGTAATGGGAGTTAGGGTGTAACACTGTCAACATCTGGCACAGTATATAGTGATGGGCAATATGCCGTACCACTGCCTATGTCAATCTTGCTATAATTATAAGAGATACACTGTAACACCTTCAGTGTCTGGATCACTTTATAATGATAGGAGTTATACTGCTGTGATTGTGGTGATGGAAGTTGTGGTGTTCAGTGGGTTAATCCAGCTCTAACACTTATGCAGATGTTCCAGCATTATTGTTCTATTCTTGGAATAAAGTTTGCCACGTGACTTATTTTGCAATTGTTGCCTCATTGGCACAGTGCGTGGTACTTTGTGAGTAATTTATTGTGCATTATTTACTTAACTTCAGGAGAGGCTGCTAGATCTAAATAACAAACCTACTTAGAAAACAATATATTAAAGCAACATTCCAGTAACCCCAGGCAGCCTTGCCAATAAATAATTCATATTAAATTACTTTTTAACAGCAAAACAAATGTATAATTAAAGACTTGCAAAAGACTTTAATGTATATGATGAGAGGGTATAATCATGGTGTCCTTCTTCCAAATTCAAGGGACAGTATATTTACTGCCAGCCAGCTCCAGGTAACCAGTCATGCTGTGCGAATGTGTGGAAAGTGCTGCCATTGATTGCTTCAAGTATATAATCAGTGGTGAGAATCATTGGACCACCAAGGAGGAGGGGAGCTGCAAATTTTCCACACGGCACTTTTTTTTTTTTTTTAATATGCATTTTTGGCTGTCTGGGACATTCTAATATCCCTTTAAGGCAGAGGAAAATGACACAAGACCGTCCTTGTAGTTTGAAGTTACATAAGTGCTCACAGACAGCAGTTACTTTCCTATAGTTTGTTTTCCTAAATAATTGATAACTCACATAAAACAAGATAGAAGATGAAAATATAAAATTTTCGGGTGCCTACTTTTGATCCCCTGTAACTGCTTAGTAGGCACCTTTCGATATACTGGTTCTGTTCGCTCAACCGTTTTCAACTACTACAGTAAAATCCATTATCTCACTTATTTAACTATATATTATACAAGATCAACCTGACCTTTCGGAACCTTTCTAGGTCTGGTCCTTCATTTTGCATAATAAAATGCGATCGGCATGAAACTGCAAGTTGTGGCTTCGACTTCCTGAATTTGCCATATAGTAGGCTAAGTAGGCTTAAGTATTATAGTAGGCTAAGGCGGCTGAAGTATTTTGGTGGGCAGCCCCAAGTCTCTGGGATTGCCTATTGCTTCCTACTTCAGCCTCCTGAGTGGGGTTATGGAACACACGTTGCATGACACTGGAGTAGTAGTGTGGCCTCTCAGAAGACAGGGGGAGAGTGTGTGTGTGTCCACAGATATCAGCATAGCAGCAAACAATTCCCCCAAAGCAGCAGTACTTCAATCATGACTTTGAAGGGAACCGTGCAGTATGGACATATAAAAGAAACAGACATGATCATAGCTGGGGACTCATGGGAGGTTTGCCACTTTTTCTGGGTCAACATCCGAATCCTCCACTCTCATTAAATGAGGGTGTGTCCTGCAACAGTGCTGGTACTGCCCACAATGGCTGCATCCCGCAAAGGTATGGACATGATGCTTTGGGTTTTGCAATAAAAATTTACCATATTTCCTCATGTATAAGACGCACCTTAATTTTGGGGCCCGAAATTTAAAAAAAAAATGTATTATCATAAAATTCATACTTATCATCCTCATCACTCCCATCCATTAACTGCCCCTAAATTAAACCTAAAGACCCCATTAACCATAACTGCCCCTAAATTAAACCTAAAGACCCCATAAACCATAACTGCCCCTAAATTAACCCTAAAGACCCCATCAACCATAACTGCCCCTAAATTAACCCTAAACGCCCCATTAACCATAACTGCCCCTAAATTAACCCCTACCTCCCCTAACTTTCAGCAGCCCAAATATTATTTTTTTACTAACTGTTAGATGAGTTGCTTAGCGATGTGGATGCTATCAGGAAAGGGGCGGGCCAATAGTCAGTGTGCAGGGAGGGACTGTTAATCAGAAAGGGGCGGGGACGATTGTCAGTGTGACTGCAGGGAGGGACTGGGAAGTAGTAACTGCAATCTACAACCACTGTATAAGACGCACCTAGTTTTTAGACCCCAAAGTTTTCGAAAAAACTGCGTCTTATACATGGGGAAATACGGTAATAATCTAAACAGGAAAAAAATCAAAGGCCTAAGATTAATATGCATACAGTAAGGGCCTATGCGTATGTTTGTGTGTGTGAGTGTTAGCATGTGTGCGTATGGATTTAGTATGAGGGCGTTCGGGTGTTTAAAATGTTAAAGTGTCATTGTTGAGCCGAGGGTTAGTGACAACTGGGAGAGAGGGGGAGTGTGTGTGTCTGTATGTACACATAAATAGGTTTATGGAGTCAGAGCGAATGGGTGTTAGAGAGTAGATTGAACCCAGTCATATTGGGGAACAAATACATTTGCGAGGCATCATTAGTGGAAATAATGCCTTGCTGCACTTGATTGCACAGCAAGCCACTACAGGAGATCAAATAAATTCAGTTTTCAGTGTAATTAACTACTTATTTATACAGTGATTTCTTATTTACAAAGTGCTGTATATGCCGCACCCTATTTATGAGTAATCTTGAGGCTTATTATTAACTATACATTAGAATTCCACTATTGTTCTTTGGCAGGATTATGCAACTTTTTAACTGGTGTGTCAATGTTAAGAGAAAGTAAAATAATGAATGCAGCATCATGGTGTTTGTAGAAATAAATACGTTTTTATTGGAGGCAGTCAAATTATCGGATCGTTTTACATTTTCCATAGGCTTTATTGTGTTAATACAGATTCATCATTTTCTTCCTGTACAGTCATTCAGGCTAAAGGCTCAATGTCAACTACACTGGCAGGGCCACTCTATGAAGATGAAAAGTATCCACTGGCAGAGCTGAGGTATGCTGGCAGGACATACGCTCCCCACTGGCCACTTTATTAGGTACACCTTGCTAGTACCGGGTTGGACCCCCCTCATTCTTCGTGGCATACTTTCTACAAGGCGCTGGAAACATTCCTCAGAGATTTTGGTCCATATGGACATGATGGCATCACGCAGTTGTGACGGGAAAGACCTGTACCCCGACTGGGTACACCTGCCAAACGTTGCTTCCTCCGCCCCATGGCCACCGGGACACCAGCGGTTAACCCCTTCACCATCAGACAAGACCAGCGCCACAGCGAGAAGAGAGGATGCTGCTGCAACAGAGCTGCTCTGCCTTTGTCGTCCACACAGCTGCCACTCACTGGATATTGAGTGTCTTTTTCGGACCATTCTCTGTAAACCCTTGAGATGGTTGTGTGTAAAAATCCCAGTAGATGAGCAGTTTCTGAAATACTTAGACCAGCCTGTCTGGCACCAACAACCATGCCACGTTCAAAGTCACTTAAATCCCCTTTCTTCCCCAATCTCTTGATTCATCAAGTTCTCTTGACCACGTCTACATGCCTAAATGAGTTGCTGCCATGTGATTGGCTGATTAGCTATTTGTGTTAACAAGCAATTCAACAGGTGTACCCAATAAAGTGGCCAGTGAGTGTATATGCAATATTAAATGGAAGGTTTAATATGTCCATGACGCTCCATTATACGGGTCCTTTATTTTTCATTTTGGAAGAATACATATTAAATCACTTACTTGATGGAAGATGAAGCACTGTAAAAAAAAAAGTTACTTATTCATAAAGGAGAAAATGACATTTCACAAGAAAAGCGAAGGTTAATAGCCATGGGGATCATAAGACATCTTAAAAGAGACAATGTCGGATGGCATTCATTTTCATTGCTCTGCTCTATCTCATACAAAGTAACAGTACACCAATAAGGTTTTTTGGTCGTTTTTATTTATTCTTAATATACATTTATACAAGCCATATTAAAAAGGCTATTTTGCAACAGTTCAGTGAGCTGTTTTCTAGCTTTAAGAATAATGCATGCATTTTACAAACCAGAGGTAGAAACATGGTATTAAGGGCCTAGAAATGCATACATATGCATTTAGATATATCACGAGCAGGTATATAAATAATAAAACACTTCCAAATTAATTGGCAGAATTTAAGATAAATAATGTAAAAATGGCTGTCAAGTAAAATAAAACCATACTGCTTCTTTAAAGTTATAGTCAAAACAATATTGATGCTTTGTTAGCTGTGTAACTCACTTTCCTACCAATTCTGGAAAGGAAATTATTAAATTCAGTTGATTACTGAAATATGGTGTATTCAAGTATTAAAACATTTAAGAAACAAAACAATTATATATATATATATTTATGTAACACATGAAAGTAAATGTGAAATATGTCTGCGTAGTTCCAGATATTGCGAAATGCCTGATAATCTACTGCTTGATCAAGAGTTCCTCTACGAGCTGTGTTTTCAGTTCTTGACCCTTCAAAAAAAAAAAAACGAACCTTCCAGATAGCTACAAAATTGTGATTCATTAATCTACGGGCAAATGTGGTATTAACCCTTTGTTCACTTAACTACTGGCTCGGAAGTAGTAACTCCCAGAGGAACCTCGTGGCAAGCACCAGAGACCCTATATTATCTATTGGCAAAACTTCTTCCTAATTATGTATATATATACACATAGAATTGCAAGTGTTCCCATTGCTATCTGCTTGCCCATTCAGGGAAGTGTCTCTTAGCTTGGAGGACCTGGCTTACAGAAGACACTGCTCTGATACCATGAACCAAGCCTGGGACCTGCGGAAGTTGCTATGTATCAGGGATATTAAACTCAGTCTCCATGGGACAGTACTCAGATTCAATGAACATTTTAGGATTAACATGGAATCAATAAACACAGCATATATTTTATATACACACACAGTCTCCTTCGCTTCCATTGTTATTAGCGAAATCTTTGAACTGAGGGCTGAGTGGCTATGGAAAAGGGAATTCCCCTTCAGCAACTCAATGTTTCTAATAAAACATTACTAAACATGGCACAACAGCAGTTAAAAGAACTCAAGTGGAACATAACTATCACAACAAATACTACAAGGAAGTCTTTGCAATGACAGCTCGGTTCAATGAACCTAAACCATTATCCGGGCTGGATTTACAATTAGGCATGGTGGTCTTCAGCCCCTGGGCTAGGTTTAATATACAAAGCCATGCTGGGCCTCAAGGAGTATTAGGTAGAAAATATTTTGGCTCTCTAAAACACAGTACGGCCAATTATTATGATGCAGCTTGAAGCTGGTTCAAAGAATGAGATAAATGTTAAAACCGTGAGTCATGGCTGTGGATTATAGAGCAACACTTTCCACTTTGTAACTAGTACGAAATCCAGCCCAGTATTCAACATTTGTCCAATCGTTCATTAAGACTGTACTGGAAGATTTATGTGGAAAATCAAGTGTGTGTGAGAAAAATTCATGATCCAAGTAACTGCCATCACTACTCTTACACAATATGTCCTTGACAAACCTGGCCGCCACAAGACCTTTGTGTATTTTGCGTGATGTTACATGCCACCTTCACGAGTAACCCAGTAGTGAGAAAAACTTTTTCCAAATGCCACGAGAGCGGCAAATGAATAGATAGTGACACTGGGCTACCACTGTTACTCTCTAACACCTACTCACTTGTAGCAGTTCCACATCTAAATTACAGTATTTTTTCTTTCCTCGACATTGTCCATGAGAAACATTTGTGAACTGCTGTTACCCAGCAGAGATCATAGGTGTGTATATATATATATATATATATATATATATATATATATATATATATATATATATAGATAGATTTATAAATGAACATATCACATGCACAACCAATGTACTCTAACACTCTACTCTTCTGTAATGAAAATCACCAGCAAAAAAAACAGCTGGAGAGAAAACAAACAGGATTAGGTTCTCAAGTATTTAAACAAACAAGTAGAAAAACTGGACACACGGGAATTGGTTTGAATGGTCCATAAAGTCTTTAGGAAGCTACATATTCAGATATCATGAAGATTTGGATAAATACAATGAAATAACTTTTTTTCTTTCATAAATCCTTTGTGCCTTTTTATACTGATAAAAGTTCCATACGAGATAATAATTTACAGTTTTGTTTTTTTTAAGAAATTAGTGCAAAATAAATTGGTTTAAAAGGAGAATGTCATTTACAGTCACATCAAAAAAGACAGTAAAATGAATCAGAAATTTTACATGGCTGGATTCTGTTACCTGTCCCAGTATAAAGTGCTTTTTTTTTTTATAATTATTTTGTTTTTATTAACTGGATGGTCTTACTACCCCAGAAATTCCTTGAAAAGTCAGTAATACATGCCCTCTTGGAATACCGGGTCACTACACATAACCCTATCTGCTCCATAAACTCCCATTGTCCCTTCTGGAGAAAATAATTTCCCCATTTCCATTACAGATAAAAAATACATCTCCATAGTAAAAACTGGCAGTCGTTTCTGTCCATTATTATTGAAAGGCAAGTTTAACTCCTGCAGGAGTAAGGAGTGTCTGTACAAGTAAGGCAACGTTCCCATATGCGGAGGAGAACTTAGAGATCCATACATCGGCTTTATTTTCCATTTAGAGCTTCCAGGTAAAGATTTTGGTTCCTCTTTGTTGTCTTGGGTTTCTCAATAGCCAATACACATTTACAGTATAAGAAATGACAGTGGTCCCTTATATTGTTGTGGTGTGGTCCACTTCTGTTTACTACTATTCATACACTGCTACTGTTCCATAGCAGAGGGCGGACAGTCTGCTTTCTACGCTTGCTTTATCTGTGAAGAGAATAGGCAGTGTTAGCTAGATATCCTCCAATAAAATTGCATGTTAAGTGTTCTCCTTAGGCATGTTTAGAACAGACACCTTTAAATATAAGTTATGCCCCAGTTTCACAATGTGACAATTCCCACCCCCTGGCATTCAGGGAATTTAATCAAAATTATTTTCCGTACTCACATTTGTGGACGTTTTCAATGTCTTCTGGGCTCTGCAGAATCTTCGTTAAGCCGTCCAGAAGCAGCGCTGCTTTGTGGTATCGATATGCAATATCTTCTGTCTGTTGGAACATCTCATCAAGAGCAGCAGACTGAACCTGCATCCAGATCATACAGCACAGTTAATACTCATATCTAACATAGTGATCTTTAGTGTCTAACATGTGGATTCCCTGTCAACACCAGATAAAGTTGGATTGTCTGGCAGGTTCACAGAGTAAGCCAAAAACAAAGTCACGTTATACTAAGTTGACTCAAATTCCAGAAGGGTGTAGTCCCAAAATTGCCCAGACTTTATCTAGAACGTACGAATGTATGCAAACTTCAACGATCTACGTAGCATGGTGCGATGAAACTCAAGTGGTATGGGTGCCGAGTAAACAAACTATTTCCTTTCTTACCATTTCCACTGCACAGTTATAGATGAGCTTCTCTGCTGTGACGCTGTTAATTTCATCGATTAATCGCTGCTTGTCTGAGAAGAAGCGGTTCAGCTGCTCAGTCAGCTTCTTGCACATGCTGATGCAGAATTTATACCTCTCGTTCATGTTCTTCACAACTGCAACACCAAACAGAAGTATGTGAGCCCAAAAGGTAGGCTTTTTCTTCATTTAGTGTCCCACCTATGTCCCTAATGACTTGGAAGTACGTCATATAATTATATGTGGGTATTGAATGACTACTTGTGAACAGAGTTATCGCTATGCATGGAATCGTTCACTTTCTCACCTTGCTTAACAGCGCTTGAAGGGGTCAGCTTTCCAGATTTGATTTGAGACTTAGCGAGTTGCAGTGACGATGCTAAAAACTGTGCAGCTTTCATGTACAGAACCAGCTGTTCCACCTGCCTGTGAGACAAACACATAGCTCGTTGGTATTCAAACAGTAGATACATGCCATGCACAAGAAGACAGCCTGGTGGAGGCCCTGTCACAATCAATACAGGAACTTATATTGAACTTGTATATATACACACACACATATTATATATATATATTAGGGCTGCAACTAATGATTATTTTAATAATCGATTAGTTGGCCGATTATTTTTTCGATTAATCGATTAATCGGATAAAAAAAACGCAATTTTTTTAAATTTAAAATAATGGAATTAAAAATGTACAATTTACCCTTTCATCTCTTTATTGCAATGGCCTCTCTCTCTCTATTCACCTTCTTATTTTACTGACATAATAATAAAAGCTACAAGAACCCAAACACGGTGTTTCTCAAACTAGGTTTTAATACAAAGTTATTAGTAAATATTAATTCATATGTTAACTATTTTTCATTTTTAATAAAAACTATGAGAAAAAAAGCCTTGTTTAAATTTTTTTTATTTACCGAACTGCCCCCGGTTATGCACATCAGACCCCCAGCTTGCCACTCTGCCCCCATATATGCCTTATACCTTTTATATGCCAGATTCCACTGTGCCCCCTGATATGCCATCGTGCCCCTGATATGCCTTATACTCCTTATATGCCAGTGATATGCAACTGAGCCCCCTGATAAACCTTTTACCCCCAGATGTTTTATGACCCCCTGATATGCCTAATATCGATATGCCTTATACCCCCTATATGCCCTGAAATTCATAATACCCCCATACACCACTATAACTCACCCATACACAACTTTGGCTCCTCCCCTCCCATACACAACCTCGGCTCCTCCCCCTCCCATACACCACTCTGGCTCCTCCCCCTCCCACACTCCACTCTGCCTCCTCCCCCTCCCATACTCCACTCTGCTTCCTCCCCCTCCCATACATCACTTTGGCTCCTCCCCCTCCCATACACCACTTTGCCTCCTCCCCCCTCCCATACTTCACTCTGCCTCCTCCCATCCTCCACTCTGCCTCCTCCCCCTCCCATACTCCACTCTGCCTCCTCCCCCCTCCCATACTCCACTCTGCCCCCCCCATACTCCACTCTGCCTCCTGTCAGCAACGGATCTTCACTAGACAAGGACTTTCACTGCAGCTTCATAGAAGCCACAGTGTAAGTGAAGTGCAGTAACGGAGGCTGTCTGTGCGATGCAGACACTCACAGGCTGACAGAGAATCATCCTCTCTATCAGCTGGTGGGGGTCTGCATCGCACAGACAGCCTCCGTTCCTGTCAGTAACGGAGCCGGGTAGAGAGGCAGAGTGGCGTATGGGAGGGGGAGGAGCCACAGTGGTGTATGGGAGGGTGGCTCCCATACACCCCTCTGACTCCTCCCCCCCTCCCATACACCGCTCTGCCTCTCTACCCGGCTCCGTTACTGACAGTAACGGAGGCTGTCTGTGCGATGCCAACGATTTTCATAATCGATTATTATCGATTTTATCGATTAGTTGTTTCAGCCCTAATATATATATATAAAACGCTGACTTTTAAAAACAGGAACACAAGAATGGTTGTCATGAAAACCAAACATTTAATTTTTACTCCATTTTACAATAGGTGGCATGACACAGCCATTCCCAGTATGTGATAAGTGAGCAAATATTAGAGGTGTTGCGAAGCTTTTACCGGAAAGACTATTCATGATAATATTTACTCCTATATTTAGACCTTGGACACTTACCCCCACTCTTTGCTCAGCTGGCTTATCTGATCCACCACAACACTCTCCTGAATCTGATAGAGAGACACAGCAGATGTGCCGAGATCAGATGTCCCTCCCCGCGTAGCAGTCAGCTCTAATACACACTCTGTGAACATCAGCATGAGGTTGAGGTGACGCAGAGTATCCGTGTGCTCTCTCTGTTATCACAACAAGACACGATTACTCTCAAGCCACTTCCGCAAAGTCAAAGTTTTAAGCCATATAAAGATGTGTTATCTAAATATAATGTCAATGAGCAGATAGGTAACTTTGTAATAAATGAGGCAAGGATTCTAACAAATACAGGAAATGCAATCTCCCAGTCTAATATGCTTATTTATTGCTGCTTCTACTTTACCTCCATCAGAGTTTCTTCAGGAAGTTCAGGGGCTTCAAACGTGATGAAGTCTTCGAGGCTGGGAGGCGACGTGCCATAAGACATGTACTTCAGACTTGGAGCTGCGTCTGCTCCAGGAGGCGAACAGCCCATGTGAATACAGGATGGGGATCCCATGTGTACACGTCCACTGGTGGAGCACAGAGATCCAGCAGAACTGTTTGATCCAACTGAAGGTAACAGACATTATAAGTCACACTGACAACAGCCATTAAAACATACATACAATATGGCACAGGTATCATTAAGCGCTGCGTAGATTGTCGGCGCTATATAAATAAAAGATAATACTAATAATAAAACTACAGAACTACGTAATTATTTTTTCTTGGCTTTAATAATATTATTTTAACTTAAAAAAAAGTCAGTTACAAGTCTGCCATTAACTTTTGCCAGAGCATAGTAGATATACCAATTTAGTTGAAGAATAGTTATCTTATGTATGGTTACGTTAATTTTACCCGTATTAAAATACTATAGACACACTTAGGTGTTAGATGCCATAGTCTGATTATGTCCTTTTTCATTTATAGCTGGCCACAAAGAGATACATGGGTTAAGTTATGATAGGTGGAAAAAAGTACACTTGAGAATTCTGTCCAATCTATGCTTTTGTGTGTATATATATATATATATATATATATATATATATATCATATATACGATGTGCTATTATATGCTAGACGGTTAGAGTGTGCCTTGAAATTTAGATTCCAAAGTGTACAGATAACTTATTTAGATTATTTCATAGACAGTTTAGGCTTTTCTAAATTGAAAGTTATTTCACTTATTATTTCTTAATGCGTCACACTCCCAACACCCTTGATTGGCCAGCGAAGTGGGGATTATATACTATTAACACAATTTAACCTAGCACTGAGAGGTCAGGAAAATCAGGGAGTAGCATTTTATTGGGAGACATATGTACTTAACCCTTTAATGATGGGTTGGGAAGATGAATTATTTAGGGAATAAGTTGATAAATGCTGGGCTTACCTGATGTGGTTCTGGTTCTCATCATCATGTGGCTGCAAGTAGGTGGGGTGGAGCTGTTAGGTGGGGAACCTACAGTAAACATCACTGCCCTGGTACCAATGGAGGGCACAGTCAGCGCTGATCCACCTGCCCCTGCAGGAACTGAGAAGATGTCTTACATTAAAATCTTGCATACCCTATGCAGTTTCAGTATTCTGGGGGTTTGGGGGAAGGGCATTAAGGTGCTATTGCATGACTCAATTTTGCATATACTGTTATGAGAAATGCATTAGAAGACACTGAATACAAAAAATATGAAATTACGCACTACAATTCTTCTATCAAGGCCATAAAATACACATGACTTCACATGACTTCTCCATTTTCTCCAGTGTAATATGTCATGTGTTGTTGTTCAACTGAGGTTGTATCTACCTAATTTTTAGACCTGCTAAGGAATAGATGATTGTTATGTCTTGATATGTAAAACCATAGAGTTCAAAGAGGGTGTACTTCCTTTATACTGCTTGCACATGTGTCGGTGTGTGAATATGGTGTGCTACCTGTATCCATGGGCCGCTCCGAATTCAGGCTGTCTGTGCTGCCCTGGTAATGCTGATATCCGAGAGTAGCTCTCCCTGTCTGATCCGACAGCTTCCCAGCACTTACAGACCTGAAAGGGAAACCACAGTTTACCAACTGGAACTTACTGCATCATCTCCTTCTCCTGGCACTGGCCGTATTTCAGAATTTATTGGTTTTGTAAAAAAACAGCAAGTTATAGGTGAAACATCTCACCTTTAAGTTTCACCTGCAAGAAGTGCTGATATTACCATGTGTAATGCAATATTTAAAATCGCAGGGTTTTAGTCTATGAGATCACATACTTTATCTCATGAGGCAGAGGTCATTGTTATCAGAGCTTTAAATATGATATAGGCTTATCACATACTAATAGGCAACATCGATATCCAGTCATACAAGCAGCATTACCAACCATCTCCACTAGGGAGCAGTATAACCACGTTATGTGCATCCTTGGTATCCATTAAGGTCACAAACATTTCACAGTATACCAATAAAAAAAAGCTATAGCAGGCTTACAAATTGAGAGAGCATAGTAACAAACATGTTACTTTGCGTAAGGGAACGCATACAATTTGCAACAACATTTGTATGTGACAATGCTGGAAACTAACTTAAATTATATACATGGCAAATGCAATTTATGATATACATTTAGGCAATTTCAGTATTACTTTGGTTCTGAAAATATGCAACACTGGGTTTTCTTTGCAAATCAGGACTGCACTCGTCCTTATCCACGTGGTCCGATACTTTTGCACGAATCATCCAGCAATGAAGGGCTTAACTAGACAAACACTTTGCTTTGTTAAAGCTCCACAGAGTTTTCAGGTACATCAAACCAGTTCTCTCCACACATAAAGATAGTTGCACAGAGCATGTATAGTAGAACAGTCCTGTCTAGCTTTCACACAATCTCACCTTCCAAAAGTAGTCTTGCTGTGCTCTGAACTGCCCTGCTTTTCAGCAGTGTGCATGTAGTGGTAATGGGAGAAGTCTCTTGGGTCAGGTAAGTCTTTAGCCTGCGCAGGAGTGTCAGTGGGGCCTTGACGAGAGGCCAGAGCGAGCAGGTTTGACGATGCCTGTGTTTTCGGGATCTTGAATGGAGCGGTTGCCTGGAAATTCAATATAATTAGACGTGAGATTACTCAAAGGGGATTTCTATATAATTCATTACCATCTGGATGTAGCCACAGATGGGCAGTTTGGCAGGAGGCCACTGTGCTAGGGTTATCCTCCAACGTATATTCCAAAATAGATTTAATTATTCTAGAATGCATCAAACTGTGACTGGTTTCTTTTGTCCTTTGTGCTGGGCTTAGGGTTAAACCCAATGGTCCTAGTGCCACTGCTACAGTGGCTTGGAACGGCAGGGATGCCAGCACCAGGATTTGCAGCTTGCTAGCTTTAATTCAATAAACAGTCACAACTTTTTACCATATTCCTTTGTGTAACGTAAGGAAAATTAATCTTATTAAACTTGTTCGTAGTATAGCATTAATACAATCAATGTATTGTTGGTTTTCGTACTGACAAGACTTTAATATTTAAGCATTCGTAGCAAAATCACACCGAGAAACTAGTAATCGGGTACCAACCAACACCTTACTGTACTATGATCTTAAAGACAAGAAAAACAGTTACCTTAGTCGGCGATCCAATAATAGTGGGGAGCGGGGATTTATATAGCCATTCTGAGCTCCTGGGTGATGATCCCATGTGCTTTGTAGGAGAAGCTCCAAGGCTGACAGGCCTTGTTGGCTGTGGAGAATGGCTGAAGCCATGGCCTGCGTACGAGGGACACACCGGATCGGAGTGTTGCTTTCGCAACTTCTGCTTGTTCTGGTAGATATCAGTGAGTGTAGGGGAGCTCTGCAACCTGCCTCCCAGCAAAAACTGTGGGGACTGGGACTGCGGCACTGGGGAACCTGCAAACAGTTCAGTAGGTTACAGAAAAACAGATGGATCCTGATGGTAATTCAATTTAACCTTTTACAGTAGTGTGAGCAAAAAAAAAAGAAATCTAAAAGGACTACACAGAAAACAAAACTAATTAAAGCTACCTACCTGAGGAATTTCTGCTCCTGGATTCATGTCCTTGAGCATGTCCACAACAACAGTGTCCAAGCTGCTCTGGGATGACACCAACTGTAGAACAAGCCAGGAAGACACAGTAAGGCAAATGTACCAGAATCAAAGGCAGTATTCATATTTGTGTGTGTGTTTGTCACTGTGTTCAATTCAATGCCGATTGCTATTATTTGGTTTATACAGCGGGATTCAATCTGTGGACCTTGCGCATTCACCAAATTAAATGGCACATAATGGGTAGAAATCAAGATAGACTGACAGGGAATTATGCTATAGATTAGAACCAGAGATAAATCTATTGACCCTATCCTCTCCCCAGTGTATATTTGGCCCCAGTACTAGATAGTTATTTGCAATAAAATCAGCTTCTGCCCTATTGTGTTTTATGTAGTTACCTAGTGGTGAAGGAGAGTATGGGCGCGAGGATCCGGTGGATAAACGTCGTCCAATGGCCTGCACCACTTCTGCTGAGCTGGGAGAGCCGGAACCAACCTTTAAAAATCCCATAGGACTAGTATTGGAGCGCCTTACTGCACCAGATCTGCTGGAGAAAAATCAATGAAAGGAGCGTGACTTATTGAAGACAATACCCTTATGGGTAAAAAAAAAAAAGTTAAAAAAGTAAAAATATTTTAAACATATAGTTTCTAAAACAGAGATAGGATACATGCTTTAACGCTGACATGTTCAGCTCTTTTTAATTAATTTTATCTGCATAAATAATGACAGGTTAATAACAATTACACAACAACTATTATTCTAAAGGCAGTTCAGATGTACAGTGTACAACTTAAAAGCACCTCCTAGTATGATTTAAGCAAAACATGAATATGTACAATGAACATGCTGATGGTAGGGTTTTTTTGTTTTCACGCTTTTGCGTGTTGAACTGGTGTCCTCAGTATTAGACATGTGGGTACAAAATGTCCACATATTTCTATTGCATCACATAACACACATCAGATGACTAATATGTGGACAAAGAAGCCTGATGGAACATGAGACAGGAAATGGCGATTAGATTTTCAGGTACGATGATGCTTATGTTCAGGTAACTAACTAAAACATTCATGACATGCCACTGATTAAACTCACCATGCAAGTAGTCTATTAGTTATCTGATATTACATAACACTTCTATTAACTTACCTGGGGGAGGCATGAGGATTAGATGTTGGGCTGGCAGTGGATGACAGATTCTGCTCAATGCGTTGATAATTTCGCAGCTGCGTCGGGACAGGAATTGGCGCGCTCTCGCTACGTGGCGACACCTGTGGCTGACTCGGTCTGAAGTCAAACGGCACAAAGAAAGGGAATAGATCCCCGTATAAATGTCTCTGTGTTATCTGAACCATCGTACTGCTGAACAAGGCAAAATAGAATGTACGCTTCACTTGAGTGCCCAGCTAATGGCTCGAAAATCTATTGTTGCTGCTCTGAATCCCAGAAATCCATTAGTTTCAGCGGCAGTAACAGTTCCCTGCCGTGTCTTTCCAGCAGTACAGAGAAATCTGTGCTTTCATGCACTGAGCTTACAGATCAGCGGGACCAAGTCCCTCCCTGCCAGCCTCGGCCATAAACTGCATTTCAAAACAAAGCAATTCTAGGAAACTCGGCAGCCAGCGAGAACAGGAAGTACAAATGGAGTTCAGAGCAGCTGCGCTGTTTACATCAATTTGACCGTACACGGCAGATTCAATATAAAAGCACACTAGGCAAGTCTAGCACAAGAGTACAAAACATTCTCTCATAAAATTCCACTTGTTTTCAGAAAGGTAATAAAAAAAAAACACTCCACAAGAGGTGGGCAGGTTCTTGATCTAATTATTACTAGATTGTCCATTTCCAAGAATCTGAGGACACATGCTTTTTATCCAGTGGAAACATGAAAAAAAAAAACACACAAAGAATGCTGGGTGTAGATTACTATACACAAGCTTATTAAAACGTTCAACACACTTGGAAAGCTGCCATATGTTGGCCCCCTATTCAAACAAAACACAATGCCAGTGTCCAGTAAAACAAAACGTAGCATTAAAGAAACACCATTTTTGGTACTGTTAAATATCACTGTTAGGCTGTTGCCATAGAAGCAGCAAAAAACAAAACAAAACCTTCTCTAAACCTTCTGAGGACAGAATAAAAGTTACAGATCTGCTTACGCTGGACGGCACAATGCTGTGTCTAAGTGGAACGTCTCTTTAGGTAGTAATGTGTCAAATGCATGGGCAGCTCCTTCTAAGGTCCACTGCTCATAATAATTTGATATGATTCTTATAAATACTACCGACTATATGCTTGGCTGGACATGCTGGAAACAGTCATGGGACCAAAAACAGGGGTTTGAGCCAGGCTTGTAGTTCTCTTATAACAAGCAGGGGCCGAGCCAACGGCAGGCATCGCTATAATTCTTCTATACCAACTGAAAACCTTGTTTTTTGAGGGCCATCCTGGTTTCTGTTATATCTCTATAGAAATATCATCATACAATCCATCTGTTTGGGGTGTCTGAATGGAGGTAGCTGATCTGTTTTTTAGGGCACATCAAGTAAAACTTGATCATTAGCTTTTGTTTACGTAGCGCCAACAATTTACATATCACTTCCAACGGTACTGTGCAAAAGTTTTAGGCAGGTTTGATGAAATGCTGTAACTTAAGAATGCTTTCAAAAGTTCAATAGTGAGTGAACAGAAGAAAAATCTAAAACAATGCTTGGTGTGACCACACTTTGCCTTCAAAACAGCATCAGTTAAAAGTCAGGGATTGATAACTTGGCCTAAAGGGTTATTTTTACTTTGTTTCGTAACCGCATGCTCCGTGGCACACCTTGCCTATTTAAGGAAGGCCAGGTGATATTTATGGACTGTGGTTTGAAGACTGTGGTTGGCAGCAAATACTAAATCAATCAGATAGAAACCACTGCTGTTTAAGATGTAGGCACATATTAAGACTTAGCTCAAGGAATCATAACCACTCTTGAACACCTGGGAGCCATTTATCTTCCAGCTTAATAAAGGAGTCAGCCTATCTTCAGAAAAAATGCTTATGACCCACATGGATTAATAATTGCACACTTTGTTGGTCTGATTGATTCCTAAATCATTAATTTAAAGAAACGGTGCCATCAAAGTAAAATATTATTTATCTGTATATTTTTAGGTCTTATGTGAAAGTAGAATATGCAGATAGTTATACTTTAGTTTTATATTTGCAGTAAATTCAAAGATAATATTACTAATAGTATCTCTTTAAGGCAAAAACCGGAGCTAATACATAATTTAGCACTTTCATTGGCTAACTGCCATATAATGGACTGCAAGCTTTCAAGACTATCTAGGTCTCTTCTTCATGACTTAGATGGTCTTGAAAGCTTGCAATCCATTATACGTCAGTTAGCCAATAAAGGTATCATCTTTATAAAATTAGCTTTCTCTCTTTTCTATGGCAAATACGGTACAACTCTACACCTTAAAACACCACTGTGTATGAAAACAAGCTAGTCTGCAGTGCTGAGTACGGCTTGACTAGAGTAGGCAGGTAGAACCAGATGAAATTCCCCCCATTTAGGAACTATGATGCCGACGAGCGTGGCTTGCCTTGATAAACCGATCCTAGGGTCTGACTAGGTCCAGGCTTAGTTTATGCTGTGCCACTAATCAGTTCACCCACCTCTATCACCAATCATTGCTGGTAGGACAAGGAAAACCTATAAACAAAGACTCCAAACTCGTGACACAACACACCTGGTTGGCACTGTTGAAGAACCACATCGTGAGGATGAAGGTTTCTGTGCATTGCCCGAGCCACCAGATGTGTTTAATGGCGATTGTCTGTAGTAGGAAGAAAAAGAAAAGACATACAACATAAAAACACAATTTCAGGAAATAGAAAGCAAGGTAAAAAAAAAAAAAAAAAAGCTCAAAAAATATTACAAAAGCATTCACCTTATTCCACACTGCTCCCATATTATTCCGCATAACAAACTATAGTGACAAAAATCCATTGTTATGCCAAGAGTCTGAACATATGAAGCAGTCTTCTTGTTGACAAAGATTTATACTCTAATATCAAATGGATAACAGACCTACAGTCATTAGATGAAGACTTTATGTACACTCTAGACAGATGAGCAGAGGACCTCGAAAAATGAAACAAATAGACATCGCTTCGTATAACAGACGCTGTCTCTCACTGCACTGCCTGCAGATAATGCATGTAGTGGCGCTGGTAATTAAAGGAGAGCAGAGCATTGTAACTTACCCTCCGCACATCAAGAAGTCGCTAGATGCTCTCCGCCCAGCCGCCCCTGTAGGCAGATCATCTGCAGAGCAAGAAGATATTTTCACTAAGACACAGCAACCAACCATAATGGAGAAGTGTATACACCACTATCATCGAGCACAAAGGAACCTGTAATGGATCTACAAAGCATCAGCTTGTCAATAGCAATTAAGAGCTATTTTAAAGTGCTATAGCCATGCTGTGCTTTTTTACAGTCCGATTAATGTCCTCGTGAGAATGGAGCAGATCTGTACACAACAGCTTTGAAAGGACACTTTATATAATGCTTTGTATGCTGTCCAGGGAACTCGGTGCAACATTAATTAATACTATGTGAACTTGAAACCTCTTAATTGATCACTGTGTTCAAATCATGCACATTAGCAGGACTGTGGGAGTGTAGAGTTTTTCTGATGACAAACTGAACATTAGAAAATAAAAAGCAAAGAGAAGCTAAGAAATGGAATTTTCTTCAACTGGTTATTTTCAACAGTTTAGATCTTCATTGATAACAATTTAGCACTGTTGCATTTTCAAATGCAGATGTATATGTTATTCTGCTGGAATCATCGTAATCCTCCACTGGTTTTATATGCTCAGTCTACTTAACCCCTTTCAATTTAAAGCTCAGCTTTCACAGTAACAGCTTTTAGTAAAATTGCATTCTTTCATTAAAACTACCTTCAGTTAGTGTTTTTTCTTGTATATCGAGAGTAAATGGAGATATTTAAAGATCATGTCTGCGGCTTAGAGTGGCAGGGACACCAATTACCTGTCCTTTGTATTCTCACCCTTCTCCTCATCCTCCCTTACAAAGAATGTCCAAACCAACCAACAAGTAATAAGGCAGAAATGACTTAATCAAGCAAATAAATAAGGTATTAAAAGACAGAAGGGTTTTTTTTTTTAATAAATATATATTCAACCAACATATTTGTGTGTGTATATATATATATATATATATAGCTGTAGAATGTAGGATTTAGCAAAACTAACAGATCTTGTGGCTCATTAGTCATTGCTCATAAACCACTCAAGCAATGGAAGCCAACATCATTGTAATGGTTTAATTTACGCGCAATAACACAAACTACCTTAGGGGATGTGTTTTATAATATGCAGTTACTGTCATTGGTGCATTATGCTAATTTTCCATGCAGAATCTGTACATATAAATAGACCAATTGGAGGAGACACTGTTACCAAGGTAATCAGGCTCGAGTCTCAACTTATTTTGGGGTATTATTACCCTTTCAAACTATTAAAAAAAAAAAGACCTTTTTGTATGCAACGGCACTGAAGTGTTAACGATTTAAAGTTTTTGTTATTATTTCATCTGTTTCTTTTCTTTGCCATGTTCATATTCTTGTTGTGCAACTACAAAGAGCAGCATTTATACTGGGGAACTGCTCCCGACAATAACATTATTCACAACTGCTTTACGTATCAAGCAACAGGGACTGCTCCATAATCAAGGCTGGCAGCACCAGCAAGTACAGTATTTATAAATAAATAAATAAAAAAGGAAAGTGGACTAAGTAGTGTTAAAACTGCATTAGTATATACAAAATGGTCAGTATGTCTAAGACTTCTGCTTTACTTGTTTTAAAACACAGAGTGAGATCTTACAGGAGTGGTCAGAAGACAAATTGTGGGGAACGAGGACAAAGTCATCAATATCCCCAGAAGAGTTCTTGCTGCTGGTGCTGGCTGAGTCTTTGGACACTTGCAGGTAATTTGGAGGAGCCAGTGGAGGGGAAGAAAGGTTTTCCTCCTGGACATGCTGCATGTCTGGTAGAGACTGAAACAAGAAGACAATGGAAGTCAATCACCAGAGGGCTAGCTAGAGAAAGTTGTTTAATCGCTTAATGGAAAGTGCACATGCCCTTCAAAGAGATAGATCAGTGTAAATCTCACTCTCTATACAATACAGCTATCATTCTTCATATTCTTCTTTTAGTCCTCTAATTTCTCTCCAACCTTTTTTTTACTTGACATCTAAAATCCAAATTATTTTTCGGTAATTACGTTTCTTTCATATCTATGCCTTGTTCTGTTGCTGTCTGATTTTCATTTGCACTCCCCCCCTCCATCTTACAGCCACCTTATTTTTCAATTTTTTTTTGCATTTATTTCACTTCTGATAACAGCGGGAAGCCAGTCCACTAATTGGCTTCTAACCTATCAAGGCATAGACACCTAAATTACCCAGCCATGTTGTTAGTGCAGGCAAACCAGCAGGAGTGAGTACATGAAATGCCTTCATTTGAAGGCATTTATTACTATAATAGATAGAACGTAAAAAAAAAATTCAACAATGTATTTTTCACATTTTTCGCAACGCTTACTACAGGAGCAATGTAAACTTACACAGCTATGTTTCTCCCTGCGGAGCAAGCGGATATTTTATTAGGAAAAGCAGAGCCAGGCGTTTTAACATAGCCAGCAGCTGCGGGTAGAAATCATTTTTCCTTTGATGCCAAATGGCCGTTGGCATCAAAGGAAAAAGATAGATCGATGAGCAGTGAGAAATGCATAGAATTATGCCATCTCATTCAGGAGAGATGCTAAAGGGTTGATATAGAGCTAGATAACAACCCTGGCCAACACAAACGTTACCTGGCCACAAGGAGAACTTACTTGGTGCAACATGACAAATTCACCTATTGCCGAGCTACACATAAATTTCAACTAGATTACTAGGTTTGGCTGGAACTCCCTGAACATCCAGGAAAGGAATGTTGCTACTGGCCTAAGCTGAATTTTTAAACTTTGGATTGACCCTCCTGGTGGATAATGCCAAGTTACGTGGCTCAGCTCAGAGGAAACGAAGCCTTGTTCGTGTCAGTGAAGCTGATTTCTACACACCACTGCAGAATGGACACATTATGGCAAGATCTGCTTGCAGAGGTTACAATATTGTGTGCCATTATGTGGAACCAGTAACTTTATATATAAAGCAGCATGGATTTCTAAATTATTTAGGTATAAACTGTGCATCAACACTACGGCTCGCAATGCAACTGCTGTCTGTCTTTCAGCTACAGTACAGGACTACACAAACCTTTGTAAACTTTCAATAAGTTCAATACTGAAACACGTGTTTGATTCTGAAACTACTGGCTACGCAAGCAAGAAAAACAATTGCACACTTACAGGAGGCGAGGCGTAACGACAAGATGGAGAGCTTCCACAGGAGCTGCCGGAAATGCTTGACCCAGAGTATGTAGGCACCGGGACAGGACATGCTGAGGAGACACATCACAGATGTGTATTTAGATTCAATTGAGCAATGAGGGCTACTACACTGATGACCCCTTCATGATAAGGACACCTTCACCACACAGATATTCAATATTTTGATCATCTTAGTGTCACTTTTTGCTTGCATATATTCTTTTGTGCTAATCTCTTGTCAGGGAGTGGGAAGCAATGCTAGAGATCCCACAGACCATGGGCATCACCTCTTCTGGAGGATAACCCCAAGTAATGTTGCTGATGACATTATCAGAGAGGATTCAACCTCTATCTTTATAACACACACGCAATTGTAAGCCAATGTGAGGCCTGCCAAACAATTACACAACCCCTGCTTTACACAAATGTGAGATCTGGAACCAGGAATTAACCAACATGGTTAACATCAAAATAACATGTATTAGAGAAGGGGTTCTCAAACTAAGGCCCTCCAGCTGCTGCAGGACTACATCTCCCATACTCCTCAGCCAGCCCCTTAGCTGAAGGAGCATTATGGGAGATGTAGTCCTGCAGCAGCTGGAGGGCCGCAGTTTGAGAACCCCTGTATTAGAGCCTGCAGGTGAGAATATATAATGATTCCTAGTGGCAAAGTTATGGAAAATTTACTGGGAAATCAAAAGTGAAAAAAAGAGGACTGACGGGTATTGCAAGAAACCTTCATGACCATTTTAGCATTTGTAAACAAAGTAATAACTTTTAATAAAATAAATACAATTACGCACTTCTGAATTGGCAATATTCAGTGAGATCAAGAACGTCCATCAGTAAAGCAAAATCTCTTTTTTAAATAAAACACTATTTAAGATGTTCCACTAAAACTGCAATCTGATTGAGTCTTAAGAAGAGATCGCAGAGGTCCTGAAAGTTTATCTAACTTTACATAAAGTTACAATAAAAGGTGTCAACTTCATTAACTATTTTCTCATGGGCTAATATGGCTAAATTCCTTTTTCATTAATTCTGCAGAGTGTGTTGATGTAAACAAGACCTCATTACAATATAGGCTGTGCAAAAAATCTAACTAGCTTCCTTTTAAAAGACTAGTCAAATCTAGAGAGTGTGATTATCTCAAACGATACCATCGTGACAATCAGGTAACAGACACTAACCAAGGTCAGTTTTGGCTCAGAGCCACACAGACTATTCCAACAGATCTAAATAACAAGCCTATTTAGAAAAGAAAATATTAATAGGATCCGTATTTGGTAACAAGGCATACACAGTGTTTACATTTAATATATCAGTGGCAGAATACACTGAGGGTTACTTACATTTTTTGACTGTAGACACCTGGTCGAGAAACGGGTGATTAAAGAATCCCTCTGCAAAAATAAATAAATCAAGTTTCATGAGAACTGTGTAGATAACACGACTGTAAACCACATGAAGAAATCCCCCTCAATATATAGGTATTTGTTTTTTCTTATAATAGCAAAGCTGGTAAAATGATAATTTAAACTTTTTTTTTTTTTTTTTTTTTAAACGTATTATGCAGAACCTTAAAAAGCACACACAACTTAATATTCTTGGCTCACTGGACAATGGAATAGAACCCAAGGCCTCGGTGAGGATTCTTGGACTTGTACCTGCTTGTTACCACTGGTCTAAAGCACTGTCTGCAGTCTTGATAATGATTCATATATGTAACACGCTGCCTTTAATGGCAAGTGTTCTGGGTATATCACAAACTATACTAGTATTTTCTCTCTCTCTCTTTTTTTTTCTTCCTACCGAGAGCAAAGTATTTTTGGTGCTGTAAACACAATAACCTCTGTCATATGCTGGCATAATGACAAGCTTCCTAATAATTAGCTCCATAGGACGGTGCCAGAATGAGTGAGGTGTATGATTGCTGCCTGCTCACCTCTCTCATGCTATGAGGAGACAGAATTGCAACACCAGCTGCGTTGATTAGCTGGCTCCGCCTCCGATCTCCTGATCGGACAATAAAGCCTTGGGAACAGAACGTTCTCACGGGGATAAAAGCTTTCATTTTAAAACCTTGGAAATGTGACAGTGCAAAAATAACACCTTAGTCGAAAACGTGCATCCACATTACACAGAGATACTCAACGGATGTGAATGTATCAGACGATATGGACCTATAGTCAAGCCTTTTAAGCTAATTTTCACCCATTTTTTTCTTTTTGAATGCGTGTGCTTTAACTGCTTGCAATAAATACTGTGAGCCTAAACCTTATTAAGCTAAGCAAATCCAAAAACCATGGTTGTTTTGATGTTTAGGTTGACCCATTTAAAGAAACTAATGAGATGATTTCCCCATGTAACATCTCCAGATTAATGCAGCCAGTAAAAAGCATGATAGCCCATATGTATCTGTGGTATAGGAATCGCAAATCTTGATTGGAAAATTCAACGTTTTCAAGGTAGATTATCTAAAATCAATTCTCAGTCCATCGTGGGACAGATATATAACAGAGCTGTCAATACATTGTAATGTGACTTCCAGTAACACACAACGGCCACATTATGCAAGCTGGTGGTATTGACCAGAAAAGCAGACTTAACATATACATGCATTATATTAAATCATATTAGTATATGTAAGCAAACAGCTCTGATACCAGCGCAGCTTCAACACAATGGTTGATGACTAAACTCTGTGTCCTAGTAATAAAAGAGTTCTATGATTCAAGCAAGTCATAAAAAGCATGACTGCCATTCATAGGAAGACCCAATCTCAAGGGTGAATGAAGAAAATTCTCAGTGTCGGACTTTTATCATAATAGCTTTAAGTTTATATGTTATTGGCATCGGCAAATATCTTATATTTGAGATATTTTAACATTTCTTGAATAATTCTAGGTAGCGAGATAATGGTTGCTTTGCCACCATACAATTGTAAAATGTTCATTAAATACTGGTACTATTTGTTTCTCTTTGGGCAGTTTTCTTATTCCCCTGGTTTCTACACCCATAACAGTTCCTAACACTAAAATAGATCAATCTCAGGGTGAAATCTGTGTAGACGTGTTCATTGTATTGTGCCTTGACATAAACTACATAAAGCTGTAAATCTTCCTCGGGGACATATCAGCTCGATGCTTGTTTACGGAATATAAAATGCGTGAAACAAGATCAAAGCAATCCAACATGGAGACCTAAAATGCAGTGGGACTAAATAGTTCATAGAAAGCACAGGCATGATGAATAGATAAATTGATCAGAGCGCATTAGTTTTAATCATACATTGTGCAAGGTCAATTCTTGTATGAAATCCTAATGTGAATAAACACAATCTTAAAGCTCGATGTGCCTGAGACACTTTAATGTTTACAAAAGAGATCACTCGGGCACCTGCTTAAAGAATTTCTAGGATGCATCCAGACATATCAAACCAAACCTTAGTTCAGTAAGTAAGGGCACCCAAGAATTACAATTTTATCCACCACTCCCTCCACGCTCAAAAAAACCCGGGTTATGTATACAATATTATAGTCTAGGGCTATAAATGAAATATTTGGGCTAAATCGCAAGTTTGAGAGTTGCAAACAAGCTATCCATAATGCAACAGATATGCAGAAAGTGTGGATAATTTTTTGGCAACGTACTCAGACCGTTCACATTGGAAAACAATGAACTTTCGAATGGAAATTCTGTGTGCTGGAAAGGTCTCCAACCGAAGACAAATTATATCTTGACCGGAGCATGGCTTTCACTCCTATTTTAGCATTCCTGGCTCAGTGAAGACCTACTGACTTTTTAAATGGGCAATTACTAGACAATCTGACAAAGGGCTACAAAGAAGTGCTGAGAAGAAGTTTGCAGATTTGCCACCCTCCAGTAATCCATACTTCGTGAGCATGGACTAGTTGAGAATCAAAATATCTTAAACAAGAGGTTACAAATGATTATGTGACCTTCTGCAATGATCCAGTTATGGTCTGTCAGGGAAGGTTCTCTCTGTTATTGATAGAAAGGTGAGTAACAGTCTTTGGGGCAACTCAAGGCATACGTATATCTTCCTTTGTAAAAAGCCTTGATTGAATCAATCCATGAATCAGTGCAAATAACCTAAAAATAGTTTGAGGTAAAAAGCAGCCTACAAGCTAATTAGAAAACAATGTAGATTTTTTTTTTTATCATTTCCAGAGCCTGTTAAGGCAAGTGATAAATATTTTGGAAAAAAATAAAATTTCCATCGGTTATGAATGTCTGATTCAACACTTCAGCAAACTTTAATATACAGTGGGCGTCTTAGCTATTAAATATAATTTTATAAAACTTAAAATGTCAGGAAAGTGTGAAAACAGCAGCTCGAAAGGTAAAGCCGCGACATTTACGTCACGCAGGACCCACTCTTTTCACACCTACAGAGGTAACCTGCCAACTGAAATCAACACAGGCGGAAAACGCTTGAAAAATCAGAACAAGATGTTCTTTGCTTGTTGAGTGCCCACTGAACAGCAGTGCATGATGGGATTTTACGAAATAAAAATAACACTAATTACCATGCAAACTTTAAAAAGGAGAGAGGGCTGTATTGATAAGGACAGTATATAAGTGTTACAGTGGTAATCCCTGCATTTTGAGCAAAAATAAGTGCGTGTGGGAAGGAAAAACTGGTCTCTAAACAAAATACAAAATTGTATGTGTATATCTATATATATATATAATAGAGGTTGTAGCCGTATTAGTCCAGTGGTGTCAATATCAAATAACAGATGAAATAAGTATCTTGTGATTATACCTTTTTTTTATAATCATAAATCATAATAAATCACAATAAATAATATAATCATCTGTTATATATATCAAATGTTTTTTTTTCATTATTATTTATTTATTTTCCCTTCTGTTTCTGACAGAACAGATATTGGAAAAAAGTAAAGAAAACACTGTCCAGTTTTACGGCAATGCTCTTTTTAAAGGCATTCAACACTATTTGCACACTTGTAAGCAGCACATTTATAACTGCATTAAGCGAAAACATGAAAGCTATACATATATGCGACATACCAAAGTCCAGTCTGTCTTTTTGGTTTCTCTGAAGTAGACTTAACAGCAAGTCAGACAGATAAGCAGAAGTCTCTCGAGGAATGCTGAGGGGAAAAGCAAATGGAAAAGGTGTATTTTTTTGTGACTAAGGCAACAGACAATAAAAAAAGGGGACCAAAAATGAACTAAATCCTAATTTATAAACCATGTTGCACTGAAAAAATGGAACCCTCCCTTTTAAACTTCCAATGTAATTATTGAAAGTTAATACTTAGTGTGGGTTTCCCTCTTCACTGCGGGATATGATATACTGCAATGGCCGTCAGCCCACAAAGGGAAACGATTTCTTTTTTGCTATGAGGTATTTCTGAGGGAGTAATTATTTCAAGGATGAAGTCCAAACCTTGTTTACATGACAGTACTTAAAACAAAACTTGGGGAAAATACAGAACACATATTCACTAGTTTCCTATATGAAAGGTTGTCTATTATGAGGAGGGACATTTCATAAATAAAATAAAACCAAAACTGATAAGGGGCTCACCTTGGAACCAGATTTTTATTCTTTTCGTAAAACAGTCTTAAATCCTGAGGGCTATTGGCCTGCCAAAGGAAAATAATACACAGTTTACCATACATTTTAAAATCAGGGGACTACATACAAGTTAAATAACACAACCAGCATGCGGAAGCTGGCAACCCAAAAAATACACCATCGGGACATTTTTAGTTTTAGTATCTTACTGGGATTCGTCCACTGGTTCATTTTATACATATTTAAGAGTTAGGAATATTTTATCTCAAATAAACAAATGTTTGGGTTTTTTTGTGAAAAAGGGGAAAGCAACTATAATAGAGATAAAATGCAGAATGTCTTTAAAATGGTTTGGTCCATTTGAGGGAAAGACTTTGGGCTAACATATTCCCTCTACTGACAGTGTCACTGCCATCCTCATTCCATTGTTATTGTGTATCTCATTACATTACAAAACAGAATTACAAGTAAATGCAACGGTCATATTACATGATGAAAGAGAAAGGCATAGGAGTTTGCTAATAAGCCCCTGGCAGAAGTAAAACATAATATGTTTGCATTATACTAAGTGTCGAGGTCTTCCGCAGTAAAAAGGGTATTACTTAAGGGACACTCTGATTTTTACGGCAGAAACGATGACAGTTAACAGCCTTTTAGAATAACCAACATGTGCTTACCTGGAAAGGAGGCTTGCCAACCAGACATTGATAGATCACTGTCCCTATGCTCCACAGATCTGCCTTGGCATCATAGTGCTGTGACATGATCACTTCGGGAGCCTATGAGAATAACGTCATGAAAGCAGGGCAACTTTAAGTTACGAAAGCAGGTGAAAGCATAAAAAGAGCTACCAAACTGTCTTCTGAATAACCCAAAGTACATTGCTCAATGATGGGTTTTTTTTAGTAACCCCATGCTTCATGTGCTCGTAGAGGTTTCTATTCGAACTACCTGCAGTGTTTTTAGGTCTCCTCAACTTCCTGTGATCTGGCACAGGGTGGGAGGACATGAACTTGTGCATATGCAGAAGCACCATAAGGCCATAGCTATCTGCATGAGATTAGACGGGCCCTACCTAGAAAATAAACAAGCAGCATTTGTGAGTGAAAATCTAGGTGATCGTCCCTTTGTTTCACTACATGTAAGTTACTAGAAATATTAAACTGCCATTAATAAGTCATAGGTCCATTTTTAAATTTACACCGGAGACTAGGAAATGCAATTCCACAGATCATACTAGTTTTATCAATTGACGTTTATGTAGATGGATTTTCATAAAAAATGGAGAGAATGCAGGCATTTTTTTTTAAACAGGTACGGCTGGTCCATACAGTAAAAGCAGTATCTCATCATTCGTATACATTCACTTGTAAAGATGACCAATTTATGCTGTTATATCAGCCACAGTATAATCCCATGATTAAATACAATGTACTCTGATAAACAGTTATCAGTTATGAAATTACAGCATAATAAACTATTCTTAAAACTAAATTTCCTAATAATTTGATATATATATATATATATACATATATATATATATATGTACACACACACACATATATATATATATATATAAAATACACTTTGTAAGATGTCACAAGTTCAATAACTCCAGCTAAATGAGGAGGCCAACTAATCTTTGTGTGAAAATAAGCGGATTCTGGGAATGCAGCAGTGCATTCTGAGCTTCCTTATTAACACAGAACTGGCAGGTCATTCTGACCCTATTAAATACACAGCTCACTGTGACTTCTATCTCCGCAGCAGATCATAGCTCCTGCTCCCCAAAGAACATTTGCCTAAGGTTTTGTTATGAAGGTACATTTAAACACTAGGCAGACAAGGTTTAACAAATTAATCAGATTAGGAATGTAGCAATATTTCAGTGTATGTGATTATATACACTTATTTCATATCAGCGACTGCTTACGAGCACACTTGGGAACTCTGGGGGTTTTACTCCACTCTGAGGCAGGGGGGCAGCAGTTAACCATGCCCAATTCAGAGAATTCATTGCTCTTTAGGGTTTTCCCTGCCCCTCACAAGCCTGAGTCTCTCAGAGAGAGTTTGGGGAAATTCCTATGTATGCTTGTGAGCAAGAAAGAGAGATGGTTAATGAACACATCTCACTATGTTCGTTAGACGTGAGCAAATAGTCCAAAAATCATTTGGACACATTTTTCGGTTCAATTTTGGCCCATTCATTTTTGGATCCTTTTAGCTCCGGAAACTTAATTTGTTGTCCACATTTATCCTCACTCTCTCATGCTCTCTGAATGTCTCCCTACCTTCTCTGCTGAACATCCCTGTCTTGCAGCTCCACTGTTTCGCCCAAATGGTGGAGCTTCCGGTGCCCCACCCCAACCCCTTCAATCAGTGGAGAGGATGTCACCAGAAGCTCTGCCATTTTGGAGGTTCACACAAGGTGCTTCAGGTGACGTCCTCACTTCCGATATTCCCCTCAGGGGAAAGGATGTCACCGGAAGCCCAACCATTTTGGTCACACAGGGTTATATTAGAGCAAAATGAAGTCTCATGTGACGTCTTCTATCCCGACTCTCCAGATGGGTATGAAGAGGATAGAAGAAGAAGAAGATGAGAGACGCGGAAGCAGAAGTGGTCAATGGAGACATTCAGAGAGTGTGAGAGCTAAATTTCGACGAGCTTTTTGCTTTGTGCTGGGAATTTCCACTGTAGGACTTGCTAGTGGGATAAATGCTTTGGGAGCAGATAACTACCCCTTTGGTATTGCATTATCCAGTGGACTCACATGTTGTGCCTGATTCCAAGAAATCAAGGTAAGGACACATTAAATATTAAAAAAATAATAATCTATTCTGAAAAAGAAGAGTATTTCTACTCACCATGTACATAGGTGATCCGCATAATGTGGCAGCCATCATATTACTCTGTAAATATCGGGCAAAGCCAAAGTCGGCTATAAGGGAAAGACAAAATTTATATATCACTATGCATAAAAAATGTGTCTTGTTAAGCAATTTATTAGGACATGTTCCTCAAATCCTACAGTGTTGGCTTATATTAGGTCTGGTAATACACAGTCAGGACACTATTGAAGCTGAAACCTATAATTTAATTACGCCATTATGGTGTAACTTAATTTCTTCCTTTCAGTTTATTTCCCATAAAATAATTTCAGTATGATTAGAAAAAAAAATCCAAACGTTTAAACTCTGAAGATTATAAAGTTTGTATTTCACCTTCTTAATAGAAGCATATTGATAAAGATATGCAGGTTTCTATTTTTTTCAAGCCTAAGCAAGATGAGTAATGATATGTACTGCAACTATTAACGCCCTTTCCTATACATTTTTGTCTTCAATTAAAAGTGGCCCAGTCACCAAAATAAAACCAAAATTATGTTAAATCAAGAACACATAGACAAAAACCTGGTTACATTTGTTCTCAGATTATATATATATATATATATATATATATATATATTAGCATTGCCAAACGGGAGTGCAGACGTCCATGTAATTACAGGTAGTTTTGTATCAATTACAACAAATATTCATAACAGACCAAACTGTATGTATAGTAAAAAATATACATAGAAAATATATAGAAAAATACCCAACTGCATCCCAACTGAGGATACAGATACTTCTGACTTTTGGCTTACCGATTTTAATCCGGATGCCGCTAAATGCAGATTTCTTCCGAGAAGCGTAAGAGAGAAGGATGTTTTGTGGCTTCAGATCTCGGTGGATTATTCCCTTACTGTGCAGAACACGCATGGCCGCAGCAATCTGTTGTAGGAATACACGAATGGTGTCCTCACTCAACGTACCTTTGGCTGTTCATGGAAAAACATTAAATTAAGACACTGATTTTTAGAGGGTGATGATGATTTTATGAACATGGTCCAAATGTTAATTAATGTTAATACTAATATTAAAAACCAAATTTTGCACACAATCTTAATCCACATTTCTCAGGTTCTACAAGAAATGAAAATGTTTATTCTGAAAATATTTAGTACTTTAAAAAGTACAAAAATATTTTAAAACTGGTCCTGGCACTTTGAGGTTAGAAGATGATAAATCAAAAAGTAAAAAGTATAAACACAAAAGTATGTTGGATGCGCCATTGGGTACCACTGCACCTGGCGTTTGCATAATTTGCCCAATAGCCAGTCCATGCCTGGTCTGGGACAGAATATATATTGGTTTCTACTAACTGCTTGAATGAACCAGCCAGGCCCCTTACTGACACAATAGCAGTGCTAATTTTGGATTAACCATAAGACTTATGTATTCAGATTTGTAAAAATTTCTAATTTAATATAATTTGCATTTTTGTCAAGTCATACAAATCTCAGAAAAAAAGGCAACCCTCTCTCACAAAATGAACGAAAATGAACCAAACACATCTGTCTTTTCGTTTGAATTTGCCTAGAAGCTCCGTCATTTTGCCCAAAGATAACTTACTGTGGAGATGCAGACGAAAAAAGAGAGATGGAAGAAAAGAAGAAGAGGATGCTAGAGAAGCGCTGCTACGAGACACGGATGGAGTGGCCAGAGAAGGTAGGGAGACACTCAAAAAGCGTGAGAGTGAGTGAAGGAATGAATGTGTGAGAGAGAGAGTGAGCAAGTGAATACGGGCCTTGGACAACAAATTGAAATTCCATTTTTCATCCAAAACATGGGCACAATGCAGTCAGGCAGGTAAGGTTCTCCTGGCATCACACAAACCCAGACTCGCCCATCAGACTGCTAAACAGAGAAACAGAACTCGTTTCCACGAGTCCAGTGGCGGCGTGCTTTACACCACTCGATGCAACGTTTGACATTGTACTTGGTAATGTGAGGCTTGCATGCAGCTGCTTGGCCATAGAGCCCCATTCCATGAATATCCCGCTGCACAGTTTTTGTGCCGACATTAATGCCAGTGGAAGTTTGGAACTCTTCAGCCATGGAATCAGCAGAGCGTTGGCTACTTTTGCACACCAGACACCTCAGCACTCAGTGACCCCACTCTGTGACTTTATGTGGTCCTCCACTTTGTAGCGGAGATGCTGCTGTTCCTGAATCTTTTACACTTTCCAATAATACTACTTTAGTTGACCGAGGAATATTTAGCAGGGATGCAATTTCACAAAATGACTTATTGCAAAGGTGGCATCCTATCACAGTACCAAGCTTTAATTCACTGAGCTCTTCAGAACAACCCAAGTAGCCATAACCATCTTCAATGACAAACTATGCCTGGGATAAGCTGGAGACATTCTGACAATTTAGGCCTGCACTGTACACCAAATTACAAAGTGAAAAACTCCCACAACATATAATTAGGCATTAGGCTAGTAGCCACAAAATCAGATGTGACAATTCTACAATAAAATGGGGGCAGTATAATAGCGACAATAAAGCATGGTTCCTTTAAACAAATATTACAGAGGGGCCTAAATAATCTAAATTTCATGGTCTATGCTTATGGCCCCCTGCCGTAATGGTCATAACATCAGCTTCCTTCTCCCCCCTGGATGCTGTGTACCTGCCCTTACGCAGCGGTTGACTACTTTCACGCGCCACTAGTCTGACACCATGACACCATGGTTGCCAGCTCTCTTCTTTGTGTAACTGGGTCACATGAGGACAGACTCTTGGCTCAGAGCACTCGTATTAAAACCTCAGCCCGCATCCAGAACCCGGAACAATGAGAACATCTGAGGCAAAGTCTCATGGCAGAATTCGTGGATTTTGTCAACAAATTAAACACTCTCGGCTATACGCCAGCCAATCAAAGACAAACCTCAGTTCCCTGCAGCTGCAACTCTGTGGGGTATTTTCATAGTTCTTTAATATTCCAAGAAATCCCACGTGTAAGAGGACAGTTTTTTGGTTTAACAGCAAAACCATTAAAATGATTGGATCACTTGACTAAGTAAGGCTTCAAAACAGATTAATCGTATGGCAGCACAGGATTGGTTTTGTTCTGTTTATGTAATCTAAGTACCGTATTTGCTCGATTATAAGACAAGGTTTTTTTCAGAGCAAATGCTCTGAAAAATACCCCTCGTCTTATAATCGGGGTCGTCTTCTAATCAGACCTCAAATAGAGGTCTGATTAGGAGACTAAGATCCAGATCCCCCGCACCGCTGCAGGGGACCTGGATCCTCCTGTCGTCGCCCCCCCCCCCACACACACACTTACCGGTGCTTCCGGAGGTGAAGTTGGCAGCGGGGGTTTGTATGCGTCCGTCGCAAATACCTTCCCCGACTGTCAGAGATCAGAGTTCAAGAGTTCCTGATCTCTGACAGCCGGGGAAGGTATTTGCGACGGACGCATACAAACCCCCGCTGCCAACTCCACCTCCTTCCGGCTGCCGCGGAATGAGACGTCAACCCGCTGCCCCGGCAATACAGCAGGAAATTGGAAGCACCGGTAAGTAAGTAAGTGTGTGTGTGTGTGTGTGTGTGTGTGTGTGTGTGTGTGTGTGTGTGTGTGTGTGTAGGGCATTTCTGGAATGCCTTACACCCCTATATGCCACTCTGGCACTTAGGGGGTTAAAAGGCATATTATGGGGCAGAGTGGCATATAGGGAGGTATAAGGCATTTCAGGAGGCAGAGTGGCGTTAAGGGGGCATTTAATAGTGCACTCTGCCTCCTGAAATGCCTTATACCTCCCTATATGCCACTCTGCCCCATAATATGCCTTTTAACCCCCTAAATGCCAGAGTGGCATATAGGGGTATAAGGCATTTCTGGAGGCAGAGTGCTCTATACAATGCCTTTTAACTCCCTTAATGCCACTCTGCCTCCTGGAATGCCTTATACCTCCCTATATGCCACTCTGCCCCATAATATGCATTTTAACCCCCTAAATGCCAGAATGGGATATAGGGGTATAAGGCATTTCTGGAGGCAGAGTGGCACATAGGGGGTCAAAAGGCATACCATGGGGCACAGTGGCATATAGAGGGTTAAAAGGCATATCATGGGCCACAGTGCCATATTGGTGTGGCAAGCCTGGGGGCAGATGTGCGTAACTGGGGGACAGGTTGGAAAATACAAGAAATAAAAACAAAAAAAAAATATTTTTCTCAATCATAGCTTTTATTAAAAAAAATAGTTTACATGAATTAACATTTACTGGTAAAACTTTTTTCCTTTAGGGTCGTCTTATATTCAGGCTTTTTCTTTTTTTCCTAAGTTAATATTCAGATTTTGGGGGGTCGTCTTATAATCAGGGTCGTCTTATAATCGAGCAAATACGGTAAGTTTTATTTTACGGTGGTAGATAAATGTCTCCCATAAGAAGTGGCAGAGGCTAATACATTGAGAATTAAAACATGGTACAGACGAGACCAAGGACTTTATTAAGGTCTGAGTCTCTACATCACTTAAAATCAGCAGACGAGAAGGGCCGACATAATTTATCTATGTTCACTGAAGAGATATTAAACTTTGAGTTTAAAAGACAATATTCGCGATGTTGACAGGGCTTTTCTTATTATAGTTTGTTGTTTTATCTTCTAGTTAACTAAAGGAAAGAACATTGTGAAATAGCACGTATTTACATTATCTGGAAGGGGCTGGTATAAATAGGATTTTACAGTAAGCAGGACATCAATCAAATATTTACACTGTGATATCGTCTTGCCCGGTTTTGAAATAAACCATGTTTTTTCCATAGGAAGAGAACGCATGTACGTAAATAACTTGGTAAAATCATACAACCTCTTATTTGTCACAGCCAAGATATATATAAATAAATATTTTGTCTGTGGTTAATTTGGGTGTTTTGAAGAACACTTTGTAATTAGGCTCATATGTTATTAGCACGGATACCTACTGCTTATTCACGATTTGTATAGGATTTTACTAGTTACTATTACAAGGACGGTTTGGAAGTCGATTGCAGCACCAAAAAAAAAGCAATATGATTGATATTGCCTTATTATAATGTATATAAAACAGATAAACTATCGGTCTAGCAAATATAGCCACGTAGACCAAGAGATCTCTTCTTAATTTGGCTATTTTACAAATGCCCAATGGTTCTTTGTTATAGAAGGAAAAAGCAGTCTTGCCCTGTCTTCTACTTAGCATTACGTATCTGGGGCCTTGCAGTAAAATACTACAAAGGAAAAGAAAAATAAAGGGAGTGAAGATAAGCAGAGCAAATATATCCAGGGAGGATGATGTGTAAAAAAAAATATTCTAGGGCCTGCCAAAACTAGCTCCTTACCTATACTGCCAAAGCAGAGCATGCAGGAAGGCAATGCCAACAATGTAGTTTGCCTAAGACACTAGAAACCACAGGGCTGGCTTTGGATAGATTCATATACTTCGAGGTCACGGATGTATATGTGTTTCTTTAAATATGAGAAATAAGGGCTCTAATTAATTCGAGTGGGCTTGTGGCCAGATGAGATTTCAAAACTTTGTAAAGAAACTTATTCAAACACATTGCTCTTTTCACAGAAACGCTTATCTTGTTCTATCAGATTGTCTTCGTTATTGCACATATCACGTTCCCGCCTTACAAACTTGCATAAATAATCAAGGGTCAAACTGCTGTCCATGACATCATGAACATTCAGAGGAAAGGGAAGTTTATGAAAAACATTAGCGCTTCACGCCAAGCTTTACAGACACAGATAGTGAATAACGATTCGAGCTTAAAGAGCCATGTTTTTGGAGACACCATCTTCGTCACACAGATTTAATAACCAGAATGACTTGGCATATTTTGAGTGGAGCATTTTTAGATGTGCCAGGCAGTGACAACTTGCATGAAATGCGACTATACCATCAAATAGCAATTGGAAAAGGACCAGACACTACCACCCCGACACCACCAGCCCAAAACAAGTCTGCTAATCAGTTCTGATACTGGAGAGTTCCCACATTTTACACATCACCTGTCCAACATTTTGGGTCAGAACAAGTCAAAATACCAGTAGTACCATAGAGTTTATGCTAATGATGCCAGAGAGGGCCTGACAAGAACAGCCATGTAAGCCTTTTACATGACTGGTTTCCTCAGGCTTTCTTTTTAAAGCCTTCTGCAAAACACGGGGAGCACCATTCACTGCATGCTTTAATATAAAATTGAATTAAAGCTTTGGACTCCCAGGCATGACAAAGCAACAGCAGCACAGGGCAGCCAAGGAAATCTAATTGTGAATCCAAGGCTCCCATTACTGTTTTTAACAACAAGCAGGCACCTTTAAGCAGCAGTTTGCAGGGGGCATCAGAAAAGGCTTACAGTTAAACAAGTTACCTTGTAAATAGTCTGCCAGGTCCCCTCCATTGCAGTACTGTTGAAAAGAAAAACGTATGTTCATTAACTATTTTGACAATCTTTTTCAAAACTGCATATATGCTCCATGAAACTAAACAAGACTCCAAGATTTCCTGAAAAAGCGTATTGATTACATGATCATATGTGATTTTCCCCCAACACACGCTCTTACACATACTCTCACTCATACTTTCCGTCACTGTTTTCATAGATTATCTGCCAACCGCTTCTGTGTTCCTGTCTTCTTTCCTGCAGCTCCACTTCTTCTCTTTGTTCTTCTGTCTTCATCGACCACTCCCTGTGTCTTCTTTCTTCGTCTGTTTCTCTGTGAACTGGGCCCCTGGAGCACTTCTGCAAAAAGACAGAGCCCCAAGCACATCCTCTCTCTTACTCGATTGCAGAGGTGGTCCCTGTGGCTACACCCATTCGCAGAAGTACTCCAAGAGGCCAGAATAATGCAGACAGATTCGCGGAAATTCTCTCTCTCCTTCTCTGCATATCCATCTTCATTACTCTGGCCTCATTGAGTACTTTCCCAAAAGGGCGGAGAGGGTGTGCCCGATGGCTCCGCATTTTTGCACAATTGCTTTGGGAAGCCTGGTTCACAGAAATGCGGACAAAGAAAGAAGACACGGGGAGAAGCGGGTGAAGAAAGAAAAAAAAGAAGAGGCAAGAGTAGAAGCAGAGCTGCGGGAAATGACACGGACACGGAAATGGTCAGTGGAGAAGGTAGGGAGACATTAACAGAGCATAAGAGAGTGAATGACAGTGTGAGAGAGTGTAAGAAATGAGAACAAAAAGTGGTTGATTTTTTCCCCAACAAAATAAATGTTCAGGGCTTTTCTTTTCATTTCTATAAATCGAGCAAATACAGTAGTATTGCCCTTTCTCCCCATCCTGCACATCCTTGTTTTGTAGTCACCAGTTAGTGTAGCTGCCAACCATATGCAAAGACTGTCTGCCGCTGGCTCTGGGATATAGCTGTAGACTGCTCTTTATGCAAGAAGGCGGAGAATGAAAGTGCACTTATACTTGTTTACACAGAACTGAGACAATTCCAAACTTGTTTAAGACGCAGAAAAGTACTCTTAAACTTAAATCAAGTGATCTGCACACAAGTTCTCTGTTTACAAGTGAATGCAAAGAAATGCAATCTCCGAAAGTCTGCGTTACAGTCCATGTCGGACAAGTGATATGTTCTAAAAACAACCCCCGGCTCTGGGAGTCCCCAAAGCCTTAATGGATAATCCGGCTCTAGTACCGTGTATCTTGGACTGGATGATGCGTTCACAGTTATCTACTAGCAATGCAATTGCTGACGCATGCAGAACAGATGAAGTCTGTTTCAGATATGTTGTGTGTGTGTGTGTGTGTGTGTTCACATGCCTAGGGGCCCCGGGTCTTAATCTGGCACTGCATTCAATCATAAGGCATGCCTGGAATCCATTATTGTAACACGCTAGATCAAGTGCAGGAGCAGGATTCCTGATCTACACAATATTCATCACAGATTAAAAATGATATGCATTCATATGCAAGCAGAAAATATATAAGGTCATAATGTATCCATCGGCTATGGAAAACTTTAACTTTACTTTTGAATGATACATGTACATTAAGTCAATCTGGCAAACTGCCTACATTTTAGATTTCAAAATGAATTTCACACATGCCTACCTCCATGACCAGGAAGACGGAGTTGGGTAATTCCTGGAAAATAAGACCAGAAAGGAATTAGAAGTGAGATCCACAGAAGATAATAAACATGGAAGGGCTATCACCAATGCACTTGCTCAGAGTCATCATGTCAATACTTTAGCTTTGTGAATATGGGTGTGATTTACAAGCCTCCACCTCTACTGTACAACAAAACACTACTTTGATAACATTAATAAAGACAAATGTATTTATTTTACTGATTTTACTGTAGGCCCCCCATCACATATGAAATTACTTTATACATAATACATCAAATACATTTTAGAAAAGGACGCAAATGTGCCCCACATTTAAGAAAGCAGCTGGCGTAAGAAGTGAGCGTAGTGGGGCCATGCCTTCACCATAGGCACGGATCTGTCAACAACGGGGACTAGACATTCGGTGGTGGGGTTTATTAACTAAAGTGGAAGCCTGGAGATGAGTATGTGGTAGAATTTCAGTTTCAACTCTCCCACCACACTATCCATTATGCAGGACTAAATGCTAGAGGACCAACCAAGCCTTTCTTGCAGTTGTAACCTGATCAGGGACTTAAATAAATCTTATTGATTTAACTATGCAAGGTTGTTGTAGCCCTTCCTTAATCATAAGCAGTGAAATTATGGAGTTCCTCCAAAACCCTGCTTTTTGAGGAATAAGGAAAAAACAATGACATGTGACCTCAGATGTGACTGTCCCTTTAAATCTGACAAACAGGTTTTGTCGACGTAGAGAAACGGCTATTTGGATAATTCCCCCAAACAGGCTCTGATCACGGAGCAGTTATCTGACCAGTGACATTATATACAAAAGTACATGTTTGAGATATTTTCCTATTCTATTGTATTTATTATAAGGTTTCTCTCATAAAATTTTGGCAAACATAGGGTTTCTTCAGGGAGCAGACACAAAGAAGTGCATATGTGTTTTTCTTCTTAAACAACAGGAGCGGTGGTGACTTTTTGTTACTTATTATGTTCCGAGACACAAACTTTTTATAAAGCAGGCTAAACCACAGTGGGGTCCTGCACACCTTACCCTAAGGCAGAAGCACTCTGAGTACTCATACTTTAAAACTATGTTATATCCAACACACACATGCATTATGCGCCTCATTTCAAAAAGGGTCTACCTCAATATAGGTTGATTTAGAGGATGTCAACACATTCAGAGTGAACATATTCAGTGTCAGAGCTATTCTATAGCACACACAGGGTTAAGTTTGCAAGAGCACTAGTGAGTTCACACCTCGTGGCAAGTCAAAGTTCAAGTTCACTGATTGTTTTTCTGTGTATTGCTAGAATGTGAACTTCTAGGAATGTCAGCCTTCCTGACAGAGAGGCCCTCCAACTGCTTCCACGGCAGCTCCGGTTACACGAAAGCTTGTTTTGTTACTTTGGTGCAGCTGCAGGGACCTAGACCAGTCAGGAGACAGCTCCTGCACTTAATCATTAGGGCCAAACGTAAGAAGGGCAGTAATGTGAGATAAGCCCACTCGTCTAGAGTGTATAGCGTGAATGGGCACCTGTGGACTTAAGCCTAGCCCACATAAAGTCCATTTTCCAAAAAATCCAATGTTTTCCGTCTTATTTTCCTCCCCAACTAAAAGCAGTAAGCATTCAACTAGCATAAGTGCTACTGGCTACATCTCACGTGAGTGGAGCTTGTATTCGTTTCAGTGGGTTCACTATGTTGCAAGCACAGGAAGTGTACTTAAGTATGCTTCTTTACTTTCGCCTAATGCAAGCAAGAAAAAAACGCAAAATAAAACCAACACTAAACAGTGTCTCACTGCTTTATTTTTGTTTCTGCACTTTAAAAAAAAGTCAGGTGCAGTAGGAATTTCACATATTTAGCTCATTCGTCACAGCTGTCACAGAGGTTCTTATGATCTATGGGCTAGTTATTTGACATGTTTGTAGTTTCTAATTTTTACACGGAATAGTAAATGCACTGATCAATCTCATATACTGATCTCCTTGGGAGGAAATTACCCCAAAACACTGATTAATGCACTGCAATCCTCTTAGTAGGAATAATAAAGATTTTATGCCTCCAAAGTTACTAGGCACCCATCGTCAATAAAAAATAAAGAGATGTTCTTTCTAAAGCATTGCCCTTGACATTTAGAAAAAACACAGTGGCACCAGTTTGCCAGCAAATGACACATTATAAGGGCAGAAGGAGAACAAAGCAGACAAGCTGAAACAGCGTGCCGATGGAATAGGAAAAGAATGGGTGCCAAACGTAAAATGCCCCCACCAAATAGAGCAAGAGAAAGCAAAATAACCACACCGCTGGGTTCACTTAAAACTAAAGTCCTATGGAAAAGTACCGTATCTGCTCAATTATAAGATGACCATGATTATAAAACGACCCCCCAAAATTTGATTAATTTAGGGAAAAAAGAAAAAGCCTGAATATAAAAGACTACCCTATAGGAAATATGTTTTACTAGTAAATATTAATTCACATATAAACTATTTTTTCATATTTATTAAAACTATGAAAAATACTTTGTTTTATTTCCTTATATTTGCCACTCTGCCCAGTTATGCACATCTGCCACCCAGATATCCCTTATATCCCCTTATATGCCACTCTGCCCCCCAGAAATGCCTTATACCCCCCTATATGCCACTCTGCCTCCCTGATAAGACACTCTGCCCCAGATATGCCTTATACACCCATATATGCCACTCTGCCTCCCTGACATGCATTTTAACCCCCTATTTGCCACTTCCCCCAGATTTGCCTTATACCCCCTATATGCCACTCTGCCTTCCTGATATGCCTTTTAACCCCCTATATGCCACTCTGTCTCCAGAAAACCACTGCCCCGATTTAGCAGTGCATACCTTTACTTGTGACTCGTGCTTCAGACTCCCTGGTGTCTAGTGGGGCAGCCGGTGAAGGTCTGTGCTATGCAGACCCCTGCTGCTGGTGGTCAATACTTCTGCCGCGGCTTCTATGACTGAGGGCCGGCATCACATGACCTTCCGGTGCTCCACCATAGAAGCCCCGGCGGAAGTGCCGGCAGCAGCGGAGGTTGTTTGTGCGCATCCTGCAGCAGGTGAAGGTTTGCGGGATGCACACAGAAAACCTCCACAACTGACAGCACTTCTATGGTGGAGCACCGGAAGGTCATGTGATGCCGGCGCTCCGTCATAGAAGCCCCCACAGGAAGTGCCGGTGGCAGGAGCAGAGGCTGCCAGAGAGGAGGATCCAGGTCCCCTACAGCACTGAGGGGGATCTGGATCTTAGTCTTGTAGTCAGACCTCTATTTGAGGTCTGATTAGAAGACGTCCTAGAATACAAGACAAGGGGTATTTTTCCAGAGCATCTGCTCTGAAAAAAACCTTGCCTTATAATCGAGCAAATACGGTAGTTTTTCTGGGAGTATAATGTGAATTGTTACGTTATATACTGTTTGTTATGTCCTGTCTACCCATTGTACATGGAATACGATGGTGCTATATATAACAATACATAATAATAATAACCATTGCGGATACACACGGGCAGTGCTTAGGGGTACCTTTATCACATTACTGCGAAATCTAGTGAAAGTTTTAAATTTAATTATCTTTTCTTCTATACCAGGGCTGCACAACTCCAGTCCTCAAGGGCCGCAAACAGGCACTTCTTCTTTTAACCTCCCAGTTTGTGATGTGTCATTTTAGGACATGTGGTTACAATATATTTACTTTATCTGATAAGTAGGAGCACAAGGAAGTTTATGAAGAGACATTTTGGTTCTGCCACCTGCTCCAAATGTCTCACAATTCAGCCTATTCAGCACTTTTTTTTAAGTGGGTCTGCAGCTGTGCATTACCTTTCCCAAAAGGGAACAAAATACAAAGACTGCATAGTCTACCACTGCAGTAGGATAAAAGCTTGCTATGTCCACCTCCTAGCACACAAGGACAAAAGTAATCGCAACTCAGTGTCATGTAATCTTTTTCGAGATGAAATGAGAGATCTCCACTGGCCATCATTCTCAGCAGATCAGACAAGTATGGAAATTCTACCATCATATTCAAAGCAGGACATTACATACGCATTTCACAGCAGCTTCTCATCACATACTTTCCAATGTGACCAAGTTGTTTATACCAACGGCACTGAAACTGAAAATAAGAGTAGCTTTGTCTTTAGGGCAGTTGTGGGCTACACAATGAGGACCCAGTACAAATCTAACGATTATGGTTGGTACGAACTTAAAACAAAGAGGAAACTTTAGGAAACCACAAAAGCTTGTGTTGCCAAGTGATGTCCGACGGTTTCGCAGACCAGAAAGACTACGAAAGGCTGATTCTTGTATCTCTCCTTACATTCAGTAGTAAAGGAAATCCACGAGCAGATTCTATTTACAGACAACTATTTTAGACTCGGGACGACTAGATCAGCTGTTTGGTCTGCAATTTTTTGGTGGGTGTCAGGACTCATGTGACCACAGAGTTAAAAATGCTTCATTACGTTAGCCAATAGTATATATATATATATATTGTACTTGCACTGATTTGGAAATCACCCTACACCTCCAGGAATTTCGTTTATTTTGGCCGTTAAAGGGCAAAATATTAGAAGGTGTGCATCGCAGACCAGGAGTATCAGGGCAATCAGGACAGTAAAATGTTGTGTCCTTCCCGTGCCTTTTAGCATAGCACAGCCTGCACCATTCCTGTGTTTTTCATTTTTTGCAGGTTGTTGGAAATTTAATGCATCTGTTTTGTTTAATATCTCCATTGATTTTACAGCATGCGGAGATCGATATGTCACAGCATTGTGGCAAACAAAATTGACAACAATGGTCAGCAAAGTCCAGCATTATGTTTATGAATTGGATCCCTAATCCTTGCCTGAACAGGGAGTAGTTGGGGCAGGCCAAATAAAATGCCAAATAAAAGCCCTGTTTTCTGCAATATGATTACTGCCTTTCAGGGAATTTAAATCATGTGCTGCCCGACTTCTTGCAAGATTTGCACATCTTTCTCTAAAGTATTTCTGATTAACTTCATCTGAAACTGTAATAATGCGGCTATTTTGGTGGGGTTTGCATTTTTTTTAAATCAAAAACGCATTATGGGTTTTCCATCTGCAACATGTAGATTGCTTGCAACCTTCTTATACCAGGCTTTTGTCTTTCACATGAGATATTGGCTGCAAAATCAAGACCCCCCCCCCCTCCAATATGCCTGTTGAAAGCCATGATGCAGGCTGGCTTCCTTAGGACCTCAGGTTTACCCCGGGCAGAAACAGGCACAGTGCCATCATTGTGGCTGGTGGTTAGCATACAAACATCCTTCCTGTCTCTAAATATAAGTCCCAAAAGCTCCTCTTGGTTCAAAGCTAAGAAAGCCCCTTTGGTATCCATAAGCTATTATGAGAACCTTTTGGGTTTTTTTTTCTTTTATTATGGTACCGCAAGCCACCGTATTCATACTAAACAGCAGCTTGAACAAAGGGACCTGGTATGACTTATGTCGTGAAGGGGTTAAACATTTTATTTTTTCGTCACATAAAAACAGTATAGAAAACTTTAAAGGGACACTCCAGCCATTATGCACTTCAATGATCTTTACGTTTTCCTCTTGGCCATTTTGTCCTTTAATAAGTCTTTTCAGGTTCATAAAGGGCTTAAGAAAAGGCAGACTAATATAAAAAATCTAATGATTATATATAATCAGACTGTTAGACACGAGTGGCCATCCATATATCACAACAACAGGGTGTAGTAGTGCAGCATACACGAGGCCTCTGATCATCCAGTGCAATGAACTTAAAGACATAACCAGCAGTGTCACCGAGTTCATGCTGTATGTTAAACATATCACTTAAATACTTTTTGTAGCAGGAATAGAATTAGTGATCATCAGGGTTCAAGAAATCAACTGTTAATACTAGCCGGTATCTGTCAAAGAACAGAAACCTGATCAGCCATGGCTGATATCAGTGATAGAAACACTGAATTTAACAGGATATAAGAATCATTCGGCGCAAGTAGTCTACCCATTTTTCCTGTGACAGGACTCTCTGTTCACTAGATTTATGTGCTAATGATAGGAGTATGAAAAATTGTAACTAAAGAACCACAATAAATAATGACAATTTCATGGTCCATATTAGTCATCATGCTTTTGTACATAAGTTCTTTTTGATAAAAAGTTGTTTTAATATCCTTTTTCATTTGACTGAGAACCCTCCAGTGATCACGGCTAAAATTGCCATAATAACCGAAGTGGGTAACAAAGCTCTGACAAAACCGTGCTGTCAGTGAAGAGCTTCTCACAGTTCTCACGCTTCCTCTTTACATAAACATTTTTTATTCTTCGAGCTGTTTTTCCGATGCAGGTCATAACAAAATGTTCTTAATATGTTTCTGTGACTCAGCAATTAAAATGAAGAAGTTTCTCATGTATAGCAGCTCAAGTCAACAAGGCTCCTTGCAGCTCAGAGACACCAAGAGCAATAAGACCCTTCTACAATACCAAGAAGTACAGTATGTGCATACATATAAACACGCATACGTGTGTGTTTGTTCAACATACGACAGTATTGGTTAATAATCCACAAGAGATACATAAAAACAGCAGTAAAAGACTCCTGACATCTGGCTTGTGTTCAGCAGAAGACAGCTCACGTGTTGAAACCAAGCTGAACCTGTGGCTAGTTTTATATTGTCGAATTTATATATTTGCGAGTTACTGAATGGTTATTTGATGTCTAACCAACTATACAACCACATCCTTGGACATTTATTTTGATGTCCTATGATTTCCTAAGAATACGTTCTTTGGAGCTAAAGTAATAAACATAATAAAATAGGGTTACTTTTGGCACGGCAATTACGTGTTCTCTTGCTCTAAAGGACTAAACGTCATATAACTCATGTGTTACTTGGTTCATTCACTTGCGCTATGAAGCTGTAGTAAAAAAATGTTTTTGTTTTATAATCTGTGGTTCCATCGAATTCTGTGATACTAGAGTGACCAAGCGTGACTATTGAGAACACTATTTTGCTGCACACTGAACGTTCATTTGATCTAGGAGAGGGAAAGAGGGTTTCCTTCATGTCACATGTGTGCACCCTTGTGAAGCATCACACTTTCTGCTAATAAATCTGTAGTCTACACAAGAAAAAACAAAAAACCTAAGAGTTTGTTACAAGTGTCACAAGGTTAGAACAAAAAGGAAGTGGTTCCCAACGCAGTTCTCCACCAACAGTCCAGGTTTTAGGAGACTCCCTATTGTAATAGAAGGTGGTAATTGCTACATTTTGCCCTATTACTCTACTTCGATTACTGGGTTGTGGAACACTGACCAAAGGCATTAGCCGATAGGTTGTTCATGAATTATGGTGATCATTTAACGTGAAATATATAGAGAATGTTTAATAGTGATTTACAGGCCCTGGGAGGCTAATTATTCTTGTGCTGCTGCGTTGGATGATTGCTACACCATGTAATTATTCATCGGGTGCAGGTCTTGTACAGCCTTGGACTCCTATACATCTTCCTTTGCGATGGACTTTATGAAGTGTCTTGGTAAGAAGTTTTGCATCATGTCACTTGAATAAACAGACAATACCCATACGCTGAAGTCAGCTTTGTACAGCTAGTATTAAATAATCAGTATGATTAGCCAGGCTAGAGTTTCCTATGGGACACAGCAGATACAAATGGTTGTGGTATATACTTCGGGAAGCCTGCAGCTATTCTTTATTATCAGTAGCTGGACAGTAATTTAACATTTCGATATTTTCATAATGTTCTTCTTTTTTACATTTCTGTATGTATATTTAATAAGTGATGCAAATCCTAAAGAGGGAATTGGCAGGAAAGAAGGGCTATTCCTGGCAGGTTTCACCTGTGTAAAGGCTATGTGGACCCTCCATAATGCATACACAGTGTGTGTGTAGTACAAGGGGTTGAAATGTTTAACTTTCCTACAAACTGCCAACTTCACACGACACAATAACATGCTTACTGCAAACTAAATAAGCAATACAAAAGTCCAACCAGGCAAACGTAAATCCCCTAAGATCACAATAACAAATGTGAATATTACACTTATATCACTATTTATATTATTCTATATCTGGAGTATAACCCTTTCAGGCCAATTACAATATGGTGATACATAAAGGTCGCTTTGGCGTCTATGATGTAGATAGCCATTCGAAAGTTTGGGGTCACTTAGGAATGCCCTTGTTTTTGAGAGAAAAGCATATTTTTTACAATAAAATTACTTGAAATGGGTCAGAAATAAATTGTAGACGTTTGTTAATGTTGTAAATGACAATCGTCGCTGGAAATGTTTGATTTTTAATGAAATATCTTTATAGGTGTACAGAAGCTATTTATCAGTAACCATCCTGTGTTGCAATGGCACTGTGTTCACTAATTGAAGTTTAAAAGGCTAATTGCTCGTAAGAAAAACCTTTCGCAATTATGTTGAAATTTCCTTGTTTTCAATTAAAACAGTTGTACAACACTGCAGAATCCGATGATGCTTTATAAATCAATAAATATCATCATTAAGTGGAATCCAACTCAGTCCTCAAGGCTCACCAACAGTGCAGGTTTTATTACTAAATCCTACCTTTGGAACTGAGGTAGGGGCATAATTCTGGCATAATTCACACTAATCAATATCTATACAATGTATGCAATGGCGATATTTGCTTAGCTTACGGTAACAAGGGAGATGAACAGTAGCACAGGGAATGGTGAGAGATAAAGAAACAAAAGTCACTAGATTAGTATCAGAGAGATGTGATATTTTGTATAATACTTTGCCAATAGTGTGCTATTCCCAAAAAGTTCTGTTATAGACTAACTACAGCATGGATAATCTGCATTTTAAGATAGCTTTTAGAAATTTGCCTTCCTTAGTGACTTAAAGTAATCATGAGAAAGTTATTTGTTCCTCATATTGGATCGGCTATCTATACAAGCAGTGTGGATGCCAAGGTCTGCCTCGGGTAGGGAGCTTACCGCTAAACCTTCAAGCTACACACAATTGCATTTGAAACACTTAACAGCCCAGTATAGGTTTGTGTGTGGCAACAGAGGCACGTACCCCCAGACCAAGCCTGCCGTGAGGGTGAATACACATGCTAGTATTCCACCTCTCAGATGTACTAGAGTATTTTTAGAGGCGGCAATGCAGAGATCCCCCTATTTATAGAAACCGGGAGGCAGAGCACAGACCGTGGAACCTCAGAGCCAAGCAGTAAACTAACATTTAATGACTCACCAGATAATCTGGGAAGACTTCCAGTTGATTGGAAATGTTTAATGTTGTGATAAAATGAGGACCACGTGCACTGAACGATGCCAAATACAAGACGCCGTCCAAAACACATCCACGTGGGAAACAAAGAAATGTGCACCTGGTGTTTTCCTCTAGAGGTCATCTAGAAACCGAGGCAGGACACTGAATAAAGAGGCAAATCTGGCCTAACAAAGTCAATTAATGGCAAATTAAAATCCTTCAGTGGAACCACTGTTTCAGCCAACTATGGACAGGAAAATCTTTGAAACCTCACGTGTTGACACTGACCATTCTAACTTATGATAATAGATGTAACACTTATGAATAAATATATGTTCCTCTGCCTTTAACCACTCTGAAGTAGACGCTGCTTTCAAACACAGATGCATCTACACCCATCCTTCCTAACCCCTGGCCAATAAAGGAAGGTGGACAGGAAGGATGCGGGTGGATCTTACATGGCTGCTTTTCCTAAATCAAGGGTTGTACGAACGTTATAAGCCGTTTGCTCTCAAATAGCTCACTTCATTCCTAGAAATGTAAATTCCTTTTTTTCAGATATGAGAAGTACATTTTTTATGGACCCTTTTAATTCTCTGTATTATTAAGCATCAACAGGCTATACCAAGCTGACTCGATGTCAGGTTAGTAGACATTCGCACTGGTCGGTGTAGCCTGTGACAAGTATGGGGATGCTATAGCCTCTTGTATCATTAACGTAACACAGTTCGCCTTAAACTAATATGTAACAATTACATATTTTCCTTTTTAATTGACCTAAAATATTAATACAATATCATGAAGCTTGTTTGTACAAAACATACATCGGGATCCAAGAAACAAACTCCCAGTTTTATTTCTGCAAAATATATTCTTAGAGCTGTCGTGTTGCCCTGACGTTATCTTATCTCTGGGTTATAAAAAGATCTCACAAGTCACGTAAGGTAGTGTTCGGAGCCGAACTGTAACGGTTATTGGGCAATATTTCTTTTTTTATCGCTAGTAACGTAACATAAGGTAAAATAAAACGAACCTGAGACATAAGGAGGAAAGCTGAGGTAATCCATATTAGAGAATCAGCACCCAGAAAGTACACCAAACAGAAACATGAAAAGTCGCTGTTCAGTCCTACATTTATTTAATCAAACACAGAATATTGATTACCAATAGTTCAAAAGTCCATGTTATACAAGGACGTATATAAAATACGTATATATATTTTTTTATTGAAATAGTACAGCTTTTTGCATGCCATGGGTTTCTTCCCATAATTATATTTCATAAAAGGAGACTTTTTCACAGATTCTAAGCATTACAACAAACGTTGCAAAGCTCAGCAACTACAAGGTGGTTAACGACAAGGACGTTAAAACGCAGGTTGTCATGCGAAGTATAGAACTTGAGGACAACATTCTATAGTACAGTGAAATAGATAAGGTTAGATATTTAGTTTTAAGGACATGTTCTATCTTAAGCTGGAATGCAGGTCTTTCCATTACCTTAATACGCTGCCTACATCAACTTCGGATAGCCCTGGAATCTTACGTAGCCTCCTCCTGTACTAAAGTGGTTAATCTCTAAAGGACAGGTTAACATATCGCTACCTACTCACTAGACTGAAAATAGGACACTGATCCTATGAGAAGTCTCATGACAAACATGCCCTATGGCTGCATTCCAAGGGCTGCGAGGCACGCGTACGCCAGCGCTCACTAAACACGGGGAATGGAAAACAGCTAAGTGTCTTACAGGTGCACAGATACCATTTCAGTCAATCACATGAAACACTCTGAAGGTCAGTTCTGCCACCGCAAAAGTCCCCGGGGGGAAAGAAACTCACAAAGATTTCATGTGTGGGGCCAAACTGCCTGAAATAAATACAAGCTTTGTGTGCGGCTGCGTACAACGCTTCAAAGGCAGAGTGAGTGCTCAGTAATAAACAAACAGGTCCTTCATGGCTAAACACTGACTCGTCTCTGTCCAGCACGCTTACAATTAAACTCGGCTTACCAAAGAAAAGGAAGATGAAGTCACCTGCCCAAGGTCACACGAATTGAGCAGAATTAAAAGACCCCGCAGTTTTAAGCAAAAGTTTTATTTCTATTCGCAGCAATGTACCAATTACATCTAGTATGAAACACAATGTGGACTACTTCCGTTTCCACCTGTACATATAGAGTAGTCTGACACTGACCTTGGGGCAGGAAGAAAAAAAAACCGGGTCACCCTTCCACTTAACCCCAGCTTCCAATGCGAGGGGAAGTGATAGCAATGCAACACACACCAGTACGGTGAACTTGGGAGTCATTTGACATCAATTCCTTGAATGACAAAGAAACACAGCCCAATGGAAAACTGAGCTGGGGCTGTTAGGCATACATTACAATAAGGGAACGTTTTTGCCTTTGCACTAGTTGGAAAGGCTGTTTCAAAAGAATGCTGTGGTTAAAGGGTTATTGTCACATCTGAGATAAAACCCCAATTCATTAATAAAACCATCTTTGACTTATGTTGGTATTTTACGTTCTTAAGTTATTCGGGTCTATACTGTGTGCGTTAAAATCCTATCGCTAACCAAGGCAGGAGGTTGTGGCACACTTTCCAGACTCTGATTTACTAGACTCCGGTTATAGCGTGGGTGTACAACCATGGTGTTCCCCTGTAAAGCTATTGCCACAGATATCTTGGGATGAGCCAGTAATATAAAACTAGGTGCAGCAGGAAGATTGACAGCTCCTGCATACAGAATTTTTATATTAAAATCTACGCAAGAACAGAGTTAAAACGCTGGATAGGGGTTGACATGGAATTTAAAAGTTCCCCTTTAAGCAGCTTTTTCATGGGACATAATACAGCCGATTAGCAGCAGATGAGGCACCAAAAGTCTTCAGTAAGTTCTTGCCTTGGCGTGTTCATAGGAAATCCTTAATCTATGCTAGCTTCAAACTGACTCAGGATTCAGCTTCTACAAAGCAATAAACAGCGGATACTTGTGTGTTGCTTGGGCAGCCTGGTGAAGACATTGACTTCCATTCCAACAAGTATTTTAGTAGTATATGTTCCCTGAGCCTGGTAGCGTACATTATGAGGATACAAGACTAAGGGATGTTGAGATAATATGTTTAATGGTTAAATGAGCCGCTTCTACAGGACGCTAGCATTATGCTTGTTTAAACTGGTCCAGAAATCTTACCGCCTACAAACTAATTGTAAAATAAGATTTACAAGTGACTAGAAAAACCAGTCGGGCCCCCTTTAGAGGTTTTACATTTTAATTTAGTAAATAAAGCTGGGATCCAGGAACTGCCCATTGAAGAGATTAACCCGTAGAAGAAAACAATGTAAAAGCGTCATTTAATGAAAGTTGCGCCCCTTCCCCCAACCGATCTTGGAGCTGTTGCTCTGAGAAAAAAAAAAAAACATTCTACGCCCACCGTCTGGGAGTAGATGAAATAAAGCATAAATCAGTAGGTTTTCCCCTCAGCGTGATACTTTAATTGCTTTCATGTGCTTTCAGTTATGAAGCTTCATAAGATTGCTGATGTAAGTAATGTTTATCCTAGATAGGTCTCTGTATTAAAAGTACACAGGCAGCTGTCACTGCACCGTCGAATGTAACCATGTAGCTGCTGGGAATTACTCAATCACAGAAACAACAAGAGGTCTAACAGGGGCAGACAGTTAATATGAACAATATTGGAAATATGTCTGGGTAAAAGAATATACCTAGTTCATTCTCCTATAAAAGAAAAAAAAATAACCTTCCTTGGCACCAAACCCGATTGTCCAGGTTAGAATGCTCAATTAGTCACTCAATATATCAGCATTATCAACATATCAGTTTATTAGGTAAAAACACAAGAAAGAATAAAAAAACGGCAGATCTGGTCCAGTTGAACAGCACCTTTAACAAGTAACGGCACATAGGTAGATATGACAGATATCAGTTACTGGGCGAGCTGCACACACAGAATGCATGCATATACAGGGTTCTTCACAGACACTGTCAGGATGCCTGCACTGTATTGCGGCTCTCTCGCCAATACGACTATGGGAGAACTGCGAAACTGAATTCTCTCTCGCTCGATAAGGGAAGATGCTTTAAATTAAAGGAACAGTTACACTCCAAGTGCAGTGGCCTCTCAGCCAGACCTCGGTGATGGACGATCTGCAGATTTGTTTAAAAAAAAAAAAAATCTTGCCAGTAAAGCACTCTTGCTGTTTGTGATACCAAGCTTTCTGTCTTTAGCCAAGGATATAATTGTTTTTTGTTAATTACATGGGGATAAAGTCATTTCATGGAATCCACTTCCGCAGAAGAGGTAGTTGGGAATTCTCAAGCTTCAATTATAAAAAGAACCTTACTTTATTGCGTGTGCAGTTCTTATCTATTCTGAGATAGCACATGTCAATATAATATACTTTTTATTCATAACTGAGGGTATACACAATTAGCCGTTGCTATAACAAAACTAAGGTATTACTGGGAACGACATGTTACGGTATTACTCACGGGCCCTATAACATTATTCATAAACACTGAAGGTAATCTAATTAGGTTTGCAACACTGTTACAAATAAATACCAGTCGCTATTTCATAATTCTGTTTTTTGTTTCCTATTCTTACCCGCCTGGTGGAAACATAATGGCTAAATGTGTTAGGTTAAGGTTATATGTAAAAATGATTTAGACCCTACGCGTCCAAGAGCAGATGGAGTCTTTAGTCCAAGTTGATCCCTTTTTATTGGGCCAACATTCAAAAACATGTAGCATCACTTAAGCGCTTGAGACCTCAAATGTTTCTTCTTCAGATGAAAGAAAGGACATCTGAAGTCCTAAAAACATATGTGATTCTACATCTTCTAATGCGTTGGCCAAATAAAGGGTATCACCTTGTGATGATGCAAGGCAGGTACCTAAAAGAAACAAGAGTATGGAAAACCACCATGTAAGCTATGGCTAAAAGCACTACGTTTATAGCTTTTTATGATGTTTTGGAGCATTCTAAATGTATAATTATTTCTTTTTAAGTAATAACATGGAGCCTTTTATCTGGGTTCACTCTATGGGTTGAAAGTCAACACATCCAAATAAATGAATATACTTTTTGTCACAGAGCATCAGATTCATCTATACTAAGTAAAGCGAGGCTTACCTGCACATCGTAAAGGGCCACAATGTTTTCATGTTGTAGCTCCTAGAAAGAAAAAAACACAGAATGTTGATACTAGGTTTAAATGTATCAAATGCACTCCCCAGGAACAGGATAAGAAGACCTATATACAGACTACAGAATAGTCATTACAAAAAACCATAACCAGGTGCCTGCAAATAACCAAAGAGAAGGGAGTTTACAGAACAAGATGATGGAAACACTGATTGGGGTTTATTCACTAAAGAGGGACTTATCCGGAGAGCTGCAGTTTCATCTCACCAAGATTGCCTTGTATATGGCACAGTTAAATCAACAACTCCTGCTTTAGTGAATGAACCCCAATATGTCTTCAGACACATCTAGGAGGTGCCACAATCTACAGATACAAACTCCAACTGTCTGTTTTGCGGACAAGGTTTATTTTGAGAATTACGGTATATTTGGGTAACAAGTTTGATAAAAGTCCTCCATAATCAGTGCTAGTATTATGCATTACTATGCGGGGTATATGACATTGTACCCCATCGAATATAAGCACAGGTAGCATTAATTTTAAAGGAGCATTAATCCATATTTTTCCGGAGGAGCAAAGGGACGTAAGGGGGGCTGATGCAACTCAGATAAACAAATAGTCCTACCAGAAAAAAACAACACGAGTGTTCCTGAGACAGGTTCATATTTATAGACGGGGTCATCCAGCTCAGTCCGACCTGTCTGCTCTGATACACAATGTGATGGGGACTCTTTAGGGTTTGCAATGTTTCTGAGCTAGGAATCACACCACATCGGGGGAAAGTACCAACAGCTACAAAAGAGACTCATCAAAATTCTGAAAGGAGATGAAAGCTCATCACATATCTCCAAACACGCAAGTCGGAAAATCTTGCGGTACGTTATGGATGAATCCTAAGTTGTGTTTGATAAGAAAACAAATGTCTACAAGACATCAGTACTCTTACACGGAGGAATGCACCTGTCTAGTGAGATATGTATCAATTAAGTTATTAAAGGAGAGATTAGGTGGTGGTCACTTAAATGAATACAAATGCAGTACATGTATACAGATGTATACAGATTTATTAAACTGGACAAAAACAGCTGCTGGCACAGACAGCTTCCTCCTTAATAGTGATGATGTCATCAAGACAGATAGATGATGTGTGCTGAAGGCTTGGAAATAGTTGCAATGTATGTGCTGGATGGGAGATCCTAGCATATATATGTCTTTACAGTGTAATTAAAGAGCAGCACATGCTCGCTCACGCGTGGCTGTATGACTAAGAACAAAAACACTAAAAGAGGGAACACCAGCAGAGCGTGCAGGAGCGGAGAGGAACGGGTGCTGCATCTAACAAACACGCTGACATCACAACGGGGAGGGGCAAACTGGGCATGGATTCTTCCACGCTGACATGCCAACTGCTATTTATTTGGGATTACACAATTTAAGTGGAAAAACATATTATGCCTCACTGACAACAAACAGGAAATGTTTCATAGGATAAGCTAAGAAAAAAATAAACAACATCATTAGGATCATAAGATGCAGCAAGTCCTCGACTTGCGTAAGTGGATCGTTCCACAGCTCTATGTGCAAGCTGAGTTTTACGTAACTCGGAGACATGTTTTATTATATAGAGTATCGTACGTTGCCAATTTGTTCCATAAATTCCGTACATTGTTTGCACACATCATACATTTTTTACGCAAGTCCGGATCTATGTATGTCTGTAGTGTAAATGCTTATAATGAATCAAATAAGTCACTTTAAAGTTACTGATTACAAGATGATTATTAGTTTATATGAAGCATATATATATATATATATATATATATATATATATATATATACACACACACACACCATATATATATATATATATATATATATATATACATACAGTATATATATATATATATATATATATATATATAGGTTATTGTAAGCAAAAAGAGGGATGTCAGGAATACATTGTTAGAATGTTCTGCGTTTTCACAGGGAGGGAGGGAATTTTATCTTTGGAGGGAAGATGTAACATGACTCTTCTCTTCTACAACCAGAAATTTTAAACATTGGCCACATGCTGATCAGCTGTCCCAGCAGATTACTGTATTTATAAAAAATGGACTCCTGTGTCAAACATTATGTAGAATTTGCCTTGTAAGGCACTGGCCTAAAAATCAATTCTCTTCTACAGCACATATCTTTAAACGAGGGCCCTGTAAAGATTTGGCTTTTCCGAATTGAATCGCTGCTGCTGATTCAAATTTGATTCAAATTCTTCAAAGATTTGAAAATGTCAAATCTCACGCGTCACTGCCTCACTCCATCGATCGGCCCTTTTGTGCACAGAAAACGCACAAAAGGACTGACAGGTAGAAATTAGCACAGCCCTCACTTATAACCAATACGCTATGACATCATATTCCAGAACTTAAGACATAACCAGTGAGTGAGGACAACAAGACAGCCGCAGATGAGAGCGGTCACCAGCTGCTGAATGAGCCCTTCCCCCAAAAAAAAGATAGGTGTGAGTTTGTGTGCGTGTATGTATGTATGTATATATGTATGTGTGTATGATATATCCACCACACCTACAGAACAATAAAGGATCCTTATCCTATATAATGATATATATATATAGCCAAACAATGATAATGAGTATTGTTTATTGTAATCAATCCATAATTGAACTGATGAACAGGAGCATGTTAGCGCCTCAGAGTTTCCTGTAGAGTTATGGAAGCCCCATTACAAGAGTTCTAGCTGTCATTGTTACTGTGATTGATGTATGCTTTGGTTACTGAACCAATGGGGAAGAAACGATCTGGATCACAGGAATATGTATTTTATTGTTTTATTCCATATTTTATTTTGGAAATCTGCAAACCTTACATTATAAAGCACTGTAAAATACTTTAACAGGGACCAAACAATCCGGTTTCCATACAATTATTGATACCTACTTACATTAAGTGTAGGACATTTAGCAACTGAGGGCGATCTAACGTATCTGGTTATGTGGGAACTAAAGGCTAACTCACAATCTAGAGCGATGCACAAGAAGATGACACAGGACTATTAGTGACAATACTCGCAAAATCCATAAATATCAATAAAGAGATACATTCTATTTTAATAGAGCTATGGTGACTCTGTTGGCGACAAAACTAGATCAACAAAAATAAGCACACGTTGTACCAACATATTCTGCACGCTGTCAATTTAACATTTATCTTTGATAAAATATTTTAATGTACATGACATAATCCACACCAAATACAAATGTGTAAATATCCCAATATATATATATATATATATATATATATATATATATATATACACACACATACACACACATATATGTACACATACAGATAAATGATTAGCATGTGCACTCTTATGGGGGGAATATGGATATCTGTTTGCAATAAGCCTTGGCAATAAAGTTGTATTTATTTCGGTTTACCTAGTGCAAGAGCAAAATAGCTTTCCAGCACCAAAAAGCAGTAAACCAATCAGAAGAAGATTGTTTTGTCACTGTTTCATGGCATCTGTTTATCGAAGACAGAATAATCCTCTTTGTGGCATTAATTTACATGTTAAGCACCCAGAGGTTTATCTTTGCAGTTTGGCTTCTCAGATTAGAAAACCAGTTGACAAAGTTCATTTAGTGTCATAAATACGTGTCCCAGTTGGTAACCCAGAGTTTATCTAGAACTGGCCCTAGTTTTACTGTTAGATACCGTATTCACTAGATATCAAAACATCTAGTAATGGCTAATTTGAATATAATTTGAATGTACATTGGAACTAAATGTTTCTATTGTTTCACTTCCCCCTCAACCACCAACTAGATTGTTACCTCGGAAGAGCAGGGTCCTCTTCTACTTTTGTACCAGTTTGTTATTGTCTGTGACTTTAAACTATACCACTCTTATATCACTCTTCTTGGCACCACAGCACGCTTCACCAAAGGCACAGATGGGGCACCATTGGATTTTGTGTTGACTAGCAAGGGACACTTGAACTAAGTGTGTACTCAAGAGACCTATAATGTCTCTACAATAAGAAGGGAAGTATTTAATCCAGAATCTGTGACATAATACAGTAGAACCTATGTTTTCTGGGCTGTTTTTATGACTATGATGTATCTTTCTCGGTATATAGCCATATTGGTCCAAAAGAGTATGACGTCTTAAGGCAAAGATGATACCTTTTATTTTGCTGGCATAGAAAAAGATATAAATTCGTGTACATTTTTGGGACATGAAAGATCTTTTCTACAGGTAAAATAGCTATTAGATATCATCTTCAGCTAAAAACTCCATCATGACGCAAAGCACACAAATAATGTAATTAAACTAAAGAACCAAGCACAACAGCAAAGATATTTCTTGGTTCATTTTGTTCACCTGGGGGGGAGATGCATTCATTTTTAGTTCTTCCCCTTCATTAGATCTGGTTATAAAACGTTCACTGAACCCTGACAGATTCCTGTAGTCGGTTAAGGATTCATATGTTGAAAGCGCAATGGAAAACATGATGTGATTCACTGCAGAGAGAGTGTTTGCTTTTCATTAAAGGTTAACACATTCAGTCTTATTTTTAAGGTCATTAGGCCCTAAGAGGGGTTGAGGAGCATGGCACCATAACAGCCACCAGGATAGAAAACATTACCAGCTTATTGGTATTCATGTTGGAATTGAGTCACTGCATGTATAAGAATAGGACTATGAGTGGGATGTTCTTTTCCAACAATTGTGATGTAAAGTGTAAGAAATGACCCTTGCAACTCGACTATCAGAAGTCAGGCTGCATCCTAGCGATTGCGCTGCTCAGGGTTACAATGCATGAAGCTGATTGTTTGCAAAGAGTACAGGAGATCAGAAGACTCTCCTACAAGCTGCTTATAGTGCATGCATAATGGGAAAAGGGGCATATTCACGTTATAATCATGGAACATTCTGCACAAAATGGTAGAGAAAACATGTGCACCCCAAAATTCACCTCATTTATGCCATTATAGAGGGAAAAAGTTAACTGTGATCAAGAACTGACATGCGTAGAAAATTGCTTCTGAACAAGGGAACCTACAATCCCCAGATGTACGCTTCAGACCTTATGAGGCATGTGTTGGTGTCCCACTTGCACGAGGTGCAAGGAAGTCTACAAACTGACTCACGTGTAGTGTTGGGGAAAACATCAAGAGGTTCTCTAGGTTAAAAATATACATCCCTTGCTAGCTAAGACTAGATCACCTGGAACACAATGGTAGTAGGGCCGGACTGGGGGTGACTTGGTGGCCCTGACTCACCAAAGCCAGTGGCTGGACCTGAATGGTAAGGTCTTCAGTAGCGGTTTTAAAACCACTGCTCACAAACGTACTTCGTGAAATCCTTTGTACAAAAATGCGTGCGTTATATTTCATTTTCTTAAAATGAATAATTAGTTAGCCTGTAGTTTGTGCTGGCAGTTGACATTAGGCGAGAGAGATAAAAACAAGAATGATGTACTACAAAGGTTGATAAATTGCTGAAGACACATTTAATATGACCACAGAGTGTACATAAGCTGAGAGAACATTTTACTTACAATTAAATTTAGAATGTTCAAAACAGTATTTGGGATATGCCGTCATATCTATATGTACAAAATTCCAGCAGACACTATATGTCTTACTTTACCCAAAATGATCAACATGTAGAACTGTAACTTTACCCAGCTCCCCATATATGTTTTTATGCCCATATTCATCTAAAGGGTGCCATCGACAACAGGGGGGGGGCTGTACAGAAGCTAATATGGTTTATTATCTGAAAGTCATACTCTCACAACTTTGCATGAGGAAACACAGAATGAACTTCTTCTTATGATCAGGTTGGAGTCTATGAGGTTATTCAATAAAAAAAATCAATATTTCTCATAAACCCGGAGACGTGCTAGTAATTCTGCTGTCATAACATATGGATTTTAATGTTATACACATCCATCTTCTATATATCATTCAGAAGACCAGATGGCTTTAAACCAAAGCTTGGTTAAAGGGAACTGCATCCAAGACCACAGGTGACCACCAGAAAATGCATGTGGCCCCATAGTAAAGGAAGATCCTTGATCCTTACCTTCAAGATCTTTATTTCTTTACCAAGCAGGATCTGCGATTTGGACAAGTTCTTTTTATTGATGCTTTTTATAGCCACCTCCCAGTCTGTTTTCTATAAATAAAATAAAAAAGAGAGAGATTAGGCAAACTTTTTCTTTCTGGTCAGAGAAGAGCATGCACCATAAATAATTACGCAATGCAATTAAATAAATGCTATTGTTTTTTTTTTTTATCTTGTAGCATGTGGAAACATTGGCAGCAAGCACTTGGCCCATTTGCCAATTTCTTTTGCAGACGGTTATGCCCAGTCATTGACATACTTTTAAAGTAAATATTATTATCCAAAGTAGATTTCAAACAAAGTGACAGTGTACCCGGATGGGAAACATAATGTACCTGATGAACAATGCCTAACCACAACATATCTGTCAGGTGAGCAGCAAGCTTTTTTGTGATCAAGGGAGGCCTGGTAAGGTTACCATGGCAACACATGAACCTGTACTTAGGACGACTGGGCCCTTTAATTGTGGGTGCTTAAGAACCTACAGGGCAGAAATGTTTCTAATGTGGTCATGCCATATATATATATATGTTCTACAAACATTTAACACACTCACACTTCCACATCTGATCACCTGCTTCAAAACCTTTGATCCAAGACAGTCTCAGTCTTTGAGGTTCAAAATGGTCCTGGGTTAAACTACTAAACATGTATGTTCAATGACACACAGACTTAGCCGATTAATTATATGTCTGCTAGACATATCTTAACACACTGGATAGATTCTGGTCGTTGAAGACACAGAATTAAAAACTGATTGCCAACCTGATTGTGTGAGCTTTGTCCAGCAATTTATTCTGGCCTAGGGCAGCAGGTCTGGTGGGGTGGCAGTACACCTACTCCACAATAGAGGGTCACTGCTCAAAGGGTCTCTGATCTCAACTGGCCCATTTAGACTATGATCAGCATAGTCTCCATAAGATGCATTGCAAGGAGCTGGGCACCATTAAGACAGGGAGTGATGGCATTTGACGTGAAGTGGGCAGCAGGGGGTGCTGCTCTGTGTCAGGTCTAGGGCAGCACCAAAGACCCATATACCTTTTATAAATTATGTGACCGAGATGAAAATAAACTTGGCTGTGTTGAGCGGTGGTCAATGCAATTTGACTGAGGCCTAGCCTTCGGAACCTAGTGCCAAGTTTGTTTCTCGCTTCCATCAGCTGGTCTGCCATAGACTAAATTTATTTATATATACTGTCAGATTTAATGTTTTAACAACAACCAAGATGGTTTCCATAATGTTTTCCATAATGAAAACTATCAGACTGTAACTGTTATTGCACAACGCGTAACTAAGGTGGCTCTATCTAGTCTGACAAACTCTGTGTTTATATTATATTATAGCAGCATACAAACAGATAAGGAGGTCTTGTTCTTGCCAAACTGTGATTAAACAGGTAAACCATTTTCTACTTGACTTCAGAGCACTGTTTTGCAGTGAGTGAGTCACCTGCACTGGACCTTCATTAACTTTTACAGCTGTCTCAAAGACTGGAGTGAATTCAATGCATTCCAGATGAACCTTTTTGTCATTCTATCCAGTATGGTATATAGGTATATAAAAAAAATATATACTAGACTGGATGGCTTAAATTAAACTCTAATATTATTTAGGTACTTTAACAATTTGGGTATGGGTTTGACTTTAAAAGAGGATCACTCCAGGAATACTTTATCTACTAGTTCTCCATCTCCATAGAAATAAAGGGTTGGAGTTTATAAGTAGTCCTATTTCCCTACTTTGCATCTTGGACCAGTGACGTATCCTGGGCCAGGCCTATTCTACATATGTAGTATGAAATGCATTCAGTGCCAAAGCAGATATTTAAGTGAAAAACTGCCTCATTTATTTTTAAAAAGGTACTTAAATCTCAATGTACAGAGACTGCGTCTGTCAGCATTTTGGACAAGCTCATCAAGGGCCTCATTATGGTCTCTAAGGAGCAGTTCCATCTCTGAGCGCCATTACCAAATGATACCAAATACCCACATCCAAGTGGGAGTGAGGTTACAATAATAATTTCTTACAACGCAATTTCACATGGCAAAAATATTGTATTACTTCTGTTTTTAAACGTGTTCTCACGTTAACGTCTATTCCAATATGACAAAAAAAAGATGTTACGCAGCTGGTGATCTCACTACTGTCAATGTCCTGCTCCCCACTCTCCACTCTCCATAATGATAATACCATTAAGGATGATTACCTACAGCCAGAACGCACAAATAGGTATCAGTGAATAGATTTTTCTACCTTGTACTATGTACACCTGTACACATGCGTCCTACGTATAAACTGCTTCTGAGGTTGCGATATTGCTCACAGACCCACAATCCCAGAATTCTCGATAGCGTATATATGAATAGGATCAGCATTACCATTAATGACCAGCGTGTTCTTTATTTGTCAGGCTATCACAACAAGCTTTAAATGGATTAAACACATAAGATGTCAATAAAGCAATTTACCACGTGTCTAAAGCCATCCATCAGCACAACCGTAAGGCTTCGGTTACAGGTATATAATTATATGAAACTCATTATAACCCAGGCCAGCTTCTCTGTGGTGCGTTGTTCATTTGTTAAAGGGAAGAATACCACAGTACTGTCTGAGCGGTCACTCTGTGGGAACCATGCAAGCCTATAACCCACCACTAGCTGGTGTTTCTGATGTCACGTCGGTTCGGAGCTTCCAGGAGAATTAAATATTCCATTTCCCTTATATCACTGATTTAGCAAAGGCCAACCACAGCGAGCTCATCCTACAAAAAGAGCTTAGCTAACCCTGCAAAGCGCATAGATGAATCAGTCGGAAGAAACTACCACATTACCTATATGCTATGTAGGGCCAATTAAGGTCTTCTTTCATTGGGAATCTCACCAGGGTTCGCCTTTGATAATGCACAGTGATATAAGGGTTTACTCTACTATCTTGCAAACTCCTTCTTTAGTGAATAGACCATGTCGTCCTTTAACTTCATCTGCAAACCTCTCCCTAAGACAAACCAGGTCAGCATCCTGACATGACCCAAATGAAAATCAGCACAGACGCAAGGGATAAAGTAACGCTGGGCATAACCATCTGCAAAAGTGAAGAGTAAACCATAACTAATGGAGAAGAAAATTTTTCTAGAAGACCAACAACCTTGATTTCTACCCTCAACCATTTCCATTGCCAGCAATATTATAGTTACCTTCCTGTGGCGCCCCTTGAAGACCACGGCAAAGGCCCCATGACCAATGAGATCCTTTCTACTGTACTCAAAATCTCCCACCACCTCCATCCTTAGGTCAAAGGCTCAGGAATAAACATTCAGTGAATCAAGAAGCAGTTTCTCCTTTTCTCCCACAAGGTGATAATAAACTGGAACCAATCTTTTTGAAAAAAAGTCTTCCAACAAAACTGGTGATAGCATCATGGGTGGCCCCGTCCAGGACCCAACAAACTCTCTTTAATGTTGTGATGTCAAATGGTTTTCTGTCATCAGCATGCTGTACATTTCCACCACAAGTGACAAGTGATCCAGCACTGTCAAACACCAATTTCACGTTAATGTTAGAAATCTTCCTTTGTGTCTGTGACAAATGGCTTCATAGTTGTAATAAGAACTGGATAAGCTTCAGATTGCAATTGCAGTCAATTGGATGAACAGCTTTACTTGCTTATTTAAATAATTTAAGAACTGATGATGTGTTTGCACGCCTGATTTTGCTGACTTAAGGGATAATGGTCCCAGAAAGATGCTGGCATGGAAAGGTGCTGGTGTTAAGTTTCTTGCACTAGTTTACAAGATACAGGATTTCACACTCCTGGTTTCTTGTTGATGTCTCAAAGCTCATAGTCCCTAGAAATGTCTATTTACTGGAGCTGAGATATCCACTCCCACAGAGGCTGTTGCTGTGTGTGAGCTCCTCAGATGCTCGATCACCCCAGTGGGGCAAAGGCTGTCTCTATGTGACAAAATACAACACCCCAGTAGATACAATACAACATCACAGTAAAAGAGGCGATCCGCAGTGGCTTCTTCTGCTGGCTGGCAGGGAGAGAAGAAGGCACCAGGCTCCACAACGTCTTCACAGCCTCCTGTTTCTTTGTGTCTCGCCCTGCGGACTATGCTGCTTCTTGGTACAACAGTGTGAAGCATGTAACAGACACAGAGGGGTTAACCAATGATTGATTCCTCTTGTTTATTGTTGTTTAGTAGACACGACATAAGCACCATGTAAAACCAACAGCGTAATCCGTGGGAACAAAGGCGAAGCGGGCAGGAGACTTCACTAGACACCTTGTAAACAGAAGAGCAGTGTGCCTATTACTGATCGGTCTTCCTCCTCCCACAGTTCCCGTCAGCCCCATCACACTCCCTAACGTCAAGCGCTCTGCGACACTGCCTATATAGGACGCATCACGCACTATTTAGATTTGAGCTTCCGCTGCCTTCAAATAGTCCGGGATTATTTTACGTTTTTTTTTTATTACAGCAAAACGTAATCTGCAGAAAATGATGGACATATCCGATGCTTCTATATGACTGTTAGATAAGTGCAGTGTACAGAATATCTGCCGTTAATAAATCTCAATACAATGCGAAGCCTGGATAACTGACCTACTTTTTTGCTAGGCAGCTTCGAGTGGAAAAGGACCTGAATGAAACCAGGCGGAGTGATCCCTCTTAGCATCACGTTTTAACGTTTTTTTGACCTCACTTCCGCTCAGAGTCAGACAAGGACAGTGTCATGAGAGGGGGCGATGTCAGCTTAGCTCCACAGTGACAGCCTATGAACGGTAGCTGCTGTCACACGTGTAGTTGCTAGGGGATAGGTTGATATGACTTATTCTCTGCTCATAAAATAGCAGACCTATCAGAGACGTTCACGTGACGAATCATGTCAGGCTTCAGTAATGTGCATGGTGATGCAGGATATGCACCTGCTATAATGCATCTCATAGCTACAGAAAAGTCCCAATAATGGCACAAAAAGGCCCAGATATTTTTGGGACTTCTGGAAAATATTCATGGCATTAATAGGTTTAACATTACATTCTGTGTGCTGTATAGGAATTCATTTATTTTTGGCCCATATATCATAATAGATATATCTTGATAAAGCTCTGGTATATGGACCCAAACGTCAATGGTTTATTCCACTGAATAAAAACGATTCTATATGGAGAAGGCCCATGTGCATGTTCACGATGGATTTGTATTGATGGGCTATATGGCACTGTTATAGTCGTTTAGATTGCATAAGGTTTTTCGTTATATATAATGTTTTATAGTTTCAAGCATTTTTAATTTGAGATAAAAAAAATGTTGCAGCCATTTTTTCAAGGTATTTCCTTCTAAGCAAAGAAAAATGAATTTAAGTGTCCCAGCCGGTATATAATACTGTCAATACTGGCATGTATGTCCATAAAGTTCCTTGGTTTTCACTAACATTGCAGAGTTCAACAGCTGCAGATATGTCATTACAAAATAAGGTGTCATCGTTTCTAAAGGCGTAGTATAGATATCACTTCTTGGCTTTTGGCTGAGATGAAGTAAGCACCTGTGAGGGGGGAAAGCTCGGTCCAATGGCCTTAAGGCCAAGCAGGTTCAAGAAGGCTTGGGTACACTTAGGGACCCTTATTTGGTCTGCCAGGGTACTCATCATAAGTTGTGTAGGGACACTATTTCACTTCAGAAGCATGCATTTTATGTTGTTTTTGAGCACTTGTATTTTCTTGATATGGATTCACTGAAAACGCCACAGTTGAGCCAGGTCCCTGAATACTCTTCTTCTTGGGCACCACTCATCCTTGAAGACTTAAGTGAGGTAGACGATTCGGCCTTTTGCTGTACTGGTGGTGCCTGCACATCATCTTTACCACCTAAAGCTTTATTATAGTAATATGCAAATACATAAAGTCAGGGGAATATGTTGTGGTAGCGTGGGGAATCTAGCAGTGTTGTATAAACAGTGACAGCTGTTTTCATGCATCATAACATAGTACAACATTACCTATGTAGCATTTTAGAATAGAACATAAGACATTACATTTTTTGACTGTTTTGACCTTGTGAATGTAATTAATTTAGATCTGTACATGTTGTGTTTCAGTGCTGGTCAACTGCCCATTTAAAGAACTTACAAAGTAATATGCAATCTTGCTTGGTGGGGCTTCATGGGGCACTGGATTGTCCCTTCTTGTTCTCAGGAACCTGATTATTCTTCCCTATTAGGTTATTTTCCCCCCTTTTGTTAGATTACTACTCCAGTTTGGTATTCAGACATGGTATGGATGAGGTGATGAGAAGGGACAACACTTCAAGGGAATTATCGTGCTAGTTTTGACACTGATCTTGGTTTCACAAAGGACCTTTTAATTTTAAATCAAATATCTCAACACTTACACAGAAAAATAAAAAGCACAAGGCTAAGGTGGTTTAAAATTCTGAATAATAATGTTAGGTGACAGTCTGGTTTTCAGTTTTACTTTGGAAAACCCAGATATAAACCTCTTGTAGAAAATGTCTTTTTTGGACAAATTACATTACAACTTCGGATCACTGCATACTAGCATGGATTAAAAATGTGTTCATGCGTGCTGACCAGCTATATCAGCTATATGTATAACAATAGGGATACATTATTGGCTTCTTGGGTTCACCATGCTACCCTCATATCCCATACATGTTTGTTTTTGAAAGGCAAATAAACATATTCGGTTATGCTAAAATAACAATAGGCAAGGTAACAGTTAGTGGCATATTCCATCTTCGGGCAACATATCGGGGGCTGTTATAAGGAAGATCTCTGATCTCAGTATGTACCTCATTTACAATATGGATGATTGTGCCTAGTCCACTGCTCATTCTTAAAATGTGGCTATCCCAGCAGTAAGAATGGCGGTGCGAAGGGGGTAGCTGGGCACTTGGTCTGACTCAGGGCAGTGCCAAATGTGAATACATCACTGGTTTCCCTTTAAGCATGCACACCAAACTAACTTGATAGTATATATTTTTTTAATGGCAGTAATTGTATTAAAGTGTACAGTTTTGTCTATAGAATGCAAAATCCATGGGTAAATGAAGCTTTAATTAATGCAGCGCAGCCTCATTTCTACTCCACGGATGAAAACTAAGCCTTAATTTGTGTATTGCTATTCAACACTTGCTTTGACCTTTTTCAGCAATGATCATAACTCATATATGTGCAGCAGTTCAGTATCACAAGACTTGTTAAATATTTCTGTTTCACATTCCTTCTGGAATTCATACAGAATTCTTTACTTAACCACTGAGCTTTCACTTGGTACATAACCAATATACAGAGAACTACAATAGTGGAAGCACTCCAATACCAAAACTTTCTGTGCAAAAGGGCAGATTGTCCATTAGCGCATGTTTGTTATTGATGATCCTATAGCATACCTCCATTTCATTATTTACAAGGAAAAGATCATACACTATATGACCAGAAGCATGTAAACACCTGACCATCACACCTGTATGAGGTAGGGAAAAAATATGGAGTTGCCCCCAGCTATAAAGGCCTCCACTCTTCTGCAAAGTCATTCCACAAGTTTATGGGAATTTGTGCCTTTTCAGCCAAAAGAGCATCTGTGTGGTCAGGCACTGATATTGAACGAGAATTTTTTCTCAGGTGTGTACTTGCTGTACCACTCTGCAACAGGGCTTTACAAAATGAGTGTCGAGAACAATTCTCCAGATCGAAAGATTCCATCAGAAGCATAAAAAAAGCCACAACTACCTGGAACTGCCCTGGACTGGACAAGCTGAGATGGGTCACAGGACATGGCCAAGAAGGAAGAACTGGCAAGAACACGTATGTCTGAGAGTGCAAAGTCCTTCACAGCCTTCCCCTGTGATTAGATTATGGTCAATACCCAGGATGGAATCTAGCAGTTTCCTCAAAAATTAGCTCTTTCGTAGTCTCCTTGAGCAAATCGTCCTGCTCCATTTCAAATTTAAAGGAAGCTTCGGCTACAGGCTCATCACTTGGGTCATAATACTGCTCCAGGTAGGGATAAGCCAGTGCTGTATTAGTGCAGTATTCCATGGCACTTTATTTTTGTGAGGGAGGGAAAGCAAGTTGTTTCTAGCTTTCAAATTGATTTAACAGTTTAGGTCTTTTTGAGAAGGGGATCCAAGAATTCCAAGAATATGATTAAGCTGATCAAGGTAATGTTTCCCATGGGATATGGGTCTATTGGAAAGCATCTCAGCCAGAATCCAGCCAACAGACCAGATGGACTTGGTATAACCCTTAGAATTCAACATGATCTCAGGAGCTCTCTACCAGCGAGTGGTAACATACTCCGGAAGAATTTTCCAGACCATTTGGATTTATGAAGTGAGAGAGGAGTCATATGTAGCAAGATAGAGAATGGTTCAATGAAGGAAGAGGCTCCCAGGACAAGTCTTGATGATAAGAGAAGATAAGACAACAATAGAGGGAGGTTTCACTGTAAACAGTGCAGTGTACAACCAGCTAGGTAAACACATCTTCCAGTGCCTAAGGTTGAATACTTCAAGTACAAGGGGTAACACATTGCTTTTCTTCGAGACAAAAGCAAAAACTGTATAGTTATTTATTCCCAGAATAAGTCATAAAACATGGCAAGACAGCATGTCATGCATAGAAAAAATGTGTCCTAAGAGCAGGGTGACATCAACCCCTTGGAGCTATTGACTCAGTTCCAACCATTATTAACAGGGAGACTTCAGCCATAATAAATAGCCCCTCAGGCACAATTGAAGAAAAAAACAAAACAAAAAAACTGATTTTGGCTTCATCCCCACAGAATTTGAAAGAATAAATAAGTAATAGGGAATCAGGGGTAGGTATAAAGAACAATTCAGTTGTTGATTACTCCACTTTTACCAAACAGGACATATACACATAACTCCTTTTATGCCTCCAATGTTCTGTAAAATTATAATTTTGCTCAAAGAGCACATACATATTTCTTGTTTTAAATACAAATTACATCATTCCACTCTAGGCTGCTTTTTTCTATCAGTTAATCCAATGTTCATATTTTAGAAAAAAGGACACCTGCTTTAATGGCTAGAGACCAACACTCCCTGTTGAATAAAGCACGCTTTACAAGAATTGCAAGGGTTGTTGAGTTTAGTTGGTGTTAAATTACAAGCACATTGCAGTCATATGTGATCATGATTGAAAATGCTTATGTTACAGAGAATCCAGTATACACATCCCTTCCCGTGACTAGGGTGTAGTGCACAAAGGAAGGTGAATGGGTTCATATGAATTCCAGCTCACTGACATTCTATCCTTTGAATATTGGATCCCCGTGTTATGTTAAAAATAAAAACAAAAAAGGATTTGAATGCGTATTCCGGTTTCTCCAAAGCTTATTAGAGAACGGCTATAAATAGGGAATTAAAAAAATGCCAATTTGGCCTCATAGTTTTCGATGTTTTGCTCTTTCCTGCTAAGGTTAGCATGTGTCAATTTTAAAATGATGTGCTAAGTATCTTACCCTTGTTACTTTGTATCTTCTGATAAGTGTCGGGAACGCGCTTGTTGGTGTATCTGGGGCCGCTAAACTTTTTATTCTACTCTCCCACTTTCTATTTCCCCACCTTTTTGGTGCAGATCCCCCACCAATATTACATAAGATCCATCTAACAATGTTTTATACATGCCCCCCTTAACCTTGTACCATATGAACATGATAAACTTCCCAACATTTAAAGTGGCCAGAGGGACACTTTCATTTTAGACGGTGTTGTTAGATCATACTTGGGAACTCTCCACGTTTGAACCTGAGTCTTCAAGTAAAGGACTGATTCCCTGGGTCTCTGGGTCACATCTCTCTTCTTCTAGGTAGGTAGAGCAGCCATGCCCACCTGTTTTTCCCTACTACTGCCCAATGCTGTCCAGAACCAGCCCTGCCCCCACACAGCCGCTCCCCAGAAGAGGGAGTGCTCCTGGTAGGTTGAGTAGTTCCCACGTATGGGTTTAAACCGTGGCTAGAAGGGTGGTCTTTACCAAAACTATTTATGTAAATAAGACACTCCACAACAATTTAGGTGCCCAAACCTGGACACCCTTGTTGGGGGGCATGATTAAATAAGGGGGCAGAAGCGTTCACTTACCTTACCTGTCCACCCACTTTGTTAATTATTGAAGAATGTCTTGATAAGACATCATATTGCTGGGTTACATTTCTATGTATTGCAAGGTGCCCACATGGGAGCTGCAATTGAGGTCTGCGCTACAAACGCATTACCACTGCCTGTAAAAGTGGGACAGCAGGGCAGCTTGATAGGGTAGTGCTCCAAAACAGGAACTGTCCTACTTAAAATTGTATACGTAGATAAAGAACAGCATTTTTTATCTACACAATTAAATGTAGCAGGGTAAGTAGTTAAAGTGGAAGCACCATTAGCTGCATGTTGAAGACATCACAGCAGTTGATGGGAGATGTCATGTTGGAATTTTAACCTAAACTGTTAAAAAGTGACTGAAATACAATCAATAAATATTTTTTTCTTTTTAAGAGAAATTACATCATTCTAATCTAGGTTGCTTTTTTCTATTAGTTAATTTAATGTTCATTTCTTAGAAAAAGGACACCCTGCTTTAATGGCTAGAGACCAACGTACTCCCTGTTGAATAAAGCATGCTTTACAAGAACTGCAAAGGTTGTTGAGTTTAGCTGGTATTAAATTACAAGCGCTTTGCAGTCATATCTGTTCATGATTGATAATGCTTATGTTAAAGAGAATCCAGTATACACATCCCTTCCCGTGACTAGGGTGTAGTGCAGAAAGGAAGGTGAATGGGTTCATATGAATTCCAGCTCACTGACATTCTATCCCTTGAATATCTGATCCCATGGTATGTTAAAAATAAACATAAAATAGGATTGTTTGTAAGTGTATGCGTATGTAGGTTTCTCCTACAATGGCTATGAGCAGGAAATTATGTAAAAATGCCAATTTAGCCTCAGTTTCAATGTTCTGCTCTTTCCTGCAGGTTAGCTTGCGTGAATTTTAAATTGATGTTCTAAGTATGTTGTGGTATACGTTACATAGGATATATCTTACCCTTGTTCTTTGTATCTTCTGATAAGTGTCGGGAATGCGCTTGTTGGTGTTATCTGGCGCCGCTAAACTTTTTATCCTACGCTGCCACTTTCTATTTTCCCCTTTTTTTGCCGCAGATCCCCCACAAAATATTATGTAGGATACATCTAAGAATGAGTTATACATGCCCCCATTAAACTTTTACCATAGGAACATGACATACCTCACAACATTTAAATTGCCCAAAGAAGGACATTTGTATTTTAGACGTTGTGTTCAGAGCATACCTAGGAACTCTCCAGGTTTGAACCAGAGTCTCCATATAAAGTACTGATTCCCTAAGTCTCCTGGTCACGTCAAGTAGGGTGAGCAGCGTTTGGCCATGCCCACACAGCCGCTCCCCGGAAGAGGGAGTGCTCCTTGTAGGTTGGGTAGTTCCCAGGTATGGGTTTAAACTGTGGCTAGAAGGCTGGTCTTTACCAAAACTATGTAAATAAGACCCCCCCCAACAATTTAGGTGCCCAAACCTGGACACACCCATTGGGGGCACGGTCAGATAAGGGGGGCAGAAGGGTTCACTTACCTTACCTGTCCACCAGCTTTGTTAAATATTGAAGCAGAATGTCTTGATAGGACATCACATTGCTGGGTTGCATTCCTATGTATTGCAAGGTGGCCACATGGGAGGTTTTATCTACACAATTAAATGTAGCAGAGTAAGTTAAGTGGAAGCACCGATAGCTGCATGTTGAGGACGTTACAGCAGCTGATGGGAGATGTCATGTTGGAATTTTAACCTAGGCTGTTAGAAAGTGACTAAAATAAATTCAACTCTGCACCTTCCATCGCTAGAAAAAAGTGAGTTTCAGAAATAGAGACACAAACAGGATAAGAAAAAGCAAAAGGTAGTGTGTTTTGCCCAAATTGCAATGAGAGAAAATATTTTATCCTGCTTTATTTACTATACATTATAGTAAGGGGAGTATATTTTTAACATTTTTTTTTGTATTTCAGTGTACTGTTTGATGAATAATCCCCACTAACACAGAAAAGGGATGAGAGGAAGGGAACACACAAAAGACATTATGTGACATAGGCATGCTGGCCTAGTCCTGGGGTTAGCAAATCTAGGGAGATGAAGGTCTCTGCTGCAGTACCAGGGGAAGAGCAGATTACCCTCTTAGGTGATCAGGTTCCTCAGTGTGCTGCTGCTCAATAGGCACAGCCTCCATAGACTGCATTAAAAGGCACAGACAGCATGGGATAGGACGTCATGCATGCCCTGTAGTGAATGCAGTTGCCGTAGAGGGTAAATACACCACCGCATGTAGCAAATAACTAACAATGCACAGCGACCCTCATTCATATTCACTGCCAAGTTCACAGCTATGAGCAATAGCTGTCAGCAGCAGCTTTACTCCCAGAAAACAAATACGTCAAACAATGTATTCTCAGGCAGAAACCACAGACATGTCATTCAAAATGGCTTCAAGGCCAGAACTGGCAGCGCAATACCCTTGCCACGCTCTCCTCCAATGTTCGATGATTCTTGCCACTGATTGGCTACTTAAATCAGTAGCAGAAATGTGTTAAAAATTTAAATCAACCGGCTGGAGCGGACTAGTGGAGATTATACAACATGGGCACAGACGGAAGACACTTTCAGCCAAACATCTCCCACACAGTAAATAGTGTATGGGGAGGATGATCCCAAAGACTCCCTCCAAGAATTTGCAAGGGGGACCACACAAAAATGTAAAGGGGGCACTCAGGTATCATATATATTAAATATATGCTTTAAGTTTTGAAGATAATATGTTTAATAGTAAGTCCTCCGGAATCAAGACAGACACGTCTTTAGACATGTTTTACTTTTCATATGATTTTAATAAAAATTATCTTTTTTGTTTCTAGTTGTTGATGTGATAGGTCTGTGCACAAACTACCGCTGAAACAGATTTATAGAACTTTATTTCTTTTTAGGACAACAATATTACTTGCCCTGAAAGAATTCAGAGTATCACACTCAGCATAGACTTTAGTATAATGGTTGGTAATCAGTATTGTTATTACACAAGTGCAAATTTTATCACAGATATGCCCCATGCTTATATACAACGCCTCTGCCTTTTCATGGAGATTGTGAGCAAAATGCAACTAGAATGGAGGTCAGTTTTTGCACAAGCCGACTGATGCAAGAGAACTCCCCACAAAAACACTATATTCACTATGCAAGTAGCAAACTAAATTTTTTGATATTTAGTGCCCTCTTGTGACAGATATGGGGATGTGATCTAAATGAAATTACCAGTATTTTACTACATATCGTGCAAACCAGCACTCAACAAAAGAAAATGGGAAATATACCTCCAGGCTATGTTCAGTTACCACACACACAGATTCACAGGTAGTCCCCTTTGTTATTCAATCTTTTGGCAGGGATCCATGTTCTTGCTTAATGCACACTTCATTTCTGTCCAACTACCAATTGTTGCCAATACATGCTACTATATGAAGAAAAACAGACGAGAGGTATACTTATTCTCTATCAGAGAACTGGAAGCAGATACACATTGATCCAGTAGGTGTTTGTCCTCCTAAAGTGTACCATGTTAATAACCAAGTGTATATTTCCAACAAACTGGATATACAAGGGCCCAGCTGCCTGTATGGCAGCTTTATGGATATATTCAATAATCCAGTCCCTATATTCATCTTGCCTAAAAAAAAAGCTAAAAAGGTTTTTTTCTAGCCCCCATATAGCGTTCTGGTCATATTCCAGCATAAAAGGAAGCCAACTTATTACCCAACTAATTGGAGAGCACCATGTAGGTCGTTGTAGAACAGTCTGCGCTTAGGGACATTATGAATATGAATCAATCATTAAAAGGGAAAGTTGACTGCCTTTGGCAATGGAGGAAAATAACCCACATCAAAATACTCTGCGAGTACTGTATGTATTCTTGAAAAATAATGGGAAAAAAACACTAACCCAAGGTAGGAGCTGCAGCTGTCCTCTTCTGTGGTTTGAGGGTCATTGATGCTAATTGGTTGCTTGAAGCACTTTCTGGGCATGTGCCCATTTCATCCACCAAGCCAGCACTGGAGCTGACAGGTGGTAAGTAAGCTACAGGGAGATGCGTTCAGCACAGAAAATAGGTGAGGAGGACAAAGACATATGACGGGGAGTCTGCAAAATTCCCCCATGCATTTGCAAGCGGGACACCATGAAAAGGGACCACACAGCCACTGTTTATATCAAAATGCATCATTAATCTACAGTAACAAGTCACACACACAACATCAGACCAGTTAAACATACCGCTGTGATTGTGTTTAAATAGTAAATAAAATACACAGACCAACTATAGCCAAATATATTTAATTTCCGATATATGGCCCGGATTATGGTGTAAATATATAGACCTCCACTTAAAAGGTAAGTGTACTTAACATACATTAAAACTAGCAGAGCCATCCAACCAGTTCAGCAAGGGGCCCCATTAAAAGCTTTAGGTTTCCCCCAGTTGGTGTACAGTTAATAAAAATTTTCCATGGTACGATCAGTTGTTGAGACTGAAATACTGAAATAGGTGGTCATTGCCTACTATGGAAGGATGGTCTGCCCCTTTCTGAAAATGGAACTTTCTATTGAAAATTCAAACTTGGGTCTTCAGGTCGAGTTCATATGGACCAGGCACAGGATCTACCACTTTCATTGCAGGAACACAACTGTAGTCTTAATTATCACAGGAGCAGTCCCAAGAACCTCTTTTAGTTTCCTCAACGCCTCCATCTAGGTAACAAACAAAGTCAGCAGGGTAGTTATTTGTAGGATCAATGCAAATATGTACTTTTAAGTTAATTAAATGAACATTGAAAATGCCTCTGTACGAATCTCTATACAAACTATGTTGCAAATTAAAAAATAGAAAAACTATTACACATGATGGTATTTAAATGAAAGATTTTGGTAGGCCTCGTATTATACATTTGTATTATTTGAGCCTGTGACTAGCTTAGCGCACCGACATTTTTTCTTTTCCCTTTTTAAATGAAAGATGCAAATGAGAAATCCTGATTATTCAAACCCCCCCCCCCAAAAAAAAAGCTATTGGCCTATCCGATGTCCTGTAATTTTAGATTTTAACTCAATGTTAGTTGTATTGCTTATTTTTTTCCCTTAAATGTTCGGATCATAAATCTACATAATACGTACATTCTCAAACACTTGTCCTTTCCACCAGTTGCTACTCGCTGTCCATCTGGGCTCCAGTCAACAGCAAAAACCTAGGAAAACATAAAAGTAGAAGACTTTAACAAATACATTTAGTTTAAAAGCTTAAAAACTTTAGGTTTAAAGTTAAAGCTTTAACTTTTTAAAGCTCAGGTCAAACCCAAAGTGAGTGGGGCTACTTTTAAGACATATGTGCAATTATGTATCTCTCTTTAAGGTTTGGGTATTTAGTTCCTTTGGAGTTCCGCAGTCGATGCGTCACCCTTCCCAAATCCTGCACGTTACAATTGAATAAGCCTATGTTATTTGATTTGCAGATTACAAGACGACATTTGAACTTCCTTTCCTCCGGATCTGCATGATTATTCTTTGCGCTGTATGTTGCTTGGTTCAGACAGGCTTTGTGAAGGTGCAAACGTGAGAAAGGATCGATCCTCAGGACAGGAATTTGATTAAATGCTAGTTTTGCCACAGACCTCTATTGCCCAGAGGTTAGATAATCAACCACACAGCTTTGACAAAGTAAAAGCTACCAGTGGTTTTGACAACTGTATTAAACACTGTCAAGCTCAGTGTCTTCTTCCTTATGGAGCAGAGGAAGTTACATTACAGTAAAAAACTAGCCAACTTCTAAAACACCCACCATTGATGTTGATTTGACTCAGACAGCTGTAACAACGTCTAAATGGAGAATAAAGGGGGACGATGCGATGTGCATGTCTGAAGTGCAAAATAATAAAACAATGACAAAAGAATGCCATATGTCTACCCTAATGATTGGCAAACACAGTACTTCCTACAGAATATTAAAAAGAAAGTTAGTTGTCCTCTGAAGACAGTGGTGTTAATTTACAAATAACATATTGGTTAGCACGGTGTAGCATATTGGGCAAACGTGGGAGATTGTTATTAAAGTGGCACAGTAAGAAACAATATATTTATGAACCAACGATAACTTGGCATCACATACCTCGTCTGCATGCCCTGGGAGGTCCACAGACAGCTTCTTTGTCTTTGTATCCCACACTTTGAGAGTGCTGTCACTGCTCCCACTCACCAATAATCTGCTGTCTGCCGACCAGGCAATCTGATACACGGCGGAGACATGGCCTCTCAAAGAAGCAATGAATCTAGGGTTAAAGAACAAAATAAAAAGTTACATAATATAATTTGAGGATCGTAAGCAGACCAGGATCCCCGTATGTTGTTGCATGAGGATATTATGCATATTACTTTTTGTTTTGTTTTGTGTTACTAGTCATAATTCTAATAAAAAGAATATGGAATATAGAACACGTGTGATCGGTTTTATCCAGAACAATTTAAGAGCAAATTTATTTAGATTAACACTTTAAGTCAGATGATTTGGATGATTTCAGAACTGCATATTTTTGTAATAACCAAACTGAAAATCTTCACTATTTTAAAGTTTCTTTAAGCGCAGGATGCAACAAATCAAAACAAAAAATGACTTACTTCCCAGTCTTGCCATCCCAGAGCTTTATTGATTTGTCAAATGATGCACTGGCAATGACTCTGGTGTCAGGAGAAAAGAGAACTTCGTTGATCAAAGCTTGGTGACCCGTCATCCTCTGTATAGGCTTTTTATCCTCTGCTGGGTTCCATAGGAACAGCGTGAAGTCATCTGAGCCTGACACAAGTCTCTCAGGACCCTGCCCCTGTGTAATAAAGGTGGAATGTGAATTGTTAGACTTCAATAACTGTTTGTATTAACATCTAAATGCCATTTGAACCAATTATTTTCCTTGGAAGATCACAATCACTGGTTCCATGTGGCAACATTATTATTGTCTATTGATTTTATAATGCCATCATATTAAACTGTGCTGTCCAAAGGGTATAGGGGACATAAGCTTACAAGTCAGAAAATAAACCATTGGCATGTTTCTATGCTTGGTATAATGACCTGATCTGTGCAGTGCTTTTATAGCCATTTCTGTATACTGCCTCTAGAATTCTGAGCTGATCTAAATATCAACTAACAAAGAAGAAGGAATTTGCCAATAGATCCCGGTTTTGTGGCATTCTCAGAAAGCACAGTGTGGTTTTTAGGAAAAAAATCTCACTACTTAGAGACCTCTAGGCATGTACAAAAACAGTATGTCCGTATTTAGAGCACAAAGAGAAATATTTTGTTTCCGCTGGACATTCCCTTTAATAAGCTTATTTTATACGTACCCGGATGTGATTGTATCTCTGTAAAGCTTTCTCTTTCAGAATTTCCACTAAATCAAGAGAGGGGGGAAAAAACCTCACATAAGATAAAGTACAACTGGATCAGCTAAAAGCTAGCCATTTATCAAACTCTGCTTTGAAGATGCTTGTTAGTGTTCTTAACACAGCAGGCCACCAAGGGAATTCGTTTATGCATATACCATGTATGCCAAACACAGACTATTCTATACACACACACTAAACGCATACCCATAGCCCTATATATATTTTTATCCCAAGAAGTAAAATAACTAAATATACACAATATCAAATAAAATGAAAGATTAGAAAGCAATAAATAGCTCATACTGTAAGTTCAGTTTTTTTTTTTTGGTTTTTTTTTTAAATGAAGGGTTTTATTTTTTATTTTTTTTTACTGGATATCCCATTGATATCCTCAGGGATCTGTCATGCGACATCAGTGAGGTCTGCTTCATTAATTTCAATATTACGTTTCTAAAATAAATACATTTAAACCCTTAATGACAAAGCCCATATGGGCTCAAAATGCATTGTTTTCAATGGGTTTAGGGACCACCCATTGTCCTTAAGGGGTTAAGTATTTTTTCAATAGGGAGAAATACTGCAATCACTGATCGGCAGCAGTGGGGATCAGAGGTTTCCGTAGGGTTTGACCCACTAGGATTTTTTTTTTTTTTCTTTTCTCACATTCATTATTCTTAACCGTGGTATTGGATATTCATTAGCGTCAACATAAAGAATAAGCTCCACATGGTGGGACTTCACTTTAATGTGAATATAACTTACAGGGGCCACTCATATCCTGTGGATTGATAGAGGCTTCAGCTGGCTCAAAGGCCCCTGTGCGCAGGACATAATCTGTACTGAGAGCCATAGTGTTAACCCAGTGCGCATGGCCTTGTAATGTCCGGCACAGGGTTCCCTGAAAGAGAAAATGCCTTTAAATGGTTACTTAGAAAAGACAGTTTGAAAGGCAATCATGGGTAGTGGTTTGTAGGCATAATAATCACTCCTTGGTTTTATTACTGGAGAGCGCAATCATTTTGGCGTTATCGAATGGTTTTAGATAACTCGCACCATGTGACAAATCCGACAGTATATCAGAGCTATTCTGCCCATCAAATCTGCCTATATTGTCCTGATATAAAATATTAAACATTGATCTTAAGGATCCCAAACATGCATTACTGTACTGTATTAACATCTACCACTTCTGCTGGGTGGCTGTCCCACTAATCCATCACTCTCTCAATAACATAAAATAATACTATTATATATAAAGGACATTTTCCACCTCTAATAATATATCTGGACCCTTTTCTATTTTCATTTCATCATTTGTATCAGCATTGTTATAAATAGATATGTTATATACCTTGTATGTTAGCTATTTTATCCCATTATTTTTTTTACTGTAAAATATTATTCCATTGTTTTTTGCTGGATAAGCTTTGTATTCCATCATTATATGGTTTATAGCAGGGGCGTCCAACCTGCGGCCCTCCAGCTGCTGCAGGACTACATCTCCCATAATGCTCTTTCAGCGAAGGGGCTGGCTGAGGAGTATGGGAGATGTAGTCCTGCAGCAGCTGGAGGGCCGCAAGTTGGACACCCTTGGTTTATAGTGTAGATGTATTTTGGTTATTACTGAGACTGGAACGTATAAATAAGGCATTGTTAAGCCTGCTCAAGCATTTTTATATCTTTACAACACAGGGATAGTAATTTATGATAAATGTACTATAAAACTATAGTAAATAAGAAAATTAAAATACTGATAGGGCCCTGCAGTAGGAAAACACATCTTCACTTGAGTGCCCTATCTAGACACTGATGCAGCCAAGCTGTAAAAAATAAAAAAATGTGTACTTACATCATGGGCTCGCCAAACTTTTATAGTCCTGTCCTGTGAAGAGGAGTAGAGCAGGCCATCTCCACCCCACTTCACTCCAGTTACCGACTGTGTGTGGCTTGTAAGGATCTTCTGACACTGGCCCGAAATAGTATCCCAGATACGTATGCTGCAGTCTTTTGAGGAACTTGCTAGGTATCGACATTCAGGGTTTCTAGAGAGGGGGGAGCAAAGGGGGTTACCATAAAAATTCTGGAAGAGAGAATCACATTGTTGGGCAGGCCAAAAAAAACCAAAGATGGAAATACACCCAGAAGAACATATTAGATCTGCAAAATCTATAGCTGTCCCATTAAGTGGAGTTATCATAACCAATGAACTAATCAAACTAGCGTGGTTGCTATAAGGATCACTTTTGAAACTGCTGCAGAATCACTTTTTATAGGTTAATCTGCTGGCTCTGGAAGTTATAACTGCAATTATGTATTGTGGGCCAACTATTGTTTAACTCAAAGGGATAAAATACATACATACACATATATAATGTTCCACTAAGTCATTCAATACGCAGCAGCATTACCTTTTCATTTATATACAACCAAAATAAAATTGGAAGCATGTATAAATTAAGTATACACTGACTAAAAAAAAATATTTTTCTTCTTCAAAAGGAACAGTTTAATATCACAGTAAACTATTCCAAAAAATAATGCTATTAAATACCTTGTATTAAGGTACTTTAATATGCTTTCTTGACTTTTGTTCCCCTTTAATAAAGCAATTGCCTTATGTAGAACCTGCAACTCCCTGTCTCCTCTGTGGCTCAAGATTTCTGCAGAATCCCCCCATGCATTTGCAACAGGGACACCATGAAATAAATGTAAAGGGACTTCTCAGCTTCTAATGCATTAAAGTGCATATGATGGCTGGAGTGTCCCTTTAACACATCTACTTAACTTACAATGGATTTTGTCATTTCTGTAATAAAGCAAAATAGCTTACTTACAAATGCAGAGGTTCCCAGCAAAGCCATGTTATCCACTTTGTGTGCCCAGTTAACGTTCTTCCAATCTGCTTGCCTGTGCTGGGGTCCCAAATGCAAATCTAACAAACAAATCATAGAGAAAAAAAAAATCATGGCTACATAACTATAATGGTTCTACTAAGATCACCGTTCTCTCCATTGATTGAAGGTTAACAACACAGTTTTATGTACCTGGCTGTTTTTACACCCTGAGGCAAGTTTTTTCCCATCTGGAGACCAAGCGATACTGAGCACCCAGTGTGTGTGTCCTACAAATGTCAAGAACAATACAATCAGCTAAACATACTTTAAAAAAAAATTACGCAGGCCTATCGTATTAAAGAGACCAGCTCTGAAACCAAAAGAGATGCACAATAAAAAAAAAAAAAAATTCAAACAAACAAATGCACTAAATACATATATGTATTACAGACCTATATCCCACAGGGATTATTGTTAGTCATTTTTGGATCTTAGAAGATGGAAAGCATTCTGTGACTGATCCTTATTGCACTGGATTATTTCCTTTAAAACAAGTTTAACCGATACCTTCACATAACACTCATGAACTGTAAATAATGTCTTTTTGGACCAATAGTCACAACTCCGTTGACGACATCAATCCTTACTTCTGGGGAACCAGCATTGGCATTATATGATATTTTATTATATTTAAACAGGGCCAGCAGAGTCCGTAGAGCCAGCCTCGGTGTAACGGAACAGAACAGTTTAACTTCCCAGTTAGAGCACTCTTTCTATGGTGTATAGTAAAGACTCACATTCAATAGTCCATGGGTTATGCTCTACAAATCATGAGATAGCACTCAAGAGAATGCTGGGAATGCATGAGAAGCAGGTTATGGAAAGGTATCTAAGTTAGTCACTTAAGGTTTTTAACAACTAAGTAAAAAAAAAGGAGGAGAGGTCCATGGTAATTCAGGCTGGTGCAGTCAAGGGACAGGAGGGATTTCCTCCTGATAGCAGCAGCTTTTTCTCTAAATCAATACAGTTTATCTAGCAACGTTATCTTAGATTTTAGAAGAAAACAAGCAGAATACCTTTGGCAGTAAAATGAGGTGTCTCTGTGTTTAGATCCCAGAAGCGAACTGTGGTGTCTCCAGACCCACTGGCCAGGTATCTGAAGAAAAGAGAAACAGTAACACAGAGCTATATCTCTTACTTTGTGATTGCAGGGCTGTAGCACCTACTAGTGAGTTCATAAAGAGGTTTAAGTTATAATTCATATTCATAACAAAGCACAAGCTTACTTTCCAGTTGGGCTGAAAGCTACAGAAATGATTGCTTCAGTATGTCCCTCCAAGGAGCTGGTACATCTAGTCACAGCGCGGACCTTGAAGACAGCTTGTGGCTGGTAGATGATATCCAAGACCTTTTCTGTTTCCACCGACTCTTTCTCCAAAGTCTTATCCAAGGACGTTAGAATCTCGGTTTCATGGACAAAAAATGCCAAAGGCGGTGGATCCTCCTGAAAATACATTTAAAAAAAAATAAAAAAATTAAATGCTAGCTTTTTTGGTATAGGAGGTTAAACATGATTCCAACAGGATTGATAGCTCAACAGACTTACCTCATTTAAGAGAACATTGCAGACTAACTGCAATTTATCAGGTGTTATATTCACAGGTACATCAAAGGGGCTTCCCAGCACTTCCCCATTTTCATTCTTAAACTGGACAAGAAGTCTTCCTATGTCCTCCGTCATATCTGCAAATACATATACCATTTTTTATCATTCAACTTTTGGCCAATCTACCCTGCTGTAGGACCTTAATCAGTCATTGGTCTTGTCTTTGTATTAGCATACCTGTCGACAGGGCCAAATTTCCCAGGACAGTGCCATTTTTTTAGGGGTCCCGTCAAATGAAAAAATACTGCCTATGCACAGTGAAATACACTGTGCACAGACAGCATTGCGTTTCTAAAGACACACACAGCCTAAACGCTGGTAAACGAGCTCCAAACTACCCAGTATCTGTACTGGGTACCCTAGAGCTCAATGCTGCAGGGTCACCAAACTGTGTGGCGTGTGGCCCCTGGCCCCTACCCCCTTTGTCTTGGGATGCAGGAAGGAAAGGTTAGGGAGTATGTATTAACCTCTACCAATTCCGATGAGAAGCTATTTATCTCCTGCACTCTTAGTAAAGGACAACATTACATGTTGAGTTTTTAAGTTAATGAGTAATGTCGAATTCTGGTAATAAAATAAAATAAAAAGTTTGTCTACAAGGTTATTCAGTCCGACAAAGAAATTCTAAGAGACCTTAAATGTCTTGAAATATGCTTAGATGAATCCCAAAGCAGGCTGGTTCCCGAACGTAAGGAAACATGTATAAAGCACCACCGGCCACATTGTACTGAACCATTTAAAAATGCATTACATTATATATGGCACTCAGACTGTTACCTGTTAATTCTTCTCAACCCCAGACACACAGTGAATCGACAAACTCCTACCCGGCAGCCGGCAGACATGTATTTACGGTAAACACGTGGAGAGAGGGAGCTGACGTCATCAGCCTGCGCATTCTTCCCTGTCCCACAAGGCTGTGTTAAGCAGTAGAGGCATCATCGGTTCCTGTCATGAATCTCTAAAATATAACAGAAACTTACAAAAAGCCACATGAAAGTAACTTTTTTTCACAACGTGCATAAACAAAATATTGGCAGATGACTCCAGCAAAACGGCTCTGTTGGGGAGCTAGGATCTAAAGGGGCTTGTACAACTCATGTGTTTGGAGCTTGAGACATGCGCTGTAGCGCTAGAACTTTCGGCTGTGGCATTTAGTGACGTTTAATTTACGGGACATTTGCTGTCACTGTGTTATGCGGGGACATAGGAACATTGGACCAAACCAAGATACTGGGCCATCGTCCTATGTATGTGTCTTGGTTTTGATCTGGCTGTGTGGCGATAATAGTACGCTGTGAAATCTGCACTCACTTATTAGCAGTTATATTATTGAATAAATACGAAGTGCTGTTTTTGGTAGAAAAAAAATCGTAAGTAAGACGCTGATAAGAAATGCCTTGAAGTCCAGAAATCCACAGAAGTCATTAATGCCAACATCAAAGGGTACAACTGTGCACCAAAGAGCCTTGAAAACTACACACTGTGGAGCCTTAGCGCACCCCATCATAATTGTTAAACCTTGCTGCTAAAAGTGGCGTGTCCTGTGTATGATAAATGTGAAACGCTGCTTGCATAATGGTGCACTAGACCGTCAAGCAGTCTAATAGTAAATCAAGCAAAAAGATCCCTAAGGGGTCCTTTAGTAATTTTTTTAAACAGCAATGCCAAAAAGTTGGAAGAAAATGTAATAAACAAAATGAAAAAAAATTATTGTTTTGAAAAAGTCACTTGTCCCACAAGAGATATTAAAGGGACAGGTTACTGCACCCAACGGTCTCACTAACGAATGCATTTTAAAGTAATCTGTATTATACATTCTTCAAAAAAAATGATATGTATCCCCTTTGATCTGATTACTCTGGTTGGAGCAGCCAATAAGTGGCAGGAAAGTGCTACCATTGAAATCAGTGGAAGCACTTTCCACACATGGGTGTCTGAACATTGATGGAACTGACTGGTGGACAGTATATCATGGAAAATAGCTGGTAAAACTTAAAGGCACACTTTAATCCATATGAAGGCTGGAGTGCCCCTTTAACCCCTTTGTGACAGGACTGCCTTTGTTTAACTGTAAAAAAAAACTTCATGGGTTACCCACACAAATTATATTGTTTTTCAGGACAAGACAGGATTTCTTTAGATACCCTTATTTTGGTCATGTCATCTAATTTACTAAAAATAATAATAAAGAACGGTGAAAATATTTTTTAAAAGCACTTTTATATAAACACTTTTAAACTTTTATCTAAAAATTGTTTACTCATCTACAAAAGCTAATGAGAATGGTAAGTAGATTTTAATATTTGTCCTGAGTTTAGAAATAAACAATGTTTTTAGGTTTTTATGAAATTATAGGGACATAAGTACAAGTAGTGTTTTGCTATTTACATTTTTTTCCCAAATCTGGTCATCCTACTCTCATGTCCTATTTGGATTAGTAAAGCTGGGGAATTTATCTACCCCATCAAACAAATGTTTTTGAAAACTAGACAGCCCAAGGTATTTTAAATGTTTTTTTTTTTTTTACCAATGCTGTTCTTCTGTATTGTATCGCAAGCTACTGTATCAAGACAATGTAGTAGCTTAAACAAAGGGGCACTTAGAAACGTAACTCCTAGCCAGTAGATAGATAAAGTGCTGTAAGGAAAAGAGAGGTGTTTGGGCACCTTTTTTACATTTTGCTTATTTTCTGATTTATTTTTGTTTGACATTTTGTTGGAACTAGATAATTCCCACTGGTGTAACTACATGGGTCACAGCTGGATGTCTAATTGTGTGAGCATTAAATGTCTGATTGTATGCGTGTGTGAGCATTGATGTCTAATTGTGTGCGTGTGGGAGCATGGGTGTCTAATTGTGTGTGTGTGTCAGTGAGAATGGATGTCAAATTGTGTGTGTGTGAAATCCTCAGATGATTCAGGGGAAGGAGGGCAAAGGTACACAAGAGACAGACAAACATGAATACGAGAACTAGCCTCGGACTGTGGAGAACAATTGGAGATTCCGTCACATCTTATGGCCATAGTATGCTCAGCCCACCACTACGCCAAAGTACTCCACGCGGGTACTGGATCCAGCGTTGTGTGTCCAGCATCCTCCTCCGTCTGCAGCCAGACGGCTTCTAAGCGAGCGAGCGCCCCCTACCCACTTTATCCGTCTCCTGCCGGATACAGAAGAGTGCACGCTCGGTTGACATCATGGCCGGGGGCGGGACATCCCACGAGCAGCAACTTTAAAACTGCGCTCAGTGCTCAGTTATTGTGCCAAGTAGTGCTTCATACCGTTGTGTTTCTTGTTTCCTGAATTTCCATGTACCGATCCTGGCTATTCCTGTGACTCTGCTGCCTTCCCCAATTCTGACCTTGGCTACTAAACGGTGTTCCTGAATTCCTATGTACCGAACCTGGCTATTGTATTACGGACTTTGCTGTTTCTCTGTTTACCCTGAAACCAGCTCGTGTACTGACTTCACTCCATTTAGTGAATCTGCTCCTATTTCAGTGTGTTATCCTGCTTATCGGACTCCTCTTCCTACCCAACTTTACGTATACCTTACAGTGTGTTAGAATTATTGTGTACATATGTGTTAGTGAGAATGACTAAGTGTGTGTAATTTGTGTGTGTTTGGATATGTGTGTCAGAGTGTATGTTGGAAGATGGGGCAAGGCACAGCCAAGTTGTTTGGGGCCAATGATGTCACACACCGGCTGTTGAGGGGGGCCGGGGCAATTTTTTTATGGCGAGCAGAAGGGCGCCACCATCTTGAGTGAGACAGACTGCTTTTCACTTTGGCGCTTGTGATTGCTCCAAAGAGCATTGATATTGTGAAAATATTTACTTTTTTTCCTAATTTTCCTCACATTTTTAGATATTTTTCATACTTAATGATGGTTTATATATATTATTATTTCAAAAGAAAGCCCTACTTGTGCTGAAAAAAACATTATATAATGTGTGATGCACTAAATGAGTTAGAGGCAATCAGAGTTAAATAAAGTTAAATAAAGTCATAGCAAAAGCATAAAAACAGCTCTGGTCCATTAGTGCAAACATGGTAAACCCCCCCTCCGTCTGAAAGGGTTAAATATGATGAATGTGATTGCTCTGGGCCCCTGCATATTTTTTGGTGTCATTGTGGCATTGCATCAACACCAACTGATCAGAAAAATTGATTGTTAATTGCTTACTTGATAAGTTTTTATCCCCATATCAGTTGTCATTAAGGGGATGCGTTTCTGTGATTTGCCTGACATTGCCTGGCATGTCAGTTGCTGTTAAGGGGTTAAATAAATTACATTCATTTTTGAATTTATATATTAACATACAGCCAATTCATTAAATTGTATTTTTCAATAAATAAAGATTCCTTGTGCAATGCAGAATGTGAAACACTTTGCAGTAGGTAACCAGATTAGTACTCAAAAAACGAGAAAGTATATAGTCAAGCTCCACTAAAATTCGTGCTGCCCTACATTATACATTTTTATAAGACCTTAAACCTATGGCTTACAGACTTTTCAGGGAAAATTGTGTTGCTTGAAAAGTATCCGTTTTTGTGAATACCACAATATGACCACAAGGGGTCCTTCAAAGACAAGCAGATGGTAAAAAAATACAATTACTGTATTAATATTGTCATCTGTTTATATCGCACCAACAATTCTTATAATACATACATTCAACGTGTATGACAATACTAGAATTGACAAACCGATACAATAGGTGAAGGGGGTCCTGCTCACAAGCTTACATTCTGGTAATTCTCTTATACCAATGATTAGATATTTCTGTTATTTCTTTAAAAATATGCACTGTTCCAGATTTACTGCAAATACTAGGTTTCATATAAAAGTATACATGAAATCCTTGTACTTATGATCTCTACCCAGAGCCTTAGGAGAGTAAAACACCACACATACACTCCCTCCCAAAATGCAGGTGCCCCAAATCTGCATCTGAGCTAAACAGCCTTTAGAGTCTCTAGTAATTGGGAAACATTGCACTCTGTACCAGGGGGAAGAAGTAGTCCCAATGGACCCTGTGTACCCACCTCCCCAAAAACAGAACCCCCTCCAAGGCCAGGCCCCATGGTCTATAGGAAGGAGGCTGTCCCCCAGTCCCCTCCAGGAGCCCAGGGCACAGAGGCTTCTGTGACATATAACCTCCAACTCTGTAACTGTGGCCGCAGGAAAAAAGAAGCGGTCTGTCCAAATCTGGGGCCTGAGGGCCAAAAGCAGCTGGTGGCCCGGCCCTGCTGCCGACCAGCCCAGCCAAAAACACACCTGGTCGCTGGTTGCCGGAACACGCAGACTTTTTTCAATACATCTTCGAGGATCCCTTCCAGAACAGGACATGAACACACCCACCGTTTGGAAGAGACGGTCTGAGGCATCCCGAAGGTGGTTGCAAAACTCTTTGTTCAGAGGTTTCTTCACCCAAGTGGTGCACATACTGAGCCAGGTGATTTGGCAGAGACCACTCAGAGGACCAAGGGTGATGGATGCTATTATTATTTATTGTTTTATATAGCACCATCAAATTCCATATCACTGTACAATAGGTAGACAGGACATAACAAGTAGTATGTAACATAACAAATTGATTTAAAGAGAACAACAGGTGAGTTGAACAACTGTCAGCCACTGGCGTTCAGAAGTTCTTCCCCTTCAGAAGGTGTAGTCGATGGGAACAACAACTTCTGTTCATTATCTCCCACCCTTGACTTCCGGGCTTAAAGGGAGATCCGTTCAAGCAAAATTTCTGCTTCTAAATCCCCATCAGAAGCAGATTGATCCTTTGCTTGCCACAAGTCAATGAACGATAGGCCAGGTTCTATGTCCCCCTCGTCATACAAGGTGGGGAAGTGGGGTGGCATTTGGTCCGGAACCTCAAGGCGGCGAGCCTTCTGCAGGGGTCCTTTGCCCTTAGGCCTATCAGATGAGAATTTGGGACCTTTGCCGCGCCTCCTTGAAGAGTTGCCCATATCCTTATCTGAACACTCAGAATCTTGTCTGTCCTCTATCTCTGTAGGGGGGGTTAAGGTCGTCTGGATGAGCGATCTGGGGGAAGCTGTGTAAAGACCCTAGCCAGACCCCTTTGCTCTGAGGTAGCCACTGATGCGTTAATAATGGACTGGGTGTCCTGGGAGTGTCCAAGAGGACAGTATGAGTTTAAGGTAATGACAACATGCCACGGAGTGGTGGGATCAGCCTACCGGCTGCCACTCAGAACTGTAACATGGCCACTGGTATAGCTGGGGGTCACCCAGGAACAGAGGTATCAACCACTCAGGGCTGAAACTTGGTCAGAATCATTTTTGCTGCAGCGATTCCTATAAAAGTGGTTATCCCTAGCATGCAGCAGGGGTCACATTTCTTTTTTAAATAATTTTATTGGAGGACCTGAGAGGCATACTCCAGGAGGCCTGTAGATAATAGTTAGTATACAGTAATAACCTGCAGAGAAAAGGAGAAATGCAACAACCAAAACACTATTAAAAAGTTGTTCAGACGCGAAAAAAGATGGCTGCCGTGACACTGAAAAATGATAAAAACGAGTTCTGACAAGACGGTCGCAGAGAATCCCGTGCTAAACAAGATCCAAGATTGCAGCCATGATACAAAATACAACAAAACGGACCAGAAAGGTGGGAAACAAAAAGAAAGAGCTAGACACAAGAAAATACAGTGTATAACACAAACTAAATTAGAAAGCCTTTAAGAGCCCACAACTCTGACCAATGCTGTATCAGGAGCAGCAAAGAAAAATGGAATGTAGAAATACAGTCTATTCTAAATTTGGTTGTTTTTCTCTCAGTTTATGCTGCTGTATTGGAGAAGTAAATAGAGAGTAGCAAAATAGGAAGCCTTCTGTCGTGTTGTAGTATTGGAAATCGCTTCAATGTGATTTCATCCTCTTCTGTATCAACAGCAAGGTTAAACTTGGGGACATTTTGATGTCTTTTATTCTACTAGTCAGGGAAATTTACACAGGTCTGCCAATATATTCGTAATGTTTTCTACTATAATGGCTACAAAGTATTCCAACCTGTCAAGTGACTACTTGTGTCAGTGACGGATCCAGAGCAGTACTGTACCCCGCTCATCAGGGGGGTGCCACCATGCCGGTACAGTAATGTCCGCCGCTAGAGGAGCAGGCTTGGTTGGGGAGATCAGGGACCTCCCTCTAACCGGCTTAAATCAAGGGAGCGGGAGGTCTGTTAATGCGATGCGCGCGGCAACTGATGCTGTGCGTCGGGATTTGCTGTCATATCCCGGCACACAGCACTGAAGCCGCGCCCCACCGCCTTCCACACACTGCACCGGAAGGAGACGGAAGAAGAAGAGCCAAGAGGAAGAACGAAGAGGCGGAGGAAAAGTGCCAGAAAAAAGGTATACTATTCCAGACATTACATGAATATGAGTATGAGTATATGAATGAGTGAATGAATGTTTGTGAATGAGTGTGTGTGTAATTACATGGATGAGTAAATTTTGGGGGTAAAGCATGGCATAGGGAGGCTGTAATCTCACTTCTATCATGCCCATGTTCCAGCATGTACTGGCTGCCTGGGTATGATAGGAGTGTGATTGCTGTTTGCAATGTTATATATATATATATATATATATATATATATATATATATATATATATATATATATATATATAATATTGTTACTGATTTTTTTTTTTTGTCCAATTTAGTAACACACCAAAACTGGCCAAAAATCTTCCCTGTTTTTTTCCGGCCCAGAGGGAGCAAGAACCTCGCTACTGGTCATGGTATATGATATACCTAAAACTGCAAAATATTTAAAAAGCAAATTGTTTTCATATTTTAATTCAAGAAATGTCCATGCATATTACAAACGCATTCTGCAAATAATATAAGAAATATTTTTTGGCTATCATGTTCACAATGTCTCTCATTAAAATGGCATATCAGTATTCATTGCTAAGAGCATTCTCATATCTGTTGATAGAATGGTCTATGTAACACAGCTGGCTTACACGCCTGAGTTAATTTCTTCTATTATTGATATTTTGAGTATAACAAGGTATCAATAGAACATCTCAAAGAGTCACGATTAAAGTAATTCTTCTAAATGTACCATTTTCTGGAATAACTATTAAATGCATAGGCTGTGCAACACATTGACATTATTCCAATTACTAGGTGATAAAAATGAATAGTAAAGAAATACTGTTAAGGTTTTCCCATTAACTCATCCAATAATTTATTATATTTAGAGTAAAGGCATCAATTACAATATAGACCCACCATATCAATCTGTTTCCCCCAGAAAAATGTTTGCTGTTCTGGGGTTTTCCCAAGAGACAAAACAGACCTAGAAATTTGAGCTATTTGTAGATAGAAGTGAGGCCTGGTTAAGGGTGGAGTGCACACAAATGTTCATTTGATCACATGCATTCTCTGTAGCATAGAACATACCTGTATTTGGAATGCTATATATTTGCTGTTGGTAGACAATTGTGCGAAATTTAAGAGGCTTACTGTTACAGGGTGTGATAGTGTGAAATTCTAGTTTTTTTGTGGACCATGAGTACTAGCATTTACCAATTTTGATTTGAATATGTATGGGTGAACAGCAGATGTTTTTCATCTTCTTTACTAACCTGTCATTTAAAAATGCTACTTGTACACTCAAAATGATAAAATCTATACGTTGTAGTTGGCAAATTGTTGGGAAATTATTTGGCTCAAACTATGATTTTGCATAAAATGTTTAACTTTGCATGCCATCAGCATTAAGAACAGTCAGAGCTTGGGGCAACAAGATCACAAGTGCATTCCCACCCCACAATGTTTTCTCAGATTTGGAAGCACAGATTTGTCCAAAATATGATTGTGTGCTGTAACCATTTAATGTCCCTTCACTGGGCTTAATGGGCCAAGCTTGACTCATGACAGTCCAAACTGAGAAAAGAGAAAATAAGAAGGAGGAGAGATGTGGACAAAGGGGAAAGATAAAGAGAAAAGGGAGAGATTAGATAATAAAAGATGGGTAGAAGGATTTAACGAGAAAAGGGAGAGATAAAGAGAGATGGGGAGAGATCAAGAGAAATGGGAAAGATGAGATAGCGAAAAAGAGGTGAGCTAATGAGAAAGAGGGGATCAAAGAAAAGGGGAGAGATAATAGAAACAAGGGGAAAGTATGGAGCAAAGAGAGAGAAAGAGGAAAAGAGATAAAGAGAATGAGCAGGAGAGATAAAGAGAAAGAATATGAGAAATAAACAGAAAAAGGAGAGCTACATAGTTACATAGTTAGATTTGCTTGGTGTGTCTAGTGCCATTCCAGATTTCTAGCTTATGAAATAAATTGTGTTTAGTTCAACTTGTGTTGAGCTTATATATGAAACTGCACACACTGGCGTAACTACAGGGGTTGTAGTGGTCGCAGCAGGGATTCCGGGTAGGCGCATGCCAATGAGGTAAAAAATAATCAAGCCTTCTGGCTTGTCTGGTGTCTGTAGATGAGTGTTTAATAATGCTTCTACTACCCCCTTATATATATATATATATATATATATATATATATATATAATATCTGCGTTAGACATGCATTTTTAACTACATAATATGTATTTATATCTTTAAAGTTCTACTGTGCATGTGGAATTAATGAGCAAAGAATATTTGTTCCCTGCATACTGGGTTCCTCAGCTCCATTGACCTACACGGTTGGCTGCAGTCTACAAGGTCTCTGGGAACAGAGTAGCAAGAAGACAAAGAATATTTTTTTTTTGCCTATGTAATAAAAATGTATATATAAATGCCTCTTCCTATACAAGAGAAAAAACACATATAGCAGGAATTAAATACATGTGTGTGGGCTGTTTATATAGCAGGTTGGCTTGAATCTCAATTTACTTTACTATAGCAGGTTTTACAAGGTTTTACAAATGTGTAAAGCCCATGAACCAGGATCTTGTAGTTTGCTTATCAAAATACTATCCTTGGAATTTGCCAGCCATTCCTTCTTACTGTAGCCGTGTTCTTCCTTTGTATAATGGATTTTTATCTATACCCCATTCCCTGAAGCGTGTAGGCTTGTGAGCAGGGCCCCCTTTACCTAACGTAACGGTTTGTCTTAGACTGACAATTTTTGTATTGCCATACACGTTGAATATATGTATTGTATGAAGTGCTGCTTAAATTGTTGGTAAATAAAAGATAATAATAATAGTAGACAGTTTTATTTATAGAAACACTCTGTATTTTGTTTTAAATCCATGTTTAATGATTGACCTCTGTTGTATTTTATGAATTACATTAACCCATTTCTTTTATTTTTAGGCACAGTACCTCTGTTGAAAAGAAGTCAGTTATGAAAAATGCATAGTTCCATCATTAATTTTAAATAAATAAACATTTTGTCTATTCTCGTACTATTCTAAAAAAACCTTGCTACTTCAAATATGTTAAAAATGCACACTAGATGTCACGTTAATTGTGTATTTTTTTAAAAAAGTAAGTACACATAAAAAATACATATTGTTTCCTTCAGTGTGACACCACACAGCCTTTGTCCTCATTTAATTCGGAGGTCTACTAATGTATACATAGCACATATACATACTCATGCCATACAATACTCTTTTGGACAAATACACAGGAGAGAAGTGAAATATACAGTAAAGGAAAAATATTTGATCCCCTGCTGATTTTGTACGTTTGCCACTGACAAAGACATGATCAGTCTATAATTTAATGGTAGGTTTATTTGAACAGTGAAAGACAGAATAACAACAAAAAAATCCAGAATAACCTGGCTCCCAGGTGTCTTTTATACAGGTAACGAGTTCTCCTTAAGGGAGTGCTCCTAATCTCAGCTTGTTACCTGTATAAAAGACACCTGTCCACAGAAGCAATCAATCACCATCAAACATGGAGGTATAAACATTATGCTTTGGGGGTGCTTTTCTGCTAAGGGGACAGGATAACTTCATTGCTTCAAAGGGACGATGGATGGGGCCATGTACCATCAAATCTTGGATGAGAACATCCTTCCCTCAACCAGGGCATTGAAAATGGGTCGTTGATGGGTATTCCAGCATGACAATGATCCAAAACACACGGCCACAGCAACAAAGGAGTGGCTAAAGAAGAAGCACATTAAGGTCCTGGAGTGGCCTAGCCAGTCTCCAGACTTTTATCCCATAGAAAATCTGTGGAAGGAGCTGAAGTTTCGAGTTGCCAAACGTCAGCCTCGAAACCTTAATGACTTGGAGAGGATCTGCAAAGAGGAGTGGGACAAAATCCCTCCTGAGATGTGTGCAAACCTGGTGGCCAACTACAAGAAACGTCTGACCTCTGTGATTGCCAACAAGGGTTTTGCCACCAAGTACAAAGTCATGTTTTGCAAATACTTATTTTACTAGGTAAAATGCAATTTATAATTCATTTGAAATGTTGAAATGTATTATTCTGGATTTTTTTGTTTTTCTCTCTCATAGTTCAAATAAACCTACCATTAAAATTATAGACCGATCATGCAAATCAGCAGGGGATCAAATACATTTTACCTTCACTGTAATCGCACTTTTAATTTAAACTAAAATAATTGTAGATTCAAAACAGCTATGTGGGAAAGGGATTCTGGTGCAAAACTTTAAAAGTGGTCTTAACACAATTTTAATGAATCTGGGAATATCAATATCCTCTTTTATCTCCCTATTCAACCCAAGATTTGCATGTGTATGCAAAGCATTCTGGAATAAATATAAAATCTACCTAGATAGTTTAGTACAGTTCATTAAAATGTAACACTTTAAAGTGAAACTATTTATTTTACATGCTATACAACTGGATTGGGTCTTATGGTTAAACAGTTCACAAGTTCATGATAGCTAACAATCTAAAGTGTATAGTACACATAAAAGACAGGATGATATAATGGGAAAATATCAATTACAATGGTTTGTGTTAGTGAATACATTATACAATGAGTGTTTTGAAGCTTCGATGGGAGAGATGAAGTGAGAGAAGTGGGGGTCTCCATAGCAGAAAGCAGAAAACAAAAACAATAATGTGATGATAGAGGTCTGATAATCACAGAAGGCACATGGGAATAAAACTGCATGGGTTGCATGGGAGAACATGGTTCTTAAAAAGGAACATTTACAATCTATATATATGGGTTGCATACAGCAAGCTTAAGCTTAAGCAATATATTTATTACAAGATGGAAGATTATTAAATCACATAAATCTTGTACATACTGCCAAAAAGGATGCATTTACCGTACTTGCAATTATAGGACGACCCCCCCCCAAATTTGAATATTCATTAAGGAACAAAAGAAAAAGCCTGATTATTAGACTACCCTATAGGAAAAAAGTTTTACTAGCAAATATTAATTTACATGTAAACTATTTTTCATATTTAATAAAAACGATGATTGAAAAAAATGTGTTTTGTTTTTATTTATTATTCACATCTGCCTCCCAGATATTCCTTATACCCTCTATATGCCACTCTGCCCCATATATGCCTTTTAACCCCTTCAGTCCCCTATGGACGTACCGGTACGTCCTGCCCTTCCTGCAGCGGCAGGGACACATCTCTGCCGCTGCACGGGAGATCAGGCTATCGTTTGAAGATAGGGAGAAGAAGGTAAGAAGTAAGAATAGTAAGAAGGGGAGAGGGAGTAGATAATGAGAAGGGGAGAGGGGGTAGATAGTGAGAAAAGGTGGAGAGGGTAGATAGTGAGAAGGGAAGAATATTGAAATAAATAAAGAGTGAGAATGAATGAGTGGGGGGGACAAAGGAACTCTGGGTATGATTACGGGGAAGAGGACCTCTGAAAGTCACAGTAGGGTCAGAAGGAGTCAAGACTGCACTGACTGGTCAGTCTGGTAACATATATTTTGGCAGCAGGGTCTAATATTAATATATATATATATATATATATATATATATATATGTATATAAAATAACAGCAGGGTCTAATATATATATATACACTCACTGGCCACTTTATAAGGTACATCTTGCTAGTTCCGGGTTGGACTCCCTTTTTGCCTTCAGAACTGCCTTCTTGGCATACTTTTTACAAGGTGCTGGAAATATTCCTCAGAGATTTTGGTCCATATGGACATGATGGCAGTGTTAACGATGACCGGGGCCTGTTCAAGCTGCCTGCCTACCCATGAGCTAAAAAATACATTTAAATTTGGTCATCACATTTTCCATTCAAATATATGATTATTTTATCTATTTCTTTAGGAAAAGTGAGACAAAAAAGCAGGAATTTAGCACATACCCAGCGAATACCATTAAAAAAATACCTAAGCTATCAAAGGCATAAATATTGAGGATTCAGTCCAATGTAATTTTTCATGGCTATATTGCTTACCAAGGAGCGGAATCAGCGTGACTGCTTTGCATTTTAACCCAAAAGAGACTCTCAAGCAATTTAACGCTTTCTCCGGATTTGTTGGATTAGATTGTGAGGTCCCCTGTTTTGTATATATGTAAAAATAAATGCCTAATTGTAGTTACAGGGCCTTACCCTGATATCTGGTTCCTTCCGCAATGACCTTTCTTTGTGTGCAATGTGAAGCACTAGGGATATAGTCAGCAGACAATGTAAAATCATATTATTAGCTCAGAGCTTTGCTGCGTATGGACGGAGGTAAAAATAAACTACGTGAATAGGCAGAAATTAAAGGGCATGGTAAAGGAAAAAAGTACTTGGAAATAGGTCTAACAGCATAGAATGTTTGAGTACAATGCTATTAATCATTAGATACATTATTTTAAAAAGACAATTAGACTGCAGTGTTTCCTTTTACAATACACACATATATATATATATAGATATATATAAATGTGTAAATATATTTTGTTGTGGTGGTGTTTCCTTTTTAAAGTCATGCTGCAATGTCTCAACCACAGCAAAGAAGAATACCGGTATATATGCATTGGTAAGCAGGAAATCTGACTGAATGTGTCTCCTGCAAGCCAAGGAAAATAGTGCAAATTAATGCATTTGGAAGGGAAAAAATGCTAAATCAAAAGGGACACTGAGCTTTATATACATTAAAGTGCATATGATGTCTGAAGTGATCTTATGGGGAATATGTTGTTTGCAGGTGTTTATTTTAATAATTGCTGCCCTAATGAATTAACTCTGCGTGAATGACTGTGCTGAATTCAAAAATATTGTACAGAGCTATTGAGAATATAAGTAATAAAGAAGTGCCTTAAAACACTTATATCTGGACATTTACTGCACCTGAGCAGACTCTTAATGTGCTCTTCTGATTTATTATTTCAAAAAAATCCCCAACTCAGTAGCGTACCTAGCGGGGAGGGGGGGCGGTCCACCCCGGGTGCCGCTCGTCAGGGGAGTGCCACGGGCTAGGGTGACCACATGTCCCGGATCCCCAGCAGCCTCGTCACTTTTTTTTTTTTTTTTTACACGGAGGAGAGAAGTCTCCTTCGCGAGGCCTCTAACTCGTATGTCATGCTGAGCGCCGAAATATGACGCTCAGCAGTGAAGCAGCGCAGCGGCAGAGCAGGAACCAGCAACAGAGCAGGAAGACGGAGGCGTTGTGCTCCCACCGCAGGACTTCTGGATGGTAAGTCCAAAACCTTTAACCAGTGGCGTCGCTACAGGGGGGGCAAGGCCCTAGGTTAATCCTTGCCCCCCCTGTTGCCCCCCTGCCGAATTTGGAATAAAGTCGCAATGCGACTTTAAATCCCGTCTTTTTTTTTTAATTTATTTATTTTTAATGCGGAGGAGAGAGAGGGTGCGGCCCACGTAAGATTGGCAACCAGGGCAACCGATCTTACACGGGCCGCACCTCGAGCCCTGCTACTTACCTGTGGAAGGGTCTTCTGTACTGCATAGAGGAAGCGGAACCTAGCAGAGTTCACGTGACATCACATGACTCTGCTCCAGTCCTGCTTCCTCTGTGCAGTACCAGAGAACGCAGAGGGAGGCCGCGCCCTCTGCTGAAGTCTGTGAGCGGCATCGAGGAGCTGCAGTGCAGGTAAGGGGGTGGGGAGGGTGTTTGAATGAGTATGCGTGATTGAGGGAATTAATCTGTGAATGAATGAGTATATGAATGAATTATTGTGTGTGTGATAGCATGGATGTGTAAGTGCTGGAACCTAGGCATGATGGGACTGTGATTGCTGTTAGCAATCACACTCCTATCATGCCAAGTCAGCCAGTACATGCTGAAACCTAGCTAGCTGCCCCCCTTGTGTATTGATGCTGCCAGCAGTATGGGGTCTACACATCACTTACAGCCACCCTGTACCAGCATGTACCGGCTGACCTGGCATGATAGGAGTGTGATTGCTAACAGCAATCACAGCAAGCACAGTCCCATCATGCCTAGGTTTGCTGTGTGGGCAGTGTGGACGCCAGGGCTGGCTTTGGGGTGTGCAACCTGTGATCTATGCCTGTAATTTAGGGGGTTTTAAATATACCTTTTAATGACGTGTTTTTATGTGAATTCCAATTGATCTATACTTGCAAAGCTGGGTTTTTGCGTTATTCTGTAGATCCATATCTATATATTTCCATACATTATTTATGTATACCTGCAAATACAGGATTTGTATGTCTGATTCTGTTTATTTGATATATACCTTCAGTACTGAGATCACAAGTGAATTTCAGTTGATCTATACATGCAAAGCTCGGTTTGTGTGTTAATGTGTTGATCTATACCTGCTATCGGCAACTGGGGCTAATATTAATATATATGGGCAGCAGGGGCATCAATACACAAGGGGCAAAAACACTAAGGGGGGTATAAACGACAATGCAGTGTGAAAAATCCATCCTGATGTAGTCGTCCGTGACGTAGATTGTGTCCTGCTGTTTGTGTGTTTTTGGTTATCAGTGTGGCAGAGCCTGTCCTGGTGTGTGTGTTCGGTTGTCAGTGTGTCAGAGCCTGTCCTGGTGTGTGTGTGTTTGGATGTGGGTGTGGCAGAGCCTGTCCTGATGTGTGTGGGTGTCTGTGTGGCAGAGCCTGTCCTGGTGTGTGTGTTTGGTTGTCGGTGTGGCAGAGCCTGTCCTGGTATGTGTGTGTGTGTGTCTGGGTGTCGGTGTGACAGAGCCTGTGTTGGTGTGTTTGGTCATCTGTTTCCTGGCACTTAACTTACAGTAGGAATTATTTCATTTATATTTATCCAGAGATAAAATGCCCTCCTGAAGTTGTAGTGACTTCAGATGACAAAACGTTCAAGGCCCTGAAATCATTTAGTGGAAAAGTTATTTATTGTGTTATAATATTTATTTCAAGGATTAGTCGCACTCAATTGTGGCTTCAGGCTTCCCATGTTGAATGGTCAAGTATTATTTTAGCCCAATAACAAAAGTATAATTCCATAGCACATTACTTTGGGAAATTATGAATCCCCCCCCCCCAGTTTGACTGTGGTATCTTGTGTGCCCCCCCTATATATTGTTTCTAGAGTCGCCACTGAAGCTCACACAATGAGTTTGGCTGTTTCCCTAGGTCCAATATTTGTTTCATGAACCAAGTGTTGCTTCACAATTAGTTCTATATTTCAATAAGTAACAAGTAGTGCCTACTCACCCCCCCACCCAACCCTAGTGGGCATCCCAGTCACACTTCCAGATGTTTAATTTGTTTGCTCTGACCAAAAAAGTCATTAATTCTCTACTTTCTAGGACTGCTTGTTTGGCTCGACATCTGCAATTTTGCTAAATCAAAGAACTCTACATGGTCTATGGATTATGGCATAAAGTAAACTTAGATTGATATCTACATGTGAGAAAAAGGTCAAAACACCCATTCTACGTGCTAAAGTTAAACCAAAGTTAACTGATATGAATCTTGCTATGTTCTTACATTTGTTTTTTTAGATGTCTCATATGAGTTTATATTGTAACCTTTCTACCATTTGTTTTGTTAAGTTTGTGACAATTGCCCTCCAACTGCTTTCCCTGGAACTACCAGTATCTGTAACACCTTCATGAATGGGGGTTTGGCCACCCTGGTGGCTGAAGCTTTTTATTTATTTTTTACGTTTTTACTATATGTTTGTTCAATTATGATTCCCTTTTTATATTTAGCGTACCCATACAATTTATATATTGTTTTTCTAAAGAGAGATAAAGTTTTCATTTGATACCATTGTTATATGTATGAGCCATCATTTAAGTATGAGTGGTATCTTAAAAACAGAGAAAACTATTTTTCTCTTTTATCCTAGCAGGGAAGGTTTTTTTAATGCATATTTCTTGTGGGAGGGGTACTAGGAGTTAGAGCACGTATTTTTACTTTATTTTTATTTCTGTAACTTTTTAAACTTAAAAACATTTATGACACTTAAAATTGTCAGCACAGTTTTTATTTGGTGCATTGGGACTGACTATTAAATTAGGGGGTTTGTTAGCAACCCATGTGGTTGTATTTTGGGCAGTGGTGTAAAAATGGCAGGGCCTCCCTGCAAACATAAAGTTGGGGCCCCCAAGTTCCTCCTACACACACGGCAACTTACTTACAGACACAGGAATATACTGACATACCTACAACACACACAGTAAATACTTACATACCCTAACATACACACATACTAACACAGACTAACTTACACACGCATCAACACAAATACAATAAAATACCTGTGACGGAAGCCTCCATCACTGGGACCACTGGAGAAGCCTGACTGCCAGCCTCCTCCCTATTGACTATGGGCCCTGGGTTTGTAAAGGCTTCTGTGGCTACCCCCAGCAGTATCATCTCATCACTGGTTGAGGGGATTATCTCCAGCAGACAGTCAGGATCTGCCACCAGGGAGTGACCACCATTCTTTCAGTTTAATGTTGTATAAATCAGTCTCCCCCTATTGTATTGTTAATCTCGTTACTGCCCCGGTTGTCTCTGGGAGGCAGATTAAGGGGACGGTTTGTGTCCCAATATCTTGTTTTATGTTAATGTGTGTTTTGCTGGATATATCCAGCCCTGTGTGTGAGAAATAAATCAGTCTTCGTTTGGTTTTACCCTACACTGAGTCTCGGCGAGTGACTGGGGAACCGGGGAAAGTGTGTTGTCCCAGGCTAAGGGAGCACAAGACAGCGGAGGTCATCGGTCGGACTAGCCAGCTCCGTGACAATACCTATGTAAATTTACATACTTACACAAATATACTAAAATACACTGACATCCATACACATACACAATAACATACAGCCAGGGGATGGCTGGCCTCTTCTAGCCCATGGAGCAGGTAAGGATGTGTGGCCCCGTACCTAGTAACAAATATACGCACTAGGACACACACACTGACCAAAACAGATCGACACTCACTAAAACAGCTTCAATCAATGCACTCCACTCCTATCAAACCTCACTCCTGTCACACCTGTCACATATCACACATCGCTCCCAGACACCTATCACACCTCATTTCCTCACCTCTATCACACATCACTCCCATGACATATCACCCCTGTCTCACCTATCACACATAACTCACAACTCCCTCACCCCTATCACATATAACAACTTACTCCCTTGCACCTATAACACATCACACCTCACTCCCTAATACCTATAGTATCACATTGCACTCTCTCACATCTCACTTCCTATCACTTACAGTATCACACATCTCTCCACACTCCCTCACATCAATAATAAATCAAAACTCAATTGCATCCCAGCTATCAATCACACAACACTCCTATCACACTTCCCATCTGACATCCTTATTTTTCTCAGAGCCCTTCGTCTTTCATACGAACACACACATGCACTCTCCCTTTTATATACATACTCCCTTTCCTACCATCTCTTTCACGCACTCTCTCTATTACTCACTCACTTTCCCCTCCTTTCTTTACACCCTTACAGCCACCTCATGCAGCTTTCTGTTTATTCTGGCATGCTGGAGCACTTCTGCATCAGATTGCTTCCTCAAATTGGGGCAGAGGTTAGCCCGGTGGTTCTCGCTGAGGCTCTGCCCTAATACAGAAGTGCTCCCGGAGCCCAGGTTAACACAGTTTATCATCAGGAGAAAGAGATTACTGAAAAGTAAGAAAGAAAGAAGAATGAAGACGCGGACAACATGAAGAAGGAGGAAATACAAAGCGCATTAAATATGGTTTGGTACATTGGAAACAGACCTAAGAAAAGGGGGTGGTGTTGTGACAAGAGTAGGTGTGCTTGAGGCAAGGTGGGCTAGATAGAGGGTGGATCCATAAGATAGTAGTCCCCCAGCAGGCAACAGTATTGCACTAAAATCTTCTTCTTCATCATCAGGCAGTTCCTGGCAAACCATAAAGTGTCCTTTACATAGCCCATTAGGTACCAGGCTCTTAACAAAACCTGTGCAAACAGGCAATGCCAGAAGACGTGAAGGGATGTCTCCTTCTCCAGGACACACACTGGGCAGTGTCTAAGTTTTCACAATGTCCTCCCTGAATGGCCATGTATGCAATGTCTAACTCCTGATGGTCAGCCTACTTGATGTCTCATTAGTCATGGCTATGACAGCAGAGCGCACTGAAATACTCACAACAGTGTGCTTGGTTCTGGTTTACTTTTGGATTACAAGATCTGGTTTAACTCCCTCTAGTTAGTTTTTGCTCAAAGATTTGCACACATACAAGCAGAATCAAAGCATACTCAAACTAGAAGGGATGGAGCTGTACCACTTATCCCATATGAGTTACCATGCACAGGAGGAGTAGGAAAAAGTGGGACATGGAGTTTTTGTAGAGCCCTTGTATTAGACAAACATGATTTTGTGCTATACTGTCTTATTATACATCAGAGATTATTCACTAAAGCAGAAGTTGGTTGGCAAATTTTTACTAACCGTTGTTTAAATACTGATATACTGATATACATTGTAAATTACTACTAACAAACATTTGACCAAAGAGATTCACACAAAAGATGATAAATGAATTCTATAATCTAGTAGCATGAAAATAAATAGTCCCCCAGATAGAAGTTTAAATTGCACAGGTAAGTGGGTGTCTCATTAAGAACTGGACAGCTGTTTATACATTGATCACTGTCTAATCCCTCTATTAGGAAAGGCACAGCTGATGGGAGTCATAGAAACCAAATCTCAGTGAAAAGAAGATACAGACAGGCATTATTTTCATATTGTGTATTACTTGCTATGATTTCTTATTTATGATCCATTGTGGAAACAGTACTGTCAGCAGGTTTCAAGTTTCCTCAGGGTTACCGTTACCTTGCTGCCACATCATACAAACAACTCCACCAGTTATTTGAGGACCACTGCTGCCTACTCATCTCCCTTTGGTCTTGTTATTTATATATGGTTCTTCAACTGGCACACAAAGTTTAGGGTTGAGATAGTGAGATCAGTAAATCGGAACTAAGGGCACTCTGAATAGGCATAATTCACATGGACAAACTACATTTTCAGGAGTAATAAATATGTTTCGTGCAGTGCCAGCACTATGTATATGTAAGGTAAGTGGCAACCTAGAGCACAGATCTACTTTGGGGCACCCCCCCTGCAATGGACAAGATCTGCTGGAGGAGCAGGGCCAGATCATGGGTCTAACTCTAACTGGTCCTAAATAAAAGGACCACAGGATCTTTTTAGGTCTCAGTCTCACTGCTTCATTGATATTCTTCCAGCACGGCAATTGCCCCCCTTGAGATAGACAGAGGCATCCTTGGGGTGTGGAGATAAAGAGGTAAGTCCTGACATCCAGACTTACCTCCTTATGTCCCTAAGGAGTAGGCGGGGTCATGCTGGGTGAGCTTCATCAAAGACAGACTGAGGCTTTACGGGGTAAATAGGCTGCATGTATGTGTGTGTGTGTGTGTGTGGCAGGGGCACACCTAGAGTATTTTGCAACCGGGGCAGATCCTGTATGTGGCACCCCCCACACACATACTTGTAAAGACACCCACAAACCAATGTTGACAATAAATTTATTTCACAAATTCGTTCACTGTATGTAAACTGGAAAAAAAAAACTAGAAATATGAACAAATAAATTAACTGTGCCACCTCTGCCCCTAAACCAGGCTGCCTGTGCTACCTTTGCCTCTGAAGCAGCTTGCTTGTGCCACCTCTGCCTCTTTTAATAGTCCCCCTGTTTCAGCTCTGCCCCTTTAGCAGCCTGTCCGTGCCACTTCTGCCCCTTAAGCAGCAACACTTATACATTCATTCACTCACTCAATCACTAACTCCCTTTCTCATTCATTCACCCATTCATGTGTGTTAGTTTGGTATGTTAATGCCTGGTTATGTTAGTGGGTGCCTGCCCGGGTATCTAAGTTTCTGTCTACCTGGAATTTTAGTTTGAGTATCTGGGTATTTTTATGTGGGTGTCTGTGTGTGCATGTTAGTTTATGTGCATGTGTGTTAGCGTCATTGTGTGTTGCGCTGAGTGTCTGCATGTGTGTGTTATTGCTGAGTGTTGGTGTGAGTGTCAGTGTGTGTTTGTGCGAGTGTCTCAATGTATGTCTGGGTGTGCGTTAGTGTGGGTGTCCCTCCCAAGGTCAGGCTCTGGATCTGCCCAGGCTCAGCAGTGAAGCCAAGTGCACATCGATGGAGCAGTAAATCAAAGGATGGAAAGAAAGAGGAAAGATAGATAGTGAGAAAAGGGAGAGATAAACAGGAAAGATAATGAGATTGAGAGAAGAGGAGAAAATTAGAAAAAAATGAGAAAAAGAAGAGTGAAAGAGAAAAACGTGATAACAAGAAAGGGGATGGATAAATAGAAATAGGAAGAGAGATAAAGAAAAAAAGGAGAGATGAGATAAAGATAATGGGAGATATTGTGAGCAACAGTAGGATCACAGAGAAGGAGTGGGATAAAGCATACCTCCCAAAATGTGAAAGAGGGACCCTTTTTTAAAAAAAATCTCACGGAACTCACTGATACAAGCAATTGCACTTTACAATGTCGCCCTTGCATCACCACATATACTGCCTTTACACACACATATACGCATACACTGCCCTTACACACACACACACACACACACACACACATGTACACTGCCCTTACACACACGTACACTGCCCTTATACACACACATACACATGTACACTGCCCTTACACACATACATGTACACTACCCTCACACACACACATACATGCACACTGACCTTACACACACAACATACATACATGCACACTGCCCTTACACACACAACACCACACACGTATACTGCCCTTACACACACATATACATGTACACTCTCCTTAAACACACACACATATACACTGCCCTTACACACACATACATATACACTGCCCTTACACACACACACACATACATGTATCTCGGCGGGGGCATATACAAGTACACTGCCCTTACACACATACATGTACACTGTCCTTACACACATACATGTACACTGCCCTTACACACATTCACACACATACATGTACACTGCCCTTACACACATACATGTACACTGCCCTTACACACACACATATACATGTACACTGCCCTTACACACACATATACCGTATTGGCTCGAATATAGGACGCACTCCCCCCCCACTTTAAGTCTTTAAAGTGGGGGTGCGGCCTATATTCGGGGTCTAGCGCCCGACGCCCGGGACTGCGTCTGTCCCCCGCCGAGATATGCTGCCACTGCCCCCCCGAGATATGCTGCCACTGCCCCCCCGAGATATGCTGCCACTGCCCCCCCCGAGATATGCTGCCACTGCCCCCCCCGAGATATGCTGCCACTGCCCCCCCCGAGATATGCTGCCACTGTCCTCCTCCTCCTCCCCCCTGAGATATGCTGTGTAAGAAATCATTTTTATACTCTTATTTTGTTCTGCACATTTTAGGCCTGAATGCAACTTGAGTGCTAGGAACATATGGTATCAATTAAGTGACGTAGCTTAGAGGGTCTTGGAATGCCGGTGTATCATATGACTGTTCCAATAGGATTCCTTTACGTATACCCGAACCAAATGTAAAGGGGTATAAATTGGCATGACTACAAGGACAAGCTCTCTTTCTACGCTCTTTCTACGCTCTTTCTACGCTCTTTCCACGCTCTCATCTTCATCTCACCAAGATACTAAGCCTACAGTACCTTTTATCAACATTTGTTCCAGCATTGGTATTGTATGAATTGTTAATTTGTCATCAAATAAACCTAATTAATAGACTTTGAAGCTGTGGTCTTGATTGCTGTTTGATCACTGGAGAAGCTTAGATATTCAAGACAAAGAATATTCTAACATGCTGCCACTGTCCTCCCCCCCGAGATATGCTGCCACTCTGCGCCCCCCCCCCGACTTACCAGAGCAGACTCCCAGGTGTCTTGCGGGGCCGGCAGGGGACATCTACACAATACGCATACACAACTTCCGGTGCCGGCACATCCGCTGAGTGTTAATTGTGGGGAATCTTGTGTTGCCCCCACAGCAGTAGTACACACTAATATTTCATTACAGTAGCTTGGAATTTTTTCGTTTATTTAATGTAAGGAAGTTTTACTGAATGTAAGGAACATTTACTTTACTGAGAGGGTGGTATGTGGATCTGCGCATTTCTGCTCATGCGACCAATTGTACAGTGAATCACATGCATGGGTAACGTCAGATGACAAAGGCAATGCTTTTAAGCACTGCTCTTTGTTCTCTGGCTCTCTCCTTCTCATTATTTTTTTTTACTATTTCATTCTTACTCTCCCTATTTAAAACGTCATTCTGAATACTGCCTTTCACTCAGGGCAACATTTAAGTGCATAGCAAATGTAGTTTTGTTTGAACTTGATATGATACCTGATTTGTACTCTGGAAAGTGCATCTTCAATTCTAGTTCCTGTATATTTTTAGCACACTACACAGACAAGGGATGCAAATTCCAGTTCCATCTGATCACATGTGATATGATAACGTTTAAAAATTGGCACCTCTTCAATGGTGCTGTCATGTCCTATTTTCAAAGAGATAACTGATAGCATTGTTTTTGTGAATAATGTGTCATTTAGTAACCAGCTGGGTGAATTCAGAACATGGGAATGTTTGTCCAGCAACCTCTACATGTAAAAAGTTAAAAGTGAAACAAGTTGTGCAGAAAAGCCCTTCGACCATGTGGATTGGGTATACTTGTAGACCACAATGCGAGTTGACCCTACCGTCATAGTAGACATAGGCACATTCCGATCCACATCCTTACTCAGGGGCACTTGGCATGGATGCCTCCTTTCGCCAGTCCTGTTTGCATTAGCCATTGAACCTTTTGTCTAGGCCGTTTGCCCACATCCCAATATTAAAGCGTTGGAAATAGGGGACACCACTACAAACTCAACCTATTTGGTGGTAATGTGCTATTGTCACTAGCATCACCTCCCTATCAAGTTTATATCATCTGTAAAACAAAATTCGGCAAATTGTCAGGATACAAGATAAGTCTGCAGGAGGCCCATCAACTCATCTGCTTTCTGCCTATTACAATGCAGCACAACTTGCAAAGCCCATATCAATCTCGTCTGATCTCTCTTTTATTAGATGGGTTTAGCTGGAGTCAGATTTACACCCCTGGACAAATCTCTTGGGCGTAATGTGGCACTCTAAATAAAATAAACTGGACATCAACAACAGCCCAGCTCTATCACATTCACTTGCTTTCTGGTCTTCTCTTAAACAAAAACTTGCCCTATCCACCCAGTGTACACACCTAACTCTACTTTTTCAGAATCCAGATCTCCCGGCAGGTTACCACAACCGTCCTTTTCAATGGTGAGTGACCAACTGACTATTAACTATAGTTTCAAAGAGGGACAAACCCCTAACCCTTCACCAACTGTCAGCGTCTCGCTACATTCCCAGGACACACGTTTTCTGATTCCACCAAATTTCGCATTACCTCCATTCTTTCTTCAAACAATGCACGACAGGGAAAACAACCCGCAGAAACTCTTGCTATGAATATTTCCTTTTTATTATTATTATTGTAACATAAAATTAAAATGTGTAAAAAAAAGAAAAGAAAAATTGGTAATGATGATACATTTATGGCTAACTTAAGTATCATAGATCACAATCTTTTGAGACAATCTAAGTCTCTTCTAGTATGAAGCTTGCTAGCTTTTGTCTAATCCAGTTAGCCAATAAAGGTATCATCTTTACTAAATGTGCTTTCTTTGTAGAATATGTTACCTTCTTTCTCATTTCCTGAACTAAAGAATGTTATGTCTATTCAATTTCCAAAGATCACACATTGTTGAACTAAATATGGCCTCTTCATAGATGTTCTATGCCAGGGGTTCTCAAACTGCGGCCCTCCAGCTGCTGCAGGACTAAATCTCCCATAATGCTCCTTCAGCTAAGGGGCTGGCTGAGGAGTATGGGAGATGTAGTCCTGCAGCAGCTGGAGGGCCGCAGTTTGAGAACCCCTGTTCTATGCTTTCTAAGGTCTATATATACTGCATGTAAGTGTTTACCTGGTGGAAATTGTATACAAAATGCTACTACTGCCAGACCTCCAATAAGTTCCAAATATTTCACTGCAAACTCTTATTCTCATTCAATGAAATCAGAAAATGTTGCCCAGTCACATAATTTCCATGGTATTGAACTGTTAACATTAATGGCCTTGAACAGCAAAGATAAATCAGAAAATGATGCAATCAAAGATGTAATACTGATTTATAAGGTTGTTTATAAAACATTATAAAGTTGTGTCCCAACTTCCTGTGACACATCACTGCAATGTCCTTTGTCACTTATAACGTAATGTTATGTTGACTTTACATGTAATGTTGATTTTAATATAATGATTGGTAGAGATGATCGTTAAGAAACCCTGAATGATACGGAGAGGTGGATACCATCTCCTCCTTCCCATTATTTACAATAACGCAAGTGGCCTCATGGACTATATTGCCCTTACTCAGCCACCTTTGTTTATACATACAAAAGGGGCATCCTACAAAGCAGGCAGTCTCACTAGGGCCTCTGAGACACACATACACTTTGTTTGAACTTTATAAGTGCCCATGGAACAAACAACTTCAGTCTGAGAGAGGTGTAATCTATTCTCTTTGGCATAACATAGATTTTCACAGGAAATAAGACAGTGGGCTGCTGCCTAGTAATAGGGTTTTTCTTGGTTTGCAGACATGAATAAATAAAGGAGTAGGTAAACTAAGTTTGACTGTGGGTGTTTTGGAGAAAGAAGGTAATCCATGTTACCTTCTTTTTTAGTTTCTGCATTGACAAATAACGTATATATCTATTCAATTGCCCATGCTATGAGCCCACTTGATGAGCTAAATATGGCCACTCCAGAGATGGGGTGTTCTAATTCTTCCTAGATTTCCAGAGTTTATTTATGATATTTATGAAGTTACTACTTTTAGATCCACCAGAAACTCTAAAGACATAATATCAAATGTTCTTCTCAAGAGGTTCCCATTTAACTTTAATACAAGGAATTTGTCACATAACTGATTTTTGTTGTTCTTGAACTGTTAACGTTCATGCCCTTGAACAGCACAGCTACATCAGGAAATAATGCAATAAAACATTTTGTGTTGACTTTACATGCAATATTGATTTTAGGATAAAATTCTTCCAGGGGTGTGACAGCAGGATCTGTGCATCTTCGGGCACATGCAGTATCTCTACCTTGTAGCCACTCAGCGTGCATCGTTTGCATATGACATGTTATCTCAGTAGTAGTTGGGCTGATCTTGGTTACATTGTAAGCACTGGTCATAGGTCTGCTATAGACCTGTGCCTAGCTGGCCTTGTTCTAAGTAAATCTATAGGTCAACATCACTGAGTATAGGACTTCCTGATGCAGAATTCAGAAGCTGTCTTTGGCAGTGTTGGTCAGTCTTGGTATTTGCCCTCTGTATAATACTATCCCTCTCTAGAAACATCTACAACACCAAACATAAGTCTTTTAGAGTTCTACTATAAGCAGCACTAAATTTGATTGTGTAGTACGAGGAGACTTATTTATTATGTTTTGCTTTGGGCTATATGTGATTTCCAGTAGCCTGTTAATGAGTATTTGTGTTCTGGAGGCTTGTATGTGAGGCATTTACATCAACCCATAAAGCTGAAATAAATATGTGTGAGGGAGAGATAATACATGTCTGTATACACTAGCTTGTAAAAAGCCCAACGGCTACAGATATTTCCCACCCATAACCTGGGTCTGGCAGTTTTCTCCTGTTAGTGGTCATAGACAGCAGGGGAAATTAAACAGTAAAAACACAAAATGCCCCTTTCATAGCCCCTGACCCACTATTACCTAGTGCAAATTCTGCATTATTACAAGTTCATGCCTTGGGGGTTGAAGTATTGCAAGTTGTTCACGGGTAACAACACTATAAGGGATGCCTGTAAATTGCATTCAACCCTGTCAATCGACATCCATCCTAATAAACAGTAGCTTGCTTTTTATTTTTAATCCTGTAGTCCACATATGATCCACTACTTTTCTCTGCAAAGCTGGCTTCATTATTCTGGCCTGGCGATACACAAAAGAGCGTAGGGGAGAGGGTGTGCCCGAATGGATGAAGAAAGAAGACAGAAAAACAAGAAGCGTCAAGAAAATAATCGGATCTGCAGGAAAGGAGACAAGGACAGGGAAGAGGTCGGTGGATAAGGTAGGGACACATTGAGAGAGAGCGTGAGAGAGTGTGTGAAACAAAAAAAACCCAAAATTTAAATGTTAATTCAGAACTCTTTGCTTCATTTTTGTTTGCTCCATTGGTGGTCCCTCCTTGTTTTCGGACATTCGTATGAATTGACAAAATTTCATTCAAATTGATTTGAATCGGAATGCAGAAGTCTGGGGAATTTCTCTATTACAGATAATACAGGGCATCATCCAAGTGACTTCTTATTACAATCAGAGAAGTTGCGATGTGGAATGCACTTCCAAGTAAAGTAGTTTTTTGTGGATTCAGTTAATATTTTTTTAAAAGAAGGTTGGCAAAAATGGGCATTATATAAAGTTTATAATAATTAAACTTTAGCACAGGTAGGATTTGTTGTCTTGTTTCAACCTGAGTAGCCATTAATCTGCATTATTTTAACATAAGTAAGTGTCCCTTTTAAATCCATTTGACAGTGGCAGCTGGTGGGTAATTCCAATGGGGGTTCACATGCTGCTGTTCCCTCTCCACGTACACACGGAATAATGGCGCTTCCCGCCTTGCGTTGTTAGCCCCGCCTCCCTGCTCCCCTCAGTCACTGGGAAAGCGGGGAGACTCCAGGCTGGGCGGTGAGTGTGCTGACGGCTGGGAGCTCCTCTACCGTTCGCACAGCCTATACTGTGCGAATGGGGATCAAATGGGCGGCTCAGCTGGCGCTCTAGCAAGCACAGCAGCAATTGAGCTAAATAGGGTCTTTCTTCTATTGCACGTGCACTGCAGCAGTGCCATAGAAGAAAGAACTATGAACAGGCTGCCTGTTCATAGCTCTTTCTTGGAATAGGCAGGCTACATCAGGGGACAGGAGGCTTCATGCACACATGAACCCCAAAGCAATAAATTAGATTAAAATGGATTTTTTATGAATTTTGCAATTTTGTTTTCCTTTTGCGCTTGGGGGTTCACGTGCGCATGTGCTCCTATGGAGGAGCCTCCACTGCCATTTGATATATTTGGAGGTTTACATCCATCCATGATCATCCATCCATGATCTGGAATACTAGTTTTTCTTTGCTAAAAGTTGATTCTATCCTTTGCAGTTACAGTATATCATGGTATTTGTAATTAATCATATTACATTGGTGAATGAGAAAGTTGAATTGCTTGTATCTAACAAAAATCTCAGATTCAGTTGAATGGGAGGGCATTATGTGTAAAAGAAAACATGTTGGTATATTGTTTTCTTGAAGACCAGCCTTGTTTTTATAAAGGCAAAAATATATCGCTACAATCAAAGAATTCCAGGCAGTAGAACTGATAAAGTACATGAACCTTAGGAACATTGGCAGATCCAGGGGGCATGCGCTGAAAGTAAGGCTAAAGTCTTACCTTTTTATTTTCCTAATTTCCAGGGGGAGGCGGAGTTGAGCGGGATTACATACCATTCAGAACCAGACAGTCTGAGTTGCTTGTGTGTAGGGCCGGACAGGGAATGAAAATCAGCCTTGGAAACATTTGGAGACCAGCCCCATATAGTTTATCTTGCGGTCAAGCTTATACCCACACGCACCCCTTATACATACCTGAGTCACACTATTTGCCATACAAATAACTATAAACCATTCTTTTTATCACATTATTTGTATTAAAATGCCAAAAAGCTAAATTTTTAAAAGGCCCTAATAAATTAAACATATTAGACATAATGAAATCAAAACATTTGGTACTGCAAACATTTTTAGATGAAAAAGTTAAATTTTATTCAGTGGAACACAACAGTGATCACATTATTCTTCACGATATTCTTGTAAGAAAATTTTGGCTATTAATACCACCATAACTGTTATAGCACTGCATCATCCAATGAATACCTCAACCCCGATACATTATTATTATTTTTTTTTAAATGCACACAGTTCATGGTGCAAAGTGATCTGCCAGTATGTTTATGTAAAAGGTCCTCTCTTAAGGAGGAAGGACGGTGAAATAATGGAATAATGAAATCAGTTCTTACAACTCAATTGGGTTTCACTCGGAAGATCCCAACCACCATTAAAGTTTCTGCGATTAATCCTTTGTGAAAACATATGCAGATTGAAATAAGAGTAAATAACACAGTTACTTTTCCTCTCACTGTTTTTCCTCTGAAGTGACTACAAATTCAGGAGGGCATTTTATCTCTGGATAAGTAAACATTAAATAAATTAATTTATTACTACAGTAAGTACAGTGCACACACCAACACCCAGACACACACCAGGACAGCCTCTGCCACACCGACACCCAGACACGCACACCAGGACAGGCTCTGCTACACCAACACCCAAACACACACCAGGGCAGACTCTGCCACACAGACACACACAGACACACATACCAGGAAAGCCTCTACCACACCGACACCCAAACACACACCAGGACAGGCTCTGCCACACAGACACCCAAATACACACCAGGACAAGCTCTGCCACACAGACACCCAAATACACACCAGGAAAAGCTCTGCCACACCGACACCCAAACACACACACCAGGACAAGCTCTACACACTGATACACCCAAACACATACACACCAGGACAGGCTCTACCACACTGACACACCCAAACACACACACACCAGGACAGGCTCTACCACACCAACACACCCAAACACACACCAGGACAGGCTCTACCACACCGACACATCCAAACACATACCAGGAAAGGCTCTGCCATACCGACACACACACACCAGGACAGGCTCTGCCACATCGACACCAAAACACACACACCAGGACAGGCTCTGCCACACCGACACCCAAATACACACACACCAGGAAAGGCTCTGCCACAAAGACACCCAAATACACACCAGGAAAGGGTCTGCCATACAGACACCCAAATACCGTATTTGCTCGATTATAAAACGACCCTGATTATAAGACCAAAATCTGAATATTAATTTAGGAAAAAGAGAAAAAGCCTGAAAATAAGATGACCCTATAAAGGGTGTCTTTACCCTGCACTGATCACAAGCCCTGCATTGCTGATTGCAATTTGTGTAATCAGCCAGCAGAGTCTACTCTCCTCCTGAGACCTTCTGAGTTTCCGACAGGTATCAATCCTGACACAAGAATGATGTAATGGTGCACCATTACACCAGATCCATCACCAGAAGCTCATGCAATGCTAGCTTCTGCTGATAAATGAGGGTCCATGCTGCTGCTGCAAAAAAAAGTTGGATGTACTGGTATGTCCTACAAGAGATAGAACACTCCAAGGCACATACAGGGCTGATACTGAAAGGGTTAAGTGCCAAGAATGCCCTTGATTTCTCATGTTGCGACCAGGGAATAGTCATACCTGGGAACTCTCCGGGTTTACCCGGAGATTGCCGGGTGAAGCACCGCTTCTCCGCTTCTCCAGGTCAAGACCTGAATCCTATGGGTTGCGGGAGTTTGACACGCCCTGCTCTCCACCCATTTTCCCTTTAAATGGGGGTGTTTCCCGCTGCCATCAGCAAGAATGCCCCCAATGTCAGTGGGAACGCCCCCAACGTCAGCGGAAATTCCCACTGATATCATCAGGAACACCCCTGATGACAGCGGGAACTCCCACTGACATCACGGGACCACCTCCTGACGTCAGTGGGCAGTTTTGGCCATGTCCCACAAGGGAAGGCTCTGGAGCCAGAGCCCAGAAGTTCCCAGGTATGGGAATAGTGCCATATACTGTATTTATATATACACCACCAGAAGTACACTGAATGTGCAAAAGATTGCGAGTCGGGCGTTCTTGTCCTTTTTTTTCGGAGGCTCCATTGACTATAGGGGAGGTCAGAAACCAGCAACAGCTTTCCTGTTCTCTCCCCCAGGCATGAGTGTCCATTATCTGAATATATACATATATATAATACATTCACTGTGCGTCCAATGACACATATTGTGAAATTGACACTACGAGAAAATATTTTTATGCTCTCATGCAGCTTTCTTCAACTGAACTTCCGTCTGCTGTAGTCAGGTGTATGTGAGTTCAAAGCGATTTTTGCAGATGTGCGTTGTCTTTAATTAATAACAATGTAAAATTTTGTCCAACCCACATACACTTGCATCTTAGTGCATAGCACCCACTTTGCTTTCATGTATACAGTACGTGATTGACGTTAAAAAGCGCCAGAATACTGTTGAAATTTCATACAGGTTTATTCTCTGGATATTGTCATGGTTAGATCAGAGAAATATTATTCTATGGTAACAGAATACAAATATGTAATAACGTAAAATACATTTTTAGAAATTGAGGGAAAAAAGTGATACATTTTTGTCAGATTACGCAATGTATATGAATATAGCAATATTCCTGCTTCTTTGGTATTTCCTCCTCTTATAAATTACTATAAATTGTAGTGCTTTCCACACTCCTTTTAATATCATTAGTATATCAGTGTTTCATGTTTTATAGACCATCGTTTTATTTACAGCCTACATTGTAATGGTCTGATATACAAACAGATAAAAAGAATTGTCAGTAAAACAGCTAGGTTAACACATTTACAAGGATGAGCAGTGACATTTATTGGTGGTATCTGAAAATATGCAGTAGTGGGAGGATTGTGGATGAAGGAGGAGTTCACCTTACTGGTTATCTGTCCCAGTGCTGTATAAAAGTCTCAGCAGAAATGTGACCACAGGGTAGAGATTCTGATTGATCATATTCTCTGCACCAAGCTACTGCAAGGATGAAATCCCTTTCTGTAGTCCTTTTTCTCAGCCTGCACTTTATCAAATTAAGAGCAGGAGGTAAGACAAATTAATTCCCTTTTTTATCTTTTTGCCTACTTTTTCTTCAAAATGCTTTATACTCATGTATAACAACATATGTGTGTATATATATGTGTGTGTGTAATATAATAATATATATATTATTTTATAATTTATGAAGTATATAGGTAGAAATTATAGTGCTCAAAATTAGACAACTTATTTCTTGTATTCAACAGATTGTAGTGAAATTGGGTCAAGTTTGGAATAAGAAACCTGATGCAGTACAATCTCAAAGGGTTCTGTTAATAATTTTTATTGTTTTTATTATTATTGTGATGTATAGCACACAGCTATGCAAATGTAGAATATACAGTATACATGTAAAGTTGCTATCATGTAACTCAAAAAAATCATCTAACTCTTTAAAATGTAGCGTTTAAAATGATTTGTAAAGTGCTCATTCTACAGTGAACTAGCATTACCTGAATATATAGAATTTAGATACATACTAAAAATCATAATATTGATTTAATATATATATATATATATACACTTAGAACATCTAGCAACAGTTGCTACACATAATGATAGAAGATAGTTCTATATTAGCTAACAAAAAAGTGTGGAATGTGGAGCATTCAGCAAAAATATCCCATTGATTGTTATGGTGATTGCACTAGTTTGCATCAACATGGCTCTTTACACATAACCTCCTTTGTGTTTTCACGCAACGTAAAAACAGTCCTCAGGATCTCCTCAAGTGAGCTCAGGTGGCCCAATGTCTGTCATTTAGAGCTATACTATTTAAACAGACACCTGCGTTTGTATGAAGAGGAGCAGGAGGTACTTGGTGACTGGTGCTGAGCAGCCCAGCAATGCGAAAATATTATAGATAAGTGTTCATAGGCAAAGAAAATGCGAAAAACAGTGCAAAAAAGTTTAAAAAATAAAAAATTTATACGAAAAAGGTGAAAAAATAAAAGATTAAAGATGTGAAAAAACACTTTGTACCTTTCATGACCAATCTACATTGAAAAGGATTCTCTATATATGTGGGTTACTACTGTACTCTGACAATGTTGCTGGTTGGGGTTGTTTTTTGCCACATGCCTGATTAGAGGTTGGTGAATGAAACGTGTTAGAATGACCTTTGTGAAACTGTATAAAAACATACTCTTGTGAGGCAGATTTGGACTGTGTGAGCCCTTTTAAGCCTATTGTTCCTGTGTACTGAATATGGTAAAAATAACAGTTTACATAATGTGATGAGCACCTTCTGACATTTGCCTGTAAATGCTAGATGAAAATCCCAGGCGTTTCCAAACTTCAGAGAAGTAAACGGTGAACAATGGATAAAACGGTTACATTTTTTCTTTTCAGTTGTTGGCACTTTTTAGATCATCCTAATACAGAATAATAATAATAATAATAATAATAATAATAATAATATATACATTTATATAGTGAAGGAGGGGGGTGGAGAGAGAGACTTCCATGTCCACTAATCTCTGAAAAAGCTCTAATCCGAGCAAAAAAACCTTTCATCCTTAAACTAAACTTTGCCATAATTATGATGTTCCTTGATTTCAGTCTAGTTATGCATATCATCACTTGTGTCTGAATTGGGTTCCCTTTAAATCTTTTTCCTTTGGGCACTGCCTGAAGTTAAGTACGGTACTATTTCCTACATATACACTAAAATAGGTATTACATTATTTGTATAGTACGGTACTTTAATATGCATTCTATATTTCTCAGGATGTTTGGGACACTAGAATGACCTTTTAATAATAGATCCAATAAACATGGACAATTAAAATAACAAATCTAAGGTACGCATGCTTGGCAATTTATGTTCTGCTTTAGGTGAAACAGCATATTTAAAAAAATGTACTCAGATCTTATTAAAAAAAGGAACGGTGCAGGCATATAATTCATGATACAGCTACAAGCTGACCTTGAATACACTGGGCAAATAACACCCAAAGGTCTATTTTTTACTGTGTATCTTGGTAAACCTGCTTCCATTTTTATTAATGAATTCCTGGCTCTCATGAAGCTTTTTTTTTATTATTCTTGTCTAAAGAATAAGTAAATAATTAACATTACTTGTCAAAAGTCTTATGAACAGTAATTATTTATTGGCAGCTTGTACAGTGGAGGGAGACGGGAAAAAATAGCTTATGCTAAATCTTTTACTGAATAAGTAAGGAAGCTCCAGAATAGAGGATACCCTCTTTTCAATTCCCAACATACATAGATAGAAATATATGATCTTAATACAAGGGAATGAACATTTAAAATTACAGATGTCTATTTAACTATTGTACATCTTTTTAATACACAGGGCCATAACTTTCATAGGGCGGAAGGGGTGCATTTGAGTCGCCCCAACGGCTATCGCCTCCTTTTGCCTCCAGAAGTGCATGGGTGGTCTTCTAATAAGGATATCAGTAGCATGGGCTCTTTTGTATGATGAAAATAAATATGTTACAAGTACTGGTTGTTAGAGAGCTATAACAACCATCATTTTCATACAGCAATGGCCAAGTAATGGGAACAGTTAGCTGTAGGGCTACTGGTGGACATTTTCAACACATAGGGGCTTGGCTTAATGTAGCACGTTATACAGATTGGAGGGCGAGTAACTGGAGGGGTGGGCTGGTTAATAGAATATGAAGGGATAAAATACATTCTGAGACACAATTATAGTGTGAATACATATGACATTTATGTATATTATATGACATGGGTTTATATTCCCAGACTGCCCCTAGGAACAAGACTAATGTGGCCCTTAGCTTTAAAAAAACAAACAAACAAACAAACAGGCAATAAATTAGGCGTGGCAGAGGTTGGTAAAATGGGTTTTTACAACAGTAGGTTAAGCTTCCCTCAAGCCTCTTCCTACTTTATTTCCTTTTTCACCGCTTAAGACATGGTGCTCATGACAAATGCCTAACTAACCGTATGACAAAGCCAGACCCGTTCTTGCATTAACTATAGCATACAAATGCTGCCACAATACAAAACCTAATAACAAAATGTATATACATTAGCGACAGACTATTGTTTAATGCTACTCTGTAACCAATTTTAAATTATGGAACTGTGCTATATACATCAAATAACACATTTCCTCTGTGTTTTGTAATCTGGGGACAGGGGAAGGGGCAAATGCATATGGGGATTTTTCAGAATATGAAGGATTTTCAGAATCTCTCCAAGCACTTATAAAAGGGACACCACATATATTTCAAGGCACCAACAAGGAATAAGATTAAAATTAATATAATGTCAAACAATATTGCCGTGTATGTCCTGAACATATTAAAGGGGAAATCAGCATTGAGTTAAGAAAACAACACTTTCCCTTCTTTCAGGTCTTGCAAGTGGTGTAACAGAAACATGGAGTCACCCTGTTAAATCCATACACATCCCATTCACCTTTAAGTTCTGTGTTTCTCCCTAGCTACATTGAAGGATGAACCAGGACCTATCCCTGGCGCGTGATGAAGCTTAGGGACCTCCGTAGTATATCGGAACAGTCATCTCCTAAAAATGACATGACGTTCCTTTAGTTACCTAAGGCCAAAAGGTGGAAATAGAGGCCACATTACATGGAGCAGGATAGACTGCTTTGGTCTATGATTGTTTTTGCCTTTGAGCCTTCGGGTTGCCATTGTAGGTCTATATTTTCCCTTTGGTATATACATAGATCGTTGTGTTATTTTTGTGCCCCATGTAAATAGTAGGGTCCTTGACTGTTAGAGTATAGTTCAAGCCCAGTGATAGAGTTAGAGTATAGTTCAAGCCAGGTGCAAACTTTGAATTCCCATGTATACACACAATTGCTCTGACTATTATTACCTTGGAGACAATTTGATGACAGCGTTATTTGCTTTTTATGAGCTTGCAAGGCCTTTTCCAAGACCAGCAAATTAGTGTGGCATATAGAAACCTTCTATCTGGGAAATTCTTTCACATCTACTGGCTATGCTGATTACCCTTTATAAAAGTTGTGGATGGTTGCCCTGTTTTAATGTTATTGCTAAATTGATCTCCAAGGTTGTAAATAGGGTAAAGTACACAACACCTACATTAAGAAAGTATTTGTACTAACTATGTCGCTTTTACCAGGCTATACTCTCGAACTTAGATTTTTTTCGAAGCACCTTTAAAAACCACCCTGATAATTTTTGCATTCCTTGGCATGGTTTAGAAGTACCGAATGCTGAAAATCAATAGCTAAAATGTAGGTTCTTTTTTTAAAAAAAAAAAAAGAAAAAGGGTTTAAAGGAAAAATGTCTGGGGTTCTTCTAATGAACTAAATATACAACTTTACCCTGTGAGGTCAGCTGGCTAAATCCACCGCTGCCACCAGTTCTCAATTTGATAGGTAGGTCCCAACAACTGGGTTTATGTCTAGGCTGTCTGAAGTTGGCTCTATTGGCAGTTCAGCCAAATCTGGCATGGTACATGCATGAAATGGGGGATATGGAGTGTTCAACCCCAATGACAAACTGATTTAACCTATGTTATAAAGCTGGGGAGTGATGTGACGCGCTATGACACAACCCAGGTATTGTAGATGGATTTATAAGTAGCACTTGGATATCCCTGCATGGGACAATTCTAAGTTGGAATGTATGCTCAAATATCTCACGTTTGGTGTTTTGGTCTTTATGGGTGTCATTTGTGTTGTATTAAGCTGCGGAATCAAGTCCCAAAACTAATGCAGCTTTACTAGCCGAGCACAGGGTCTGAATCTGCTTTCTACTGCTGTACCAATGCCAACTCATTCACATCTACACACCCACAAGATTTTGTTGCTACATTGGACTGTTCATAAGCTGTAACATACTGCTACAATATGCAATAGTGCACAAAGAGTACATAGCATGATGCAGTTAAAACAGCCAGGGCAGGAGGGAGATTGTTGTGAAAGAGATGCTTTTACATTTAAGTCTGGATCTCGATCTCCAGGAAACCGAAACAAACAGGGTTGTTGTAGGGTAATGCATGCTTAGGGTTGCCATGCATTATTGACTGTCAACATATCAGTAACATAAAGATAGTTTGCCTAAAGCAATTTAAATGATAGGACGGCAATTAAGTAGCGGAATTTATATGTTTGCACTGATCACTAGTCTGGTGTTTTCTTCTTGAGCACATTTTTGAGATGTACATCATGGTGATATCATGGTGATATCATGGTAATATTATTAGTAGATGCAAATAGACAACAGATATTTTGAACTAATATAAGTTATATGTTATCAAAATCAATGAAGCACAAAAGCACACAGTACATTTTAAGCCTTGTAATGAGTATATCTGCTAGCTATTTGGTTAGCACAATCTGGGGCTCCCTAGATACGTGGCTTGCAGGATTTGCATTCAACGAAACACATCTCATGCTTGTTATACTCACCCCTAACCTTCTGTTGCCTTGGCTTGTGCAAAAGTTCCAGGGGGTCCTGTGAGACCCCATGCATGCATGCTCTTCAAGCAGCCAAAATTGGGGTGAAAATCTGACTGCATGGGACATTAAACTGTCCCTTTAATTATTTAAGACAATTTGTACAGAGAGAGACGTTGAATGCAATGATTAGTGATGCCTGTGTATATACACACACACACACACATATATATATATATATCTATATATATATATAAGCATGCACACTTAGCGTAAGAATGAGTACCATCATATATACACTCCTGTAAAGGGCAATTTGTTAGCAAGGGCATTCATTTCTACCTATCTCCTAAAGTAAGCTACTCAGAAGTTGGTGAGACAGAGTCTGGATAGATTTTCCCATTTCATATAGATCACTGGAAATAGACGAAAGTTAAGTGGTTCTGGTGACTTTATAGGGTTCTAAACTTCCTCAGTGATGTATGGTGCATGTTTAGAAACACAAAAGAAACTCTGGGTAGGTTAGGGGAAAGACAACGCTACCCTTCAAATGCAACCTTTACCTGGTTGACAAAGGAACAAGCGTAGGTACAATATTTAAAATGATTGATTTGTAAACCAATGCAGGCCTGACATGTGGGTTTTAGTATCTATAGATTAATGGAAGGTCTTGTCTCCCCCACCCTTATCTAAATGGCATAATATATAATAATGATAACCTGGAAATTCCTCACAATCACCGCATAAATCTGTATATGCATACTTTACATCAGGAAATTAATGAGGAGTCACTTTGTACGTGCTGTATTAGGCAGTAAGTATGATCAGAATGTTGGTATCTAAATTGTTATGAAAGGCGCTTTGACATTTACCACATACGTCAAAATCCAGATCTCCGGGAAATTGAAACAAACTAAGGGCATTTATAGATCATGGGTTGCAAGAGGTTAATGCATGTTCACGTATAACAATATTTAGAATTTACATGCATAGTTGACTGTCTACGTGCAGCTTAAGGAATTTAAATGGTAGGACTGGAGCTAAGGAGAGTGTTGAATTGCCCTGTATTCCACTTGCCTCACCAGACTGGTAAACATATAGAACATCATAAAGATTGTTTGCACTGATGCCAGAGTAAGTTAAGCCTCATTAAAGTGTACCTGTCATGCAAAGGATTGCATTGATTATAGTACATACTTTCGAGTTGCACTTCGATGTTGTTCAACTTGTTAGTAGATGCAAGTGGACAACAGATATTTTGATCAAAAGTTTTATAATTATGTGTTAACAGCTATCTGAGCTGATCCTGCATAACATATAATTCAATGAAGGAGACTGTAGATATCTCACTGATTGCACTATACATTAGTATATACTATATGTTAGTAGATGTACTATGCAAGTTCCTCATGCAGCTGATCTTTACTGGGTTGGACCAATATATTGTATAGTGAATTCAAGATTGAGACCCAAACTATTTTACCGAATAAACCCTTGCGAAAAAAAAAAGAAAAAAACACACAGAATCGGAATATCTTTAAATGATTACATTTGCTAACTGCTTGGTTGGCATAATGCGCCAGGAAACCTTTGGTTAAGTTTATAGTTTCTGGGGCTCATTGCATTTTGCATCATAAACGAGTAGCAAATAGTAATTGATATATATATATATATATAGTAAATATACAATGTCTGCTTAGGATTAATTTGTTGTTCTACAAAATGAGCATATATTGTCCACACAAATTAATGAAATATGTGTCAAGGTGTTTAACAACAAGATGTTTTTTTCCAGGCTGTCATGAAAAGCCCTCACAATAATGACCCCTCTGGTGATCAGCATACTTTATAAATTACTTGTCTAACACCGGCCTTGGGCATTATCTTTCGAGTAAATAAGCAACACTTGGAGTCTTATATCTAAGCATGTGAAATTACGGATGTGATGTTGTTTCTCTGCGCATTAACCTGATAACAAACAATACACCATTGATGAGGTTTCCCAGAGACCAAGGACCTTCTTTCATCAATGTGTTCCGTGAATCTGACAGAATGAACTTGTAGTAACCAAAGAAAACCCCTTGTTTTTCTCTTTTTATCAATCTTTCATTAGCACAGTGTAGCTTTATATAGGTGTATTACTATTTGAAATACACGTTTTAGCAAAAATAAGAAGCTTCTGTTGCATCTGCTCTTGTGCGCGAGGTGCAAAAACAGTTATAACGAAGATAAAAAAAGACTTTCAGAATATCATATGTTATTCCACTTAAACATACAAATTCCCATTCCCCTACCGCTACCGTTCTATGAGATCCACAAAGACACAAATTGAATTAAGCTGCAGGACAGTACCTGCTTTCATGATTTGTGCTACTTTTAGATTGCAACTAAGCTGGTTCTTCTTCTATGAGCGAATGATTGACAATTTGCCAGGATATCATATTGCAGGCTTAACTATCTTGTAAATGCTTGATTTTAGCTAGTAGAATATGGAAGCTGACAAATCTGCCCCACAATTTTCTCTCAGTTTAAACAAATGATTTCCAAAAGCAGGGTGTACTAGTACTGTTTTGTTAAAGCCAAAAAATGCACTTTAAATAAATGCTTTTGGAATGGTATTAGTTTATCTAAATGTACTGTAGCTAAGAGAAATGAACACCTGTAGTGAAAGAAAAAAAACACTGTTTTGCTGCACAAACAAAAAAAACGGCTCCATATATTTCATGTATAGCTGGTTTATCTGGTGAGAATAAACATCTGCTCAGAGGTCGCATATTGTAGAGATATGTATAAAGAACAGGTCTGTTGAGGGCTGTCAGTAGGAGCCAACTTTTGTAACTTGCACCAGCGTGGAAACTATATCAGTCTCTTTAGGATGCACAGAGCTGTGTACAGCATGCTATGGAGGCTGTTCTGGTTAGGAATCGCCCTTGTATCTGGTCCATTGAGCAGTGGTCCACCAGCAGCCTGATCCCTCAAAAAAGATGATCTGCCTACAGTTTTGAGGCAGAAAAGATACCACCTGTAGACCTAAGCCAGTATAAGCCACTTTTTACATGTCTGAGCAGAAGAAGGAAACTGTGGCGGGCCCTTTTGTGCATAGAGTAGTTAGTGAATTCAAATAAGTCAGGTCATCTGAATTTAAATGCTTTACTGAATAGTCCTCAAAGCTGCAGAATGGAAAAGGTGACCACCGTAACTAGGTAATAGAGTCATTGAAGTTTGAGATACCAGCACTGGTTCTTAAAATAATAGTTATCATGACTATTATAGCACTGCCTACTTCACACATGCTATTGTAGAGGAGTGTTTTATCTTCCTTTATAATGTGGGTATTTTGGTGTTGCTGTGACATCGTATCTAACAATCTGTTCAGTTATATTGGATACCTCTCAAATAAGCAGTGTACACTAAGTACTGAGATATGCGAAAATCTTCAAAATGACAGATATTTAATACATTATCCAGGTTCAATAGTGCTTTCAAGTTTGGCATCAAGAAGGGACAAGAAAAACTAATTAATAATAATATAACAGTAAGCCCCCGGGTTAATCGGTGCAGCCGGTAATAGTTATGGTTTGTGATACCTGGATTTCCCAGTATATGTTGTAGTTATTGTGTGTGCTTTTGTTCCCCTCGTGTGCTACCCTGTCCATGAGCTACATGTCCTGCCCCCAGACTTTTTACCCTGTATAACCCGGACACCATTGGCCCTACCACAGACCTATCATATGGAGATACCCCACGGGTGATGTGGGGTGCCGACCAGGGCTGTTCCGGGGAGAGAGCCGCTTATAGATTCCCGGCCGATGGGACTTCCAGGAGAGCGGGGGTTAGCCGCACCCGGTTACCTTGCGGCTCGTCCCGGGGGAACTTTTAACTGCCTCCTCGGCACCCCCGACGGTTGAAAGCTGTATGGCCTTTGCGGGGCTTGGTGGCCTAAGTGTGGCGCCGGACTGTGTGGGCAGGGCGGGCTTATGTGGACATGGTTTATGGCCTTTTTCCGGTGTTGGACTGTATACAAGCCCGTGTGTTTCCCTAATAAAGAGTTCCTGTTTTACCTCACTACGACTCCTGTCTTGTTATTGAGGTAAGCCTCGGCGCTGCCCTTAGCAGGGCGGTAGAGCGCTGTATTGCTATACTTCCGTATACTACAGTGCTGCCGAGGTTCCCTGAAAAGCTGTGTCCTCTGCTATGATCATGTATTGTCCTTTTCAGGACAATAGCCCCATGGTGTAGCTCAGCTTCGTCTAGCCACAGTGGTAAGGCAGCCGCTTTTCTCTGTACGCTGGCTCTGTCTGGCGCTGAAGGGGTTAATCGCTGGTGTCCCGTGACCATGGGGTGGAGGAAGCAACGTTCGGCGGGCGTACCCAGTCGGGGTACAGGTCGGTCCTGTCACACTTCCCTCCAAATTCTTGACAGGAGGCTGTTTTACATATAAAAAGAATAGTAAAAAATTCTTTGTTTTGAAAATGTGCTACATTTTCTTATTACCGTAAAAATATGCAAGAGTAATATAGTGGCATCTATTCGTGTCTTATAAATTGTTTTTATAAGCAGATTTAGAAAGATGTTTGCTTAAAGAGGATAGTGGTGAACGGGTAAAATCAGTTATTTTTCAAGGTAGAGAATTTATTTACAATAAGTCTGAGAAACAGGAACATGGCAGCAACAAAAAACAAAACTTGGCTTACGTTATAACTTAATTGACCTTGTGTCTTGCACGTTTTATAGCGATTAACTAGTATAATCAATGAAACAGAGTATAACAGCGAGGGAAATTTAAGTCTAATTAGAACATTTTTATTTTCAATCGTGTCAGTGTCTGTACAACCACTACTTTTTTCTCTCACCAATGTGCTATTATCTAAAAACAGTTGTCACCCTGGGTAACAAGATTTCTCCATTTCTGTCTAACTGCACGTGCTATTTTTACACTGTTTCAGCTGTGTGAATATTGGTTATGATTATTAGAATTTAGCGATTTTGGTGGAAGAAATTTACATTTTCACTTACGAAAATTGCCTGTTAGATGTGTTACCTATGACTGATTTTCATGAAAACAACTATTTACAAAAGACTAAAAAGTACAGGAAAAAAAACAATACAGCTGACACTTCAGGTTACTGATTCCTTATAGAATAAACGTAATTTTGTTTGACAGTTCACATAATATTTTTATATTTTTTGTTACAGAGTGGTGCTATGAGCCTGAAGCATGTAATGACTGCTCAGGTAAGCAATTTGGAGATATGTATGTATATATTCATTGTTAAAACAATTAATCTTAGGTCAGTGTTGCCGAAGCTTATTTAGCTTCAAACGCCATATATTTCGTGGCTAATGCTATAACATGTTATTTAACATTCAGTCTCACATCAGAGTCCTATATACAGGGCTGGCCCAAGGCATAATGCCGCCTGGGGCGAAGTTTAAAATGCTGCCCCCCCCCATTATCTACCCTTCCTCTGCCGCCCCCCCATTATCTCCCCTTCTTCTCCCTCCCTCCCTATTATCTACTGTTCCTCTCCCTCCCTTCCTATTATCTACCCTATCCCCCCCTTTGTACTTACCTTTCAGCAGTCCTGCCGTGAGTCTCCCTGCTTGGTCTCGGTGGCGGTTTGTAATGCTGAGTGCCGGAAATGACGTAGTTAGAAACGGTTTCTGTATCTTTCCCCTCATTTTGTTTTCTTGTTTTTCACAGGACCAAATAATTGGGGTCATATTTCAAGTAAATGCGATGGTTCAGCCCAGTCTCCAATCAACATAGTCACCCACAAATTAGTATACAATAAACAGCTCAACCCATTTACTTTTGAAGGATATGATAGTGCCCATGATTATACCATAACAAATAATGGCCATTCTGGTAAGTTGTTTTTTTACAAAACTAGTACTTTATGTGATGACACAGAACATAAAATAGTGTTCTCAACCATGTTACGTGATATACAAATAATAAAAAGTGTAACTTAAGCACCTCAATAAGTGGCGGATGTAGACTCTATATGACCTCCATAGTTATTCTTCTCTGATAGCACTTGATTGTTCCTTAACTTCTTTGTTACCAGTCTAGCAAAGGATAAAAACCAAGTGTAGGCCTTTTATAAAAATGTATATATACTATATCCCTAATATCAGTCATGTGATCCTTATCACACTGTGTATTTAATGTCATGAAATTAGTTTGCCATGTGTATTATAACTGCATTGCTTGCTCTGCACATACATTTACAGTATGTGATAGATCCAACATTTATACAGAAAGCATACAATATCTAAATGATGAGAAAAATAATGCTACTGGCCCACACCGCACCTCACTGTACTGCAGAGAGAGTGGTATGTTGGTGCTCTATGAACAAAATATTCTAACAATAAATGCCTTTGGTGCATGAATGTTTAGTTCACCAAACCCACGGTCAGCCAATTGTGGTTTTCTATGGCTAATGTAAATTAGCACTTGCTAACTTGTGAGTAGGTTTAATAGATCTGGTAGTAATTTAATTAATCTAAAACTCCACCAAGGGCTAATTGAGATTCAGCTTGCGTCATAAATGTTTGTTCAATAACAACATGATATTTTATCCCTAGTGGAAGTTAACCTGAAAAGCAGCTCAATCCAAATTCAAGGTGGAGGACTTCCCGGTCACTTTAAAGCGATTCAGCTTCATTTCCACTGGGGCAGTGATAAAGTCAATGGATCGGAGCATTCTATAGACGGTGAAAGATTTCCAATGGAGGTAAGATAAATTTATGTTATGAGCCAATTAGTTTTACAGTAGCAAACCATGTTTTAAAGTATGTTACATTTTAGTAGTAGATGTGGCACGTGTGATTCTAAATATTGGATTCCTTAGTTTCTGAATATAGTTTATAAATTGCTTTAAATATGCGGCCCTGATATTTTTTTTTTTAGGCAACTGAAAATCTACAGTTGCACTTGCTACTGTCTGTTAGTCACAGGGCTTTGCTATATGCTATGCTTTCTTGTCTTGTCTAATTGCCTAACTAACCACTTTTTTTTCTGTGATATAGCTTCATATCGTCCACTCAAATGCTGCAGGCAAGTCAGTCTCCAACACAACCTCTGACGATAGGCTGGCAGTTTTGGGTTTCTTCTATGAAGTAAGTAGACAACAATGTGAAGTCATAATTTTATATCTACACATATCATTACAAACTGACTGTTGTTGCATGATCATATATTTAAGATTGTTTTAGCTATAATTTCTTCGTCAAATATTGTTACTAATAAATAATAAATAATGCAAAATCAAGTTGTTTATACTATTGAAGTAAAAGCCGATAATACTGTCGCGTTAGCATTTAGGCGAGAGAGTGACTATATTTCTGTCCACAACAGATATGTACACATTCAAATGTGTTACTTTTATGGATAGCTAGGGTTCCTTTTAATATTTACTTTGCATTTTCTTTTCACTGACACATAATCTCATAGCAGACATTTGCTTTGCATTTGAGTTTTGCAGATTGCTCCTAAAATACTCAAATAATTGACATTCTGGATCACTATACTACCGCTTGGAAACAGAATTCTTTATGATTGTGGTTTCATAAGTAAAACATGAGTGTGAAATTAAGTAAAGCAACTTGATTTGCAAAAAAAAGGAAAACAATTAGAAGACCATAGTTGATTCTCAAAGCATTAGCCATCTGGGCTGCTTTGTGACCTTGAGAAGCACACACAGTGAAACAAGAACACAAAAAGCATTAGCCAACATTTTGTCCTGCTCCATGAAGTCAGCAGTCATCACATGTATGATGTCATTCTGCCCCTTCATGTACTATAGGTCTGTTAAGCACAAGGGGCTGTACTGATGATATAGGGCAATTGTCAACTACAAGAAAGAGAGAATGTGCTTAATTGGTATGGGTGCTGATTCTGAACAGAAGAATAACACAACTGGGTCTGATTTGAATGCAAACACAAGTTACTTTTGTATGGGACAACATCCTAATGGTGTTATTTTGTTTTCGTAGCCATCAAATGAAGAGAACAAAAACTATACAAGTCTTATTGAAGCCATTAAGAAAATCCCTCAAGCAGGTATGATACTAACATATTTTAAACGACCAGTGGGGGTATGAAAAAAAGGACAATAAATACATTTGTAGATGTCTAAATACAGTTGTTCATTTCCAATAAGCTCCATTTCCCATAACCGATATATTTGTAAATACATATAATAATATATATATATATATATATATATATATATATATATATTGTGACAAAAGGTGTGGTACAGTGATAGATGGCAGGTATATTAGACCTTTAAAATAAACATTGAAGCTGAGCTGGACGTGTCCTGGACTTCATTTACCCTAGAAGACTGTGGTTACAGCCAAGATCCTTGACAAAAATCCCAAGGAAAAGGGAGGCCTGTCACAATATATATATATATATATATATATATATATATATATATATACGTAACCAAAGAAAAATGGGCACTCACGGGTCTTTGTAGTAAAGACAGGACCGGAGGTGCTCCGAAATGTTGACCGTGCTGATTGAAATAAACTAGTGTTTAATGCACTTTACAAAAAAAAACCCGTGAGTGCCCATTTTTCTTTGGTTACGTATATCTGGCTATTTTTGGAGCACCTGGGCAAATAAAAGCCTGTGTATATTTACAATATTTCTGAGTGTGCAGCCGCTCCCTTTGGTTTGTGTATATATATATATATATGTATATATATATATATATATATATATATACTGTATATATCACCAATTATTCTGTCAAATAAAAGATATATCTTTGGGCTCTCTTCGAAATGTCCTTTTTTTAAAAAAAAAACATTGTATTCATTAAAATAACATCAAATGGATCATGAATACAGTGTTGAGGTTGTTAATGTTGTAAATGATTTTTGTAGGTGGAAACAGCTTTTTAATGGAATATCTTCATAGGCGTACAAAGGCCCTTTATCAGCAACCATCACTCCTGTGCTTCAATGGCACGTTGTTTTAGCAGTTCCAAGTATAAGTTTAAAATGCTAATTGATCATTAGAAAAACCTTTTGCAGTTATTTTAGCACAGCTGTAAATGTCCTTGTTTTCCATGAAAACAAATATAGTAATACTTACTATATTAAGTATTATAGATCAGACATGATAGACATGGTAGACATGATGGTAGATATAGCATATAAGTATATGAATGTATGGTTTTTACAGACCCCAAGCACAATTAGTTGTAGATTTACAAAACAAAAATAATTAACTTTGGGTTTATACTGTTCAGTTCATATGAATATATAAGGAAATACTTATTTAATGTCAAAATGTCTAAATTACCTTTTTTGGTTTATATAAGATTACCATTTTTGATTATTTCTGCCCCTAGGTAGTACAACAACAGTTTCTAATCTGAACCTCCAAAAATTGATTCCGGAAAGTCGCTATCTTAAGCATTATTATAGGTACAATGGATCCCTTACCACTCCAACTTGTGATGAAAAAGTCACCTGGACACTATTTCCACAAACAATCAAACTGGCCAAAGAACAGGTAATATGTTTATACTGCTATATATCTGCTTACAAGAGACACTTCTATTTTTGTAACTTTTGTATTATTTTAATGTGATTTACCACATTTAATGTGATTCATATTAAAAGAAGAAATAAGGCACAAATACTGCCATCTACATTTTAGCCCAAAGCATGGTGTACACATTTAGCCTTGGGTAAAATTAGGTAGCAAAGACAATCACCTATGCAGAATGAAAAAAGGACATGTAAATCTTCTTATTGGGGAACAAACCTTGTTTGCTTTTGCAGTTCACACCATAGTGAGCTACATTATGGGGATATTGTCTACATTTTCTGGGGCACACCAGAAGATGTCTGATATTCCATGTCCGATCCTAGTTAATTAGGGATATAACATGTTATAAGGATATAATCAGCTTTATTTTGTATATAATACATATACAAATGTCTCATATCTTCTGTTTCCAGCTGAAAGTATTCTATGAACAGCTAAATTTCTCTGCGACTGCTAAGATGGAGAGAAATTTCAGGCCCATACAGAACCTGAACAACAGAATTGTTGAAACATCGGATGCCAGATCTATATTTTCTCAGACCGCGGTCTTACTGACTTCACTATTTCTGTGCTACCTGATGAACGCATCTTAAACAGAGCAACAACTTTTCTTCCTAAAATAAAATAGTTAAAACACCAACGACAACCTTTGTTCCACTGGAAGAATATTACTTTAAATGAGATTTTAACAGAATACTGTATCAGTTAAAAAAAAAAAAACATTTTACAGGTCAAACAAAGAACCAATACTTTAACATGTTATTAATATATTTTAAATACGTGATATGAAAATTAAAATTATAGATTGAAAAAAATACTCTTCAGACTTAAAATGACTATGTGTATATATGTTTTTGATGTGCAGCTCAGTTACTGTCAATTGGATTACTTTTGTCTCTCACTTGTACATCTTGCTGATATAAATTATATTTCCATTGCATTGATTTTGTTTAGCTTAATACAAGTGAATCCAGCAATAAGCATGATGCTCCTGCACTTTACTTTTATATCCTTCATTTGTGGCAAGCTCTTCACATATAATGCACAGCTTACATGGACACATTCATGTATGATTATATGTTGAACTAATCCATTCCTATTATAACACTTTAAAGTTACCTAGACATAAATCATATATCAATGCTGGTGCAAGAGATGAAGCCTAGTTGAGAGGTGTTCCCTTTTATTAGGCAGAAACAGCAGAAGATGCAGAGTCACATAGGCTTTTGGAACATCAGTGATCTCTTCCTCATCTGAAGAAGGTCCCAAAAGCTGATGTAGGTTTGGCTAAAGACTGTCCCTCTCTGTATATTGATTATGATTGACTTTTGGAGGCATTGCTGGTTGCAAAACTGGGGATCTCATAATTTCCATCTTGTCTCACTTACTAGGTCTTTAGTTCATTTTATTCATAACATGGAGAGTTCCACAAGGTTTTCTTGCTTGGGACCTATTGTCCCAGCAGTGGTGCAAAAGTGTGGGCAGCAAATGTTATCCTTATTGGAAAAAGCTTACTAGGCTTCTTACCAAACAATCGTTAAATACTGTTATTCAATTAGAGCGCCCCTGGATTCTGTATTCATAGAAATATGAATATAGTAGCTACATTGATTACTGTTGGACAATTAGCCTTTTACAATATAATATCATTATTCCCCTGTGCAGTAATTAGACATAAAAAGAATAAAGAAAAATGGAATTGAGTCTAAATATATGTATGTACAGCACATCCACCTAACAATTCTCAACACATGGCGCTGGCTCACCCGTAAAATATAGTGCGGACCTTGGATGCCCAAACCCATGGTTAAGGTCTCTACTAAAAGAGTTTGTAGCGGAACTTGTTTGGGATTTAGAGATTTCTCCTAAATGTCAATGAACACTAGAATTATGCTAACCAGTATTTGAGATTTGAGCAGAACCATATGTGCTTGTATTATCGAGACTCTATTCAAGTTAATGACACTCCAGCTAAAGTCAGTGGATTTGATCATAAAAATCCTTAAAAAAAAGGTCGTAGTAGTTTGTATAAATATTTCCGAAAGATGTATTTTCTGAATGACATTTCTGAAAGACATTAACAGGTTTTAATGAATCACCCCAATAAATGTAGTTTTAACCGAGTAAGACTCGAAAAAAAAATATGAGTTGGCAAACTAATTGTGACCTTCTTTAAACATTTCTTGCAAATAATTTTTAATTTTGGTTTATACCATCGTATTTAGGGAATGTCTAATAACTTTTAAAATAAGAACTGTCCTTCAATGCTAAATGTAGCAATGTTTTTAAATTGCAATAAGGTTATATTGAAACCTGGAGTGCCTTTGTTGCTCAGTACTGTACTAATGCAATAAACTTGTATATTGATTATAAAATGATACTGTGAAATCTACCTCTGTTATATAACCTCATTTGTTTTAGAAAGACAATGTCAATCAACGTGATAGTATTTATACTTTGGGAGAGTGGTACATATATGCAAGTAGGAAAGACCTAGGCGAGTTGCGTAGCAGCAGGGGACACAGCTGTCACCAGACGTAAAGTCCCACTGCATCCCTTGTCCTTGGCAGATACTTCCCATGCATTTTCTCAACGTTTGTCTGGTAGCAGAAGATGCGCTGACACACACATAGACTTCCCTGGTTGACAGGGGACCATCAGTCAGCCTTTTAGCTCCCATGCTGGAAAGTGAGTGTAGGAGTTTGTGAAAGCAGGATAAGCCCAGGGCAGGGGCATGGAGCCTCCTATTACTACAGGAGACCTCTGGCCTAGGTGTAACTATCCAGCTACAGATGAACTGCAAATCCTCCTTTTTCCCCTTACATACAACTTATGTTCCAACAGCAGATCAAATAATTACTTTATAATATGAAGATGCCCCTTGTGAACTATTTTTGTGGTTTTGGGGGACAAACTGTAATGAAATGAAGTCAATCATTGGTCCTGAATGATTTTGGTCTTGTTTGCAGTTTGATGATTTGTCTAATATAAAATGAATTATGTAATCTGTGTTGGTACAATATATAACATTAATTAAAACAATATATATTTTAACCCAGTGTGTTTTTAATATATATGATTGATGTGTGCTATACATTTGTATTATTATTGCTTTTATTATTATCTTTTATTTATATAGCGGCAACACTTTACACAGCACTTCTTACAATACATATATTTAAGGGATATGACAAGAAATGACAGACTAAGACAAACCAATACATTAAGTAGAGAGGGCCCTGCTCTCAACCTTACAATCTAGAGAAGCAGTGTGTGGGTTGCATTGGTGACATGGAAGTTGTAGCAATTACCTGTAAGTTGGTTTTGAGACTTTTCTTGAATGTTGGGAGGGATGGTGAAAGCTGAAGGTTCAGTGGAAGTAGGTCCCAGAGGTATGGGGAAGCACAAGTAAAGTCTTTTAATGTCCTAAAGCGGGAAAAGGTGATAAGTGAGGAGGAAAGCTTTAGCCAAAGGGAAGAACGTAAAGACAGAGTAGAGGAATATTTTGTTATGAGGGCAGTCTGAGAATCATGGGATATGTAGGCCAAAAAGATTTGCCCTTATTTGAAGCAGCTTCTCTCCACAAGTTGTGAAAAATGAGCACAGAGTGAGAGGCAGGACTGCATTATGCAGCATACACTGCATGAAGATCATTCCTTAGCGACAGGGGGTGCATGCGATTACTTATGTCCGCATAATGCCTTACAGTTCATGGTCTGGCAAGTTTTTAAATGCATATATTGCGTCTGCCGGATATAGCTGCAGAAGTGCTGATTCTAAGGATCGGCGGAAGTGCTATATTGGAGGATTGGCAGCGCTGATCTAAGGTCTGAATAAAAGACGACCTAGATTATAGGATGAGGCCATTTCTTCAGAATATTTTTTTTGGAAAAACCTAGTTTTATAATCTAGAAAACATAATATTTGAAATACAGTACCATTAAAAACAAAGTTAGTTGCAACATCATTACTTTCTCAGAAGTCAGAGGTAAACTAATAAGTTGTTACAATGTAGTTTCAAAGTAGCAGGTAATTGGAATGTGGACATCCATTTAAAACATTTCTTAAATGCAGATAAGTATAATTCTTCTGACCCTGCCTGTTCAACATATACATTCCCATCCCGGCTCCTCTTAAATAAACATATTCACCCCTCACACACACAAATGATTTAATTAAAACATACCTTAAAAAGTTGAATTCTCCATATTGCCGATTGTTTTTATTTGGGGTTTTAACTCTCTTAGCAAAGTTGGATGGGGACATAAACAATATCACCATGTCTCATATAAGCAAATGACAATTTAACAACACTGTTGGGTTATGACATTAGCTGCATCAAAACCTTGCACAATATGGAATGCCAAGCAAACCACCGAAGCAATATGACATCCCATCCAGGTGCGTCAAATCTATTTTATTGTTACATGCCTGTTTTCTATGTTTATAATATTGAAATGTAACTCTGTATCTATGTTAAAAGCATAACTGTACCTATAAGAGAAAAAATATTAGTTTTTTCTGTCCCAGACCTATCAGCAGTTTCTTTTTCTCTCCAGACAGAGCTTTACTTTTAATAATGAAGCATCTGTCTTTAACCCCTTCCGTACCGGGACGTACCTGGTACTTCCTGGTTAACAGTCACCGGTAGACCGGGACGTACCAGGTACGTCTCCTCCAAAAAACGCCCCCACATCACCACAATCGCGGTGATCGCGGGGGCGCTGCTGCTGCCGTCTGCCCAGGAGTCCTGGGCAGACAGCACAGCCTGTCTAAGCCCTCCCCCAAGCCTACGATCACTCCCACGGAGTGATTCTCTAGGCAGAAACAGCGATTGCAGAAAAATCTGCAATCGCTGTTTCAGCTGCCACAGGCAGCTTCAGGGAAGGGGTGGGGGTGTTGAATGGGTCCCCACACAAGTGTGGGGGCCTGATCCAACACCCCCCTGCTGCCTGATCGCTCCATGAGAGCATCAGTGCAGCGTTAACCCCTTCAATGCCGCGATCGCTGCATTCAATGCCGCGATCGCGGCATTGAAGGGGTTAATTCCCGTTTTTTAGGGGGTTCTGCTACTGGTGGTCTGCCTGGAAGCCCAGGCAGACCTCCAGCAGCAAAAACGAACCCCCAGAAGTCCTCTGATCAGCCCTGTAGGGCTGATCAGAGAGACTCCTCTCCCACAATCTCCAGTCCACTGGAGATTGTGTCCCAGCTGCCAGAGGCAGCTTCAGGGACAGGGAGACAGGGCTCTTTGGTCTCCACATTAGTGTGGAGACCAGCCCCCCCACCCCCACCCCCCATAGTTAACCCCTACCCCCCCCTCTTCCTCAATTAACCCCTTCAATGCTGCGATTGTTTATGACCCCCATCGCAGCATTGCAGGGGTTAATATTAGTCCCCACAAGCTTGTGGGGACTAAATATCAATCAATGCTGTGCTTCAATGGAGCATCAGCATTGAAAGAGTTAAAAAAAAAAAATTAAAAAATAATTTTTTTTAAAAAAATACTAATAAAATAATAAATAAAAAAAATAATAAAAAAATAATAAAAATAATAATAAAAAAAATACCAGCACTGACCTGAAAGTCCAGGGTGCTTCCAGGTCAAATGCTGGGCTGATCAGATCGCTCCTGGCCAATAGGAGTGATCGGATCATTATGGCAGCCCACGGATGACCCTGCTCTACAAAGAGAGAGGGGTCATCTAGGGTAATTATGAAAAAACACAAATTATTAATAAATGAAATAATCATAATTATTACCTGATCACTTGTCGGTGACATTTTAAGTCGCTGATTATTGATCGGTCTCCCTGATTGATGTCAGCGGCCTAAACCTGTCACTTACAAGCAATCTGATAAAAAAAATATTTAAAAAAATGTAAATGCACATGTTCCAGTTTTGCCCTCATAGCTTCCTCAAAAAATGCATGAACCATGCATGTGAGGTCTTGTTGGAATCAGGGGATCTTGGTGAACAAAATGTGGTGTTTTCTTCCACTGTTGCACTTATGGTGTGCAAGAAATTCAGTGCAACATTGAAATGTATGCGTTAAAAACGCAATAAAATAATTTCCCTGTGAAGTTTGGCAGAAACGAGTGAAGAAATGGCTAGCTGAAAACTGTCAAAACTACCCTAGTTGAACACCTTGACTTGTCTACTGTTCATAAATATATACTTTTATGGGGTAATTTACAGCGGGGGGCTTCCAAAATGTCCCAAATGGGATATGGGCCCAGGAAACCAATTTCTGAAAATTCCAAATGTGAAAACGAAAATGCGCATGTTCCAGTTTTGCCCTCATAGCTTCCTCAAAAAATGCATGAACCATGCATGTGAGGCCTTGTTGGAACCGGGGGATGTTGGTGAACACAATTTGGTGTTTTTTTCTGCAGTTGCACAAATTCTATACAAAATATAATATAAAATCTAAAGCAACATTGCAACATATGCAAAAAAACCCAAAAAAATATAAAAATACCTCAAAATTTGGCAGCAACTGGCGATAAAATCCCTGTTTGAAAAGTGTCAAAATGACCCTAGTTGTACACCTTGACTTATCTACTTTTCATAAACATATAATTTTGGGGGGATAATCAGTATCTGTGACAACTATTGCAGTTATTAGACTACCATGCCAAATTTGCAAAAAATTACATTTCAAAAACACGATGCATGCCTAGCAATATTTGCCCTATACTGGTCAAAATAGATGAAAATCCTGGCCATGTTGGGTGGTTTCCAAATCAGGACAACTCAATGAATATATTTGGGATAATTTTTTCCCATTGGTTCAATGTGTGTACAATTTGTATGTATACAAAACTGTAAAAAAATGCGTTTTTTTCATTTTTTCACCACTTTTTCCAGTTTATTTCAAACAAAACAATGTACTACCCAGCTTAATATGGTTTCAAATGAAAGCCCTACTTATCCTAAAAAAAACAATATATGATTTGTGTGGGTGCACCAATTAATAAGAGAGAAATTACAGTTGAAGAAAGACATGGCAAAAACACAAAAACGGCTCCGGTCCTTTAGCGACACGTTAGTATCAAAATCCCGGTCCTGAAGGGGTTAATGGAAGCTTCTTAAACATGCAAAGCTTCCACCAAGGAAGGGAAGAGAAGGTTGTCTGTTAGCCTAGCAACTGGCAGCCAGCTCCACTACACTGCAGAAAGGAGATCTGAGTGATCACTTAGTGTGGTGACTCAGTACATCACTCAGACTGCCACTATGTAGGAGATATCCATTCCCGGGAACTTGTCTAGCAAGAAACTATGGATTGGGGAGCTGTGTTGCGTCATGCCCCACTTCCTGCACACTTCCCCTCCAACCATACCAGTGGACTACCCACCGACATCAAGGACCACATATCTGCATGTGACTGGTAGCTGGAGCCCAAAATTTTCATCTAGGCTCCACTACATAGATCCTACAAATCTAGCGCTTTAGGAATAGTGAAGCTGAGATCTATGGCAAAACATTGAATATGATGGCGCTATATAGATTAATAAATAAGAAAGGGGTGGCAAAACTAGTCAATCTAACAGTATCTAACTAGTTTATTTTGAAGAATTATAAAATATAGGATTTACAAATAAAATATAGAAAACATGGGTGCACATACTGTACATTTCTTGTCTGGACATTGTATGTTTTAAGAATCCAAAAGATTGAGTATGAAGGTATCTATCACGATTACAGTTGTTATAAACACAGCAAGGAAGTTAAATACCTTTAAGTTAAATACTAACTTAAGTATCTCATGCCTTACTTTATAAGCAAAGAGTTATTCTCCATTATTGACCTCACCTGTGAAAGCTATTGTCTCATGAATAACTTACTAGTATTTGTATAACTCACTTAACCAGTGTAAGCCATTGTTTTGTTATTAACTTTATGACAAAACTTACCAGTGTCAGGCAGAGCTAGTGTCAGACAGAGCTAGCCCCTACGTGGGTCCCGGTGGGTCGTTGGGACCCAGGTAGCTCTTTGACAGGGGCGGCAAGTTGCAGCCCCAAGACATGTTCTTTATGGAAAAGGGAAAGTGTTTCCGCTCCTCTCTTTCTCTGTGAATCAATCTATCTGGCCTCTCAAGCAATTCCACAAAAAGATATACCCATAGGGACAGGCTGGGCCCTGAAGTTGCACCTTTTTTGCGGAAGTGCATTGGAAGCAGTGGCGTACTGCAGGGGGGTGGTCAGGGAGGCAGCAATGTAGCAGTGTCATGTAACCCGTGGTTACGTGACCCTGCCAGTAAATGTGAGGGTGCCCACAGCCAGAGGAAAAACTTTGCGTGGGTGAGTGAGTGAGGGAGTATGCATGCATTGATGTATATGTGTGTGAGCATGGATGTGTATGAATATGGATGTGTACGTGTGTGTATGAGCATGGATGTGTAAATATTTATGTGTGAGCATGGATGTGCATGTGTAAGTGTGTGAGAGGGAGTATATGTTAACATAGGTGTAACTGTGGAGGGTGTAAGTGCGCATGTGCATGTGCGTTGCCGTGAGTGTGGAAGTCTGCCCAAGTTTGAGAGTGTGTGTAAAAATGTGTGCTGGTTTGTATGTGAGTAATTAGGGGGGCAAGGGTGGGTGCAAAAATATATTATCCAGGAGGCCAGGTTCATGAAAATGACACAGGAAGAAGCAGACAAAGAAAGAAGACAGAAAAAGGAAGAATATAAAGAAGAAAAAAGGCAAGAGAAGATGTGCAGCTGCAGGAAAGGAGACAGGGACACAGAAGCGGTCGTCAGAGAAGGCATGAAGATAACAAGCGCTGGATTCAGAGCATGAGAGTTAGTGAGAGTGTGAGAGAGCATGAATGTGAGAGAGTTTGATAGAGTGAATGTATTAATCATGGTATAACATAATGCATGTGAGCATCGTTTTGGTGGGCACGGTTGTGGCGTGGCAGCATTTCATCCTTTGACCAAGGCAGCAAAATGTCTTGATTACCACCATTGGGATTTGCTCCATAAATGACTTTGCCAGTAAATGCTATCATCCCAGTATAGATAGAAATGATTAGTAGGCCATTGGAAGATTATGCCAGTGTAAAAAGTAAAGCACCAGTATTGGTATAGGGTGACATTTGGTCCCAGGAACTTGTGTAGTCCTATAAGTGAAACATAGGCTGCACTTAAACATTATTGGGACTGCACTTGTCAAGCTGATGTGCAGTATGATGTCATGATCAGAAATACTATGGTTGTACAGACCCATAGTGAGTGGAAAATACACATGCTTAGCCCATACACCTTGGCTACATTCTACTGGGCAAGGGCACATGTGACATACTAGCAATAGATCAATAGTATACTGCCTTCTACAATGGCTAATATAACTAGAACAGGAATATGATTGATATGAGAAATAGAGCTGATATCTGACTTGTGCTTTGGCATATTAAAGCCTGGCATAAAATGACTGCACATTGGGGATTATTCACTCAACTGAATGTTTACAGATCAATTTGCACTTATTCTTGACTGGACCCATATATTGTCTTTTTTGTTTCCTGTTGTTTAGTTTAGTTTGTTGATTGCATGTTACGTTATTGAAAACCTGTTCAAAAATCAGCAAAGCTCATTTTGTATGTTTATAGAAAACAAATGAAAATAACATTTTGGTTAATTTTGTATTAGATGGTTTTGCAAAACCATATTACTGGTCATCCTATATATGAACTAATTTCTCAATTACACTTCCCTAAATCATGAATCTAAGTCCATCCATATTCTCTAGTGTACATTACTAACATTCAACAGCTGGCACTCATCGCATTTCCAGCTTTGGAATTTCAGGGAAAGCCATTATGTTCATATTACATAATAGCGCAAAACCAGGAAGGATGTGCTTACCTTCCCATGACCTGCACTGGGATAAGAAACATTTTATCGAGGAATGCTGAAAGCATACATTTTATGTGCATATCAGGGAGTCTAGTGCATTAGTAAAGAATGTTTATTGATGTATTACCTGAACCTAAAATATATTTTCATTATAACAGACACATTCTGCACAACACATACCAGATCACAAGGTCATCATTTATCAAAGATGACCTTGGACAGTGGTTATACAGTAAAATACAGAAAACAAAATACAGAGCACAAGATATTGGAAAGAATGTATTTAATTTGTTAATCCATAACTGCAGCTTTTTATATATAAACCAATAATAATAAGATGCTTGATCAATGGTCAAGGTTTAGTGCTAAAAATAATGGTTTTAAAGTGAAGGCATCTTTCCATGGCCCTATGTTATTATTGCTGACATCCAAATGAACAATTGGTTCAAGATGTCTCATACAGGAATAAGACAATGTGTGAAATGATTGTAACGGTTGTGGCTTCTGAAATAGCTTTTGCTGTATTAGCTGGTTAAAGGTTATTGGGAGAATTCACAAACTGTAGTTAAATGTTTGCATATACAATTAACACATTAGATATACAGAATGAGTCCTGATTTAGTGATCTCTCTCTAAACACTAATTGGTGATAATGGTGATGGTGGGAAAAAAAGGCATGCTTTGTGATTGAACTACCTTTCTAAAACCAAGTTTGCCCTTTATTAAAGTAAGACTGGCAGTGCTTAAAAAAAGCTATATAGTGAAACAACTTCACCTTAGAGATGAAAAGGCATGTGCAAAATATTAGCATGTCTTAAATGAATACTTATTAGTCAAATATTGAGAACAGAAAATCAAAATAGGTCTACAAATTTATAGACAGTATTTAAGTAATTTTACCCTAATGTTAATACAAATAACAAATGCACAAAGGGGCATTTCGTGAAACCTCTCTCCTATCAGGATTATTTCAAAGTTGCAAACAGGGTAATGAAATGACCGCAGACCAGGACAGGCCAGAAACAGTCAACCAACCCATGTGATGTCCCCACACAGTCTCAGATTGGGTGCTCCAGCATGTGGCCAGCGGCTGGATATGCCCTGCAGCACACTTCATGAGCAGGATAGCTTCAGGCAGTTTCAGACTGTGTGGCTCAGTAAATTGATAAGCACCCCATTCAATATGTCATTCATACCTTCCCAATGTCCTGTTTTTAGATAGTCCTGATTATATGGCACTGAGCTGCCCCGGTCTTCTGCTTTTGTACGCAGTAATGCTCTTGGGCAGGTTAGGAAGATCAGGTGATCTCCCTTGATCAGCCCACTAAACTGTGAAATTGATTGTGGTCTGTGCATTTATAGAGTGACAAAAAGGTGTGTCTCTCTTTGGGCACCTGGAACGTTGGGTGGTGGATGTATGGTATATGGAACCTAAAATCTGTTGCTGCATTAAAAAAAACTGATAATCTTCTATGTTGAATTATATATTTACTTTAATTTTTCACTGCTGTTTCATATATCATTCTGTGTTGAATTATATATTTACTTTATTATTTCACTGCTGTTTCATATGTAAAGTCTATAAATGAAATTCTTCAACTCATTTTTTACAGCTATTGTTATCAACTGTTGTATGCAGTAAGGAGTACTGAAAAAAAGTGGGTTATGAGCTGCTTACTTCACAAGGAAGCTACTCAAATCTGGTTGAATGCTAAATCAGTCACAAGTAGTTTCCTGGTGATGTGAGCAGCTCAAAACCCCCTTATTTTCAGTATTTGTATTATATTGCAGTTGAGGTACACGTATGTTTGAGCTTGGTCCTCACAGAGCCTTATTTAATCCCTAATATATAATCATAGTGAGTGCCTACCTCCACTTTATATAGTCATTAAGAAGTAGACGTGTGCAAATGGGCAAAAAAAATGATTTGGACAAATTGTTTGCTTCATTTTTGGCCCATTCGTTTGGGCAACAAACTACGCTCCCTGCCCATTCAGTTAAGGTGAAAATCGGGGGCATTTTTTATTCGGGAACAAAATGTGTTGCCCTTTGTCCACACTCACTCTCTCATACTCTCACTCACTCTCTCACACTCATTCTCGTTCACTCTCTCTCTCAGAAATGTAATGCATGTTGGACCTCCATTTTAGGAAAATTATTGAGACTGCAATTGCTTGGAACATTTTGTGTTTTCAACTTCTTGTTTCCATTTAAGTATTGACTTAACAATTGACTCACTGTCCAGTTTATGTTTATATGTTACTTCCCTAGTCCCTTAACCCTGTTGTGTATTTGCTATTGTTGTCTAGGTGAGGATGTTAGGCTTTTGCTGGTTTTGTCTGTTTTCCATCATATTATGTATTAAATGTGTTAAGTGGCTATATAAACCATGCCCAGTGCCAATAAAGTGACATCCTGACGCATGTTATGTTGTGCCTGGTGGTAAGTTTCTTTGAGGAGACTTTTTCCCCTCAGGAGCACTTCTAAGGAGCACCAGAGTGGCTATCCATCTTGGACCAGGCTTTCACTAACTAAAAAGTACAATGGCAGCCAGGGATGTGCTGGTTGAGCTCTTGTTCCCATTATGAATTCTATTCTGTAGCTTTATACTCTTAGCAGGTAACGTGCTAGAGATTGCTACTATTGAACTTTCCAACTCCATCAAGTCTACCCAGTCATCGGTTAACAAGTGATGGTAACAAAGAGGAGACCTGCTAATTAGTAGGTAGTAATTGATGTTTTTTTATAGTCTAATAGATAAGTCTAATAGCTAGATAGGCAGGTGGAATAACTAGCAAAAATACACATATATGTGGCACCAGGCCACAGTCTACATAAAATTGTACTTTTGTTGTATAAAGTATCAAAGTTGTATCAAAGTTGTTTTGCTGACCAAAGCCTTTGGGTGCAAAAACAAACTCTTTTTCAAGTGGAAATGGTAATTTTGACCTTTACAACAAAGAAGTGACCTTGCGTCACAAGGTACATTTATATGAAATTTGTTTTGTTCATATACAATAAAACTATACCTCTTGTTTCAGGATCAGCAGTAATCAAACATAAAATCCAGCCTATAATATCCACTTATTTGTACTATACATTGGCCCTTTAAACAAAAATCAGAAGGAGTATTTCAGCTACTGCATATTTGTGTAAAATACTTTCCCATTGTCCTGGTGTCTAAACATTGAAAGATTGGGAACACATGGTAATATAATGTAGGATACAAACCACAGACATGTCCATTTATCTGATAATAGATATTCACATGAATGGAGCAAATAATGAATCATGGGTGAGGTCGATGTCTTAAGGAAGTAATGGCTTTTCAGTAAACTGCACGTAGCCTCTTGGACATATCCTGTTTCCTTTGTCCATGACCTGTTTGGCCAATGCTTCAGGAAAGATGGTGATTCCACTTTTCCTACAGCTGTTCTTATGTTTAGCCTGACTCTTTAAAAATATCTTTACTTTCCTCTGTAACCAGAATGATAATACTCCCTAGTCTTTAAATAGGAGCTGTGTGCCAATTCGGTAGATGGACTAACAAAGCAATCTGGTCATGTTCAAGACAGGGATATATTGGTTAATGTTTAGTCATTTAACATAACAACAAAAATTGCATTTATTATCCTATGGGTTCTAGAAATCCAAAGTAATCTCTTTGCTACTCTAAGTAGGCACAAGTAGGGACAAAACATGCCATGGTTATTCACAGTCATAGATCCAGTGCAAAAGTACAACAGAAGGTTCATCTGGAAGAAACCTTATCAGACATTACAGGAGAAGACTCAGTATTGTTATCTTGGCAAAGGGAGGTAGCACAAAGTATTGACTAAAAGGGTGCCAATAATTGTGCCATACATAGATTTAACTTTTGTTTATTGTTTTGGATAAACCTGTGTTGTGTATGCATTTGTTTAATATCCACGAGAGCAGAGTATTTTTGTGTATTTTTGGAAGAAAAGATGTAAAGGTTAAACAACAAAGACAATTTTACACAGCATTCTTTGCTCCTAGGGAGCCTGTAGTAGTTGAGGACACTGTATACATCCTTTGTCAGCAAGCAGTTTTAACAGTTTTTACAGTTAAGGAGTAAAGGTGAGGAGGCCTGTCCCACAAATATCCACTCTGACCCCTCACTTGCAATAATGGGATCCTGATTTTGTGAGCTCTCTTTCCTCCAGGAGGGTGTTTGCGTGGAGGCTCTGCTTTCTTGAAGAAGCCTTGAAGAAGCTGATGTAGCCTTGTTGGTGTTTAAGATAACAAAGTGTTAGGGAAAACCCTGACTGGACCGTTTCTGTGATCATGTTTGGGCTTTTTGGGGGGCTTTCCTTTGGGAATGTGTGTTCTACATGACACATAGTGTGCAATTATTGTGTTGTCTTCACGGTGGGCTTGCTTCTCCCCATTCAGCTAAAGATTCCCAGCCATCCCCAGAGGAAAAGTGTTTTGATATATATCAAGATATAAACCAGACTAAAATTTCCTTTGATATTACAAATTCAGATTAAGTAATATGCACTAATATAATCTCTCAATAGACAAAATAACCAATGCAATTGTAAACATTTGGGCAGCAGGTGTTTTAAATGAAAACACTACTCTTCAGATAATTAGGTCAAAACATAATGCCTTATTCAATACTTTGAATCTGCCTAAGGCTGGCTTTAAGGTTTATCCGTTTTAATCCAGTGTAATGCTTAATACTTTCTGCAGTGATCATTAAAGGTTTCTTTAACATTGTAGAGTTAATAATAGACTCTCCGTTTTACTGATATAAACTATTTTAGTACAAGTCTCTGATCAGACAGTTATAAACGGCAATATAAATGGTTTCCATCCTCATTAAGGCACTAACATACAATGAATGCAAAATAATTCATACTTTAATATTTCTTGAATTCCTTTTACTTTGTTCAGATGAAACAAGTGGTGGAGAGCTGTGTGGTTGTTTTGGTTAATGTCGTCTTACGTTGAAGTTGATACTTTTCATTAGGTCAATATAGAAATAAAATGTAAAATCACATAAGCTTTCAGAAACTCACAGGTCTCTTTTTTGTTTGCCCCAAAATTTAGGAAGTAGGGTAAGGGTTATGGGTACCACATTATTGCTCTGCTATGGGTTAGGACTAGACTTGGGCGCCGGCCAAGTCTTCGTGTTTGTCTTCATGGAAAAAACCTTCATATTCCACGAATATTCGCATGTTCCCATGTTCCTTTAGGGCGAATATTCGTGTACGTTCTTCACATTCATTATTTTCCGTCTTTTCTTTTTAGCAGAAGTTAATACGGGGTTAACGCGATAACAATGCGCAGCAGCTCCTCTGGCATTGGTTGATGCCAGAGGAGACCTCTGCCGGTGACCAATAGAGTCGCTCTTATGGACCTCTAACTCCTGGCGCGATCCTACGGATTCCCGTTAACCCCTGCAATACTAAGTGGACAAGGTAGGCTAGAGGCAGTGACTTGAATGGGGGGGAGGACCAGGGATACTAGCTAGGAGATATATATGAAGGGGGAGAGAAAGAGGGGGGAAGAGAGGGTGAGAGAAAGAGAGAGTGAGGGAGAGAGAAAGACAGAGGGAGAGGTAGAGAAAGAGAGAGGGAGGGAGGGAAAGAGAGAGGGGGAGGGAGAGAGTGAGAGAGGGAGGGAGGGAGGGAGGGAGAGGGGGAGAGGAGGAGGGAGAGAGAGGGAGGGAGGGGGAAAAAGCATTGTGTGAGAGTGATGGGAGTTATACTGCACTATTGACAATATCTTGTTCAGTGTATAGTGGTGGAAATTATGCTGTACCCCATCAGTGATGGGAGTTATCCTCTAAAGTAGATCATAACTCCCATCACTTTATACTGAGCCAGACATTACATTATATGAATGTATATAGTGCCAGCAGATTCTGTAGCACTGTTACATTCAGTCAGCAAAATAAAAAAATCACATAAACCAACAAAAAAGGAGAAGAGGGCCCTGCTCTTGCAATCTAATTGACGGTGGTACAGCATAACTCCTATCACTATATACCACCGTCAATGTCTGTCAGTATATAGTGATAGCAGTTATGCTGTACCACTGTCAATGTCTGGCTTAGTGTATAGTGATCGTAGTTAAGCTGTTCCACTGTGATGTCTGCCTCAGTATACAGTGAAGGAAAAATTATTTGATCACCTGCTGATTTTCTATGTTTGCCCACTGACAAAGACATGATCAGTCTATAATTTTAATGGTAGGTTTAGTTGAACAGTAAGAGACAGAATAACAAACAAAAAATCCAGAATAACACATTTCAAATAAATTATAAACTGATTTGCATTTTACTCAGTGAAATAAGTATTTGATCCCCTATGAATCAGCAAGATGTCTTTTATATAGGTAATGAGCTGAGACTAGGAGCACTCTCAGCAATCTCAGCTTGTTACCTGTATAAAAGACACCTGTCCACAGAAGCAATCAATCAATCAGATTCCAAATTCTCCACCATGGCCAAGACCAAAGAGCTGTCCAAGGATGTCAGGGACAAGACTGTAGACCTACTCAAGGCTGGAATTGGTTACAAACCCATCACCAAGCAGCTTGGTGAGAATGTGACAACAGTTGGTGTGATTAATCGCAAATGGAACAAACACAAAATAACTGTCAATCTCCCTCGGTCTGGGGCTCCATGCAAGATCTCACCTCGTGGAGTTTCAATGATCATGAGAAGGGTGAGGAATCAGTCCAGAACTACACGGGAGCATGTCCCAATTTTGAAATGTGTTATTCTGGATTTTTTTTTTGTTATTCTGTCTCTCATTGTTCAAATAAACCTATCATTAAAATCAGAGACTGATCATGTCTTTGTCAGTGGGCAAATGTACACAATCAGCAGGGGATCAAATATTTTTGTCCTTCACTGTATAATGTTATCCTGTTTTTAAGTGTGTTGTGTGTGTGTGTGTGTGTGGGGGGGGGTGCCACATACAGGATCTGCCCCAGGTGCCAAATACTCTAGGTATGTCCCTATTAATCTAATATCCATAACTTGTAATATTATTGCTTTCAAGAAACAAGGAAGGCTCCTTTTGAACTCTTTTATTGAGTTTACCATTACCACTTCCTCTGGCAGAGAGTTCCATAGTCTCACCGCTCTTACTGTAAAGAACCCCCGTCTGTGCTGGTGTAGAAACCTTCTTTCCTTCAGCCGTAGAGGATGTCCCCTTGTTACAGTCCTGGGTATAAATAGGTCTTGGGAGTGATCTCTGTACTGCCCCCTTATATATTTATACATAGTTATTAAGTCCCCCCTAGGCCGTCTTTTTTCCAAACTAAATAACCCTAATTCTGATAATCTTTCTGGGTACTGTAGTCCTTCCATTCCCCTTATTACTCTGGTTGTCCGTCTTTGAACCCTCTCCAGCTCCACTATATCTTTCTTGTACACTGGTGCCCAGTAGTGTACACAGTATTCCATGTGTGGTCTGACTAGTGACTTGTACAATGGTAGAATTATTTCCTTGTCGTGGGCATCTATGCCCCTTTTGATGCACCCCATGATTTTATTTGCCTTAGCAGCAGCTGCCTGACACTGGTCACTACAGGTAAATTTACTGTTAACCAAGACTCCTAAGTCCTTTTCCATGTCAGTCGTCCCCAGTGTTTTCCCATTTAATACATATTCCCAGCCTGGATTTTTCTTCCCCATGTGCATAACCTTACATTTATCCGTGTTGAACCTCATCTGCCACATCCCAGCCCAAGCCTCCAACCTATGCAGATCCATTTATAATCGTTCACTGTCCTCTATTGTGTTAACCACGCTACAGAGCTTAGTATCGTCTGCAAAGATTGATACTTTACTATACAATCCCTCTACAAGGTCATTAATAAATATATTAAAAAGAATAGGACCCAAAACTGACCCCTGTGGTACCCCACTAGTAACAGTCACCCACTCAGAGTATGTACCATTAATAACCACCCTCTGTTTCCTATCACTGAGCCAGTTACTTACCCACATACACACATTCTCCCCCAGCCCAAGCATTCTCATTTTATGTACCAGCCTTTTATGTGGCACCGTATCAAATGCTTTGGAAAAATCAAGATATATGACATCCAGCGATTCACCCCGATCCAGTCTTGAGCTCACCTCCTCATAAAAGCTGATCAGGTTCGTTTGACAGGACCGATCCCTTGTAAACTCATGCTGATATGGAGTCATACATTTTTTTTCATTGAGATTCTCCAAAATAGCATCTCTTAGGAAACCCTCAAACAGTTTACATACAACAGAGGTTAAACTAACAGGCCTATAATTCCCCGGGTCACTTTTTGTCCCCTTTTTTGAATAACTGTAGTATAATTCTTATCTTCAACTTCTGTATTACTTCTGTATTACTTGTTGGGCTTGATTGATAGCTTGAGCTTCCTTGAAAACGCAACAATAGAGATAGGAACAAAGGCACAAGGTTAAGACATGGTGTGAAGCATTATTGTACACGCACACAAACACACATACACATGTATACAGTATATATAAAAGTAAAAGAGCGCACCAAATTCATACCTGGGTGCATTTTCAAACCAAGGTCCATATACAAGATAGTAAAAGAGCACACCAAGGATTTTTGTTGAGGTTCAGGAGAATTCATTCACTTTTAGTAGGTATCATAATAAAAACGTGAGAAAACCCTTGGTGGGTACTTTCTCCTCTCTCTTTCATTTCTTTTCTCTTGTCGCACTGAGCGAAATAGACTCTTATTATTGATTCTCGAGCACTGCTCTTAATCGCCTGTTTTTTTATCCCCGCACATTGGGAGACTCTCTCGAGGACCGCCCCAAACGAAGGCTGGATAGCCTTCGTTTTTCATCGCAACTTTATTAACACAAAAAAGAGCGATCACGGAAAGCACACGATACGCGATGACATCATTATACGGGAAACGGACAAGACGCGATGACACACGGAAACGGCCATAAAAGAGCAGGAAGACAGAACGAGACCACTTACCGATTGATCATACTTCTCCTGAGGAAGCCAACTTGGCGAAACGCGTCGAAGGATCAAATTGGACTATTTTATATTCTACTTTTGGTGGACTTTCTACATATACGCCTGCATATGCACTTTCGTGCATGGACTAACTGTGAGAGCATTTTTACCGGTGAATTCGGTTTTTACCTAAAGATATTGCACCATTTCAGTTTGTTTTTATAGATTCTACACGAAGATTATTAAAGATTTTACCTTACTCCACTCTGAGGAATCATCTATTTCACTTGTGAGTGCAACACATCACTTTCATCTAATATTGATCAAACACTCTGCACTATATTGTATTGTGTTTTTTCCCTTATATGTACCTGCGCCCCATATATTTTGGTTCGTTTATCATAACAAAAATGCAATGTTTCAGTCCCTGTCTGGGGCTTTTATCTCTTCTGTTAAGAAACCCACTAAAAGTGAATAAACTCTTCTGAACCTCAACAATAATCAACAAGTCTTGTATATGGACCTTGGTTTGAAGATATATCCAGGTATGAATCTACTCTCCTGAGACAAAGTTACTTTGTCCTAAACAGTAGTGCAATATGAATGTGAAACTACATGTAATAAGAATAACTGGAAGATGCCCTTCCTAGGCGAAAGAGGCTATGATTCATATGCTCAAGGTCTTGACAGATGAAGCTCAGGTTAATGTGCTGTCTGGCACCATTGATGGAGGACACAAAATCATTAACCTTTGGGCTGGGCAAATATATGTTAAACTGAGGGTATCAAGAGCAAACTACATCAGTTTTTGGAGCCAGAGAGGCATTTGCCCATAAACATCGTAGTAAAGTAGCAAAAACTATATACGAGAGTACTAAAATAAATGTTACATGTTAACACATCTCCTGCAAGCTGGAAGTCAAGGGAAAGGGTCAATGCTTACGGGGGAGGGGGGGGTTGCAAAAGGAACGCTACAAAAATGTAAAGGGGCCTCACAGTTCTCATATGCATTACCAAATATACCAAATGTATGATCTTTGATGCACAGAGTATACATTGTTACTTATTGTCTATATTATTTTGCAAGGCGTCAGCTAGTCGGGCATTGACAAATAATTCATTATGATTTCTTGCTTCCAATAAATTTGACTTTATTGTCTCTTCATTTTATTATTTCTCTCTATGCTTAAATATACTTAGAAACTTCCTTTTTTAAGCTATTTTAAGCCAGAATGTCGTTTATGGTATGTGTTAATTACTCTCATAAATTAATTTATCATGATCTGGAAAAAGATGTAAAGTAACATTACTGTTGGATGTAATTTTGCAATACTTCTGCTTTGTGTTTCTGAGGTTGGGACACATTTTCTTCATGGTAGGTTTGTAATTTTACTGTATTTTTTAAGAGCTTGCACTTTACCTAGGGAAAGCTATATACATTTTACATTACATTTACATAAAGCTATTCATAGATACCTTATTCAGGGCAATCCACATATATCATCACATGATAATTGTAATACAAGAAAACTAAAGTGTAGTTCCCCCCATAGATACCAAACCCAAATAAAGGTAATGGAAATCAAATAATTTTCTTAAAACCCCCCTATAAATGTATCCAATCTATGTGGTTGTGCATACATGGAGATTGTGCATGCAGCCAATGTAGGTAACAGTACATAATAGAATGCAATATAGACACACATAAGATAAGGTAAAATCCCATAATAGTGCTAAAGAAACCATATATAGACTAGTACATTCACCCAGCCAACCTCTTTGTACCTTTGAAGCACCGGCATTTGATGACTATAACTCCGTTTATCCCATCCTCATGTTGCTTGATGGAGATGGTAGTCTTGTTCCACAAAAGCTCCTCTCATCTTTAATGGTGGGGAGGGGGCTTTACAGTGAGGACAGCTGTCCCCAATGGAGTACAGGGCCTGCCATTGACAACTAAACACATGTAGTCTACACATCACCAGATGACCAGACTGGATGGGCCAAATGGTTCGTATATGCCATTAAATTCTGCGTTTCTAACCAACAGGGAGGTGGTTCAACAGCCAAACAGGATTGATGCCTTAAACTTCCCTAAACTTAATTGTTACACCATACATTGGGTATAGGAAATGAATGAAAGAATGTCATGGGTTTGAATGCATGTTGTATGTTGTGTGTGTCTGACATGGAGGACAAGTGAGGGAATGCCAAATGATACACATACTGAGGAAAGCACTGAGCCCTGCCAGCAATCAATTGCCTGTAATGCCAAAATACTGACCACTGCTCCATTTCCTCTCTCCCTATTTTTAAGGTACACAGAGTTAGTCATTTTCATACTTACTGAATGGCTCATTGTCTATTTTTTCCTTGGAAACACAGCCAATGTACTCTATGGCATCACATGTTTTAAAAGATTGCCACATTTACCAACGGGGACAGTTCATAGGCAGGTTTACACATACTTTTATAGGTTAGTACTTATCTCATGCACACTTTGTTGATATATCAAATTTAACCTGTTAACTCATTTTCACTTGCATGAAGACATCCCAAGGTCTCATAAATTTTGCTGTAGATCAATGAGTTACTAAGAGCATAGTGTGCAATTCCAGCATGGCTTTGTTCAAACTGGTTTTGTCTATGAAGGCATTTTGTTAACATAGCATAAATATATTTTAAGATCATTCTCATAAATATATATATATATATATATATATATATACAGTATCTCACAAAAGTGAGTACACCCCTCACATTTGTGTAAATATTTTATTATATCTTTTCATGTGAAATCACTGAAGTAATGTCACTCTGCTACAATGAAAAGTCGTGAGTGTACAGCCTTTATAACAGTGTAAATTTGCTGTTCCCTTAAAAATAACTCAACACACAGCCATTAATGTCTAAACCTTGGCAACAAAAGTGAGTACACCCCTAAGTGGAAATGTCCAAATTGGGCCCAAAGTGTCAATATTTTGTGTGGCCACCATTATTTTCCAGCACTGTCATAACCATCTTTGGCATGGAGTTCACCAGAGCTTCACAGGTTGCCACTGGAGCCCTCTTCCACTCCTCCATGACGACATCCCAGAGCTGGTGGATGTTGCGCTCCCCCACCTTCCATTTGAGGATTCCCCACAGATGCTCAATATGGTTTAGGTATGGAGACATGCTTGGCCAGTCCATCACCTTTACTCTCTGCTTCTTCAGCAAGGCAGTGGTCATCTTGGAGGCGTGTTTGGGGTCGTTATCATGTTGGAATACTGCAATGCTGCCCAGTCTCTGGTTCAGTATGTCACAGTACATGTTAGCATTCATGGTTCCCTCAATGAACTGTAGCTCCCTAGTGCTGGCAGCACTCACCCAGACCATGACACTCCCACCACCATGCTTGACTGTAGGCAAGACACACTTGTCTTTGTACTCCTCACCTGGTTGCCGCCACGCACGCTTGAGTGTGAGAGCGATAACACCAAATTTAACACACCTGCTCCCCATTCACACCTGAGACCATATGACACTAACGAGTCACATGACACCGGGGAGGGGAAATGGCTAATTGGGCCCACTTTTGTTGCCAAGGTTTAGACATTATTGGCTGTGTGTTGAGTTATTTTTAAGGGAACAGCAAATTTACACTGTTATACAGGCTGTGCACTCACTACTTTACATTGTAGCAGAGTGTCATTTCTTCAGTGATGTGACATGAAAAGATATAATAAAATGTGACGGGTCTACTCACTTTTGTGAGATACTGTGTATTATATATATATATATTGTTTTTCAATACCACAGACCACTGGAATTTAGGGGGCCATGTTTGAGAACAGTTATTTTAAGTATCTAAATACTCACACATTCACTTTGTTTTGCATTCCAAATCTTTTGCGCACATGATTATTAATCCAATATTGGTTTGGACTGATTGAGTTTTAAAAACTACAAACAGAGGCAAGATTTTTTTGGGTAGGTTAAAGCAGGTGATACAAGTAGTCTACTGGTGTAATTTTATAATAGATCCATAAGACTTTTTAACAAATCCCTTAACTAACAGTCCAGTTTGCAGAATACGTCATTTTAGAGAGCAAACATTGGACAAATTTCGATGTAAGCTTTGTAAATTTGGTTAGCTCATCTCTAATTGGACACAAATCCATGTTCCAAAAGAAGAGAAGTAGGGTAAATAAACGTATTCTTGTTTTTTTTGTAACTATAACATAAACTTTTAATAATAAAAAAAAAAAAGATGATCATAGTCCGTGTAAGACACAAGCCAAAATGCTTGAGTTTATCTTCACCCTTGAAAAGAGAACAATAGCTGGAATTGAATCTAAACAAAATCATCCTGTTTTGAATCAAAATATCGCTTTGTACCGTAATGCCACTCTATAGTAAATACTTCATTTTGGATAGCTTGGTTCCTCCCTAAAATCCAGCAGTCTGCCAGACTGATAATGCACCGGAAATCCTTTCAGTTTAGATCACAGCGAGAAGTTGATAAAACATGATCTCATAAACAATAGTAAGCTAACCACTTCATAGTATCCTTATTCCATGAGACGTTTCATGAGACAAATAAAACAAATGGAAGAAATTGACCTAAACTACACTCCGAATAATCAGAAGTTTCAAATCTAGAATACTAGTATTTAATGAACTGGAGAAAAATTGGATAAACATAATTTTTCACCAAAGGAGGATTTATTCTTTGACGTTTCTCAGCCATTGATAGCTTTTGCCTGTTTGGAGTGGATGAGTTAATGTTGAAACCAAACCATGTGTCTTGCAAAATAGAATGTGACTCTGTTTCCACAAAATCGAATTTGTTTTAATATTCAATGTATTTAAAGCAGCCAGTCATCTATATTACCCACAATTCAGTGTGTATCTTCAAGCAAGAGTTTTGGTCACATGATTAATGGTAATTGGTAGCTCACCACAGGTGGCAGCTGGCAGTTTCCCACTCAGGTGGATGTCCAATGTACATTGTAGATCACCAAATGATCCAGTTATGTGGCATATGCTGTGCCTTTGTTATACTTGGTAAAGAAGCCTTCTAGACTCTGGCTCTAAAGTCTTTAAATCATGATAGCCCAGGGAGCAACCGCCCATTTGCCACCATCTCCTGGTCCACCCGTATAATTATTGGTAGTATCGGCATATGCAGTCCTCTTTGTATTCCTCTATGTGTTATGTGCTTCTGATAGCCACATGCCATTTAGCCACGCTTCAGTTAAAATAACAAAAAATCAGACAGAAGGTCTCGAATATTAAACAAAATATTGCCGATGATCAATAACTGCCAAGATAAATACACAGATTAATTTCGACTACACAGTTCATATCACATTCATATTTTCTTCAATAAATAGTTTTGTCCAATCAATGTATTTTGCAATAACCTAAGAATTTTGATGTGCAAACAAGGAGGCTAAAAATTAAGTTATGTCCTATAGTTCTGGTTTATGGTATATGTCAATGATAAACAGTAATAAAAAGTTCACAACACTTTAAAACCAGTTAATCCAGCGATAAAACAGAGCTGCAGTGTTTGTTTATTTGGAAACACTTTAGTTAAAGATGACGTGATAACCATTTTATTAAGTCAATTAATGTGTTTGAAATGCCACTGCTTAGCAGGAACATGGCCATTTCTACTTAAATAAATGCTTCTCTTTTGCTTTACTGATGGCAACTGCCATGCTAACGCCTGCAAACAACTCACAGATTGGGATAATGGGACGTTAAACCTTGCGAGTTACAGACAAAATCATGCAAGTTCAATTTTCTTGCCTGAAACACGTAAAATACCTCCCCAATACATTACAATTAAAAAATTTAAATAAGTAACCGGGGTCCCTGTAACTCTTTATAAACAATGTTGCAGAGTAATGATTTCTCTGAGCTGTGGGATGGGGGGAATTAAGGAACCCTGAAGAAGAAATTACCTTATAAACCCCTAATCAGATCAGGGGGATTCCATTTCTTAAAAACCCCTATGGGAGGCAAGGACACAAAGTTGCGCCTCCCCCTCACCCTATCTCTTTCTTGATGATTCAGGGGTTTAAGTAAAATAAATTATGTTTGAAGGGCGTGCCTGCTTCAGTAAAAGTACTGAGAAGTAGACTTGGGCGCCCGCCCAACCATTCGTGTTCGTCTTCGTGGGGGGGGGAAATCTTTGTATTCCGTGAATATTCGCCCATTCCTGTGTTCCGTTTGGGCGAATATTCGTGTACATTCTTCGAGTTCGTTTTTTTCTTTGTGTTTTTTGTAGAAGGGGTTAATACAGGGTTAACGCGGTACGGACTACGCAGCAGCTTTGGCACCAGGATTTTAAATGTCCGTACGAGCAACTCTATTGCTGGTTTGTAGGGGCCTCTACAAAAAAACGGCAAAAAAATGAAGAAAAAAACGAACTCGAAGAATGTACACGAATATATTCTTAGTATTTTTAACACCATCAGGAGTTAAAAATGCGAGTGAGCCTATTGGTCGCCTGCAGGGGTGAGCCTATTGGTCGCCCTTTAACCCCTGACGGCGAACCTACAGATTTCCGCTTCCGCCAACCCCTGCGATGCTGCGTAGATAACGTAGGCTAGATGGGGAAGGGACCAGGGAGATTAGTAGACGAAGACGAACACAAAGATTCTTTGTGTTGTATGTCTTCGTCTTCGTTTTGCCGCTGCCATGTTCATATGTTCGGTATTCGGGCTGAACAACGAAAAAGCACACTTCGTGTTTGTTTTCATGTTCGCCCAAATACGAATGAACAAGTCTACTGAGAGCCCCCCTTGGATTTGCATCCTCCATATCTATAAACTGCAATCTTGTCCAATAGTGTTGAATGGATTAGGTAGTGACTGAGTGACAGAAAACAAAGGGGTGTAGTCAATGGAGTATATTTGGATAAAGGCCTTGTTACCAGTGGGGTACCTCAGGGATCTGTACTTGGACCCATTCTTTTTTTACTAGGGATATCACAGAAGGTTGTTGACGACACAAAGATTTGCAACAGGGTTGATGTTCCTGAAGGGATAAGCCAAATGTTAAATGATTTAGGTAAACTAGAAAAATGGGCAGAGCTGTGGCAACTGATGTTAAATGTGGATAAGTATATAGGGAATAAAAACCCAAGGGTCCAGTATAGTACATCTGATACTGTCCTAACCTCAACACATGAGAAAAGGGATTTAGGGGTATTTATTTCAGGGCACCTAAGGGTAAGTAGACAATGCAATAGAGCAGCAGGAAACACTTGAAGAATGCTTGGTTGTATAGGGAGAGGTATTAGCAGTAGAAAAAGGAAAGTGCTTATGTCCTTGTACAGAGCACTGGTAAGGCCTCAATTGGAGTATTTTGTACAGTACTGGATAGCATGGGAAGAAAAAGACGAGACAGTGAGTATATGATAGAAACATTTAAATACATAAAGGGAATCAACATGATAAAAGAGGAAGTATATTTAAAAGAAATACTACCACCACAAGACAACATTATTTAACCCCTTAACGACCAGTGACGTGCCATATACATCACAGAAGTCACTTAACGACCAATTACTTGCCTGGCACAATCTCTTTCTTATATCAGCACAAGGGGCACATGAACTTGTGGGAAAAAAGAAAAAATACAACACAATGGTGTAGTAAAATAACAAAAGTTGGTGTAGTGAATGATATTGCACTCACAAAGGTAACTGGATAAGGAGGCTCATCATAAAGGAACTGTACTTCGTGGGGTCTGTAATGTAAACATATATATATATATATATTTATTATTTTTAATCACGTGGAGGTGGTTTCTCTTGCTTTATTGTCACAATCTCTTTCTTACCTTAAATGGCATTAGGTGCCCCATGTGGACCCTCCCCGGGCCTTAAACAAAAGTCCAAAAATATTTCAAAAATTAAAAAAGAGAATATTTTTATGAGCAAGTGTTAAAATTAGCTCTGTATCTTCCCAACAATCCAAGGGGTGTCTACTTTTAAAAAAAATAATGGTTTGATGGGGTAAATTTGAGTGGCCATGGTGAAAGATGTCCCAAATAGGGCATAGGTACAGACTGACCAAAATGAAAAAAAAAGTGCAGTTCGCAAATCTGGCCTTTCAGTCCCAAACAACCAGACAAACCCATGTATGCGTGGTATCCCTATACTCAAGAGATATTGCTGAACACATATTGGATTGTTGTTTTTACAGTGACATATAACAAGCCAATTTTGACAACGGCTGGTGGTAAAATGAGTGCATGGAAAGTGTTCAAATACTGCCATTTGAAATACCCTGGAGTATCTCATTTTCAAAAATATATAATTTCATGAGGGCAAATTTAACTTACCGGCTTCAAAGATGTCTCAAATAGGATATGGTGGCAGAAGGACCATATGTTCCAAGTAAAAAAAATGCGCATTTTACCTCCCAAACAACCTAACAAACCCATGCATAGGTGGTAGCACTGTACTCAAGTGTCAGGACCTGGGCCAGCAGGCCGGGTAGGAGCCCATTTGCAGGAGATACTAGGGACTCTGTCTGTACCCCTTGATGCATCGTAACTGGTAGGTAGGTACGGACAGGCAAAAAAAGACACAAGAGGCTGGAAATATATAGATAACAGTCTATAATGTAGTGTGCTGGCAGAACAGGAGAAACAGGACCGGTCACTAAGCGTGATAGCAGATGCAACATGGCAGTATACAGACTTTGGATAGGGCATGGAGCAGACTTGGACCTCTGGCAGAGCACGAGGCTGGAACACAGCTAGTAGCCCACAGGTAGGGAGCCCTCAGGCAGAGCACACGTATTCAGGCAAGCCGGGTCAATACCAGGAGATCACAGAAACAAAAGCCAAATCGGAAGCTGGAATCAATGAATAAAGGGGAACTGTAGCGAGGACAGGGGTAACCAGAGTGTCAAGGCACAGGACTGGAAGCCCACTGGCAGGGCACACGGCTTGAAAGCCCTCAAGCAGGGCACACAGCTTGGAAGTGGCTGGACACGTAGGGGAGTCTGGGACACGCCGGGGTCTGGTACACAAGGTTGTATTGTGAACGTAGCCAAGGTCATACATAGGAAATCAGAACGAAGTACAGGAAGCTTTAGTTTGCAAGCAGACTATCAGGAACCAAAGCCAAGCGATGCAAAGGTCCAGACTGAAGGGCAGAGCAGGTACAAAAGGGCAGGGCTAAAATCAGGTAACTTGGCTCAGCTGTCACAAGTTATTAAAAGTGGTGCTTCTGAGAGTGAAGGGTGGCCACTAGTGGCTGCAGATAGACATTGCAATGAATAATTATCGCATAGTCCAGTCTGGCAGGGTGGAACCCTGACATCAGGAGATGTTACTGAACACATATTGGGGTGTTGACAGTGACGTATACCAGGAGCTATAAATTCATACCTGACGTACAATTTGTGTGAAAAAAAAGAAAAACAAATTACTAACACAAACTTTGGCAAAGGCTGGTGGTAGAATTTGGGCATGGAAAAGGTTAAAATACCCTAGGGTGTCTAGTTTTCAAAAATATATGGTTTGATGGGGTAAATTGCATTGGCCGGCTTCAAAGATGTCCCAAATAGCACATGGGGCCGAATGACCAGATTTGGAAAAAAAGTTTTTACTTGTATGGTTCAATGGTTTTGAAACTTCTACTTATTGCCCTATAATTTTCACCAAAAAAAAAAGAAAAAAACATAACAACATTGGGTAATTCTAAAAGTAAAAAGATTTTTCAAATAAAACTGAGGAAAAGTGCTTTTTTTTACATTTTTAATCATATTATATAATTTTGTTTATAGGAAATTAGATGATATGATCAAAAAATGGTACCTGAAGAAAGCCCTTCTTGTCTTGTGTGGGTACACTAAATAGGAGAGGATAACATTACAGCTAAACACAAACAGCGCAGAAGTATTAAAACAACCTTGGTCACAAAGTACAAAAAAAACCAGCCTGGTCCTTAAGGGGTTCAAAGTAATATAGAATGATTACTTTACTGTGAGGGTGCTGGATGGAAGGAATAGCCTTCCAGCAGAAGTGGTAGAGATTAATACAGTGAATGTGTTTTAGCATGCATGGGATTAAGGCTACCCTAGATATACGATAAGGTCAACCTAATCAAAATTAGGTTGATTAGATGGGCCAAAAGGCTCTTATCTGCCGACACATTCTAGGCTCCTATGTTTCCATGTAACGGACCCAGTGGCGTCGCTACAGGGGGGCAAGGGGGGGCAATTGCCCCCCCTAGGTTATTCCTTGCCCCCCCTGTTGCCCCCCCGCCGAATTTGTAACCCTCTGACTGCTAACGACGGCATGGTGCCGTCGCTAGCAGTCCCAGTCAGGTGCTAACGACGGCACCATGCCGTCACTAGCACTACCTTACCTTGATGGAGGTCTGTGGACCTCCATCACCACCTACCCCGGCGATCTGCCCCTCAAACTGAAGGGCATCACCGGGACCACACGATCTGCCCGGTGACGTCTCGCGCAATGACGCGATGACGTCACCGCGCAACTTTATTAAAAACTGACAATTGTCAGTTAAAGAGGTATGGGGGCATGCTGCTTAGATGCCTGTATCTCAGGCATCTAAGCAGCTACATACCCCCAACATATACCATTGGAAAGGTAATCGCCTCGCCTTTCAAACGGTATATAGATTGTAAAAAAATAATAAAAAATATTAAGTTAAAAAAATTAAAATATAAAAAAAATGATTTGGGGGTCTCTAAAGTCAGATAAAAAAGATCAAAATTGCCTAGAGACCCCCAAATTAAATTATTTAGTATTCTAGCTAAATGATCACTGTGGTAGCCAATGTTACCACAGCGATCATATAGCTATAAAAAGTCACATTCCCTTTTTAAAAATGGCCGATACTAATTTTTAATCCTATGATCCCTTTGATCACGGGGTTAAATTTAGCCAACGGTAGAGGGAGGCAATTTTTGAAATTCTGATGAACTGCAAATATTATTAAAATCATCCATTTAGCCTGTGCGGTACGTGAGTAACCATATCATCCCTGGAGCGCCTTGCCTTTTTACTGCAAAACTTATTTTTGCTGTAAAAGTGATTTTTTTTTCTCCCTTTACCATCATTTCTTTGGGATTGTAAGGGGAAAGAATGGTGTGTGCTTCTGTGAGTGAATGTATGGAAAGTATGGTGTGTGCTTCTGCGAGTGAATGGAGATATGAAAGGCGTGTGAATGATCAGTAATTAGCCTTGACGTGGCATTACTGCTCACGTAGGAAGTTAAATTATGGCACAAAAAGTACACATTTGCAAAAACGACATCCCTTGGCGCATCAAATGAGGGGCTGCATGTGTTTCTAGTACAAACCTGGAGTGCGCAAGACACAAATGAACATGTCGCTATGGTTAGAAAAAACATATTTTCTAGCCAAAGCGACATATTCCATCATTATTTGTGCACTCAACTTTTGTCCTAGAAATACATGTAACCCCTCATTTGAAGCTCCAAGGGGTGTAGTTTCTTAAAATGGATGAATTGTCTGAATGAGGGAGAGCATGCGTTAATATGTGGATGAATTGTCTGAATGAGGGAGAGCATGAGTTAATATGTGGATGAGTTGTCTGAATGAGGGAGAGCATGAGTTAATGTGTTTGTGCGTATCATAGATGTATAATTGTGGAAGGGCAAAGATGGCACTAGCAGGATGTTTGAGCCTTGGGGACCAAGATGGCAGAGGCAGGGTATATATGGGACAAAGATGGCAAATCGTATGTGTGTTATCTGGGTGCTGGGCAGGTTCTATGTGTGCAGTGTGGACGCCAGGACTGGCTTTGGGGTGTGCAACCTGTGATCTATCCCTGTAATTTAGCGGGTTTTAAATATACCATTAATGCTGTGTTTTTATGTGAATTCCAATTGATCTATACCTGCAAAGCTGGGTTTTTGTGTGTTCTTCTGTAGATCCATATCTGCTATGCTATGTTTCCATACATTATTTATGTATACCTGCAAATACAGGGTTTGTATGTCTTGTTCAGTTGATTAATATCTGCAATGCTGTTTCCATGTATTTATTTGATCTATACCTGCGATGCTACGTATCATATATTATTATTGTATACCTGCAAATACAGGATTTGTATGTCTGATTCTGTTTATTTGATATATACCTTCGGTGCTGAGATCACAAGTGAATTTCAATTGATCTATACATGCAAAGCTGGGTTTGTGTGTTAATGTGTTGATCTATACCTGCTATCGGCAGCAGGGTCTAATATTTATATATATATTTATATATATATCGGCAGCAGGGACTAATATTAATATATATATATCGGCAACTGGGGCTAATATTAATATATTTGGGCAGCAGGGTCTAATATTTACATATATATTTATATATATATCAGCAGCAGGATCTAATATTAGGCCCTGAAATCATTTAGTGCAAAAGTTAAGGTATTGTGGTGTTTAAAGGATTTCAAGGATTAGTCTTACTAAATTGTGGCTTCAGGCTTCCCATGTTGAATGATCAAGTATTGTATTGGCCAATAACAAAAGTATCATTCCATAGCATATTACTTTTGGCAATATATATATATATATATATATATATATATATATATATGTGTGTGTGTTTTTTCAGTGGTATGATTTAATGGTGGAAATTATTAATGCCCCCCCAGTTTGACTGTGGTATCTTGTGTGCCCCCCCTATATATTGTTTCTAGAGTCGCCACTGAACGGACCCCATTTAAAAGTGTGAAACCCAATAAAGTCAATGGAGGATGTAAAACTGGTTCCTAATACTGGGTTCTGCCTGTAGACAGGAGTAGACAAACAACCTCCCACTCAACCTATGGCTATTTTTCAATGCAGTGCCATCAAGCAAAGATGGGGGGCAAAAGAATGCCGTGTAATTTTTGTATTTGTCTGCATTGCTTAAAAACAGCACTTGTTGTGCTGGGTGATGTGGGGCCCACATTGTACATGGGGTCCCTCTCCAGTATCATGAGCAATTGCAAAGACACAGACTTTTTATGCGACAGGATCTGTCAGTAAGAAGCTCCTTCTGCAGTCAACAGTGGACGACACTTGATTTCCTGCTTGTACAGAAAATACAAGGATCAAGGTTACTCTATTAGGAGCCCCCTACCAGGAGCTGCAGCTACAGGAAAATAGATACTCTGTGAGTGGGAGCCTGAATATCAGTACATCATTGTGTATGTGCGTTTATGTGGGGGATATCTTTAATTGATATTAAAGATATCCCCCACATAAACGCACATATTTAATATCAATTTATGTGGTTTTGCGTGTATAATGTATTTGTGTTTATGTTTAGCAACACAAGAGCAGTATACTGCCCTTATGGTTAATTGGTTATCTGTGTACATTTAGTTAACTGGCTAATCTTCATGCAGCTTTGTGGAAAGTGTGTGTGTGTGTGTGTGTGTACCCAACCTTGATCTACCCTCTTACTTTGTACTTCATTTAACGGTCTGTCCAGTGCATTTCTCTCTTTGTCTTTATCTTTGTGCATATCTCTACAGACAGGCACTTCAGCTTTATTATGTTTTAGTAGCAACACCAATTATTATCTTACACTTATTATAGCAGTATTTTAACAACCTTGGTGAGCTTTAGAACAGCATATTATAGAACTCCATTCTTATTCCAGAGATCTCTGGTTACTGGAACTGTATTACCACATCAAACTAGTGTTAAACTGTTGCGGCAGTCACTTGATTTAGCTAGGTATTTATTTCAACCTTGGTTTATTTTAACCAGATAGTAGACTTGCACATAAAGTATTAGTATACATACATGTTGGTTTAATTGAATGGTCACAACAAGTTACTTTACTTAATACCCAAAGTAGACTTTGGTTTGTGCTCACCGTTTAAAGGGGGTGCTATTGTAAGGCCATTTTGTAGGGATGTTGAACTAGACAGCTGCTTGTTTAGCATTGGGGTATGATTTCATATCATAAGTGTCCAAACAGTGAAATGATGGGAGGGAGCAGGAGAAGCGTGTGGGGAAAGTACGTCTGGGTCATTTTTAAGACTTCATCAAAGCACTATATGAAGGATGATGCTGAAAGTTGGAGATGTCATCACACAAGACCTTAGCTATAATTAAATTAACTGTAATCTTAAGAATAGTGCACATTTGTATATTGCTATGTGAGTGTGTTTTCATGTGTGGTTCAAAGAAGTCTGTAATACCTTTTGGTGGACCAGAGTTCATTTAGTAAGATGTTTTTATAGCAAGTGGAAGAATATGCCAGGGACAAAGCACTTTTGTAGCTTGTATTTGTGGTGTTTCAATATGGACCAACCCTGTGGTCAAACATAAAATTCCCAAAGCCAGGCTACCTGGAGTCTTCTGAGTTCAGGGATTTCTTATGTTTCTCATGGAGTAATGGTAGAACACAGATGGTAGTTACTAGTTATAATTTCCAACACACACTTATATCGTTGGCTCTCATACTTTCTTAGTCCGCCTTAAGAACATCACCTAACAGCAGTGAAATAGTTGTCTTAAAACTAGCATCCTGGACACTCCCTTGTGAGCAGACAATGTTACGGCTCCAGCCTGATAAGACAGAAGGAAATCACACAGACATACTACTTTTGGTTTCTGTGTTTAAAAAACGTAAGAGGTTTTCTTCCTGTTCTTTTGGTAAAAATTGAGTAGTTTTTTTTCTATAATGATTTGCATGCACGAAAGTTTAATGGACTTTAGAATGTTTTTTATATGAAACTTGGGCTTGGGTGTATTTTTGGGATATATACTTTTTCTCTGTAAAACTGTAGGAGACAAGGGCTTACCTAGAGTATTTGGCACCCTTGGTGGATCCTAAATTTGGCCCCCCAGTAACTCACATATGCATTGCCACACATTTTTACACACACTAACACACACTTAGACTCTACACACTCATGTTAACACATACTCCATCTAGCACACACACTTACACTTAGACATACTCAAAGACACTTTATCAGGGTTCCACCCTGCCAGCCTGGACTATGTGATAATTATACACGTCATATCTACCTGCAGTCACTAGCGGCCATCCTTCCCTTTCAGGAGTACCTGTTCAATTATTTGGAACAGCTCAGCCATGTTACCCCTGATCTGCCCTTTATTCTGGGCCTTTGCATCGTGGTGTATTCAGCTTTTCTGCTTCTCTGCGTCCTGGCCCTATGCTGTTGAAGTCTACCTCTTTTGACCACCGGCTTGTCCTGACCTTGATTTTGGCTTCTGCTTTGGCTTTTGTGATGTCCTAGTGCTGACCCAGCTTTTCCTGACCTTGCTCTCAGCTTCCGATTTGGTTTTTGTTTCTGTGATCTCCTGGTATTGACCCAGCTTGCCTGACTACGTGTGCCCTGCCTGAGGGCTCCCTGCTTGTGGGCTACTAGCGGTGTTCCAGCCTTGTGCTCTGCCAGAGGTCCAAGTCCGCTCCATGGTCCCCTATCCAAAGTCTGTATACTGCCATGTTGCATATGCTATCACGCTTAGTGACCAGTCCTGTTTCTCCTAATCTGCCAGTACACTCCAATATAGACTGTTATCTGCATATATATCCTGCCTCTTGTGTCTTTATTTTCCTGTTTGTACCTACCTATCAGTTATGAGGCATTGTGGTGTACAGACAGAGCCCCTGGTATCCCCCTGCAATTGGGCTCCAACCCAACCTGTTTGCCCGAGTCCTGACACACATACACATCCATGCTCACTCACACATACATATACATGAAAATACACACTTACAAATTTATGCTCACACAGGCATCCATGCTCACACACACACGCTCATACACAGTTAGACAAACATATCCATGCTCACACACAAACACTTACACATCCATGCTCACAAACATTTACATGTACACTGTCACGGTAACTCCCCAAGAGGACGCGTGTTTGAGTTTGGGAGGGGGCACTCATGGATTCCTTGCCAGGCTTCTTACCTGCCTGCTCCATCCCCTCTTGTGTCTAAGCCACCCTGTGCTCATTGGGGGCACAGGATAAATGGGAAAACAGGAAAACCCACCTAGTATGCTCCAACCAGCTGGCTATGGGGGCTCTACATGTATGGAAACGCTTGATGCGCCTGACTGGGATCTGACTGGGATCTGGCAGCAAGTTAATGGAACTGTATGGCAGCTAAGAACTTCGGTGATGCCTGCCGACAATTGCAACTACATTGCTACAGACACCCTTTGTCATGTCACGTCGTTCTTTTGAGGGTACATCAAGCTCAAGGTTGACAACACTCAGTGGTGGTTACGAAGAGGTAGCTGATTTTGGGACTCTGGTTATTACAACTCTTAAGGACTGGGGTTTACCCAGCTGCGGCTATGGAACTCTGGCCCAGCTACTGCACGGACCCTTCCTGGGAAAGTTTCCAACACTGTCGCTCATGGTCCCGACGTTGGATCATGTCCCTTTTTGGGACATAACATCTGTGGACCCTAAGCTCTCCATTTGTAGCCCGGGATTGACGCTCCATCTGGATCACCCTAAATAGTGACTCTTTGACAGGTCATAGAACCCTATGGCGGCGCTGGACTGTCTGGTGGTTGATGAGATTATATCCCTAATCCTATTATGTTTTGTGTATAAATATCTGTGAAGTCCTTAATAAACTTAGTTCTGTTTGACCCCTATACCCAGTTTTGGCTAGTCATTGGGTGCATGTGAAGGGTTAATCCCTTGAGCAATTCAGCTTTCAGCTCTACGGCGGAGCTACTCAGTAGAAGATACACTTATACATACATGCTCATACATGCTTACACATCCATGCTCACACACCAACATTTACATACACATCCATGCTTATGCACATCCATGTAGCAAAAAAACAAACAAACTTGGGAGTAGCTGCAGACCTGCAGATTCTCTCTCCCAATGGGTGCTGAAGATTATGAGATGCGGTGCAGAAATCCAAGTACAGAGGATCACAGATTAATAAGCAGGCTGCTTATGGTTAAGCACTACCTCGTGTGAAACGCGTTAAGCGTCTAGTCTGTGTTTCCATTCAGTGCCTGCCTATGTACCCCCTTGTTTTGATTTTATGGTCTATGGACTCGATTAAATTTTGATACATTTTACAATGGATGCTTCCTCTCTATTCCTTGGTGTCAGCTAGCAATATGTGATTCATTCATACACATCCATGCTCATACACATCCATGCTGACACATTTAACACAAAGAAAAGGTGTAAATAAGGGCATTCTATATGGTTGTTGTTGACACCCTTAGTCAAGGCCGGCCCTACAATGGAGCCGACTGGGGCAATTGCCCCAGGCAGCACTTTAGAAGGGGCGGCACTTTGCCGCCCCAAGCGTTTTTTTTGTTGTTCGTTTTGAAGCAGAGGAGAGAGAGAGAGGGGCGCCGAGTGGTTTCGCTTACCCGCTCGGCGCCCCTCTCTCTCTCCTCTGCAGCGAGTCTCCCTGTTCGGTCTCGGTGCCGGCTTGTAATGCTGGGCGCCGGAAGTGGCGTCAATTTCCGGCGCTCAGCATTACAAGCCGGCACCGTGGCAGAGCAGGGAGACTCGCCGCAGGACTCTTTAAAGGTAAGTACCGGGGGGGGTTATGGGGTGTAAATAATGGCGTCGTCGAAGTTTAAAATGTCGCCCAGGCGGCGTTAAGTCTTCGGCCGGCCCTGCCCTTAGTGATGTACTAAAACCACTTAAAATGTTTTTCAGGTTTTGCAAACACACAAACATGTCATACTTCATGCTTAAATTATACATAGATGCTTCAAATCACCCAGGTGTTGCATTTACAATGAAAGGATATTATCTCTTTAAGGAGCTTAGTGTGATGTTTTGGCAATTCTTTAATTAATGTAACAGTCTTCGCATGGCAAAAAGACACAGACATATAGAAAGGAAAAATTCAGTGTAGTATTTTTTTACTTAAAAAAAACATTACAGCAGAAATAATATTGAAAAAATTTACTCTTGCCTTAGTTAAGAATAACCTACTGCTGCTATATTGCACAGCTCCCTGTTATCCAGTTGCTCATGTGGTTACTTTAATTAGTGTTATCCTCTAATGAAGACTCATATGTGTCTACGTAACAGCAAAAAAATGGCTGATTAAAAAAAAAACCTAATAATGAATATTAAAAATAAGCAATGACGTTTACATTTAGATTTTAAAAGGTCTGCAAACGTCCTCAGTATCAGGTGTTGGAAAAATTGCTTTCCTGGGGTCCTCCAACTGCTATATTCCTTGCACCGTCAGTAAAAGGCAGTAAAATCACAATGAACAGATTGTAAATCTTAATTTGACTGGTAAATCAATTCTCATTGGGTATAAGTAATTATAGATATTTGTTTAACTATATAGCAAAGTAGCAATGCAGTAAATTAACAGAATGTAACAGTGTAGATGGCTAGAGTACCATATTTTTATGCTTGTTGCAAAACCCTGATTTAACTCATAAATTACGATTACAAAATTATTATCGGTAAAACAACTCCCATTGAGTCATGGTGATTAGGCTAAGGTTAATTGCGATTTCTATAAATCATTATTAATTCACAGTCAATTAATTTACTCACTTTCATCTGGTTATTAAATTTAAAATAATCATTTAAGGTAATCATGTTCGCAGTTTTTTTTTTAAATATGTGGTACATATTTAGTTATACATGGAGGCAGAGTGGCATATAGAGGCATATTATAGAGCAGTCTGCCTACAGAAATGCTTTATGCCCCCAATTTAACACCCCCCCAAAAAAAAACTTACCGGTGCTTCTGACCCCTGGCAACGTGTAGACGTCTATGTTGCGTAGGCAACTTCCGCAGCAGGGGAAGAGGGGAACGCAATGGACGCAGACAACCCCCGCTGCTAACCGGAAGGAGGTGTGGCTAGCAGAGGGCGTTGTCTGCGTCCATCGCGCAGACCTTCCCCGGCTGTCAGAGATCAGAGTTCCCCGGACCGGTGCGGGGAATTGTCTCTGACGTCTCGTAGACATCTACATGCTGCCCCGGCTACACACCGGGGACTCAGAAGCACCAGTAAGTTGGGGGGGAGACAGTTGGAGCGTTGGGGGGGATCTGGATCTTAGTCTCATAGTCGGACCTATTTGAGGTCTGATTATAAGACGACCCCAATCTTATAATCGAGCAAATTTGGTATTATATAGTGATCCAGACATGAAGGGTGGTACAGTATGACTTCTATCATCACCTTAACTGAGGCAAGTGAGGCCTTCAGTTCTTTACATGTTAGCCTTTCTTCCTTTGTGACCTCCTGGATGAAGAAGTTTGGTAGGCCGGCCACTCCTAGGAAGGTTCACCACTATTCCAAGGTTTCTCTATTTGCCCCAGAGCCTTATAAAAGGCACCGTAACTCTTTTGAAACTGATATATTTCAATGACTTTGATCCCCGTTTGTACTTCAAATACCCAATTATCAATTCAATTTGGTTAATTGGGTAACTTAGTAACTAAGGGGGCAATTACTTTTTTACATGGGGCCAGGTAGGGTTGGATATGTGTACTTGTTTTTTTTTTGTCTAATATTAAAATTAGTTTGATGATTAAATGTTTTTTTTTTTTAAACGTTACATAAAAATCTTGGAACCCATGTTAATTAAAATGACCATAAGGATTCCATTCCCTTAATACACCATTTCAAATGGTGACATTTTGATTTGGCTTCAGAGAAAATGTTATCCATATTGCAGGCTTGTGTATGGTTGAAAACTGAAGGTGACCTCAAATCATAAAAGGCAACATTATTATGCATTAGTAAAAAAAATACAATGTAATTAATTCTATTATGTCATGGAAATCATGCTGTACATATGTCTATGTGCACTCAGCACTAAAATGGTATAGATATTGTTCTAGCATCTCAAACACATAAGCAACATTTACAGTAGATACCATGGTCGCTTTTGGACTGTTTAGATTCCCTGTCACCTAATCTGATACAAGCTATTCGCCTGACACTCCCTGCGGTCCAGAGTGTGCAAGGACTCCACACGTTCAAAACAAAAAAAATTGGAAATACTCCAGTGTAAATCATAGGCAATGCCATGATAAGTTTAAAAACTGTAAATTCATCACAAATCATCATGTATATGAGATCAATATATCATTGATGGGAAATAGGTTCTGGGAACAGTGCACAATGTGAATAAGGAAAACTGATAAGGTTATTTGTAAGGTAATAAAAAATGGCACTCCACTTTTTTACCACCATTTTATATCAAACATACATGATAATAAAACTCAAAGGTTAGTCATGATGACTAGGTGCCTAGATACATTTACAGATTGCATACAAATGAAGCAAAGTGATATAAATAATGTGCTTTAAAAATAGTAGATATATATCTTTATAACATCACATTCTGTCTATATACAAACGTTACTAAATGTAGGATCCACATCAGCCATTCTTTTCATAACATATATTGACATTTAGCAACATCTGAGATGTATATGTGTCCATGAACAATAGCCACTGTGGTTACCCTCTGTAGAAGACATACATAAGTACAACGGGTGCTTGATAATACATTTAGTAACGTTTGTATATAGACAGAATGTGATGTTATAAAAAACTGAAAATTTTACAATGAATTGCCAGCATTCCTGAGATGTGGCATTTATTGTCAATGAACTATGATAATAAGTAATATATAAAAAGTGATTCTGGAGCAAAGTTTGAAGAAGTTTGATCAATGAAATGGTCAAGAGCAGTTGTACTCAGATACCTAATATACTGTGTATCAATGAATAAACTGCAAGATTGACTTTAATGCGATGTGAGGATCTTTCAAAATATACAATATTTATTCACCACCTCACCTGTATCCTTATTAAGAGGCTGGATATATACAGATATACTGTAAGCTCCACTAATTAACACTCAGGGATAATTGTATGCAGTAAATGAGCACCAAGGAATATACATTTTTTATTTTGTTTAACCACACTCTTTACTAATTTGTTTTCATAATTTTTTACACATTAGGAAAGATATGAAGCTTCATCGACAAATTTGAACCTGTTCTCAAGGACTTGCATGGGAATAATAAGTCAAAGGGTATTGTCAGAAAAAATTATACTGCCACAGCCTCTCAAAATATATCAAAGTTTTGGCAATAAAAAGCACCTGGTTTCAATAGCTCATTTGGCAACCCCCATAAAACATTCTCTCCTATAATAAGTGTTTTATAATTCAGACATCTGACATGCCTGGGAAATATCTTGCATTGCTGGTGATATATTTTAATTGGAACATAATCGCAAATAAATTTGAATGAAATTGTTGGACTCACATGGCTTCATGCTCAGCAATGTATTCGTTTATCTAATTGTATGCTTGTAATAACTGCTGTCTTTTCTATTAAAATGGGCTGGGTCTAAAGAAATGGGTCGTTCTGAAGAATTTAGTGAATTCAAGTTTGGTACTGTGATAGCATGCAACTATTTCATTGTAACTGTAAATTTTGGTGGAAAATGGATAATGCCCAAAGCAGGTGCGGGCGAGCAGCAGACGCCGCTGCGCCACATAACGTTTGAGTCCGGAGGCAGATGTCATCCATGAGTTGCCCTTAGCTCCAGTCGTGGAGCCAAACATAAAGCCAAAATGTAGAAGCCATGTGTGAAAAACTAAGTACACCCTTCTCTCATAGAAATTAAGATGCTAAGTAGCAGACAGGTGCTGCTAATCTAATGCCCTTGATTATTTGATCATTAGCAAGCAGTTTGCTGGTCTGGGGCATTCAGATGTGAGTTAATACAATGCCAAGGATCATTGGGAAGGGTTATACTTATAAGGCTATTTCCAAACAATTTAAAGTTTATCATGCTATATTGAGAAAGACTGTTCAAAAGTTGAAAACATTCAAACCGGTAACCAATCTGCACCTGCTAAGGAACAGATTATTTCAGATTTCCATAATAAGAAAATTACATAACCTTTAGTCAGGGGAAGACTGACAAGGGTGACTAATTGTCGCCTAGGCCCCTGCTTTAAACATTCTAGGCCACTGCCTAGAATAAAGGGTGCTTTACATGTGATTCCATATATTAGCACAAAAACTTTTAGAGTAACAAAAACTTTAGGCAGCATTTACATTGATGACTGGATACATTTTGTGTTGCTGTTAGAGACGTTCTACATATCTAATTTTTGAAAAAGAGGAGTGGCTCATATGTGTTTTCTGTCAAACATGCCTTGGGGTGTTTTATTAATGGGTCACTTGGATGGACCTGCCACTACTTAGCTTAGTGCTGCCAGCAATTGTCGATTCTTATTCTTAAAACAATGAGAGGACACAGAGCAGCCATATTATTATAAAATGCAGCCGTTCTCAATGTGTGAGTAGGGGCGTGTAGAGCGACATGCACTGCAGAAGCAGTGCAGAGTAAGAGGCAGAAATAGGGGTTTGCAAGAGAATATTCTTGCCTGGGATGCCACTTGGTCTAGGACTGGCCCTGTGTATTAGTTATGGGGAGAGTGGCCAGCTTTACGACACCCAAGCCAAAAGGTTGAAAAGGTGGCAGACCTCCCCTAGTTGCCAGCTTGCTCTTGCTCAAGTCATAGGCAGCTGGGTGCCAGCAGCAGAACAATAGGCAGTGGAGCCGGTGTAAGGACTTACCCTCTGCTCCAACACTGGTCAGCAGGTCCTAGTCAGATGAATGCTGCAGGAAAATCTTGATACGACTGGTGTTGGTCATCTGCTGACACCTAGCGATGAATCAGTGGCACTGCATGCATGTGTGCATATGAAGCAAAAAACTTTTAATTTTGGCTATCAACCCTGTTTAGTCTGATACCTGGACCTAGTCCATTGCGTGCCCATTGGATTCCGTGATTGCTGTTGCTGACCCTGGCCTGTCTGTGACCACGATTCCACTACCAGATTTTTCAGCACTCCACTGCCGCTCCTGTGGTTTGGGTGCTGATCCTTGCTCTCCTGTTTCACAGCACTCCAGTGGATCCTAATTCTGTACCTCTATCATCTATCTATCTATCTATCTATCTATCTATCTATCTATCTATCTATCTATCTATCTATCTATCGGACCTTGCTCTACTTACTGTGAGCGGTTGGCTCATTGCACACCTCCACTGTGGATAACTATTTGTCATGGCCTAACCTCCAAGTGGTTCCCAACTCTACTTTCCTACAAATCAGGTAGGTCCTAACACAGAGGCTCGCACGGCCAAGGGGCTCTGTGAGAGAGATCATAGGATCCCTTCACTGGCATCACTAGCAGATGAAAGAAAACTTTGCTATTGTGGCTCACTTTTGCAGATCTCTTGCACATCCTTAGAAATTCTCACAAATTCCTTGAGGCCTGTCAATCAACTGTCAGGTCTCCAGGGCATTTGCTAGGGCTAGATGCTAGCAGAGCTGGTTGTTCAACATAATGTAGAAATGTCATCAGATCAAGTATATTTTAATGTGCAATAATAATACACATTGTTCTCCTTTTGTCTGTGCTTGAAGCTAAAATTAGCATGTTTGGACAAGTGAAATTTTGCTTCTTCTAGTAGAACCCTCACCACCGTTAAATTGTGATTATTATAAGGCGCCAACAGATTTCATAGTGCTGTTATAGAGGTGTGTAACAATTAACAACAGCATTACAATTGACAATATTTTAATTTGGCAATATTAACAAGACCATGCTCTTGAGCAGCTACAATCTATTAGTTGGGTTGTGTCTATTTTAAACACTACTGTTTTCATTAGTTTGCTACTACTGCCACTGCTGTTTGATTAGTATTACATACTGTACTGTTGACCTTATTTGCATGCGCCTACCCAGAATCCCTTGTGGTTGTGGCAGCATCATGAGATTTCCTGGGGGGGGGGGGAAACAAGCCTTCTGGCTTGTCTGGTGTCTGTAGATGAGTGTTTAATAATGCTTCTAATATCCCACTATCACATACTTCAAAATCGTTAAGGAAAATGTGTCTTAATACATGTAGAAGAATTAGCAATGTAGGCTATTCTGCATCATCATTTCTTTCATTCCAAATGAAAAAAACACATTAAGATTTTAAATCCTGAAGCGCCATCTTGTGGCTTTTTAAACTAATCTGTTGAAAGAATACTTCATCATCCACATTAAAATTGCATGGAAATGCAAACAAACTCATTGCACCACTTTCATCTACAAAGGTCCACTTTTGCATATACAGATTTATTATACCCCTGCCCTTGCAGACCTCTTGAGCTTTCTTCTAAGAATTACATATCCAAAAGTATCAAACTTACCTACAAAACAATATTAAGAACGCCCACCATGTGGCTTATTCAGAAAAGGGTGAGTTGAAGAGGTCGCAATTCTTATTTCCTTCTGAAGGGACCTTCACAGATTTTGAAACTATCTATAATTTGTGTTTATCAACATTTTCAACATTTTGGAAATGTTTAAGCAAAGTCCTAAAAAATTACAAAGGCAAGTACAGTCAGTTTATTTAGAGGATATACCCAGAATATCTAGTGTCAGGAGGCTGCAAGGAGGTTAACTCAGGAGTTTTTTTTTTATTTAGAAAAAAATGCCAGGTGGGGGAGGGTAGGTGTGTAGAAAGCATTATATACTTAGGTACATAACATCTATACAGCAGGTAGAGGTGGTTCTGTTTTAAATCTTACAATGTGTGCTTATTGGCTTCAAGAGGGAATTGGGTGCAATAGATTGTTACGTCAGGTTAATGACTTGCTTCCTTATCCTCCAGTATATGGCATACAAACAACACTACGAGTATAAACCTGTGATTAGATGGCCAGTTTTAATAATCTTGGGATTTCAGCTATATCTCAGTTTGTACAGTTCCCAGCTGCAGCTCAGAGAATTTAGTATGACATCACATTCCTGTGATGTAATAAAGCCTAGTTAGCAGAAGCTACAGAGCAGAGGCTCAGTCAAAAGCTAGACTTGACTTTGAGCAGACATAGTGATGGCTGTTCTACTGCGATTTATTGTTGTTACCTTCTTGTTGGTGGCAGAGTTTAGTGCTATGCCGCTTCCAACTGACATGATGGAAAGCACTGAAACAACGCAAGGACCGTGCCCAGTGACACCAGGGGCTCGTGTAAAGCGATCAGTGGGCGATGCAGTGACCTCAGTGACAAAGTGGGTCGTGATTGGATCGGCAGTATCCCTTGTAGCCGCATGCATCGGTTGCTTCATCTGTTATAAGATTGTGAAAACTCATGGGGACAAAATTCCATTTAACAAGTTGCTTGAATGAAGCAAGCCAGAGGAGGAGGAAGAGGAAGAGGAGGGGAATGAAGATTTTTCTTGTATTTTACTTTGATGGATGCCCAAGAAATCTAAATCATTAATATTTTAAAAGATCATTTGTCGCAGCTGCGACTCAGGGCAGTCAACGTGGCATCGCAGTACTGTGATGTAATAAGACCTGGATTTGGTGAGAATAGATTCTGCAGAAAAAAGGGCGAAAAACGAGAGGTCATATTGAGTGAAGAGATAGTGATGGCTGTTTTTATGGGCTTCATTGTTGTCAATTGTTCTCTCCCGTGTTCTTTAAATAAACATTTGCATCCATAGCTTTGAAGACTTCCAGAGTTTTGTTTTGTATCAGCTTTATTCAGTAAACTGAAACAGGTTAAAACGGGATAACAGAAACAAATTGTTCTTGTTATCAGAACAATAGAAACGGTCAGTACGTAATAATGTTAACATCAAGGTAATTCTGAATTAAATCACTTGTTCTGTTACTAGAATAACCAAAACTAAAATAATTTGAGCACTATGCTCTTTGTTATTGTGTAAGTGTATTCCACAGAGGTTGTGTATACATTGATGTATGGAGGGGCTTTTATTTAAGGTAAAAGATGCATTCCATTAAAAGTCAATTTTAAAGTTAATTTGCATCCTGTTGGCGATACTGATATAATTTATCAGTTACATAGTGACATAGTTCCTAAGGTTGAAAAATGACCTAAGTCCATCAAGTTCAACCCTTCTACCTAACCTTCCTATTCTTGATCCAACAGAAGGTATAAAAACCCCTAATGAAGCTACTTCGAATTCTGCCATCAGGGGACAAAAATTCCTTCTTGACTCCAAGAGGCAATCGGATTTCTCCTTAGATCAAGAAGGGGGTAGCGGGTACTCGGCACTTACCTTCCCTCTATGACGGGCAGAATCTAACAAATGTCAGGAGGCTGCAAGGAGGTTAAATCATGAGGTTTTTTTTTTTTTAGAAAAAAGTGCCAGGTGGGGGAGGGTAGGTAAGTAAGTAGAAAGCATTATATACTTGGGTATTTAACATCCATACAGCAGGTAGAGGTGGTTCTGTTTTAAATCTTACAATGTGTGCTTATTGGCGTCAAGAGGGAATTGGGTGCAATAGATTGTTATGTCGGGTTAATGAGTTGCTTCCTTATCCTCCAGTATATGGCATACAAACAACACTACGAGTATAAACCTGTGATTAGATGGCCAGTTTTAATAATCTTGGGATTTCAGCTATATCAGTTTGTACAGTTCCCAGCTGCAGCTCAGAGAATTTAGTATGACATCACATTCCAGTGATGTAATAAAGCCTAGATAGCAGAGGCTACAGAGCAGAGGCTCAGTCAAAAGCTAGACTTGACTTTGAGCAGACATAGTGATGGCTGTTCTACTGCGATTTATTGTTGTTACCTTCTTGTTGGTGGCAGAGTTTAGTGCTATGCCGCTTCCAACTGACATGATGGAAAGCACTGAAACAACGCAAGGACCGTGCCCAGTGACACCAGGGGCTCGTGTAAAGCGATCAGTGGGCGATGCAGTGACCTCAGTGACAAAGTGGGTCGTGATTGGATCGGCAGTATCCCTTGTAGCCGCATGCATCGGTTGCTTCATCTGTTATAAGATTGTGAAAACTCACGGGGACAAAATTCCATTTAACAAGTTGCTTGAATGAAGCAAGCCCTGATACTTGTTCAGTTGTTCTAAAGACTGCGTTGTGTATGTACCTGCTAAACGCCATTCTCTGCCTGATTTCTGTTGCCGACTCCTGCTAGTATTTTGACCACGTTGACCTCTCTGCTCCTGACACGGCTTGCCTGACCATTCTCTGCCTTATACCTGGTACCGACCCTTGCATGTGTTTTGACCACGCTGATCACTCTGCTCCCCGACGCGGATTGTTTTGGCTTACTCCGATTACACCTTACTGCTGGACATTGCTTTTTGTTGCACTGTGCTGTCTACTCCGACCCTACTCAGGAGTCGTCCGTACCTGTTAAGCTCAATAAAGAGACCGATTCCTCATTCCCTGCATCCTGTAATAGTCATGCCTTTCTTAAAAAATAAATAAAAAATCCAGAACCCTTTTGAACGCATCTAATGTATTTGATACCACCTCTCTTGGAAGTGAATTCCATACCTTTATATCCTCACTGTAAAGAATCCCTTCCTTTGTCTATGAAATCTCCGCTCTTCTCAGAGGGTGACCTCTTGTTCTTTGTACATTTCTGTTAATGAACAGGTCACTGAAGAGCTAGTTATATTGGCCCTGCATATGTTTATATAATGTTATCATATCCCCTCTGAGATGCCGTCATAACGTATCTATCTAATAGTGGTACAAAATTTATGCTAAATGACAAAAAAAAAGGTATAGTTATAATAACCCAAGGCAAAGTGGAGCTTTATTGTCAGTAACGCCAGTGTGGCTTTTAGTGCCAGGAACTACGGATATGAATATATAAATATGATTACATAATTTTTTATTTTTTATTTTGCATCAAATAAGATGAAAGGTCTACACACGAAAAAAAAAAGTCGTCAAAACATTGCATTATAAGATGAAGACTTGTTCTATCTTGAGGCATGTGTGCAGGTTTAAAGTAATAAAATGTTAAATCGTGATTGTGTACTGCATTAAAAGTAAAATGTGCTATTTTATGCCCTATTGTAATTAAAGGTTTTATTTCCAGATTGTATTGTACCCATTTTGAAAGAAAAAGGAAGCCCGGTAAGCTATGTCACACAAGTAGAACCTGCTAAAGCTGTGCACTTAATGCTATGTTGCATTTACTTTAGAGTTGCATTATCCCAATAATAACCACACAGTCCCAGAAATATACATAAATAACATGACTAATATTTTAATTTACAATTTTTTAGTATAGTAGAGGCCAATACCCCAAATTAATTTAAACATTCATGGGACGGGCATATGGCTATCCTGAATCTAAGACGAGACAAAGAGCTGATTAAGGTCTGAGTCGTTACATCAGTAAAAATGGGCAGACTAGATGGGATGAATGGATGCGGTCACATCTGGGTTTGGCCAAGAGTCTCCGGGTGAAGGATTTCTTACCCGGGTCTCCAAGTCAGTTTCTTCTTTCTCTAAAGTATATCTGTGACTAGTTCTGCCCCAATGTGATGCTAGCCTAAGAAGCAACTGAGCCAGGAAACCTACTATGGAAAGTTCCCCTTATTTATTAAAAACTTACTTTACATATTATATAAAAATAAACTGCAAACGAAAAGTGCACTATGAGAACCATGCAGCTATATTAATTTCAGCAAAAAAAAACCTTAGAATTTACTTCTCTTTAGCACAGACATTATTGATGTTGTGCCTTTCAAACTTTCTTCCAACATAAAAATATATATACATAAATCCTACAAATATTAAATGCCTGAGTATATATACCAAGTTCCTGCTAATTAAACCTTATTGTTCTCGAGTTTTCGGTACTGTTGCACTTGGGTCTGGTTAGGACGGTAGCTAACAAAGTATTAAAACGGGGCAAGTTTTTAAGAAATCCCAACGGAATGGAATTTACCAACAACACATTTTTAACCCCTTAATGACAATTGACAGTCCAGGCACATCACCCGAAAACGAAGGGTTAACGACAATTGACGTGCCAGGACCGTCATGTCTTTAAACGGGTGCAGAAAGCGATCTATGTTTTGCTATTTCCCCTAAACAGCCAGGCAAAACCATTCATGTGGGGTATCGCTGTACTCAGGAGACGTTGCTGAACAGATATTATGATAGTGACGTATACCAGAACCTGTTAATTCATACCTGAAGTAAAATGTGTGTGAAAATATATGATTCAACGGGGCAAATTGCATTGGCCGACTTCAAAGATACCCGAAATGGCACATGGGGGGAAGAGTTACCAGATTTGGAAAAAATAGTTTTGAAATAGCAAAACGCTACCTGTACTTATTTCCCCATAACGTGTAGAAAAAAAAAAGCAAAAAAACATTGGGTATTTCTAAACTTAGGACAAATTGTAGAATCTATTTAGCAGGTTTTTTCATTACCTTTTATAGAGTAAAAATATTTTTCAACTAAATTTTTTTTCCAAATTTTTCACTATATATATTACACTTTTTTTAATAGTAAATGATATGATACAATCAAAACAATTATTCTTAAGAAAGCCCTTCTTGTCCTGAAAAATACAATATATAATTTGTGTGGGTTCAGTAAACAGGAAAGAAGAAAATTACAGCTAAACACGAGCAGCGCAGAAATGTTAAAACTGCCGTTATCACGAAGGGTACAAAAAAAAATAAAAAAAAAAACAGCCTGTCACAAAAGGGTTAAAAAGGTGCGATTTTCTGGCGCACGCCACCACTTTGCTGTATCCAAACACACTCATTAGCTGGTCTCTCTGCTCGTCCGATCTGCCTCTGTTCTGTGATTTCTAGTACTCATGCACGCTTGCAAGATTTCTCAATTGTTGCCCCCCCCATCTTTCGGTCCAACCAATAAAAAAAAAAAAAAAAAAAAAAGAGTAGTTCTCCTCCCTTTGGACTGGTCCATTTCTACCACTGGCACTTCGATCTGTTGTGAATTGCACCGTAAGTCTCAAGATGGTAAGCTTGCCTCTTGTTTCTGTTAGTCTAATTGTTATGTTATATACTAGTTATGCGATGTTTAGCCATTATACAGGGCTGTAGTATATAATGGTGCTATATAAAAGAATAAAAGTCCACATAGCGAGATAACCCATTAGATTTATTCTGATCACTATAAAAGAAAAACATGCAAACAAGTAAAACAGACTTCACAGAGAATAAACACTCTTAAGTATTTTATTAGTTTGCAACTAAGATTTGTTTACACTACATTAAAAATGTACAAAGGTTTGCATTTTTTGGTTAGGTTAGTCAAACATTCATTGATAACTATCCATAAATGCAGACAAAAAAAGGCAAATTTTATATATTGATATATATCCAATTACAAAAATTCCAAAAAGGTTTTAAAAGCAAAAACAGTCTAAAAGGAACCCTCTGGTTATCCGAGGGCTGAACAAAGCATTGCTCGTCAATGTTTCGCTCTCTAAAGGCTTTGTAATTAAGACTAAACCCCACCAAGATTAAAAAGGTCTAACTAAATTCCAACTATCGAAATCTTGAACATCTCAGGGAAACGTAAACTGAAGCATCAGATATTTCCCTTTCTAGATTTAAATTCAGTTAATTGTTACCATGAAAAAGGAAATGGCATCCTTTTTAAATTAAAACGCTAGGACAAACATCCTCTCTTTCTGAGCACTGGCAATTTAGCACAGGGTTTCACAAACACCAAAAGCCAGGCAATAAGGACACCTAGATTTTTTTTTGATCTGGCTCCTAACATTTAAGAAGAAGTGGTGCTCTGTGTGGTAAAATACATAAAATAGATTGGTTTGAACAAGTTTTCAAATCTTAAGGATTAATATATGCTGTAGTTTTCAGGCAGGTCAAAGATTTGTATAAAACTAAGACAGTTAAGAGAGGCAATTTGAAACAAATGGAACATGTCAGTGGCCAATGCAGTGATGGCGTCATTACAATTCTTTGCACATAACATCCAACGCTTGAAAATGGACTGCAGATTAGTCAGTGTAAGTAACCGCAATGTAAAAAGATAGTATATTTCAAGGTTTAATCCAAGCTGCAGAAGCACAGAAAGCGTTAAGATTTTCTTCTTTCGTTACATTCTTTATCTCTCTTTTATATAAATAAGCAGTGCCCAAATATACATTTTTGTCCCTAAACAAATATGTAAATACATGGATTATATTAGGGCCTTAAACTTAGACAATATGCTTTTAGAAAGAATGTGCACTCCAAAAACACTGCATGATGTCCAGCTTTCTCCATCCTTTGTGCCAACATGCAGGGATTAAGTTAGGAAGGTCTCAGAAAACAATCCTTTTATTTCTACCACCACAGAGTTGCTATATGACAAACCAGGAATATGTTTTTACTATGATGGCGTTGAGCTACATCCTAATGAAATAAAGAATATATTAAAGCTCAACAGTACCCTCAAATGCGATAATCTGGAATATTTAATAGCATGGCAAAAATGTAGTTAACCTTCACTGCAGTTCTAAAAACATGCAATTTCTTCAAAACAGAACATTCTTGGGTAACTTTCACTTATAGATTATTCACTGTATATCCTATGACTGAAGATCGCATCGTAGCTTAGCCCGACGAAGATGCAATAGCTTCTATGCGTGCAATGTTTTAGTGGGATGTATATGGACCTATAGCACAAGCGAGCGTTATCTATAATAATGCTGCAGCACACTATAAATACTCAGTTGCGAAACATAAGAAATGCACTCAGTAGGAAAAAGAAGGTAAACATTAAAGGATATTCACATACTTGAGGGTTATCTGCAGCATGGGATAGAAACACAGATTGAAGAAAACTGTATATTGATTATCCTGTGGGGTTGTGGGAGAGCCGACTTCTAAATGCATTGTCTTTGCTTTTATGCCTTTCGAGCTGGCCTGTCATAATGTATAGTTGATTTGGGGAGACTGGTGGAAAATCTGTTCCCTGATTTTACCACACATCATATAAGGCCAGCCCTGTCCTTCTGGCAGCGCAAGCTGGCCCTTTATAGTCCAGGTAAGGGAAAGAGTTTTGGTAATAAGAAAAGCTTACAATTTATGAACATACAGCTCTGAGATATAACTTGAGTAACGTCAGCTTTTACTTATTGAGAAGTGGCTATACAGAGTATAAGTTAACTATTGCTCAGTGTTTCTAGCCAACACTACCATTTAATTTTAAGCAATGTCACTAATGGTCAGGTAATGCAGCACCCCCCAAAACATACACAGATCAAGGCAAGCTACCATATTCTACACCTTTTATAAATTTCATAAGATCTGAACAAACTGCAGTCGGCAAAATGTTAACTGCGTAGTCCGGAACGATGTGCAGCTTTGTTTTCATTCTAATCCTGTACGTGCACGTTTCCAGACTGCAAGATCAGTTGAGTGTGAAATGGATACCAAGCAGCATAAAATGAAAGGCAAAATAGGAAAACAGTGGGAAATGTGTAGCACTTCAACAATCCAGACAGCCCAATATAGATTTTTCTTTATGATATACGATAAGCATTACTCTCCGAACAAGGGGCTCACTTTTACATGACTCAAACGGCTGACGCTATAACCCTATACAACTGCAGATAGCAGCAAAGTGGCACATCTCACAGCCCAATAAAAAAAATACATTAGAACATCGCAATGACTTCTTCTCTAAGATTGTTATAGCACTGGGAATACCTAAACCACTGGGAGCGTCATAGTATTAAAAAGGCATCACAATGTAACCGTTATGTTAACTGTACAAAAGATTAAATGTTTTCAAACCCCACAAACTTTGTCATTCTCATAACCCTTATAATACACGTACCAGTCCTTAATGCACTTTATTTAAAGCAATTAAAAAAAAGGTACTACAGAGCGACCCCCTTAACCCAGTCAACATGTGCAAATTAACAATGCATTTTCTTTTCTAACAATAGAACACTCAAGTCTATTCTTCTACATCCCCCCCCCATGTAACAATATACTTTAAACTTCAAATGAAATTGTAGGCACTAGTACAGGTTGAATCACTGAGGGTTTTTTCGTCTCATTACCCTCGCTAATAATAATTAAAAAAAAAACAATATATGTATACAGTTAATATGAACAAGTCATGCCAACAGATCTTTTTGTTTAAGCAAACATACTTTTCCTAGCGGGTATTAAAAGCACAAGTGTCACATGATCAAAGTGTGCCGGCCTGGAACTTTTTTAAATGAAATGGAAAAAAAAAAAAAAAAAGTCTTCCACACATTTAAGAACAAGCAAGAAGGTGAGGGTGCGGTTAAGTATACAGCAAAGTACAATCACTATTCACTAACTACACCACAGTTAGGGCCTGCGTGGTCCTTTGTGTATCCTTTTCAGATGCTAAAATAAACATTGTAGTGCATCCAACAGTCAAATGTTTCCCCATAATATACTATTCACAGAGGTTAAAAGGAAAAAAAACTGACTCCACTGAGAAGGATGTGATGCCATTAAGGAGGCGATTATATGAAGCCACTTGGTAAGCCTTCTTGGATACAAACATGAAAAGCCAGATTACAGTCACTTATTGAGCGAGCAGTATCAAAATATAAGGGAGGGGAAAAAAAAAAAGTCCATGTAGGGAACTGTAAATTTTATTTTATTCTTCTTTTGCATTTTCAGAAAAGGCAGCCAGTAATGACATTAAAATTCTGATGATGAAACAAAGGGGTTAAAAATTTAAAAAGAAAAAACAGTGGCACCGTGCAGGTGGCAACTTAGAGCAGCCATGAACCTGTCAAAACTGGCAACCCAGGCAGCAAAGGGAAGCTTCAAGAGACATCTGTGGAGAGACAGAATTAGAATAGTTAATTCCTGAAGGAAACATTCAGACACCTAATGCACTTACAACAGTGCTAGCTACCATCTAGATAGCAAACAGCAACAAAAAAGTGTTTCAGCGGACACATTCATCTCATACATTCTCTACATAATGAGCATAAAAAGTAACACTTACAGCTTGCAGGCCTTGCCCCGTACCGTCGCATTATCTGGTCTTGCGTGAATTTCACAAACGATTCATATTGTTCTATGTAAGAGAAAATATGTAACATAATCTAACTGTATAGATCAGTTTGCAATCAAGCGGTTTTAATTTTTATTTTAAGAAAATCAATTAAAATGCATATTTTCTCCATGGATGTCTAATTGTGGTGGGGCAAGTACATTTACGCATTGGAGTGTGCCCCCCCATCCCTCATAACAGTTAATTTGTAATACCGAAGCAGCCACCACAAACACTTTCCACTGACTCAACCGGGGAGTCATTTTAACAAACCTTCTAGCTTTGTGTTGAGAATCTGCTCATATTCTTCCCTTATTTTGTCCTCATGGTCCTTCAGAAGACGCTCACACAGGATTCCCACTTGTCGGAGGCTAAACGTTGGCTGGTCCTTCTTCCCCACTGAACCTATATAGAATTCCAACCGTATAGGTTAAATGCACTAACAAATAACATGATATATATATATATATATATATATCATATATATATATATATATTATACATGCATATACACACACACACCGTATTTGCTCGATTAAAAGACGTCTTATATCACACCTCAAATAGGTCTGACTACAAGGCTAAGATCCAGATACCCCGCAGCGCTGCAGGGGGTCTGGATCCTTCTCTCTGGCAGCCGGTGGACATCTGTACGATGCACGCAGACAACCGCCGCTGCTGCCGGCACTTTCTCTGGGGCTTCTATGACAGAGCAAAGGCATCACATGACCTTCCAATGCTCCACCATAGAAGCCCAGGTGGAAGTGCCGGCAGCAGCCGAGGTTGTCTATGCACACCACACAGCCGTTGAATGTTTGAGGGATGCGCACAGACAACCTCCGCTGCTGCCAGCACTTCCGCCGGGGCTTCTATGACAGAGCACCGGCGTGACATGACCTTGCGGTGCTCAGTCATAGAAGCCCCGGCAGAAGAACCGGCCAGCAGCAACGGAGGTTGTCTGCGTGCATCGCCAAGACCTCCACCAATTGCCCCACTAGACACCAAGGAGTCTGAAGCATGGGGGACAAGTCTAGGGATGTACAAGTTGGGGGGGTAATGGTTTTCTGGAGGCAAATAGGGGGGTAAAACGCATATCTGGGGGGAGAGCGACAAAAGGAATTAAAAACAAAACAAAAACCTTTTTTCCTATAGGGTATTCTTATATTCAGGCTTTTTCCCCTAAATTAATATTCAAATTTTGGGGGCCTTATAATCAGGGTCATCTTATAATTGAGCAAATACGGAGATATAGATCTATATATCTACCTATATAGATATATACATAGTTGTGTGCTTCAGGAAAAGCAGCAATGCTTTATTTTACATATCAATATATTAAAGGTATCTGCCACGTCAATTTTCAGTAGACTTTAAAAGAAAGAAAAACTTTGGCAACTTTTCACTTACCTGGAGAAGATGGCGCAGTAAGAGATGAACAGCTGGCTTGACCTTCACATGAAGATCCAGCTTCAGACTGATTGAAGGCTCCTTCCAACTGCCTCCTCCTCTGATAGCGTGTATATTCTTGCTTTAAATTCTGAAAGATTTGTTCTGAAACAAGAGTAAAAAACATAAGTTTATATACATGATTGCATTCACAAGAAAGCCACACTTACACATAACAAATGTATGACAGTTTGCCAAGTGTTCCCACACAATAGTTGTAAACAGGTGCACTTTAAATGTTGTATAGCAATTACATTAACAGGCAGCATTCGAGTATTTTGCTCCAAATTGTTCATCTCCCACTTAAAAAAAAAAAAAAAGTACACTCTGGCTAGCATATGTACTTTATTGCATATGATGGCTGAGTAGTGTGGCTGAATACACCACCTGCTCGCTGAAGTGCATGCATGCTATAGCAGCTCCAGCACTGGTTTAACTTCAATCCCCTATGAATGTACCTGTACATCCTAAAAAAGCATTCATTAAAGCCCTTTAGGACGTACAGGTACGTATCTATACTTTCTACACGGGCGATCAGGCTGTCAGCAGAAGCACGGCTGCCGGCGCACGCGTATGGCGATCACAGTGTGATCCGTGCAGGGGGAAATCACTAGGTAGAGTGAGAATCCGTTTCTCACACTTCCCCCACAAGCAAAAACAACCCAAAAAAACTATGTTGAAGAGGTCCCTAAGAGGATCTCTAACCATATTGCACTAATAGTGCAATTTAAAAAAAAAAAATACAAAAAATGAAATACAAATATTTGAAAACAAAATTAGAAGAAAAAACCCTTACATCCCATTGCCCCAGCACAGGGGCGTCCAACATGCGGCAGCAAGGGCAACCGATCTTACGCGGGCTGCACCTCGAGCCCTGCTGCTACTTACCTGTGGGAGGGTCTTTTGTACTGCATAGAGGAAGCGGAACCCAACAGAGTTCACGTGACATCACATGACTCTGCTCCAGTCCTGCTTCCTCTGTGCAGAACCAGAGAACGCAGAGGGAGGCCGCGCCCCCGTCTGAAGTCTGTGAGCGGCACCGAGGAGCTGCAGTGCAGGTAAGGGGGTGGGGAGGATGTTTGAATGAGTAAACATGATTGAGGGAATGAATCTGTGAATTAATGAGTATATGAATGAATGAGTGTGTGGGGATGTGTAAGTGCTGGAACCTAGGCATGATGGGACTGTGATTGCTGTTAGCAATCACACTCCTATCATGCCAAGTCAGCCAGTACATGCTGAAACCTGGCTAGCTGCCCCCCTTGTGTATTGATGCTGCCAGTAGTATGGGGTCTGCACATCACTTACAGCCACCCTGTACCAGCATGTACTGGCTGACTTGGCATGATAGGAGTGTGATTGCTAACAGCAATCACAGCCCCATCATGCCTAGGTTCCAGCACTTACACATCCAACCAGTAAAAAGGTATAACCCTCCTGCCCCCATTAACCCCCAAACCCGTTAAGCCATAAGTATGAAAAATACTGCCCTATAGGGTACTATGGATAGATACAGCCCTCTAGAAAGAAAGAAAAAAAAACAAAACAAAAAAAAACACACACTAAGGATGTGGGGTAATCAGGAGATGCAGCTAAACAGACAGATTTAGGACAGCTTTATGTCCAAGTACTTTAACATGCATTCTTTGCTGGCGGGGCTGCATGGGAACACTTCCTCAACCCAAACTTTATGAACTGCCTAAGTTTTAGTAACTTTTTTTTCTTGATCCCCAAGATATTTAATTTCATTTTTCCAGCAAAGCATAGTGTAAACACACGTCTTACCTGGCCTGCTGCTTTTGTACCTAGCTTTTAGTAGCATTTTACGGTTCTATACCTCTGACTTCTAACTCGGATATCACCAAAACTTATAGGAACTTTAAATATGTTTCCAAGTACCTGGGCATAGAAGATTGTTAGGATTTTTGGCAAATATTAAAGCAAACTGCCCACTAAGAAGGCAAAGGAAGGGAACTTTCCCCCCCCCCCTTACCTATGCGATTGATACTTTACCAAAAACATTTGTGACAGCTGTTCATTAGTCATATGTATGGGTTCTAGCTCTGTTATTGTAGTCCAATATACTAAATATCCTAACACATCAGTCAGCTTGTTAAACAAAGTTTTTATCTTAACCCCTTGATGACAAGTGACATGCCAGGCAAGTCATGGGGTTAAACGAGCAGCTTTCTTTGCTCAGCTGGTGTTTCTGCAATGCCTCGACATTGAGGCATTTAGCAACAGAAAAAAAGGTTTGTCCTAGCAGCGATTGTATTTAGCATATTGAAATTATATATTTTTTTTGGTGCTGTATCTTCCCAAAAACCCTGGCATGGAAAGTGTTAAAATACCAGCATTTGAAATACACATGGGGGGCTAGTTTTCAAAAATATAGGATTTGATGGGGGTAAGTTTAATTGCTCAGCTACAAAGATGTCCCCCAAATAACACGTGAGTAGAATGACCAGATGTCAAAATTCCAAGATGGAAAATGCCACCTTCCAAATGTGGCCTTTTAACCCCAAACAACCCAACAAAACTCATGCATGGGTGGTAACAGTACATCCTTGAGATGTTGATTGAACACATTCAGATTTGAAAGAAAAAAATTGTTGTGAAATAGCAATACGCTACTTGTACTTATTGCCCTATAACTTGCAAAGAAACGAAAAAAACATTGGCTATTTCTAAACTGAGGAAAAAAACTATTTAGCAGGTTTTTGTCAGCTTTTGTAGATGACAGATTTTTCAAATAAAAAGAAAAAAGTTTTTTTACTTCAAATGTTCACCATATTTTTTTATAGTAGATTAGATGTTATGATCAAAATAATGGTATCTAAAGAAACCCCTTCTTGTGCTGAAAAATCTATATAATTTGTGCGCGTTCACTGAAAGAGAGCAGCTAAACATGAGCACCGCAGAAGTGTTAGCCATTGTCACAAAGGGTACAAATAACCAATGAATGTCTAGACAGACTAAACAATAGTACCCTTCAGGTCTGCAGATACAGGAACTAAATTAAATAAAAGTTTTCTTCAGTACCAAAACGCAGTAAATTTATATTTATATACACATACATACATACACACACACACAGCACTTTAGTTAAATTACAACTTGTAGATGGACTGTCAGTAAAGCATAAAACTGCTTAATGAAGCGTTAGATACAATCATAAAATTTACGGTAAGCAAAACAATCCACAAAATGTCTAAATACTAAAGAACTCTGTATCGAGTACTTTAATTTCCATGTTTCCCATCTAAATGCTATGAATTAACACTGGAAAGGAAGGAAACTCGTTTGTTTCACCTTTATCATAAATGCCTACACTACGTAGAACTGAGAATATCATATTCTCAAACGATTAGCAATGGGAATTCCACCAGTGAATCAGACTCGCTCTTGTTTGTGAGGCCAAGTGTCATCAGGATTTAATTAGCTGTTAACACCCAGACTAGAATATGAGTGACAAGTCATTGTGGACTGGAAATCAATAGGTACGACGACAAGTCAAGAACCATATGGCAGAAATGTCCACCCAACATGAGAAGCTTTGATTAAAAGAAAAAAAGCGTTAAAATTAACACATTTCACCAAGCTTTCAACATTTAAAGAAAAAAAAAAAGCATTAAAAAGGAGGATACAATAAATAAGCAAAAATACTGAGTTAGATAAACAGAAGCCATCTCAAGCATCTTTTTCACACACGCTAACAGAACCTTAAAGTGGCACTGGAACCATCATAGGCACTTGAATATCCATGATAGCTGAGGGTCCCTTCCAAATGATGGCTTCCATTTGCAAATGCATTTGCCTCTCTTCCTCACTCCACCCACATTTCCTAAGTTTGCAGATGTGTTCAATCTTGCTCAAGCAGAATTACCCCCATTGATTTCAATAAGAGCCTTCCTGCCATTGATTGGCTACTTCAAGGAGCCAGAAGTGATGGGAAAATGAGACCAAGGAGGCAGCAGTGCACTCCAGCTTCTCCAAAAGCTTACCTACGGGTAGAGAATGCAATCTGAAGTTCTTACAAAGTTACAAACCTACTTGTACTATGTATTCTAAATTGGTAAATGGTGTGGCTGCATGGGACACTGGGGTATCCCTTTAAGAGGGGAAGTTTATGGGGAAGAGGTTCTCCTAAGAACAAGATACCAGCTCAACAATGTACCCAAACTGGGTCTTGGGTATGGCTATTTTCTGACCAATGAGATTAAACCCGGGTATTTAGTGCACAAAACTAATTCTGAACAGGGTAATTGAAAAAGGAAATATATTTAAAAAAAAAAAGTATTCTGAGCTGCTATGGCCACACCATTTGCCACTTTAGCAACGCAGTTCAAATAACCGACTGCCTCTTGTCAAAGGCTGAAGCTGACAGCAGGGTAAAAAGTGGGGGTAGTGTATCTCTGCTCATCTCTCAACAAATCTAACCATAAATGCAAGTCACATAGATTCTTGCTAAAATACAATTAATATATCATGAAGGCCAATTGGCACAGCCAAGTGGCTATTTTCATATTCCACCACTGGAGCCTTTTGCAGAACAGAATAAAATAATATCTAATAAGCCGATCAGACAGAAAGATATCGTGTGATCTGTGTGTACTTTTAACTGTTCTCAGGACCTGCAATTCTTTGAATGGGTAGGGATAGGAGGTTACAATAAGGGACATAATTAAAGGGCTGGAAATTTTCACTACTGGAACAATTTATAGGGACATTACAGCCACTTTAATGCATACAGTAAATTGTCCCTTTAAATTCCTGTGGTGCCCATTTTTGCCCATAAATGGGGGCAGCTCTGCAGAATTTCCAACATGGATTTGCCCCTCTCCCCACCACCCAGCTTCTTGGCTGAACACTCCTCCCTTGATGCAACATACTTACTCGCAGTCAGCTCCAGTGCTGGTCCAGCAAATGCTAAAGGCAGGGGGAGTCTGTTCAGACTTTAGGGCACATGCACGGAAAATGCTCCCAATGATTGGCTGCTTCATCAGACCATAGAGGAGGCAGCTAGCAGGAGGGCTGCAGTTTCTACCTTAGGCAAGTGCTTTATTTTCATTTTGGCACCCCATTTAGGCAGGGTGTCAGGCAGCACCTCCAGGTCTTTTGAGCTGCACCTCACAATAATGGATCCCTGCCATGGTAATCAAATAATTTGCAGCACAACAAAAGGCAGTAAATGAGGGAAAGACAATGGTTGAAAATGAATCAGATAAGAAAATGAAGAGCCAGTGAGCAAAAATACATAAAAAGCCTTATAAAACTGGCAATGAGCAGGGAAAATGTCCCCACAATATGGAGAGTGAAAGGGTGGCGCAAGAAAGGAGAGATCTTCGGGATCAGAGGATTGATGGGTGCGAAGGGAGGGTGGGATGTGTTGAAAGGAGATCCCAGCATATAAATATGCATTTGAGTAGCCAATAGAAGCCCAGCAACAAAACAATAGCTAATGCACAATCACATATCCCTGGAAAAAGCCCAAACATCTTACAGACACTGGGCCTCATACCTAAATCATACACTAGGATCCTATTATTTCAACTGGCAGCATTTACATGATCACACTTGTTATGCATCATGTGAAAGTAATCTGAGAGCGCCCTACACAGGCCCGGGCACTGAATGCGACAAAATAATTAACCGTTTACATATATGTAACCTTATAAACACATGACACTATCATGTATAACTGCCCCACACATACAATGAAGCGGGATGCAGTCACGTCTCCAGAAAAACGCACACAGAGTTCCTCTTACCTGGGGTGAGCCTGCGTTCTCCTCCCAGCTGCGGAACTGGGGATTGCTGGCCTTGCGGCGTCTCTGGCCTAAGACCGCACCTCTGGGACGTCGGGGTGGCCGGTGAGCCTGGGAGAGGGGCGCAACGCCGACGCTTGGGGGACTGTGGGCTGAGGAGGGCCTCGAACTCCATTGACCGTTTCAACGTCGCCCCACACGCCATGGTTCCCCTGATATATCCTAGGCCGGCAAGGAAGGAAACGAGTGCGAAACGGCACGACTGTCCTCCAACCGAAAATAAACGAAAAACGGCCCGGTGTGCTATACAGTAAAACTATAATCACCGACTTCTTAGCGCCGGCCTTTCCTGCACCCTCCTCTAGGTTTACCAGAGAAAACAGCAATGGCGACCTTCCCAGGCAGCCGGCCAACTGCTGTGAATGTGACGTAACGAAGAGGAATCCACCACTAAAACGTGAGGGGTGACCAAACTCCTAACGGGAATCGGTCGCCTTGAATTGTTTCTGTTCGCCTCTTGATTTATTCATTTTCTAATTTGAGCGTTTAGTTATATGAGGAAAGACGCGTGGACAATGCAGATGGCATACGATTAGGGGAATATGCAGGCTCGTGTTGTACCCATCTCCCTCGCAATTTCCAAATAGTGGCACATTCCAGTACGAACCATAATATCAAAGATAGACAAGTTGAGTAAGGGACCAAGATAACTTAGTGCCGGTCTACGCATGTAACTAACATGTTTCTGATATGTTCCTCAACCCTTTTTAAATCTGTGATGTTTTAAGATACAATCCTTTTTTTATATACGTTATTAAATATTCCATTGAGTTACAGTAACTGGCTTTGGTGGTCAGTGAACGAGAAATAACAAGGAAAAATGCTTTCAGGTGATACAAATGTAGGTACCATAAAAAACCATAAAAGTTGGTATTGTATATGGAAGATACGTGATATTAGGAAGATGTTTGGGCCAGCCCACTATTTTTTTGTCCGAAGTGCCATGCTTTCAGTTTTTGATGAAAAAAAAGTGCTTAAGGTAGACCACAATGGATCAGCGTGCCCTTCTCTTAAGTCAAACATCTCTTGGGGATATGTGGCCCTTTCCTTCCCTCCATGGCTGAAGGCCGAGAGAGGGCTGGATCCTCTTGGTCCACAAGGCTAGCCCACCTCAGCCACCAACAAACGACGTGGGGTGCTGGCTATACTGTGACACTTCGGGTGGGCAGTCCTGGCCATGTCCTGCAAGGGTAGGCTCCAAGTAGCCGGAGCCCACAAGTTCTCAGGTGTGCTTATCATGCGACCATTCGGTCACTAATCCCTGAGAAAGGGAGCCATAAAGTTCATTTTCGTTGCTTTTGTTCACAAACCTTTCCATGTTTTTTAGGACTGTTTGTACAGATTACAAACCGAAAACCACTAAAATTATTATTTATTGTTTTATATAGCGCCATCATATTCCGTAGCCTTGTACAAGATGTATTCAGCTGCAACTCCACATTACAGAAAAATCACACAAAATGGAGGATGCTTGTTGCCTTTTCCAATCTCAAAATTTTCAAACTTTATTTTGTCCTATGTATCTGTCTCTGGATTTTTTTGCCCTGGCATCTCACATCTCATTTTAGACCAGAAGTACTATATATTTTTGAAAAGTAGAATAACTAAAAACAAAACTTAATTTTTATATGTTTTATTTAGTGTTTTGTTAATTAAAAACATTATCCTTACCTGCCCACCAGGGAACGATACCCCCAAATAAAACATGTGGTAGGTTTTGGAAGCAGCTGCTAATCTGGTAGACCTGGCAGGGATGGACAAGAGAGTCCTTCCTAATGTCTTTTTTTTTTGCAACGTGTCTACTGCTTATTTTTGGAGGAAGTGTGGTGGAATCCTACCTGGGGAATGATGGTCACAGACTCTGGCAATATCTTCAGGCTGGTTAGGGGGCTGTTCAAAAAGGAGGAACTGAAGGAAAATATATACTAATACGTCTTTTAATTTAATACAACAGAATTAAACATTCCAATTTGTGTTAGATAGACGGCAACTTTCTAATACCAATTTTTGGCTTTGTGGTTAACCAAATTTGGGTTTAGGCACTGGTCAGCCAAGTCAACACCACCCATTTGATTATTGTAATTCGCTATGCATTTGGTTTGGTGACCCTTTTGTCCCCTAATGCAGGTTGTCGCAATGGACTCATCGTGTATTGTGGGCAACATATACACATCCTTGCGGCCTGTGTACTCTGTAAAACAAAGCATGTGGCATAAATACCAAGACAGTAGACTGACACATACAGACTCAGCCCTGACAAGCAGTGAACATCAAACATTGCTTCATTGTCGCAGACACCTGTACTCTTGAAGAAAATGATTTAATCGAAAAGTGCTGCTTCTGTAAGAATTTATTGCTTTGTCAGCATAGCATCATAGATCTTTCGAGGTCATCAAGGGGTTAGATACATTCCATGAGGGGATACAAGGGCTACTCTATGACCTAGAAGTGTCCCAGCGTTTGTGGGTAGTAGAGATCTCCCCTGAGAAATCAATGGGCAGGCACATTTTTGGGATGAATCCTGCACACTTGGAGACCTGGGACAGGAAAGAAAAAAACAATCTCCCACTTCTCTTGAGCACATATATGCCACATAGGTGTTTTATGTCTGCATTACACGGTCACAAGAGACCCCCAAATCATGAAAGTGCAAAGAGGTTTTATTTTTTTACAGTTGAATCAAGAAGGCACACTTTAAAAGGATTGTAAAGTGTATAATGGCCCTCGTATAAAATAAATGAAAAGAAAAACAGTGCAATAACATTTAATTCATATAAATATTTAATCAAAGATTAAAATCCTATTGGCATTTGTCACAAACAGAAATGTTTAAAAGTCTATTAAAATTGGAGAGCCGCTCAACAGTTGCCCTCAACTTGGTTCTCACCCTTTTTTCAATGATAGAATGCCTGGAAGACACCCTCAGATAGAAGCAGCATCGAACCGAATGGACAGACAGACAGCTCAATGTTCTACCAGATGGTGTAGGTGAAGCCAGACAAAATTATTTCATATTATTTAATCACATGATTTGAAAGCATATACAATCTTCCATTAGAAAAAAATAAAAATAAATGAGCCCAATGTGTCAGTTTAAAGACAACTTCCTCAGGGTCTTACAATATCATAAATCAAAAAATTATGTTAAGCCTCAGTAGGAGTGATCAGGGGCTTGGGAGGGGGGATCTCTCTTGCCATTGCTCGTCTGCCAGGACTGTTAAAAAAAAAATTGATGATTCAATTGATTCATGTTCAACAATATCCCTGAGTAGAATAATACCACACATGCAAAGGGTTTTTTAATTTTTTAAAATGTTTTATTAAACATTGGTCTAGATAGAGATCAATGCCAAATGACAAACATATAAACAGTATGGATCCGTCTAGACTGAAATAAAATATAACTGTTGTCCCTTAAACGCCTTTAAAATTATGTAAGTGGTATGGACCATTACACATTGGTAACACAATTCAGGTAATATATCCCACTCCATGTCAAAGTAATTTGTATGAGTTTTTTTTTTAATTAAAATACATAAATAAAATATATTCATTTTTTAAATGTCCTACTCAAATACACACACAGCTATCAATAGGTCACAAAGTTGCATACAAAGTTTTGGGAAAACCCTATCCCTTAACCACACACCTAAAACAAGTCTCTCAATTTGAAGTTTTGTGATGACGACATGGCCCTGGCACTTTTAATGTTGGATCTTAGAGGCTGCTCGTTACGTTTTTATGCTCCCGTGGCATGTGGCCAGGCATATCCAAGGGGTGTCTATTGGAATGTTGAAGTCTCCAAGGATGACAGAGGAGACATCAGAGGAGAGGAAGTGGGAAACCCAAGAGGATAAGTGGTCAAAATATTAGGAGGCCCATGAGGTCAGTATACAAAAGCAATCCGTAGAGAGATGGGATTAAATGGCCGGATAGCATGAACCTTAAATGAGGAGAAAGAGAGTGGTGAGTTGGTGAGAGTAGGAATCCTACACCACCACCCTTTCTGTCATCACATCTGGGAGTGAGGTGGTGGCCACCATAAGAGAGAGCAGCATGTGTACAGTATGCCAGAGTATATTGATAAGATTATTCAGATTTCTGCAACTTTAAAGTGGCCGGGGAAGGGAAAAGAGCAATAAGGGAGGCCCATGATTTGGGGAGATATCCTCAGCTGCTAAAAGTAGAAGGAGGTAGGGTGAGAGAAGATGCGAATGGGATTGTGGGAGCGGAAAGATTGCGGGAGAGGTGGTGAAGGTGCCTGTGATTAGAGAAGGGGAGAAGAAAGCTAAAAAAGTGGTTAACCTGTTGATGAGAGAAGAGAAATGACAAATTAGTTCCTGATAATTAGTATTAGGATGAGTATCAACAGAGTATGCAATGGAATGAATCTCTTGGTAAACTCCTAATTTGTGGCACTTAGGAAACTGGTACACAGAGGGAAAGTGGCTTGAACACCCTGAAGGCTTATGCCACCTTATCATGAAATCACAATGCACTGAGTGCTAGAGACCAATAAACTTGTATTTCACAACTAGCTGAGATTCCTTAAGGCATTAAACAGCCTTTTCGTAGGCTCAAATTGCATATATGTATATTATAGTAAAATCCAAATGAAAACCTCAATAGAATATGAAACACAGATGATGAAGTTGTTAGGGAGCAGGAGCAGGTGAGTGGTGGGTTAAATGGTCAGCTGGCCTTAGAGTCATAACACTGCTCAAATATATTTTCTAAAAAGTATTTGGACCAAACTGATCATATCACCTGGATTTGGTGAGAAACTTCAACAGCTGCAGATGAGCTGGATTTCAGTACAGCACATTCTATTCTGCTTCTCCTCCTTAGCCAAATAGCGTCAAAGCCAACCTGAACTCCATACATTGAAAACTCTAAGATGCATCAGTACACCAAACAATCCTCATATGAGTTGTATAGATACAAGCATTCATTTAATAGAAAATTCACTGTTTTAAACAGCATTTTCAACACAAAACTATGAATTTTATTTATCAATTTGGTTAGAGGTGTATTTGGGGTAGGGAGGAAGACTTTTGCGGCCAATGGATAGCATTAAATGTTACTGAGTAAGGTATTTAGAGGAAAAATAATATATTTTTAGCAATTTAATGTATAAATATGTTTTCCGGTGTTTTTATACACACCACTATGACATTTAGTTCAGTAAAACACTGTGATACACTCATATGCTGCAAACATTCTGAGGTCTTAAAGGAACATCTGAGGAGGAAATGGAAACAGCAGGATTTTGGCCCCAAAGAGGGACTGCCTTTACTAAACAGAAGTAATACAAAAATATTGTAAACCGTTAATCATGTTGTGTTTTGGCTTCTTTTACTGGCAATTTTTTGCAAACAGCATCTTTTCGCACCTTCACAATGCATTTCCCCCTATGTGTTGGATTATGTTTTGAAAACCAGTAATATCCCTTTGTACTTGGGCTGCAAGTGTTCTAGAGAAATGTGTAGACAGTTATGGGAATACTTTAGCTGCCCTGCTGAGCCTGAAGAGCACAGGAATGACAGTGCTGTGAAGTGGGTCAGCTAACAGGAGTGGTAATATGGGGGACGGAGCTTCTCATCAGTGTACAAGGGGTGAGAAGAAAGAGAGAGAGTACAAAGAAGGAAGGGGGAGAGGTTGATACAGGGAGAAGGAGTGAAATATTAGAGATGGATAGAGAGAAGAAAAGGGAAAAAGCAAAGAGAGAAAGGAGCAAAGAAAAAAGGAAAGTGAGAGAGAAAAAGAAAAAGCGGGAAACCGACACCGAACACCCACCCCAGGACACACTGTGACTCTACGAAAGATTTTGCCACTCGCAAGATGGCGGCGTTCTTTAAAAAAATAAACAAGTTTCCAAGAGGGTCTCTCCAGACCCTCCTGAGAACTATGGCTCCCCTTGCAGGTTGAATACCGGTACTGACCCATGGGCAGCTCTTATTTGAATATAGTGGGCCTCCATTACAAGCCCCTTTTTTTAGCGTAACCAGGGTTTGGCCAGTGTTTGCATGATGATTTTGTTCTATCTCAGCAGTTTCTTTCAGAAAAAATGTGTTAGTCTGGAGTGGATAGTAAACACTGAGTTTGTTATCTCCCAAATTTGTCTTGGGTTGCTTTGTTTCAAGTTAAGGCCACTTTGGTGGACTTGCCCCCTGGGTTGAATGTTATCAGCACTCATCTGACATCTGGATCAATCATATTATTATGTTCAAATTGCATCTTGTTAATTGACACAGTTGGGGCCTTTGGGCCTATATGGAAAAAGCAGGTTCTTTTTTGAGCCACTTTTATTACTGTTAAATTATGTAGGTGGTCCACTTTTACAAAATAATTTCAATTTGTACAGGGTATTTATGTTTACAAAATGAATGTCCTTTATTTGTCATTATGCATGACTTATTTACTAATTTCTGTGTCGCAAACTGTATCTTCACATATAGTATTAATACCTGGGCTTTCCATGCCATCATCCCCGTCCGGCTGCTTTCCTGTGAGCCTTAAAGGGCATTTGCACTTTGTGAGACCCCTAATTATTTTAGAACGTAAGTCCCCGCTTCTCCAGGCATAAATTATAGGGTTAACCATTGAGTTGATCAGGCAAAGAGTACTGCAAAAGGCAAAAATTGCCTTAGTGGTTTTACTTAGTGAAAACAGCAAACTATGTATCATCATAAAGAGAGCTGGTGACCAGCAAACCACTAGCACTGATAGCACCAAGGTCAGAGTTTTGGCAAGCATAAGATCAATTCGTAGTCGCCTTTTCCCTTGTTCATTTTGCTTGTTATATCTCTCCATATACAATGAATGACTCCGCACCTTCCACATGATAAGTGCATAGGAAAATATGATAAACATTAGAAGAACCATAACCAGCACAATCCAGCTTGCTAAATATCTGTTGTCAATCAGCGGGAAGAGTTCCGAGCAGGAAGTTTGTAGCTGACAACAATTTACACCCATGAGTGGTAAAAAGGAAATAAACACAGTGGTGATCCACATCATGACCAACGCTAACAGAGCTCTCTTCCTGGTCACTATTGCCTTATACGCAGATGGTTTGTGAATACAAATATATCTGTCAAAAGCCATGAGAAGCAAACTTCCAAGTGAGGCTGTGAAGGACATTGTGACACCACCAAGCTTGAACAAGAAGATGACAAGAGTTCCTCCGCCGTGGAAAACATGGAAGTCAACAAAGCTGTATGAGAACACAAGACTGGCCAGTAAGTCGGCCAAAGCCAGACTGCTAATGAACATGTAGGAAGGTTTCTTCCGCAGACGGGCTGAGGACCATAATATGAAGAGAACCAATGAGTTTTCCAATATGCACAGGGTTCCTACTAAAATACAGAGCACTGCGATGAAGCTCTTCTGTGTAGCACTGTTCAGAATGAGATAGCACTGGAGGTCTATACCTTGAGTATTACATTTAGATGTGTTATTGGCTGAGTCAGTTCCGCATTCACTCATTGTTTTTCTAGCGGTCAGTCAGCTTTTCTTTAGTACAACATGGAATGCATCCTGTGAAGAAATACAAAGCATTGTAAATGTTTTGACTGTAGATACCACAGGACAATGCCTCAAATGACAATATATTTAGGACTTAGTAGGGTCATATTAGCTTTTGCCCAGACGTCACAGTTGTTTTTCATTTCCGAAATACATAGTTTTCTATTGTATTTGTGAAACTAAAAAATAATTTTATAGGAAGGGACAACCTGCTTGATATTTTAAATCCAGCTCCATCAGCACTGATAATATAACAAACACCTATGTGCTTAAATCCAGCTGATGCAGTTAAAGTTACTGATCTTCTTGATTGAGTTTCCTGGGTTCAAGCAGGGATACCTGCCTCAGGGTATGGCATCCCTTACAAAAACATGCAGGCATATACACAAATATAAACTTAAAATAAAAATAATTATATGGACCCCAGTTCTTGTCAACAAATGTAGTGTTGCACTGCTCTTTGATGAAACTTAACAAGTTATTAAAATATATTTTTTTAAATATAGGGAACATTTAAACAAATAGGTAAAAATGTGCATAAATGTGCCCAAACAATTTGTACCCTTCCAAGTACAAGTAGATCAGTAAAATCTATTAAATAATATGTAAAAATAGCATTCTGGTCCTCCAAAACATAAAAAAATGTGCAGTACTACTTTACAATGAGCAGTAAAAAGAATAATCATGTTTGAATCAACATACAGTAAAAATGGAAGGAAGAAAGCACTGTTTTTAAGGGTACAAAATATAATTGGTTATGAAAAGGTTAAAAGCATACCTCCTGAAAGCTGAGAGCAGCAGCACCCTGTGGCAGCGCCTGCATTACCTAATCATTTTTTTTTGGGGGGGGGGTTATACACCAAAATGCAAATTTATTGTTTTTGTTTATTAAACACCACTCCATAAATGTATTAAGTGAATATAACTTTAAGGTGTAAGATGTGTGATTGGTGATAGATCATGTTTCCATAACAACATCCAATAATAGTCACCTCCATATATACAATATCACACAGCCAAGCTCAGAGTTACCAACTGTTAAATGTTCCAAGGTGCGTAACCCATTTTATTTTGAGTAGGATTCTGCTTTCAGTGCTAAGGTTGATGTATTACTCAAATACAGTCCACCAGCATTCGTCAAATTATGTCTGAATACCACCGATGGTCAAAGAAAAACTCAATGGGACCTTAAAAGCATTAAGTGAAATATCCAGTTCACCTAATGCTCGAGGTCAGGGCCGGATTGGTGGTGGCAAGGTGGACCAGGCACTATATAGCCAGCAGCCACCTGGTGAGGTAAGTACGACTGATGGTTAGATGTCTGTGGCTGCGTGTTACGTTTTTATGCCCACGTAGCGTGAGGCCGGGCATATCTGGCCACCAGCTGCACACTGCAGCATCCGATCTGCCACCGCAGATAGAGTGAGTATAGGGCACTGTTGGCCAGTGGCCCACTGGGCATTTAGCTGGTGTGCCAAATGACCAGTCCAGGTTTGAGAATATATAAACATGTTACTTAAATATTTAACTACTATTATGATCTGGCTATACACTTGCAGAAATATGACCATCTCATACCACTTACATCACTAAACAGAAAAGGCTGAAATGCGGTGACAAAACATAAGTGATATAAAGTGGAACAAGATGACATTTCTCTTCTCAACTCAGTTAACACCATTTCATATGGATAGAAAGAAGCAGAAGTCATCTGATAACCTACACCATTTCAAACTATATTTTTATATATTTTCTGATTTAATTCCCTTACCTTTCAAAATGGAGTGAAAACTTATCTCACAAAGTAGATGCTCCCGACATTTTATTTTTATCTGCTTTTGCTGTTTGTGTGGTCTTTCAGACTCAGTTTCCGTGCTAAAATACTCTCATTTTCATCCCCTTCTGTGGTTGCTAGGTCCTCACAAGTTGGGTACAGGATTGATATAAGGTTTTAGAGGCAGGTGAAAAGCTTTTGTGCCCTCCTCCACCCAGACCAACAGGAAACGGGTTGATTTCCTCATCTAGATTGAAGCAACATCCTAGTGGCTTTAAAAACCATTAATCAGTCCATTCAAATAGCTCCTATATAAAATAACACATCAGTGTCATAAACTTTATTAATATTTTTTAATATTCCTTCATTGGCCTGTTTGGTTTCTTGGAGGTGTAACATTCACTTGAAAACTAATACATACAGTGACAATTACCCCAGTAATAGGCTTGGGCTTCTTTATTGTGAACTATCAACAACGGGTACAATAATAATATTAAAAAAAAAATTTTGCTCTTTCAAGCAAACTAGTTTTCAGCTACTTAGTAATGGTTAGTTTATCTGTTTACCATCCACTAAACAGATCAACACAGATTTTAAAGGAGTTCTCCTGTGACCCTGTCCAATATGTTTTTAATAAAACAAGTATGTAAGTAATACATGCTTGATGCTTTATATAAAAACTTTTCTTGAATTGTACATTTTACCTACCTTTATGCTTAACAAAAGTACTCAACTACCCAGAATCTTCCAGAACTCTTCTTTCTTCTCGTCTTGACCTTGAAGCCTCCTGATGCTTGAAATGCCATCAATATTGTTGCAGGTAACACAGTGAGAGAAATAATTGCGTAAATATGAAGGCTACAAATGGGGTCTGATGTCCCATACAGAAGCAGTGTATGCTAAATAGACAATACTCAACATTATGCAGGAGCTTCTGATGTCAAGGGAAGATATCACTGCTCAATTTGGTCCAAAGTCCAGCTAATGCTGTTACAATGTGAATGTCCACATCTACAACCACATCTTATTACAATATACAGCGAACCTACTGACATATTGTTGTCATGGTAAATCCATGGACTGCCTGACTTTTCATACTTTCTATTAGTCTACATTCCTTCATAAAATCCCTTAATGCCCATTTCTTTAGGGAAGCCTACCAGCCTTCAGGTCAGCTCAACACACCACGGTCTCAACTATCCTACCCTCACCTAGTGTGGGAGTTTCAGGAGGCAGCAGTCCCTCTCTGTCCAGATAAGGCTTCCCAGTGCGCAACTTCTTCTTTGGCCCAGTTGGAGAGATCAGAGATCTCCCTTCTACACCGTACACATTATGGAGCACAGTGCCTAATCAACACAGCTTCCATAATGACCTTATGGGATATGACGTATCCTAGTGCCTAGTGGCAGCCACAAAGTTAAGTGGTAGTGGAATAGGTGATTGGTCAGACCTAATATAGCATCCAGCTAAGATACACCTATAGCCTCGCCCTTTGGTTTCTTCCATCAATACCTTCCTACTCTTGACTCTTTACCATACTGGTGTCATTAAGCAAGCACTGGCCTTAAAGTGCCAGGGCTGCCTTGTTATCCCCAGTCTTACCATGTAAAATCTAGTTAAGTCTTGGTTATGGCAGTCACTGGATTAATAATTATAAAGCATAAGGCTAAAGGCCTGCGTACATCTTAACTGTATCAATGCGTGACAGCATTATGTAATAAGTACTTCTTGTTAATTTTTTAAGCAACACAAACACATACAAGTTTATATTAAGAAACAGGCAAAAAAAGGAAGTGGTAATGTTAAGGTCCCAACAGAGAAAATATCATAATTTCTGTTTAAAACCATAATTACGCCTGAGAAGTGTTATACTTTATTGCCATGACCTAACATGTAATCTCTCCTCCTGTCATTTATTTTCATGTGATCAGGCTCAGTTTATTGGTGACCTATCCAGAATAATACAGAAGAATATGCACAGCATGTAACTGAAAGGAACATGCTATGATAGATGGTTGGTGAGCAGCAAGGTGGTGAAGAATCATCCCTTGGACACAAGAATGGATCTGAGTTGCTAGAGTCCACAAAACATTCAAAGAAACATTTCACACCTTTTTAATGATTTTTTAATGATGCTGAACTCGAACTGGCTGGAGGCCGATGCTTATGGAATCTAGTAAGGAAATGGTTTGTTTAAATGGTATTATTATTTATTGTTTTCTATAGAGCCATAACTTTCCGCATTTATATGCAGGCCAGGTTTGCATTGTGCACATTGAGCTTTGTTGCCTTTACCTTAATTGGCCAAATGTTTTGGGATACTTTATTCCTGGCTTTTTTGGCTTGCCTCCTAGGCTGAGTGGTGCCAGCCACTCCTTGACTGGCACAACTACCTGAGGCCCTATCTACACGGTTTAAAAAACAAAATAAAAAAAGAGATACAAAATTAAAGTGTGTTGAAGATGTTATGTGTGTGTAATATACTCTATATGCTTTTGTGTATAAAAAGTTTGTAGTGTTATGTCGTTTGGTGAACACACTCTCAGTAAACACCTTAACTCTGTTCTATTTTCTTATCTTCTCTCCTCCTCCCTTCTCTCGCTCCCTCTTTCTTCTCATTCTCTCTCTTATATTTATCTACTTCTGAGTTGTGGTTGCTTAGAATTACCATTTACCTAGGAAACACCATCAATGATGATTTGTTTCCTAGTGGCATGGACTTGAACATCCATATATTTCCATTTTAACCAATATTCAATACACTTTAAAGTTATTTTATGAGCCCAAGGTATCTAATACCAGTGAGGGACATAGGCGTTGGCTATAAAGTGCCATAACGTTTATGGCATCCTCAATGAACATACACATTTTAAAAGCATAACAGGCATGTTAGGTATGTTTAGCATTCATCTTGAGTATGCTCAAAGAATATTATCATATTTAATAACTTTAATAACTAAAATTAATATTCCACTTTTCCACCAAGAAAAATAACTGTGTACTGGAGCTGTGATGTGCACTTGCTGAAACACAAATGATATACTGTATATCCCAGAATAATCCACAAACCTGGTTCCCAATTTATATATGAGAGTGAACCAGGCTAACGATATGCATCTTCTGAGTGTCTACTTCAGTTCAAAGAAAAAGCAGATTGCCTGACACCAGAGATCTTTATCATTTTTTAAACAGACACATCTATCAGACACGTAATTTTGGTGAGCCCACATTTCCTGCTTTTGAATAAATGGACTTTGTGAGGCGAACTGATTTATACTTCAAAAACCTCAAAATGTAAATTGTTGGATGTGTGCGTGGCACTATGGCTGTGATGGCTGTGATCGGGAGCAAACCTGGAATTTTAGGAAAATGTGTAGATGTGCCTTTATTTTATCTTGTTCCTCATCGTGGATTATGCCACAATTGGCATTACGTTACCTGTTTTCTCAATACTTTTAACATTAGTTTTTTTTGCATTAAATGTAATGGTGTCTCTTTCTGCATTGTTTTGGATTGAAATGTGATATAAATAAGCATACATAAGACATCATGACATGGAAACACTAAAGATTGGAATATTCATTAACAGTGTGTAGTTACGGCAGTAGTGATTAAACTATTATAAATCACTGTAGCACTCTCTTTTTATCTTGGATCTACCCCTTTGTGCATTCATACTTGTCACACATCCCAGAGGCCTAAATATACATAATACAGTTTACAATACTAATACATTTAAATGGAATTTATAGAAAATAGCATTAAACCATCAATAACAGATTTGCTTTCAAATGCATCTTTGGTGTATTTGTCATGTCAGATGGTCTTCCTTAAACAGGTTTTTGTTGTGTAACTATTTTTAATTAATATGTTGTTCAGGTTACACCCCCCCATCCCCATTCATGTTACTTAAATATCAGCTGTAGGGGATGGGTGTGAAACTTATGACTAAATCCAAAAATATGAACCAAATGCGTTTTATTGTTGTCCTGTGTAATTTTACTTTTTATATTCAGGATTAAAAGTTACATTTAACTATAATGGATGGTCTCACTCATTGCCTTTTATGTGTTATAGGTAATACTCCCTGATGCCTGAACGGGGCGTTTGAGAGTTTTTTCTTTGTTCAGTATGATGGCTTGAGGCATCCAGCAGGCAAGAAACATTGTATCCAGGAAGCAAGAAATGTAATAGAGTTGCAACACTGTATTGCAATTGTTAAAAGGCATACACAAAAGCACACCCCACACACGCACAACAACCTCACACCAAAACAGCATATTGTCTCTGCAGGGAGAAATGTTTCATATAACAGATTATACTGCCACCTACTGTAAATTTAGATCCTACTCAGTTGAAGTCCTTTGGATTGACTTTCAATAATTGCAGACATCTTTGCTTTGTTTTTTTTCATGCAGTCTGTTCGGCTTAGAAGGGGTCATTATGAACAATAAAACAAATGGAAAACTAAACAAAGCTCGGATAGACTATTCTTTGCATGGTAATGTTAAGCTGAAAGAAGGAGGTAGAGATGATGATAGAGTTAAAATGCATAGATGTAGCAAAGGGGTTCACAACCTGTTACCCCTTCCTAGAAAAATACTAACTGCAATTAACTGAAAAGACCCATAGGTTTGGCTTGTTGCTTCTCTTTTGCAGAGGAAATTTGCACTCTATTTGGGATCTGTACGGGTCTTTATGGGGAGCATTGGTGTGATATGCTGATGGAGATAATTACATATTATGGATTATTATTATGAATTTTAACTGAAACCTGAGGAGCTCTGCTCCAACATCAAGAAAAGCTGAAGTTGTGCTCTGTTCCACATGTGTGCTCCATGCAGAAGCAGAGTCATGGTAATCTGAGCCCCAGTCTGTTCCCCATCCAACTCAAGCCAGAAGGGGAGGTCCTTCGGCTTCCCTTGCTAGCAGTGCTTGATGGCAGAAGAGGCCTGGCCTCTGTGCTGCTCTGACTTGAGCACTGATTTGAGCAAGTGTGTAAAGCCTATCAGTGTTCGTATCCTATAAAAGATAGAATCTTCCGTGCCCTGGGCTCCTGGGGGGGCCTGATGGCCAACCTGCTCCCTACAGACTATGGGACCTGGCCTCGCAAGGGGTTCTGTTTTTGGGGAGGTGGGTATAGGGGGTCCATAGGGACTACTTCTTACAAGATTTCTCCGGGCTGCCCCTATCCTCTGGAAGGCCCTCCCCCGGTCTATCTGTCTCTCCCCCTGCCTTCTGTCCTTCAAAAATTCCCTCAAGACCCACTTCTTTAAGGACGCTTATAATATTGCACATTAACACCCCCATATTCCCTTAGCTCGTCTCTCCTAGTCCCTCTAATGCAATACTTACACTAGTGTGGCTGGTCCATCTCTTACAATGGCACTTTTACCTATTGTGTAATACACCCTAAATCCCTCTAGACTGTAAGCTCCTTTGAGCAGGGCCCTCTTTACCTGTTGTCTCTGTAAGTCAATTTGTTATGTTACATACTACTTGTTATGTCCTGTCTACCCATTGTACAGCACTATGGAATTTGATGGCGCTATATAAAACAATAAATAATAATAGTAGTACGTCTTCCCCTGGTACAGAGTGCTTTCCCAGTTACTGTGGAGCTTGGACACAGATTTGGGGTACCTTGATTTTGGGAAGGAGGTACTGAGCCTTGTGCAAAGGAGGGCCTGATGGAGAATGTGCATGTTTGGCTGTTACTATTGTATGTTAATTCCCCCCTTGTTATGTTTAAAATACCCATGTGTTTTCCTATTAAACTGAGATCATGATTTTACCCTCAAGCATCTAGTCTCGGCTGATGTTTCTTGAGGAGAAGACAGTAGCGTGGCAGATAGTAAGCAAGAGATTCAGCAGGTCGGACTAGCGGAAGGAGACAACTTTAGTGGATATACCCATTTGTGGTACCAAGATCCGTTGCTTGGGGGAAAAGGATAGCAAGTCCTAAGCGTCCAATCTGAGTTCTGGGTATTTCCTGTTGATTTAAGGTCTTCCATGCATTATTTATTTGATCTACACCTTAAAAGCTGAGTTTACATGTGATTTTTAGTTGATCTGTACCTGCCATGTGGGGTATCACTATACCCAGGAGATACTCCTGAACACATATTGTGGTGTTGTTTGGCTGTGTAAAAAAATTACCACCATAAAGTTTGACAAAGGCTGGTGGTAGAATTAGTGCATGAAAAGAGTTAAAATACTAGCATTTGAAATACCCTGGAATATCTAGTTTTCAAACATTTATAGTTCGATGGGGTAGATTGCGGTGGCTGGCTTCAAAGATTTCAAAAATAGGACATGGGGGCAGTATGACCATATTTGAAAACAATAGTTTTGAAATAGCAATATGCTACTTTTACTTATTACCCATAACGTGCAAAAAAGCAATGTTATATAAAGAAAGTCCTGCTTGTCCTGAAAAAAACCCAAAAATATAATATGTGTGGGTATACTAAATGGGGGGAAAAATTACAGCTAAACAGCAACACGGATAAAATGTTAAAACAGCCTTTGTCCCAAAGTGTACTAGAAGTAAAAAACAGTCTTGTCATTAAGGGGTTAAAGACAACTCTGTATAAGATGTAAAGAGGAGGTTACATATAACGATTATGTTAGCCACAGGTTAAAAAAGGCCATTGTGTATTAACTTTTTAGAAGGAGTTAAAGAAATGAAAGTCTGAATGCAAGGAGGGGGGAAGGGTTGTTTGTTGTTTCACCAGAGAGCAGGACACTCTCTGAAAAGACCAGCTGGAGGCTGTAGCTTGCAGGTTTTGTGGCTTATGCTTTCATCTGCATGCAAAGATGTTTTTTTTTCTCTCCCCAATTGCTTCAGAGTACTTGGCACAGCTAGGGATCTGGGCAGGCAAACAGGTAGCCTTGCGCTTGTTCAGTAAAATCTTCTAGTAGTCCCCTGATGGGGCGCAAAACCTTACAGAGACACTATAAAACTGGCCCACCTGGCTGCACTTACCCCCAGCCTAAATCTTTGTAGCTGTCCCTTGCTTAGGGAGCACCAAAATGCTTAGGTGTTTCCTGGGTCCCACAAAAGAGCCTTGGAGCCTCAGAGTTTTACTGGCCTCCATCGAGAGAATTATAGCACAGAATTTGTAGATTTTGGCAACACCCAACAAAAAAGTATTTGGTGTCATGGCCTGGGACTCGCAATGCCATTTTATTTCCAGAGACATTATGCTTACAATCAAGCACTGGTGTGCAACATGTGTCAAGCAGTATTTTACCTTTGCAATGTTATTTTCCGCTAATCAATCTTCATGAACAAGCCTTGTTGGATCTTGAGTGTTTTTATCAGTCCAGCATGCACGTGGTATGTTTCTGCAACTCTTCGTTTTAAATGGGAACTCTCACTGTTTTCTCATTAGTGCTATAGTTATATAGCCAGTAGGGTACCTAGTAATGTCTGCTTATTAAGTAGGTATTAGATGAAGCAGTGTGCTGCAAAACATACGTGAAGTTTTACATGGGTTTTTCATTTCCATATGTGTGCACAACCTGCTGTATCTTTATTTCCCTCCCCACAGTTCCCCAGCACCACGTCTCCCAGACTAATGTGTGCATTGTCCAAGATAAATGCTCATTTTGCTCCCCTGCCATTGTCAACATTTTACTAGAAGCAGCTGAACCAACCAGCCACTTGCAGAAAGCACTCCCATTGAAATCAAAGGACTTTCTTCCATGCTTGCATGTGAGGGGGTCTCATTAGACTCTTGTGGAAAACTTGCACATGCCATAATCTGGGTGGTGGTAAGTACAGAATGCATGCACACTAGAAGGCAGGCAATGCGTTTAGTGAGCCGAGGAGTGGGGGGGATTGGTAAGAGTTCCATATAGGAGTGAGCCTAAGCTTAGTGGTTTCTAGATGCAGTATTTTGTTTGCACCCCCTCTAACTAAAACATACACCCGCTATTTCCCTCCATCCTCTTCCTAACACCCACACCCACACACACACAAACACATTGACACCAAATACTAACACACTCACGCTAACACTATACCAAAACATACACACACAACACCACACAGTAACACACAAACACATTCTAACAGCATATACTCACTCATGTACACTTTAATATCTAATATGCTCACACATGCTAGCGACATACACTAACGCACACTCTGCCACTATGTAATAACACAAAGTGTTTCATAGATGTCTCTGTCACTCTGTCTCTGTTAACTCCAGATCGCGCTCTCTGTGTGAGCTACCATGCTGCTGCTGTTACTACTGCAGGGTCAGGATGCCTCAGTTACTAGGGTGCCATGGCACCTGACTTAGCATTGTGTTATATGTAGAGAAATTCTATTGTATCCCTCTATAAATTTGTATAAAAAAAGTATGGCACTTTAATTAGTGCCCCCCCCCTCATTTATTTTTAGTTTAATGCAGCATGGCTAGTAATTGGGCACATGCATTTCTATGCATAGAGGCATTGTTTCTTAGAAGAGGTGTAGCCGCTGTAACCAGCTGAGGAGTAGAGCTAATGAGTGGTGGAGGAGTTATGATGTATTGAAGTTGTTACAGGAAATTCCCGATGATGCAGCCGGATGAATATTTGCACTCTGACTAGCACAAGAAAAGAAGGCAGTCACATGATGCTGATACAGGAGCAAAAGTGTACAGTGGGAAATAGGCCACCACTAGGGGGCAGAATACAGAATATTTGTTTTGGATTGAAGAAACGCTCAAGAGGACAGGGAAAAAATAAGACAAGGAAGTAAGGAAAGTATCTGGCAAACTACAACAATCAAAAAGGTGGATTATTAATTCCGTATTTGTCAGCATGTTTCTAAAATGAAGAGATGTGCTTTGTCAATTTAAAAAATAAAGCGTGTTAAAGAACTGTATAAATCGTGATTTGCTCTGTAATTTGCTACTGTTTTGGTTCCTTCTAAGCTCAACACTTCAGCGGTTTTCAGATCAGGACTGCGCTTGTGTGTGTGTTTGGGCAGGCATGTGTAAGGGCAGTGTAAATAAGATAACCTCTGTTTAAATATAGCAGGGGGGAGGCACAATTTTCCATTCTTGCCTCGGGCGCAAAAGGAGCTAGCTACAGCTCTGCATTTACTCTGCCTGTTATTCCTGCTGTAAGGACTAAAACCTTAAAGGGACAGTTTAATACATATGATGGCTGCATGACCTTTTCTGCAGAATCCCACCATATACATTTACCCCATTCCCCACCCCCAGACGATCACATTTCCTTGCACATGATTTACCTCCAGTCAGCCCAAGTGCTGGCTTGGGAGTGATGCAGGCGGGGGTCTGTTCTTCTGTTACCCATATATATATATATATATATATATATATATATATATATATATATATATATATATATATATATATATTACTTTAACATGAATTCTTTTTTTTTTTTTACTGGAGCTGTCAGGAACATTAAACTTTAATCACTCCTTGGTATCATCTGAGCTATATACCTATTCAATGCGTTCTTAAATTCTTATTTATTCAAATTTACCACTTCTACCGGGAGCCTGCTGCACTTATCTATCACCCTCTCAGGTTACACACAAACCCCATCCTCTAAACTGAGTCAGGCACCACCCACGCTAGAGTATAAGAAATACACACATACATACACAATGCACTAGACAGTAAGAAGGTATAAAATGTATCTAAATACACTATATGTACAAAAGTGTTGGAATATACCTCTTAATTATTGAATTCATGTGTTTCAATCTGGCCCATTGTGTATAACATCAAGTATCTAGCCATGCAGTCTGCATTTACAGGCATTTGTGAAAATGGGGCCTTGTGAAGAGCCCAGCGATTTCAAGCCTACTACTGTGATACGATGCCTCCTGTGCAATAAGTCAGTTTGTAAAATTTCTTCCTTCCTTGCTTGATACTCCACGGTCAATTGCAAGTGGTATTATTGGAAAGTGGAAGTTTTTAGGAACAGCAGCAACTCCACATAAAGACCACATAAAGTCACAGAGCGGAGTCACCGAGTGCTGAGGTGCATGAACGTAAAAGTCACCAACGCTCTGCCGATTCCATAGCTGAAGAGTTCCAAACTTCCACTGGCATTAATGTCAACACAAAAACTGTGCAGCGGGGACTTTATGGAATGGGTTTCCATTGCCAAGCAGCTGAATGCAAGCCTCTCATCACCAAGTACAATGCCAATCCACGGATGGAGTGGTGTAAAACACGCCGCCACTGGACTCTGGAGCAGAGGAAAAGAGTTCTGTGGAGCAAGGAATAACGCTTCTCAGTTTGGCAGGCTGGTGGGCAAATCTGGGTTTGGCAGATGACAGGAGAAAGTTACCTTCCTGACTGCATTGTGGCAGCTGTAAAGTTTGGTGAAGGAGAGATAAAGGTGTGGGGCAATTTTTCAAAGGGGTTAGGACTCTTACTTTCACTAAAGGGAAATCTTAATGCTTCAGCATACCAAGACATTTTGGACAATGCTATGCTTTGTGGGAAAAGTTTGGGGAAGGCTCTTTTCTATTCTAGACATGGTTGGATGAGTTTGGTGTGGAAGAACCTGACTGGCCTGCACAGAGCCCTGACCTCAGCCCTATCAAATACCTTTGAGATGAACTGGAGCCAGGCCTTCTCGTCAGTGCCTGACCTCACAAATGCTCTACTGAATGCATGGGCAAATATTCCCACATAAACACTCCAAGATCTTGTGGAAAGCCTTCCCAGAAGAGTTGAAGGTGCTATAGAGGCACAGGGGGGACTGACTACATATTAATGTCTATGAATGTGATGTCATAAAAATACCTGTTGTTGTAATGGTCAGTTGTCCGAATACTTTTGTCCACATAGTGTAGAAAACTAGGTTGTCTTTTGGCAGTTGTTTGATTGCACTTGATGACATCTGTTTCACAACAACAAGAAGCCTTTGTGTTGGGACATAAAAGAAATTTGTGATCTGTAGTTACTTGTTTAAACATAAAAATCGTACATTTGTTGGCAATAGAATTGGCAACATTTACATGGAGAAACCAGCCTTCTAAATCCATATCACTTAAACAATAACAGACTTAAACTTCTAAGAGAAAAGTGCCTGGCTTCTGACATTGTAAATGTTTTAAAAGAAATCAGGTGTGAACTTGTTTAAACACACCTGTGCTTCACCTTGTGCTTCCCTCACCTATTAAAGGGACATTCCAGTGTCCCATACAGACCCACCAATGAAAAATAAGCACTTTGTAGGTGCATAATATGCATTCTTTAACATGCAGGGAAAATAGGGAAGAGCCAGCAGCGGAGGCTGTCTACGAGCATCACGCAGACGTCTACCGGCTGCAGGAGAGAAGGATCCAGGTACCCTGCAGCGCTGCGAGGGAAAAAAGTAGTATATGAAACGATCTTATACAAAAATTAGAACTTTAACTGCATGAAAATAAATATTTTAGCATATCTTTCCCATAGTACATATGTATGTACTATGCATATTTTTCCCATAGTACAAACATATGTACTATGGGAAAGATATGCAAAAACATTGTATCCCACCCCAGAGGGAAGATTGCATCATAGTTTGCAAAAATGATTACATTAACTGGTTGACTACTACAGGTTTGTGTAGACAGTGCAGCTGATAACACTGCAATTAGAATCCTGGTCACTATGGAAATCTGAGATCTGTGGGGACTTGGTGTATATAAATTTCAAGGCATAATCTTAAAGACCCACAAAGATGATGAAAAGCATACAGGGTATTCCTGATGCTCTGAGATCAGTATTTTTGCACAGTCTTTTATGTTATACAGTTTGATGCTGCATGACTCAGTTACTATTGCAAGCGTATAAAATAAAATAGTTCATTAAATCACAACAGCTGTGTAGAAATGTATATTCAGTTTTTAATATCAATATACTAATATTGAAACATAATAATCAGAATGTACAGCCTGCTAATACTCTGTCTTATTAAATACAGTATGTATAGAATAAAACAATTGATGTCATTTACAAATAACTTGCATATTAATCTATACATGGGACAAACTAGATTGCAGTGATGTAACAAGCAGTATGGTAGTGGATTAACAACGTCCAGCTTCTCATACACACAAAAAAAAACAACTCAGGACTGGGATGGCAATCACAAGGCTGCCCTGGCACCTGGTATTTGCCCAGTGGGGGAGATGGACAGTATGAGCCTGGTTAAAGTGAAAGATTAGTGTCCCTGCACTTCATTAAAGAACGACAGCATAATAGTGCTCAAACATCATGACTGTCCCACAAAAACTGGGACTGTTGGGATGTGTGCAAAGTCATGTGGTAAATTTCAAGGACACTGAATGTAACTCATGGATGCTAAGTTAACTGACATTTTGTACACATGTTTTCACTTATGCCTTTAGGTTCCCTTGGTAAACAAGTTTGATTGATGGTTTTAATTGCACATGTTCAGTCAGAGGAACATTTTTTCCATAACACCCATAGAGCCATTCTTGTGGTCTGGTATTACAGCTTAATATGTCAATTGGTATTTGTATGTTTTTAATTCATACTTTTTAGCCCATAAGAACATCAGTATTCATGTTTGTTTAAATAATGGATTTGCTATACACTCGACAGGTCACTTTTACAGTTGTGTGTTACAGTCTTTTGGTTTTTTTTTACTTTTTTTCAAACTGTTCTTGTAGCATCTTTATAAATCACCTTCTTTCTCTAGGCACAAAACACTGGTAACAACATACCAGAATTTGTTTATTCAACACATTTTAAAAACATTTACTTATCTCCCTCTGCTTCTCCTCCTCTCTCCTATGTGTCACTAACCTTAGGCTCATCCCTGGCACTCTACACTGTATGCCAACACAAAAACACCTAGGTATGCACACACATGCCAACGCCACGTGGTGACACACACTAACATATACATTTGGTAACACCATAAACTCACACAACATAACACAAACAAGTGCAAACATCATCATTAACATACATTCTAACACCATATACATAATATACACAACTGTGCATATATACTCATTCTAACACCATGTACTTATTCATGCACACTGCCTCACTACTACCACAAGGTCATGTGACCACACTGAGTGCCTCAGTTACCAGGTGCTCCCCTAAACATCATATTAATTTGTTGATTTGTTGAGTGTATATGATGGCTTCCGTGTAGCTAAGGGGTTAAGCAATTACCAGTAAGGTTATAGTATGAAAGAATGGAAATCACCCAAAGTACACTATTTAAGTTACATTGTATATATAAGGATGGTTCACTCAGGGTGCAGGTAACAAACACTATAGCAGCTGGGACTCTTACATTACTATTTGCTTTTTTTTTTATTTCAACTCTCCTGAGCATAGCAAAGCTGCAGGCAGTCATTTTTAAACCTTAAACATAATTTGATCATTGGTCTTGCCCTATATTCATGATACTTAGTCTATTTCATTAATTACCTACTGTATAGATCTCTAACAATTTTTACTGGAAGATAAGTTGATTTATCTACCAACCACTCACTGAATACCTTACATTACATCTAAACCTCTCACCAAGCTTGGGCTGCAATCTGACAAGCCTGGTGGGCCAGTGGCTGATGGTGCTCCACACTTACCTTTACTGCCACTCCTTTAGTGTGTGGCCAGATACATGCAGCCACGTGCAGAAAAGTGTATACGTCAGTTATATACCTTCTACCCCTGGCAAATCAGGAGACCTTTTGCAGAGCTTGGGAGGTAGAAACTGGCAGTGCTACATGCACAGTATGTATTATCCGGTGTGCCAGACACCAGAAAATGAATCCAGCTTTCCTGCCAAGCTCTACCATTATACTGAAAAGCACAAAAACAGAAGTGGGACAGTGGGATAGGGTGGCAAAATCATGAGGTATGCATTTAGCTGCTGCTGGCCCTAAACTACTAGGGCCCCTTTCTCAGTATGACCCTGTCCATGCACCCTCCATGCTTTCATTTTCATGTTTAGCATGTGTTGCACAATGTGGTGAGCCACCGAGCAGCAAGGTCCTCGTGCGGTCCAAGTCGGAACCTCCAAACCTGCCCCAGGTGCCAAGAGTCCTAGTTACAGCTCATGGGTTTACAGAGGGTGCCACCATTTCATGTTATGCCACCGTCGGTCAACAGCAAATTGTTAAACAGGGCTGCTCTGAGGCAGAATAAGTTTGCATGGCCCTTTTCCATGCAAGCAGAGGCAAGCAAGACACTGTCCCAGATGCGTGTGGTCTGCATGAAACAAAATTACTTATGACATCATGCATACATGGAGAGTGGGGTCTCTCAACAGATTTTGCCAGGGTCATAAATGCTGTGGGGCAGCTGTCCCAAGTGCACAAGTTGCATATATCCTCTTCCAGAAAGTAACATGATGTTCGCCCAGGGTAGGACCTCTGAACCTGCCCCAGATATCAAGAATCCTTGTTTGCAGAGGCTCATAGCATTTTAAAATATTCCAGCAGCACTATTCTGGTCAACAAACAGCTAAAAGGGCTGCCCTCAGAATTAGCAGAGCCCAGGGCAGCTAGGGTATGCATGTAGGCAAGCAGGACTCCTGTTTTTCATTTAACAGTCCCACAGGCATGTAGTCTGCCTAAAGCATAATGTTTATGGCATCATATCTCTTCTAGATTGTAAGCTCGTTTAGGCAGGGATCTCCTTACCATTTGTGAGTCCGAATTGTGATGCAATGCGCCGCTTAAGTCCTGTTCACCCACTGCTATATAAAGCCATTAATAATAATAATAATAAAACTGCTTAAAAGCCTTGTCTGCCAATCCTCATGAAAAAAAAAAACTTGGCACTAACTACATTACTTCATCTACACCGAAGCGTGTATATCTTTGGTTATAGATAACTGAAATGTTTATTAAAAAAAGAAAACCCAGTAAAGTAGAACATTATTTTTTTAGCTGACCTAAATTACAACTGGCTCTTTGTGCCTGTTCTGGAATCCTGCTTGATTGGGGGGTTGATCACAAACAAAACCATTCATTCAATGGAAGGCAGAGAGGGTAAGCAGATGGACAAGCGTTTCTTGAAAGCTGCAGCTGTCTTGGAAACTCAAAATACAATTGTCAGCTTAGTCCTGGTCACAATCCTGGGATCCAAACAAAAAGAACTAGTTTCACCAATGCATTTAATGTGTCAGCCTCCAGTATATAAATAGTTGAACCATATTTAAAGGGTCAGACCATCATAGGACCAAAGTATAGGCAATACAATACATTGCATAACATCACTTTGGTTCTTTCAGGGTGAATGGTTTATTTCTTCCTTGACTAATTCATAAGTGAGAGACCGTGCTAGAAAGCACACTAATGACGGTGGCAAATTTACTACGGATAAGCAGCAATAAGGTTAGTAACAGACATTTGAACGTATGTACCACAGACTTCTGCAAGCATTTTTAAACTCAAAGTGTATGTGGACACTTTGCCTACACTTAATATTACATCAGAATGAAGTGTACTAGACATACTAATCTGCTTAAAGTTGATCTCTGAGAGTACAACTACATTCTAATATATCAGAGATGGCCACATCTTTAGTTGCCGAGGCCAACATGATGGGAAGAGCCAGGGCGTCCCCTCCTTGATCTGGTTAATGGTTAAGATTAACTCTGGTGGGGGGTTAGGGGGCTAGATGGAGTCAGGGGAGGTGCTAACAAAAAGAAAAACACAGGTCCCATACTCCAAATGTAAGTAATATGAAATATATTTATTAAATAAACCCATTTGTGCAGGGCCCTCCAAACCTGTTGTCTCTGTACATCAAATTGTTATGTTACATACTACTTTATGTCCTGTCCACCCATTGTACAGCGCTACGGAATTTGATGGCGCTATATAAAACAACAATAATAATAATAAAGTGGCAAAGAATCCAGAGGGACTAACTGCTTAAAGTGTCTTGCGCTAAACATAGAGGTAACTTATGAGCTCCAAAAGGAGTTAAGTTTAGCTATGTTTTTTACTGATTGTTTAAAAACATTCGAGGGGGGTACATATCCATTTCTCTGACGATAGATAGATCTCTTGACCTTCAATGTATTTCGAACACTGTACTCTCAAAGTCTGTTTGAGAGCCGAGACAAGCAAGGATATGTTGCAATGCTGGTAATTATCCACGTAACACAAATAGACATGCCTAGAAATTCCCCGCTGATATAATCACACAAGTTGTGCAAGAGGCAAAGCAAAACCAGGGTCGGAAAATAACACGTAGCAAATACGGATGTGAGGTCAACAGGGAGAGTCTTCCACTTTATATAGGCTACATGGCTTTTAATGTTTATGCCTACATATAAATGGGTCATTAACATTGTCAGATTAGCATTACTAAATTCAATTACTAAAACTACCCATAGTTTGTATTCTGGGCAAGGGCTAATAGCCACAGTGCCTCATTCCCAGAGGCAAATAATCTTACTAGGCTTCACTGTGTGCCATTGCTCAAGAAGCCAAGGAAGATGAGTTCTTATGTGAGGTAGATACTGAGGGTGGCTGTAGATAAGCCATGGGTCAGACCTAGAGCTGTGCCCAACATAAACGCAATACTGAAGTTAAAGCACCATTTTACCACATGAAAGCAGAGATCTGTGACAGAATGTTACCATATTAATTGGCTTCCTGTTATCTCTATTATCCTGTTCCACCCAATACAAAGGCTGTCGGAGCCGAATCAGCTTCTGATGAAGAGGGAAAGTAACTTAATAAAAGGTGATAAATAACACCTTAACCATTCAAATCTTGTGAACAGGAAGTGAATATTTTTGTTTCCATTGTATAGACATGACATGGGTTTGTCATGATATATTGCACATAACAAACTATATAGGAAATCGACAGGCTCCCATTACTTTTTTTATAATCCTAATTATATAGTCCTAATATATTCTCTGGAAATCCTGTTACACTTCCTTCTTCACTTCACTGCCTCCACCTCCATTTTCACCAGATCCATTTAGCCAATAACGACCATTTTATGTCTGACTAGATAGTGTCTGTTTCTGAATTAGTGGAAGTCTCTCTTGTAATTGAGACTAGATGTGATTAATTCCGTGGCCAATAGTGGCTAAGTGTCAGTCAGGTCAGTGTGCTCTGTGTAACCATGTGCCTAATTCCCCCATGCCAGTTTGTTCCACTCCCCATGGGCACCTCTTTCCCTCAGTTCTATATAAATTTGCCACTCTATTTCCTTGTCTACTTGCCTGTCCCCTGTACCTCCTGGCATTTCTTTTCCTCCTCTTGTCCATTTCCCGTTCTTCCATCATTCATATAGCATATCTTCATGTACTTCCGGCTCTATTTTTGTCGTTACATGTTTTGCACCTCTCATTCCCTACAGGCCCATGTAGTCAATCTGACCACATTTACCCATGCCTATGCAACCCGTTGGTGCCTTGACAACATGGAAGGCTTCAGCGCATTAAAGGCCCAATCCCTGTGTATACATGTTGTTTTGGAGTTATGGTATGCGGCAGAACATGCCACTGCACATGCATGAAATTAGCACTAGCTGAGGTGTGGTAATTTTATGGAGCAACTAAAGTTTCCGGGAGATTTGGACTGCCATTATAGGATTTGAATGAATATCTGAAGAGGAATAATAAATTAGGTCAAGATGCACCTTTCTGAAGTGAGTGGCCACATTTCCTCACTTCTGTATCAAAGGAATTTGCATCAGAATGGCTGCGTTAGCAGAAAGTCGTACTTCCTCTTTCCTTTCTTACTGTAAACAAGATGAGATCATCATCCTATTAATGGCTGTGGGCCTGCACAGTGAACTGCGCTTATCCCAGTGGAGATGAATCTTTTGGAAGCTATCACTGATGTGATGCTTATGGGCCTGGTGACCTGCCAGAGTCTTAGGATTTCTCTTGGTACGGCACAGTATCTCTTTCTAAAAAAGGCTTTAAATATCAAAGACCATTTAAAGTTGACTGTTTTAGAAAATTGGTTCTGTATGTTTTCCTTCACTTTTGCAAAGTTGTTCTCTTATAAATCTCGCGACTCCCAGGGAGTTAAAGGGTCACTGAGGTATATAATGCACTGGATATTAGGTATTGTTGGTTTTTAGGTTGAAAACATAACTGTAGAAAACTGGCTGCAGTTTTGCACTCTTGAAATGTCACCATGCCCAGGCAGCCACGTGTTAAAGAGGCACCCCCAGCCTTCATATACACTTTAATGTGTTATCTGTGTAAGTCTCCTCTGTGCCAGGATTATGATGATGATGAGGAGGGGGATGGAAGTTGTAAACTTCAAAAACCGGTGTGAATATTTATATTTTCTGCCCATATTTTTTTATTTTATACCTCATCTACCCCATGCTCTTTGGCTTGCAGGAAATGTGCCATTGTGGATTCGCTATACTCACTGCCAGCTAGTTTCCAGTACTAGCTTGAGCAAGAGTTCCATGCTGTTTTGCAATAGTAATGTTTTTTTCTATATTTTTGTTCCAAAGTAAACACAGTACATGTCAATAAAATCTTACTTTTATTAAAAAAAAATAGGCCGATGTAGATCTCCCTTAATTAAATGGATTCATGTCATGCGACCAAAATTATTGGGTAACTACAGAACTATACTATAAACCCAATGTAATTATATAGAAAAAGCAATTCAGATGTAAGGAGGTTAAAGTGGTGCAGTCACCATAGCAAGCAATTGAATGTTGGTGCCAATTTCTCAAATTTTGTTGGAATCTAACTAGTCATCTCATAGTGGAACCTGTCTAAAAACTATGCTAATGGTTGAGCAAAACATTCCTAAATGAATGCATGAGTAAACTTATTTTATCATCATTGAATACAGATTTAAAATGCTTATTTATTGTGTATGAGTCTCTATTTCCAACAAAGCTCTTAAATCCATGTAACTACTTTACCGTTATTTACTGTTATTGAAAGATAAATGTATGCAAAATATCAGATTCACCAAATGCTGTTAAAAGACAGCTGAAAGCTATTATTTTATTTTGCTTGATGTCCCAATGTACTGTAAGCTATTCCTTCTCTGACACACACAGTGGGAAAAAAACTGTGGCTCCCAAAGGTCACACCAACGTTACTAACAGTTGTATTCCCAAATAGTACGGTATATATTTTGATTGCACGTAATTACTGCTGATGTGTGATGTCCTTAAATTGAATGTCATCACACGTGGTAACACCTGGCAGGACTCTCAAGACACATTCCTAAAAGGTGAAATTTAGCAGAGTTATTATCAAAACCTGCACTGCCATTTTAGAATGTGATTACAGAACAATGATATAAGATATGACTATACATGTGTACTAAAGATTATATATATATATATATATATATATATATATATATATACCGAGGTATCTTCTTAACAGCACTCAAGTAAAACCATCGTTCAAAAACCCATAAAGCACATAATACTAGGATTGTATCTCCTTCTGCTTTCAGCAGGGTACATACAAGGTCCTAACAATTACATTTTATACATTAAATATCAAATATATATGCCACGTATCATAATTCATGAACTGTAGAAGAGTAGAGAGTGGTGCCCAAAGAAGTCTTGAAGACTTTCACTGTAATCCTATTCAGTATAATAAAGTTATCACCTTGACATACAATTTAGTATCTTACACTTCACACTTATACAATGTGCTAATGACAGTAAACAGATGTCCAAGGAAGCTAGTACCTACTGCATTACCGGTGTAAACACAGATGGGTCTAGCACCTAGTGCCAATGGTGTTGTACTTCATCATTATGATGATTTCTTCATGTTATTCTAGGACAAAAATATTCAAGAATAAATTATTCTATGCCTCAGGCTTGGCGGAAGTGTTGCTTTGCAGAAAGACAAGTAAAGCCATTGAATGGGATCCTAATGCGGTTTATATTTCAGTGGCTTCAGTTTACTTCTATGATTGGCAAAGCGAACTATTTAATCTATTGGACAACATTAAGCTGGGCAAATAAAGTGCAGATCACTAAATTAATCATAGGCATTTTAAGAGCTTGGTTAAAATATTCCCTAAAACATGTAACATGTCAGAGTTACAATTAGGGTGACAAAACATGAATATTATATAGAACTGCGACACTACACAGGAGAATACTATACTGACTATAAGATGACCCTATTGGGGCAAAAAATGAAACCACTGTTTTTGGTTTTGTTGCTGTCACACGCATTCACTCTCTCACACCCTCATTGTCAATCTGCTAGTGAGCATGTGAACAAAACATTAGTGCCATACCAGGCCCCAAACCCAAATTTTACCCTCCATCGACCAACCATAGCCTAGGGCAGAGAGGAATAAAAGTAAAAACCATATGAAAGTCCAAAGGTGAAGCTTGTCGCACTTACTGTCCCAGACAACATGAGTGTGAAGTTATGCCTGGAGCCATTCTTTATAGCTGTTAGCACACTGTGCCTTGAACCTCTACATCTGTCTTATCTGTAACCAAAATGTCTTTCCTGAATGACAATGGGGCATATTTTAAGGACCACACATATGCATGCTTTTACCTCTTCGAAAGGGATTAAACAGACAACCCATGTCTTCAGTCATTTATGTAGTAAGAGAAGGATTTTATTGAAATCATTAAATGTTATGCCCATCAACTAGCAGCATAAACATCTGTTTGAAGACTTAGCTTTGGTTAACTGATGCCACTTATAGCACTGATTACAAGCTTCACAACACAAAGGCCATTTTATATCCTCAAGATACTATGACTATACTCAGACATACAAAATCAACTGTGTTAAGTTGCATTGTTAGGTGCATTGAAAAATACTCTGTTAGATGTTTGTTGATTCTTATCTGTTATTCTAACCGGTGACTCTTGTTTGTGGAAATAACAAATGAACTTTGAAACACTGTATCCTGAGCTAATTTAATCACCATGACCTGCTTTGTTTTCTGCACGTCCTTTCGTAATATTAGAATATTTACAGGATCAATGTTTTCCTTGCACACTCATTTTAGTAACTCGTGCCCACCACAAATATTAATAAACTGATAGCCTGTCACTTGTTTGCTGGTGTTTAAAAATAGTACTGGGGTTGGTAGATTAAAATGGGGTCATTACACTGCTTGATTGAGGAGCACAATGATATTTTATGAACAGGGTTTGTCAGTTCTGCCACCGAATGTGATTATTATTTCCCTGGAATATAATCTTAGAGGATAGCAAGTTTTTTTTAATTAGTTGTTGATTGAACTTATTTGCTCCATTACCATTTATTTAATTAAAAAGGCACAGAATAATGATCACATAATGCCAAGATGACCTGGTTCCTTCTGTGACTCTTGACTCTGTATCTTGTGTGGTTACCCCTTCGTTTTACTGTTTTCTGTATGCTGCCTAACGTTGGAAAACTATAAAATGTTGAAACATAAAAAGGCATAGAATCATGTAGTAGTTAAAAAAGACAATGAACTAGACATAACCAGTGAAACATGCAACCCCTTTGGCCAAAATGAGTCAAGGGATGTCACCGAGAGATACTCATTCTTAGTCGCTCTGATGTCACTATATGTGATGTGACAGAAACTTCTTCTTGAAAATTAAATGTTAAAAAATGAGTAGGTCAGAGAAAGTTTAAAATAATGCTGGACCCACCTGACCTTATCAGAGAAAAAACTGTATATATCGCTCCTGTGTGTGTGCATGTGTGAAACTTTAAATGAAATGCCCTGTAAGACAGGTTAAACAAATCACACACCTTTCTTTTTGACTCCACAGGGAGCGCTGACCTGCAACACTAAGTCAAAAACAAACAAAGGTAAGGTGGTGACGTACAATCAGGTGATTTGTAACTGAAAGCTTTTTGTGTTTGTCAGATTATACAGTAAAATACAAAATGTATAATACCCAAAGGGAAGTGTATTTCAGAAAATATGGTACTGCCACCGTGGTAGAGGCTATGAGTATATCATATACCAGACCAAAGCCTAGGGTCACGTATCCCTGGGTGCAAGAATTTTTGTTGTGCCTCAGGTGGGTTTGGCTATATTGATAATATTGATAATTCTGAAAACAGTTTGCCAGTGTCATTTTTGTCCCAAGACAGCTTGCCTGTGACATCTTTGCTCACCACAAGCAGAGCCGCAGGAGAGGAGACGGGAACACGTAAGCGGTTGGTGGAAAAAGTAGGGAGACTCAGCTTGCGCAGACTTCACCCCTTACGCTGCGCCCCCCCTTTTCAGAGTGGCAAAACAATCACCCTTAAGAAACTTCCATCAATTATCTTTATATTACTAGTATCAGATTAAATAAACATTTTTAAAAATGTGAAAAAAAAACGATCCTAGTTTTTGCATAATTTAGCTAATAATCCAATATTTTGAGGCAGCTGTGCATTGCATTTAGATTTATATAGCACCAGGAGATTCAGTAGTGCTGTTACAGTAGGGGACAATGACAATATGTAACAAACAATTTAAAAACACACATTAAAATATACTCGTATAGAAGGAGAAGAGGGCCTTGCTCTTTACAATCTATCAACCCAGTCTGTGATACAAACACTCTTGACTTCTCATCATACTGCCTGTGGTAACCATTAGAATAGCTCAGTCTTAAATCGACCCAGTCAGATACTGACCAATGAAAGCCTATGGAAGAATGGCCTTCATTAACCTACGCCATAATCAGCTGAATGAGCAGGGAAAGCCCCCCAAAAATAACACAACTGACAACAATGGCAGCCTCATGATGTGCAGATACGGAAAGATTATTGGAACAATGCAAGATGAAGCCAGGTTTTTGCCAACGATCCTCTATAGACTCTGCATGCATAAAGCGCCGGTCAAATGTACCAGAGGTTGTTGCTATTTTTACATTTCTCCTTTTTACATGTCCTCTGTTGGTGAACTTGTTTGTAAACACTATACAGTTATTTTGTACTCTTGATAGATATGATTTCTTTATATACAGCTTCCATTAGTCAATGGAGTCCTATGAAATCTTGCCCTTAGTAACCATAATAAAGTGGAGATTTCCACCTTATTATTGTCATTCGACAAAGAGCAGGATGTCAATGCTTACTTAGATATGCAGGGCTACTGTTGCCTTAACACACGTAATATTGTGTCTGCACAAATCCGCCAATACTAGAAATGTTATTAAACACATGCTAGTAGCCAGGAGCTAATATATTTAATACAACAAGCTTAAGTAATATACACCCAAAATGCTCTTATTGAGTGGGTAGACCAGGCACTGACTTGATAGTCTTGTAAGGTAGGGGTTAGCCCAGAATACACTCCTGCTGTAATATGTGTGTATGTATGTGTGTGTGTATGTGTATGTATATATATATATATATAGATATATATATATATACACCAGACATGCCAGAACGGAACAATGAACAAAAGACTGTGAAGCGTGAGATGCAGAACAGCTGCATGATAATTGGAACAATAAGAGAAACCCACACTTCCAAGCTGGTTTGGCCTTTATTATTTGTCTGGGGTAAATAGCTAGGTGTATTACAGTTGGTTATGTTTAAACCATTAAATACCTACTTGGCGGTTGGAGAAAGGGTTCAATGTTTTGAACAATAGGCTAGATCCTGCATTAAGATGACTCTGGCTTAAAGCCAAACTATATTGATTGGGAGACATTTAAAGGTCTATTGTGTACTGCCGGTGTCACGTTTTTTTTAACAAAGACATGTTGCAGAGTATTCAAAGTTGGTAGATCCCATTCACATTCTCTCTTTTGCGGGTCTTTCCTACATAATTCAAAGCTACTAGGCTTCTAGTCACAATACACAATTTGTCACCCAACCCCCCCCCGAAACGTCTAAAGAGCAGCTGAGTGTACCAGCCTCAGGGAAGGTGTCAGGTAACTTTATTTCAGATGACATCTCACCACTTTCTGATGAATCAATAAAAAACCTGGATCCACCCCATACTCTTAAGGTAGGGTTATCCAGCTAGGTGTGATTTTGGATTTGGTATTTTAAATTATCCATAGTATTAATTGCTATTTTAGAACAGTGGATTGGTGGAAATGCTCTGTTTTTCACAGACTGGTAATGCTTGGTACTGGTAATAGTTTCAGCTTCTAATATATATATATATATATATATATATATATATATATATATATATATATATATATATATATATATATATATATATATATATATATATATATATATATAATATTATATATATATAAAATAAGGAAATTTCTAACTGACCCCAAACTTTTGAAGCCATTTACAAAGCACCACACCCACTATTTAATAGGTCAAATCCCTAGTTGATTTATCCCACACAAAACATCTATCAAACACAGCAGGGGGGGCAATAAATTGCAATCAGTATTAAGGCCAACACCCTCCCTGTTCAAAACAAAGAACGGGCTCAGACATACCGAAAACAAACATTTCTGATACAAGGAGGCACCCAGCTGCGTGTGGCTAAAAACCCCGGCCAGCAGCCACAATTCTAATGGAACTGATTTCATTTTAAAAGATTTGATTACATCACACTTGGATTTTTTTTTTTTTTTTAAGATTAGTCTCACAAATGGGGGCCTGTTAAAAACTTAGGTTTTTCATATCGTTCTATCTACTTGGAAACGTTTTTTGTGGCATTGCGTGATTAAGCTGTATCGCTTTCATATAACGAATCTGTTTGTGAGCAGGGTCCTCTATACCTAATGTACCGGTTCGTCTTAGATTAAGTGAAAACTAGTTTTGCCATACCCTTTGAATGTTTTTTAATTGTCGGTGCATATATATATATATATATTAATAGGGTATTGTTCTTTCAGTAGTAAATAAGATAAACAGGTAAAGGGACCCTAAATTATATTTATTATGTCTTATTTACTATCATAGCCTGTTTACAGTTGTGGCAATAGATAGTTCTTTGTGATAATACCTCATGTACGTGTAATAAAATAAGAGCTCATGGCGATATCTGAACAACTATACTAGTATAAATTAGACACCTCACGAAAACGGTTGCTGCCGATGGTGTAAGAGTATGGAAAAAATAAAGTGTAACAACACAAAAGATATATACAAGAAGGGTATTTTTTCCGAAGCCGGATGTTGCAACCATCCTGTAACTTTTCTCTTTCGTGACGACAAGGTTTAGCTTTCTATTCCATCCCCCACTTTACCGACAATAACAAGCCAAGGATAGAAACAGAGGGGGAGTCGAAGTCGAGCAGAAGTTGATCCACGCCCATCAACAGGCTCCTTTCCAAACTGGTGCCCGCCCATTGGTTGCATAGCATCCCCCCGCGCTCCCATTGGCTACAGATCAAGCGGGCGGTGTCAATCGTTCCATTTTGTGGAGAAGTAGGCAAGCTAGAGCTGCGAGTTTCGAGCAGGAAGGGAGAGGTGATATCCTGGAAGGTGGCTGGGGTCATCGGAGGATTGCCAGGATTTAGTATTTCGTTACCGCGTCTGGTTACGTAAACAAGTGGCTTTACGGTTCTTTTCACCGTCTCGTTGAGAGAGGAGCCGAGTGGGTGGTGAGAAGTCTCGGTAAGTTGACGGGCGGTGTTGTATCTGTACGGAACCTCCCCCCACTTTCGGCCGCCATGTTGTGCCAGCGTTCTTTGTTTGTTTTGTTCGTAACTTCCAGACACCAAAGTTTCTTATGTTGGGGAAAAAACCCGTGCTTTACCTACGTACATGTTTAGTGGACTACTGGCGCTTTATTTATTACGCGAACTCCTTTTTTAGCGCATTTGTTTTTGTGTGATGATGACGTAAGCATATGAGGTATATAAGTAGCCGATCTTTGGCTTTCTGTACACAACGTATGTCCCGTACTGGATATTTAAAAAAAACAATTTTTTTTTTTTTTTTGTCTCTCAACGGTCTTTGTTCTGAAGTCCTTTTCCTGGGGACTCGAACCAAGAACCTTCAACCCCCACCTTTGCTGTATCCCAAACTTTAACCCTATAAGTACTGTTTGCCAAAACAAATCCCTATTTTAATGTTTTGGTCCTTCCTTGGTTAAAGTAATCCGAACGGTTGGGAGGAGCAAGCGTTCCTTCCCACCACCCACTTCTTGAGCACCCGTTTGCCCCAAGCAGTACTTCCTTGAGCTCAGTATCTTGATTCAATGTTCCATAATATTGCCTTTTATGTGTTTAAAATGCTTGTTTTTTTAAGATACAATTGTAACTACTTGGGTTCTTATCAATCTCTGGTGTTTTCTCGTTGACAGCTGTGCGGACTTCACAGCCACTTTCCCCTGTTGCCTTGTGCCCAGGGGGTTCCATGTTGGTTTTGGGCTTCTATAGTCTCATGCAAGAAACACCTGGAAGGTCGAAGAAGGGATTGCCGAGAAGGAAGGGTAATAGGTTATTTAAGAGACCTGGAAAAGGAGCGGACCTATCTGAAGAATCAGCTGAAAGGTATGAAAGCTGGCTGATATAATACTGATAAGTTAGACTTTTACACAAGCTAATGCTGTGTGAAGGATGTTGGGTAATCTGCTAACATAGAAAACATAGTTCATTAGTCAAGTTGTATGTGGTAGTCTTGTTTATGGCCTGCCAATAGGAAGCATAATTTGCTTTATGATGAATGTCGTAGGAAGGTTCCAATTAATTTAGATAGTAACTGCCTTTAAAAGAAGCCAAAGTTTGGTTTTTCAGGAACCTCAACATTTCTAAGCACTTTCCTTGGTGTGACCAACACTGCCCTATAACTGTAAGAGCAATCCTCTTTCTTTGCACCAGTAATGACTGGTTGTTTTGGGTCTACTGACACCCCCCCCCCTTAACTAAAAATGAGCAATTCTTACTGGTGCAGAGAGAAGATTGCTTTGTCAGCAACAGGTCTCTGATCAGCCTGGCAGACGTGCACTGACATCATCCATGTGCATTTGCAGCCTGTGTGTGGTTGCACACTGCATGATCAAATAAAAATGTAGCTACTGCAAGCATCTATGGCCAATTTTTTGTAATTTAGAAGTGCTAGAACATCTAAAACCTTAAAATGTGGGATTTCAAAAAAACACTTTTTTTTTTTTTTTTTTTTTATTGCTGTCTGAAACGGTGGTCCTCATGTTAGGGGAAAGTGTATTTATTTGTAACTAAACGTCTATACCACTGTCACACTGTATTCCATGCTCAAAGAAAAACTGTTTGTTTAATGCAGGTGACATAGAAGGTGAAAATGGGAGGAGGTGAAAGATATAACATTCCTGTTCAACCGCCAAGAAATAATATTGGTAAGCAGAATAATCGGCAAAAATTATTTGATCGTAACAATCAGAAGGTGAACACCTCTCGTGCTAAAGACAGAAGTCGCATTTACAATCAGTCCGGTCCTGCATGGCAGGCCATGCAGAATGGAGCAAACCTCAACAACAACAACACTCTCTCTGTAAACCAGAACTGGAACTCGGGATTACCGGGTTCCAAGAATCTCTTCCAAAGTCAAGACAACCAGAATTATGCCGGCGCCAAGTTCAGTGAACCACCATCACCAAGTGTTCTTCCCAAACCACCAAGCCACTGGGTACTTCTGTCCTGTAGTCCTTCTGAACGAGAATTGATGTCCTTCCAACTCAAAACCTTGCTTAAGGTCCAAGCGTAACTAGAGCGTGCAAAGCCAACATATCTTCAGGCTAATTACAGAGTTTCAAGTTGAAGACTATCCAGCTCCATACTTTAGTTTTGTAAAGTAACTTAACTGGCACATATACCAATATGAATTGGACCTGCTCTGCTTATAGCTGCTCAGGAGATCTGACTAAAATGCAGGGAGAGCCTTCTATGAAGACCCCCTGCATTAGAAGCACTTTCACAGCATAGCTTGAGTATGTTGCACTGAAATTCCACCACGTGCTCAAATTAAGTTTATACATTGCTTTTTGCACTTAAACGAAGTAAGTCCTCCAGGACAGGCTTGAGTAAGGTCATTCTCCTGGGAACCTTGTTTGTGCTTCCGTTTTGTATATTTTTAATTTGTAACGTGCTGGTAGACTTCTATTCTTTTACTTTTTTTATATAGTCCGTGAAGAGCGTTTCCAAACCGGTGTAATTTTTCCCCCCCCCTGAAATGTGGTGCAGTCAGCAAAGGTCTGTTTAAAGTCCAAAGAGTCTGTCATGTTTCATGCCCAAGGGTTTTTTTAGTCAATGTCACAAAGCATTTCTTGAGACTCGCTTATGTGCCAATAAGCTTATTTTTGTTCTCTGCCAAATTGCTTCTGAATTAACTGTGGCCTTTAGGTAAAGATGGCTAAACCCTGTCCTATTTGGGTCCTTAATCATCTTTGCCATAGCTTCCCCCATCTATTCCTAGACTTCTCCAATTTTATCAACCAGATTCTCTTGCCGTTACCCCACATTCCCAACAAGCCTTTTTAAGATTTGAATATAACCATTTGCTAGCCACTGACAAAACCATAGGCTTTCAGATTAACATCCCTCCTTAGGCCAGGGCTTGATAGAAGTATGGTATCCACGGCTTTTAGATTTATAGATCTGCCTCCTACCTTGTGTGCAATTTTTTTTTTATTATTATTTAGATCTCTATGGGTGCACCACTTTCTGGCTCCTAAAAATAATAAGCTGGCTCCTAACTTCTACACAAATTTATCCAATCCTGCTTTTAGTTGCATAGACGACTCCAAGGCTTTTAAAATGGTCAACCGTATATTCTTGTGTCTTGGTAATATTTTAATGTTATGTATGGCAGAGTTCATTGTACTAAGTATATTTTGAATGTTGATATTTAATACCTCAACAGAACATAATAGTTTTGTAGATAAAGTAGGATACTTTTACATTCGGCATAGTTTCTCCTGACACCACTCCTGTTCAGTTTTGATTTTTAAAAATGACCACAATTACCTCTCCTGTGAAGTCATGTTGCTTTACTAGTTGATAAAGCATTAACCTAATTTTCTTGTGATTTGTTTCCTGTGATATAACTTAGATGGTGATTAAAAAACGGACACCATGCAACCTGTTGGGGAAACTGAAGCGGCTGCTTCTCTTTTCCCATCTAAAAGGCTGGTGCAGGAGACACGTGCTGGCGTAGCTTTGCCTTTATGAAATGCTTGTAGTTAAAATTCCTATGTTTTGAATAGGTTGCAGGGAAACAGGTGTTCTTTGCCTTTTGACTCTTTGCTGTAAATGTCACAGCTTGCTGTACACAAAAGTGCAAACTACCAGGCTTTTCAAGTTCTATTGAGGTATATGTATATAATCTCAATTGTAAGTTGTGTGTGTGACTGATGCTTTTTTTCTATTCCAAGTACAGTGTATAATAGTTTTCGTTTAGTAGCAAAGCTGTAGCAATGCGGGCGTATTGCAAAGATGAGCCCTCTTCAACTTGGAACCCTGTAATTGTCTTCAATCTAATCTAATGAACAACCAGAAGCTGTGTAAATAGCTGTAAAAGTTGTAGTATATGTAAATGAATGCAGGAAAACCTGCGCAGATAAAGTATTTTTTAGTACAAAACTGCTGAATGTAGTCACAGGGACATTGTGACTTTGGAAAAGTAATTGTTGTAATAAAAAAAAAAGAAACGCGCACCCGTGCGTAGCCTTTGCACGAAGTGCCAGTATAAATATGTACACGTTATCGTGTTCTTAATTGTAAACTGGTTCTGTAGTGGGATTGGTGCAAATGAAGCATTTAATGATTTTATAAATAAAATTAAAAAAAAAAAACCTAAAAAAAAAAAAAATGCTGCCCAGCCTTCCTGGTGAACTCACACATTACATTTGTATAAGTAGATGTATTTTTGATATCTTATGCTGTTTTGTATTCCTGCTACTCAAGCAGCATGTTTTGAAATTCATGTGACGATGTGAAATATTTGGTTATCTGTGAAACCTTGCACAGTTAGGGTAACATACTGCATTGCACTGCTTGAGAGTTTAACACTTGCTCTTACAAACGGTAGAAGCTTGACAATGGAATGAGCTCAACAACATCTGGGTTTACATCAAGTCAAGGAGAAAAGTTAAATGTCAGCCCATTTTGACTGCTACTTTCAACAGCCTTACCTCTATACATTACTGGATTTGTGTTTTGAGACTGGACATTCCTTTTGTACTTGTGCTTGTTTTTAAATCACTTTCGCTGTACTTAAATTCACTCTGTAATTCTTAAATCCGGATGTTGAAATCTGTATATCAGTATTTTTATAGCCTGTGAAATGAAGGGAAGCATTATATATTAGATTTGATTAGTCTGTTCCACAATCCGGTTAATGTACTTGTCTAGTTTGTCAACATCTGTCCTCAAAGGTTTGCTCTTATAGGAGGAGATGGGAACCATGCACTGTTACGAATAACCAAGCACTGAATTGGACTATGAGATGTCTGGGATTTTAGCACATTATGGCAGAGCTTCAAACACTGGTGGAAGCTGGTGCATATTACTATCTTAAAGTACCACTTACAACCTTTGCTCTCCATTTTGGACTTATGTCCCAGATTGCTTGTAAAATCATGTTCTTTGCACAGATGTTTGTTTTTTATTTAGAAGGTAGGATGAAATGGTTGACAACCTTTCTTTTGTGGATGACAGCAGCCATATCATTTCCCCCAGTATGTTGTCTTGTATGAAATATGCTATTACATAAGACTGTTTTACATGTAAGGGGATTCCCCCCCCCCCCGAAGTACTGCTGATTTTATTAAGTGTACCGCAGTGCTGTGTATTTTTATTTTTGTGTTTGTTGAGCTTGTTCTCAATGGGACTAAAAAAAAATTCATCTATTTATACATGAAATGTGTATGCAGCACTTACCATTTAAAATGTTTCCAATACAGTTCTTTTTTTAATTGGCTTTTTAAAAAAAATTCTATGTAACTCCCCTCCTTCACCACATTACAAAGATTACCCATTTTAGTAAATTGGCTGAGATAAATTAGAAATGTATACTATGCATATCTTAATTCGGAACAAAAATAAATTTTATTTTATCACCCCCACTTGTGTCTTTTTGCAATTTTTATTCACACATTAAAACAAAAGGCAAAAGTAGTATGAGTATGATACAGCAAATGCCCAAGTGTAGATAAAACCAGTATAGGGGTCACTCCTGCTAACTGTGGCCAGATCATTACACTTGAAGATTGCCATACAAAAATCCAAACACAAGTCATTGTGAAAAAGGAAATGGGATTAAATTTTTGTTAGATACATAAATTACACTTATGTATATAGTGCCAGCATGTTCCTTAACACTCTTGCATTGTAGAACAATATTTTAAAATATTGGTACAGAAAGAGAAGGGGGGGCACTGCTTACTAAGGATAAGGTGGTTGATCAGGGGGGCTTAAGTCATGGGAGGAATGAAGCAAGTGGTCAGGCTATAGATTTGGAAGATGGTCCTCGGGTGAAGACTGCATATGAGAGATGAAGAGTCAATTAGTGACACCAAGGTAGTGAATTTAGTCTGCAGAATTTTGAACAGCAAGAGATGTCAGGAATCGTGGACTAAGGCAGTGGCAAAATAATCAAACTCTTGGAGATGTTGAGGTTGAGGGAATGGGATGCCTTCCATGGTGCAATTTCAGTTACAAAAGAGGGTGAAAAGTCCGGAGAGGTAATGTTAATTTGGGTGTCAGAATATATATATGTGGTACTGGAAGCCATAGGAAGATATTAATTGTGCAAGGGAGGAAAGGTAGATGGAAAAGAGTAGTGGTCCTAGACCTGAGCCCTGAGGAACACCAATAAAGAGTAGTAGGGGAGAGGGACAAGTTCCAGAGAAGGAGACCCTAAAGGTACCATCCAATTGGTAAGAGCTGAGCCGGAAGAGAGCATTGTCGCAAATGCCCTCCGAACGAAAGGGGGGGGGTCAATAGTGCCAAAGGCTGCAGAGGTCCAAGAGTAATAACAGGGCAAAGTAACCTTACTTTTTGCTGCAAGAATGTTGGTGATTTTGGGGAGGGCTGTCTTTGAGATTGTAGAAGGTCAATAGGTGTGGTAGAGGAAGGAAAATTGGACTATTATAGGTTAGGTTAGGTTAGAATACGGACAATGAGTCATAGCGTACCAAGAACACAAAACAATAGCATTCAAAGATCGTATCAGAAGTCGGAGACAAATTGCATCTGCAACCCCTTGAGTCAAGGAGTGAGAACGATGCAGTGCAGAGCAACATACAGTGATCAGAATGACACCCTTTAGATAAACAAGTTGTACAAGAAACATAAAACAAAACCCAAAAACAAAACCCATCCGTCCACTCGTCACAACAGATGTCAGTGCGGCCAATCCATATAGCCTAACCAAGCTCACCGAATAAGTCACCGAAAATAATGTAAGAGTAAGTCTGCAACGTAGGACCTAAGGCTCTCAGAGTCCTTATCCAGAATCAAAGCATAACCGCGATATTCATCCCTTGCACCAAGTGAGAGGGTACCAGGAGCTGTAAATTAATACCTAAAGTTCGTGTGTGGGGAAAAATACACAAAAAAATTCTACTGCAAACTTTGAAAAAATGCTGGTGGTAAAATGTGTGCATGTGAAGAGTTAAAATACCAGCATTGAGGTGTCTAGTTTTCAAAAATATATGGTTTTATAAGGCACACTGAAATGGCCAAGCTCAAAGATGTACCAAATAGGGCATGGGCAGTGGATCACCAAATGTCAAATGAAAAATGTGCATGCCCAAATGTGGCCCTTTTACCCCCAAACTGCCAGGCAAACCCATGCATGGGTGGTATCACTGTACTCAGGAGATGTTGCTGAACACACATTGTTTCATGACAGTGACATATACCAGGACCTGTAAATTCATACCTGAAGTAAAATGTGAGTGGAAAAGAAATGCAAAAAAAGTACTACCACAAAGTTTGACAAAGACTGGTGGTAGAATAAGTACATGAAAAGAGTTAATACCAGCATCTGAAATACCTTGGGGTGTCTAGTTTTCAAACATATAGGGTTTAATGGGGTAAATTGCATTGGCCGGCTTCAAAGATACCCGAAATAGCACATGGGGGAAAATAACCAGATTTGGAAAAATGGTTTTGAAATAGCAAAACGCTACTTGTACTTATTGCCCCATAATGTGCAGAAAAAAAGCAAAAAAAACATAAACTCAGGACAAATAGAATTTATTTAGCAGGTTTTTTCATTAGCTTTTTTAGATGAGTAAAAGATTTTTCAAGAAAAAAATGTTTTTCTAAAATTTTCACCATATTTTATACTTTTTTTTATAGTAAATGATACAATCAAAACAATGACATCTAAAGAAAGCCTGTCTTGTCCTGAAAAAAACAATATATAACTTGTGTGGGTTCAGTAAACGGGAAAGAATACAATTACAGCTAAACACGAGCAGCGCAGAAATGTTAAAACAGCCATTGTCACGAAGGGTACAAAAATAAAATCAGCCTTTGTCATGAAGGGGTTAAATACCCAGTGATTCATCATTAGTAAAACAAACTTACTTTCTGTTTCACACTGAACAACGTTGGTCAACATTTTGGCATCCTTGAATCATATAAAGTATCTTCAGAAATATTTGGAAATGTACCTGCTTTGAGTTGCCAGAATATTTAAATGAAACCAAAGGTACTCAAAAAAAAAAAAACAAGATACATTTTCTACTATATCTTCACAGAAGATACATAAAATATGGAATATTTTTGTCTCCTGACCTATTTGGGTAACTGTAGAGCTAAAATATGAATGATTTTCCTCCTTTTTTTTTTTTTATAGCCTAAAAAGCATACCTTTGGGCAGGACAGGAAACTTAAAAAAGTTAAGTAAACTTCCCTCCAACTCCGCCCTCTTCCTACCAGCATAAATGCCGCTGGCAACAGAGACTCCTCAGTATTTTCCTGTCCTGGGTATGGACAAGTCACAGCTTTTTCTTTCAAGTACTTACCCGAGCTGTTACCCGAGTTTAGGCACATGCGCGGTCACACATGATTACCTGAACTGAAGATGGCATCACAAGTTCTGGCCCGAGATTCAAATTTTAAAGCCGAATGTTATCCCTGAAGCAGTATAGTGCTGTGTTTGGGGGAATTGAGTGCTTCCTGCCATTGTGTTTTGGTACAGCTCCTCAAGCTAACCGGTATCCTGTTTTATATTATGTTATAGGCTATTTATACACTTGGTCTAGTGTATTTTATTAAGGGCTATTTAAAATTATTTCAGGATGTCAGCCTGCAATGATCCTCATCGGGAACCTGTTCCTAATCAACCATTTGGTTTGTTCCTCCTGTGATCAGGCCTTGCCTAGTAGCTAGAAGAGAAAATCCTCTGCAGCTTGTATTAAGTGTAATTTACATTTAGCGTTTCCAAGTCCCTTCCAACCTGCCTGTAAAATGTAAATTGAGGAATTCTTGGATATTTCTTGTGAACAAAAATCCGACTTACAATTTTCCAAGAGGAAGATGCATATCATCCTCAGAAGAAGGTGAAGTTATTGATGACTTGCCTGTTTCTTTTCTGTAGAGGATACACCCAGATTGATCAAGGCTGTTGAATGTTACAACACACCAGTACAGGGCAGCTTGTTTTTGCCACTAAAAGACCTTAGGTTTTCCCTTTACATCCATTTTTTAAACTAGATTATGATCTACAGCCATACCAACCTGAATACGCCTCATCTTGTCTGCTCTTGGAAGCTAAGCGGTGATGGGACTCGTTAGTGCTTGGATGGGACTGGTTAGTACTTGGATGGGAGACTGCCTGGGAGTACCAAGTGTTGTGATTAGAACAGAAATATCCAGATAAAGAACACCTGGATCTCACAGTTTTTAATCTTTTTAGGTAAAGGTTTTGAAGCTCCTCCTTCTATTGACATGCCTTTTTCCCGTTAGGAAAACCCACTACTATTCCTATTGAAGATTCTTCCGGGCTCTAAGACACCATGGATAGGAAACTGATTATGCTTTGGGATGTTCTTTATCTGGCCTTAGGCGCTCAGTGTAACCGATGCTAACAGCTCCCACAGTTTCTAGGGAACAGTGTTTCTGATTAGCCCACCAAGAAGATGTTTTGTCTTCACATTCTCCCAAATATCAATCTTTTAATTTTTAGAGATTATTAAATGGCTGGTGATTTTCTGATGGGAGGAAGAGGTCTTGGAATGCTAACCTTTTTCGCTCCTCTTACAGGCAGGGGCGTAACTAGACGCCTCAGGGCCCGGGTGCGAGAATCTGTTAAGGGCCCCCCACCCCCTCACCCCCTCACCCCCCCAAAAAAAACATGATTTTTACCCAACAATTTTTTTTCAACAAATTCAATTTACATATTGAATCATATCTGTAAAAAATCAATGAAAAAGGGGCGCATGTACAAAGGGCATAATCCAGGGGTGTCCAAGTTTTTTCTGCAGTGGGCCACTTCATCAGAATTGTATAGGTGCGCGGGCCTCACTCATTTTTCACTGTGACAAAAAATATGGCCTTTAATAAAATATGCAGATTAAAATAAAGTAAAATTACACAAAACCTTTACTCTTCCTCTCACTGATTTCTGGGCCTAGAAAGTTTTGCGACTACAAATTCAGGATTCCCTAGATTTATTCTAGGGATGAACTAAAATGAAAATTCTGGACCAAAACATTCAGGGTTCACTTAGCCAAAACCGAAAATGACCCCCACCTTTAAAAATAATAATAAAAACTCACATTTTTAATAAAAGTAGGTAACACACAATTGGACAAAATTAGCAATATGACTTGGTATGATAGTTAGCATGGCTGTTAGCAATCACACTCCTATCATACCCAGGCAACCAGTAAATGCTGGTACCTAGGCATGATGGGACTGTGCTCGCTGTGATTGCTGTTAGCAATCACACTCCTATCATGCCAAGTCAGCCAGTACATGCTGGTACAGGGTGGCTGTAAGTGATGTGCAGACCCCATACTGCTGGCAGCATCACTACACAAGGGGGGCAGCTAGCTAGGTTTCAGCATGTACTGGCTGACTTGGCATGATAGGAGTGTGATTGCTAACAGTAGTCACAGTCCCATCATGCCTAGGTTCCAGCACTTACACATCCATCCAGTAAATGCTGGAACCTAGGCATGATGGGACTGTGATTGCTGTTAGCAATCACACTCCTATCATGCCAAGTCAGCCAATACACGCTGGTACAGGGTGGCTGTAAGTGATGTGCAGACCCCATACTGCTGGCAGCATCAATACACAAGGGGGGCAGCTAGCCAGGTTTCAGCATGTACTGGCTGACTTGGCATGATAGGAGTGTGATTGTTAACAGCAATCACAGTCCCATCATGCCTAGGTTCCAGCACTTACACATCCATCCAGTAAATGCTGGAACCTAGGCATTATGGGACTGTGATTGCTGTTAGCAATCACACTCCTATCATGCCAAGTCAGCCAGTACATGCTGGTACAGGGTGGCTGTAAGTGCAGACCCCATACTGCTGGCAGCATCACTACACAAGGGGGGCAGCTGGCCAGGTTTCAGCATGTACTGGCTGACTTGGCATGATAGAAGTGCGATTGCTAACAGCAATCACAGTCCCATCATGCCTAGGTTCCAGCACTTACACATCCATGCTATCACACACACACTCATTTATTCATATAATCATTCATTCACAGATTCATTCCCTCAATCACACACACTCATTCAAACACCCTCCCCACCCCCTTACCTGGACTGCAGCTCCTCGATGCCGCTCACAGACTTCAGCAGGGGGCGCGGCCTCCCTCTGCCTTCTCTGCTAAAGCACAGAGGAAGTAGGATGTCACGTGAACTCCGCTTCCTCTGTGCAGTCCAGAAGACCCTCCCACAAGTAAGTAGCAGGGCTTGAGGTGCGGCTCGCGTAAGATCGGTTGCCCTGGCTGCCGATCTTACGCGGGCCGCACCTCGAGGTCTCGCGGGCCGCATTTGGCCCACGGGCCGCATGTTGGACGCCCCTGCCCGATGTCGGGCGGCCCCTTGGCTTGGGCCCCCCTGCCTCCGGGGCCCGGTCGCAGTTGCGACCCCTGCGACCCCGGTAGTTCCGCCACTGCTTACAGGTACAACAAAGAGGATAGATCATCACGTCAATTTCAGGGAAAAACAGTCGATAAGGAGAGAAAGATCTGACTGTCAGTTGCAAGCTGGAGGAAGGCTTTTGTTTTATCACCTCCAGTGGTGCTTATCTACGAAAGACATTTGGGTTTGTCTCCGGTTTTTCTCATTTCAGAAAGAATTTCATCTATTTACCAAGAGGCCCTTGTGCTATACGTTCTAAAACTGCGAGACAAGAAGGCTGTAGAGCCAGTGCCTTGGGTAGCAACAGGAATAGGCACCTATTCCAGAATCTTCTTAAAAAACAGACATGACTTTTCGACCTATTCTAGATGTATCTGAAGTGAAAAGGGAACACTTCCCTTATGTTAGTGGTCATCCTTTCTCCAGACGATTTTAAAGATTCGCCTTATGGTGGCTGTCATTCCTGGGGTCCCTTTGGCAAAGGTACACACGCAACCTCTAGAGACTGTGATCCTAAAGTCCTGGGATGGGCGGCCTCACACTCGGGAAAAAAAGTATTCCCATAGCCAGACTGTTGAAGGCAGTGGTGTAGACTCGCCTCAAAAAAGGTATGGCCATCCATCAAGGCTTATGGTGTCAGGCATGTGCCTGGCTGCATAACAAAAGGACTGTGGGGATCAAAGATGGCTGTGGATGGCTCTTCTGCGGTTCAGTCTGTTTGCCAAAGGCCTTCTTCCTGTGAAGGCCCATTCAGATACTACAGCTGTGGCTTATTTAATGAAGCAAGAAGGAACAAGATCCAATTCCGTGGGACAGTTATGCCCAATGATTATGGAGAAAGAAATCACCTGGCCTTATCAGCAATTCACATTTCAGGTCATCACAATATCTTGGCAGATTCTCAAGGAGAAATTAAGTCATTGTCATGCTGTTCTGGCCACCGGAGAGAATAGTTCACCGATCTTCTCCTTTTATCCCAGGGAAGGTTTTGGATACTTCCCCTGTCAGCAGACATACTGGAACATGCAGAAGTTCCCCTCAAAGTATTAGATCGTTCGCAGCTGACGGCATGGCTGCTGAATGGAGTATCCTTAAAAAGCAGGAGTTCTCGCCTGATCTCATTGAAATTCTTATGCACTCTTGAAAGCCGTTTACTTCCATTATTTATAACAGGATTTGGGAACCGTTTTCCAGATAGTGTTCACCTTTGTGTATATCCAGTAGTGGGATAAAACATTTTTAGTAACCACTTCCGAGCTTTCCTACTAAAAAATTTAAACCTCACACAGATACTCAGGCAGTCTCACACACACACACACACACACAGACTCAGGTAGTCTCACACACACAGACTCAGGCAGGCAGTCTCTCACACACACAGACACACAGTCTCTCTCTCTCACACATACACACAGACTCAGGCAGTCTCACACACACACACACAGACTCAGGTAGTCTCACACACACACACACAGACTCAGGTAGTCTCACACACAGACTCAGGCAGTCTCACACACAGACTCAGGCAGTCTCACACACACACACACACACACAGACTCAGGTAGTCTCACACACAGAGACTCAGGCAGTTTCTCTCTCTCACACATACACACAGACTCAGGCAGTCTCACACACACAGAGAAAATTTATTTGGAAACAAGGTGAAAACTGCATGTACATCAAGAAACAATTTGACTCAAATTGGTATATGCCGTTTTTACCTTTTTTTTCAAAAAGTATATATACAAATTTATGATGCCTCTTTTGATGTTTTATCAATTGCATTTGTCACATAAAGAAATCTCAATCAATGATCTAAAATGCACCAGTGCATACTTTTAATTACCATTAATTATTGCTAATTACCATTATATTAATAACACATATTATATATTTAAAATATATACAATTTATACATTTAACATTAATAATAAATATTTTATTAATAATAAAGACAAAAAAACATAAGCAAATTATTACCAGAGTAATACCAGAGTCACATAACAAAAAATCACAAACACTCTAAAAAGCACCAGTGCATACTTGTTATTACCATTAATTAATTAGTTCTAACTACCATTATACCATATTGGCTCGATTATAAGCTGCACCCTTAAAAGCTGGTGCTTTTTTAAAGATACATTTATTTTTAAAGAAAAAATACACATTACATTGGAATGGTAAAACAGTATTTTATCTAATGAACAGGGATTCATGTATTTTAACATTATTGCTATCTATTATGCAGTTAGTCATCATAGGTTATATACAGACATTTGGATAGCCAATAGCCACATTTAAGGTCTCCTTTAATTCATAATGCACCTTACCTATATATATATGCACCTCTGCCCCCCTGATATGCCACTGTGCCTCCTGATATGCTTTATGCCCCCTAGATCTGCCACTCTGCCTCCTGATATGCTTTATGCCTCCTGATATGCTTTATGCCCCCAGATATGCCACTCTGCATTCTGATGTTTTATGCCCCCCTAGATATGCCACTCTGCATCCTGATATGCTTCATGCCCCCTACATATGCCACTCTGCTCCCCTGATATGCCACTCTACCTGCTAAGCTTCATGCCCCCCTGATATGTCACTCTACCTGCTAAGCTTCAGGCCCCCCTGATATGCCACTCTGCCTCCTGATATGCTTTATGCCCCCTAGATATGACACTCTGAACCCCCTGACCAATGCATCCCCAGACTCCCTGGTGCCTAGTGGGGGCAGCCGGTGTATGCCTGCGCGATGCGCATAGACAACCTCTGCTGTTGCTCATCATATCCGCTGGGACATCTATGCCGGCGCTCCATCATAGAAGCCCCTGCGAAAGTGCCCGCATCTCACAGACATTCCCCGGCTGCCAGAGAGGAGGATGCAGGTCCCCTGCAGCGCTGTGGGGGATCTTGATCCTCACCCTGTGTGCCCACAGCAAGGTTAAATGATAAAGAGAAAAAAAACAAGAAAACCTTGTTTTCAGCTGCCATAGCTTCAGCCAAAAGAGTGGGAGTAATGCAGGCATTGTCATGTATATATATTTTCCATCAAGACAAGGTGGTGTTAAGAACCTTACCAGACCTTCATCCATAGTTGCTTCCTTCCTAATTATTAGACAGGATTTGGACAGAAGAAAGTCAACATAACTTCCTATTTCTCCACTAGAGGAATTTCGCTCCTTGTATGTAAACTGTTGTCTGTTTGTTTAGATAGGACTTCTCAGTTTTGAAAGTCTGTAAAGTAAATATTGACGTGCAATTAATTATATTTTTGCTTTGTGGCAGGGCAGATTATCCTGCTAAAAGAGGCCATGGTATCAGGGAATATCATGTCCATTAAAAGGATTACATGGTCTGCAACATGAATGGCAGGACCCAAGGTTTCCCAGCAGAACATTGCTCAAAGCATCACTGTCTTTGTCGGATTGCCTTCTTCCCATAGTGCATCCTGCTGCCATGTGTTGTCCAGGTAAGTAAAGCACAAAAAGCTGGCCATCCACGTGATGAAAATGTGATTCATCAGGCCAAGCAACCTTCTTCCATTGCTCAATGGTCCATTTCTTATGCTCATGTGCCCATTGTAAGCACTTTTGGCAGTGGACAGGGTGAGCATGGGCACCTGGTCTGCGGCTACGCAGCTCCATACGCAACAAACAGAAGCACTGTGTGTGTTTGACACCTTTCTATCTGAACCAGCATTAACTTTTCAGCAGTTTAAGCTACAATAATTTATCTGTTCGATTGGACCATACAGGCCAGCCTTCACCCCCCCCCCCCATATATGCATCAATGAGCTTGGCTGCCTAAGACACTTGCCCATTCACCGTTTTTGATCAGTACTGACCACTGCAGTTTTGGAGATGCTCTGACCCAGTAGTCTAGCCATTACAATTAGGCCCTTGTCAGAGTATCTCAGCTCCTCCTGCTTGCCCATTTTTCCTGCTTCTAACACATCAACTTTGAGGACGAAATGTTAATGTGTGTGTGTGTGTGTGTGTAATTATATATAGTATTTGCTTACATATAAGAGAAAGCCCCCCCCCCCCCAAGAGCAATACCCCACACGTACCTGGGTAGTAACATTTTTGGGTTCACATTACAGCTTAAATGATAGTGTTTTAATTATTTATTAAAAATACATCAGCATCACTGAGTATGTTTGGATGAAAGGAATCCTACCCCCCCCTCCAAACAGATCCACCATCACAAGACATCTGTATCGGTCTTACTTTGCAAGGCTATTTCTCTTTCTTCGATTGCCCAAGATAACGACATTTCACTGATTACTGTTTTGCAGTTGAGTTGCTTAACACAACTATAAATGCAAAGGTGACAATTTGAATAGCAGTGTATAAATGCAAGAACACAATCAATAGTCAGGTGGATTTTATTACAGCATGTTTGGCATATATACAGCAAGCAAAAAAAATACATGGGACCATATAATTATTCAAGCTATTTGATGTATAAATACATCATTTGTTATGGTGACTACCTGCCCCCCCAACCCCCAACAATTTTGTTTTACAAGCTTCTATGAAAGGCAATATTTGTCTGGTATATGCTACAACTGCATTATACCAGACAAAGGTCTACAGAAAACAAAACAGTTGTAGCAAACACAGTAATGATTGCATAGCCAAGTAGATAAGAATCAAAATGGTTTCATAAAAAGTGTTCTTAAAGGGGGGGGGGGTTGCATGTCACACATTGTCCAAGAGCTTCCACACAGAAGCAGCCCTTAGGAAAAAGCCCCAGACAAAGAAAAGTCTGACAGCACCCCAATACAGCCATTGGGTAGAATAAAGGTCCATTTAAAACACCATTTGCCATTTCTGAGGTGTTTTTTTTATGTGGGAAGCTGATGGTTTTTACAGGATTCATTTACAACTTGGCCACTCGGGGACGAAAACTGTACAAACCATTACAAGTTTACTTATTATGCCGCTATAAAACCCAATACCTATGAAAGTCTAAAATCACAAAACAAAGACACAGTCTCAAACAAAAGAACAAAAACCGCAAACATCCGAGTCTGCAATGCTGGCGTGGTGCTGGTACCACTTCCCGTTCTACAACCCAATGGATTAATCATACACATTTGCTCTTACACACTATCCTTGTCACACACGCAAAAAAGTAAACCTGAAAAACTAAAAGGTTGTTTATTGTGCATTTTCCCTTTAAGACTGCATCATTTTAACTAAAGAACACAGAACCCACCGTTACAGGAGGGCATACAATGAAAACTTTATGAATTGAACTTTCTGCCAAAAAACACAACGCTTAAAATTTTGTACCAGCTTGCTTTTAAAACAGTATATATTGAATTACCTATGAGTAAAGAGTAAGGTCTTATAATGTACCTGTTCAAGCATTTTTAAGAGCAAACTGTTGCATTTGCATAACAGCCTTTAACATTGTTGATGTTCTGATCGTTAATAGACGGAATAAACCAAGTTGTAATAGTTGCATCTTTGATATATATAAAAAAAGAAAATTCACATTTCTGTTAAAAACAAAATGCTCAAGGGAGCAGCTTTAACGACCACTGGATTTGTGACTATTCCAAGACCTTGATCTTGAGCGCGATCTTGACTGAGACCGGGAACGAGATTTTGATGGCTCTTGTTCTCTCGACTCCCTGTTGCATTTTGAACTTGCTTTATTTGGTTTGCTGTCTGATTTGGAGTGCCCTCGGGACCTGGAATTTGATCTGGAACCGGAACGATGCTCTCTCACTTCTGTCTTTGGTGGGGACTTGGAGCGTGAGCGAGAATTTGATTTAGATCTAGAACGAGATTGCTGGTGGCGACTAAACCTGAGGAAAGATAAATAGAAGTTGTATTTTTGTAGAGAAAGGGGGGAGAAGCAACTTTTCACACTTCATATGCAAGATGCCCTACTGCATACATTCACACCTCACCCGAGAATTCTGATTCATATCAAACTACAAATGTCTTTTGGAAATCATGAATCCCTTTTAACCTCCATGTTAAATGGCCTAGTAGGGCAATCTCCCCCAGTAATATGGCTGTATCTGTTATGGTAAACTACAGATATGCAGAAAAATTGGCAAAAAAATAATCCAGTGCTATACTACACATTAGTGTATACAACAATATTTAACACTTAAAGAATAAATATTTTCCACAGAATGCGGCCTTTAATTGGCAAACATACAAAATAAATTTTTAGTTAGTAAATACGTGTTTGTCAAGTTAATTTGCGTTAGGAGCCAATCATCATCCTGTTTTCATATATTATCCCCTGATCTGCAGTTAAAGGATGTTTATTGGAGCAAAACAACATAACACCTTTCTTCAGTGCTGCACCACTTTGTACTGTACTGCAGTTAACCTTTTTTTTTTTTTTGTTTTTTTTTTTACACACACCATAAAGAGGAATAAAATACACACCACCTGGTACAAAAGGAGAAGAGGGCCAGGTTCTTGCAAAATTACAATTTAGTGGGTGGTTGAGGGTGAAGTGAAACAATCCAACGCGTACACACTAACAGTATAAACACACAGAGTGACTCCAGCATTATACATACACACACTGGCACTACGCAAAATAGGTATTGCTTACTTTCCACGGTCCGAACGGCTTCTGCTACGACGCTGTCTTTGTGATCCTCGTCTGAGGGGGATAAAACAAATGTATTGTGAGAATGAGAAAGGAAGAACAGTCTAGTAATGCCTAATATCATAAAGATTTCCCCAGTTAATGAAAGAGGTGAGCATACCCCCTAGGGCTGGAAGACCTTCCATAGTGCTGTTCAACAGAACGGCTCCTAGACCGCCTCCTCTCATAGCTGCGACTTCTTGATCTTCTGGATCTGTCATAATCATCTCTTCCTTCTTTGGCTTTCATTTGATTTGGTGCTGTTAAAACATTTGTCAGGATTGATAATTTTACATGGAAGGGGAGCCATCGAAGCTTTCATTATAACGAAAAGAACAAAATTACATATAACCTGGTTTTGGCTGAGGTCAGAATATTTTTTGCAGATGCGTAAAAAAAAGAAAACAGTCACCTCATGGAAGTAGAGATCCATAGATGCATGTGGTAGAGCAAGCATTATCAAAATCAATTTCCTGTACTAAAGTTACTGCCCTCTGACAAAGGCTGTCAGAACAATTATCAATTTGATATAAATAGATAAAGTAACTTCTTGTCAATGAACAAGATACAGGTCACACATGAAACAATAGTTTAGAATGCAGTTTACTTTCTACAGGTAAGCAAATTATATATATATATATATATATATATATATATATATATATTAAATGCCTGGGTAAATAACCAATGATGTCAACAAGTAGAATACTCACTTTTTCTGTCTCCTTGTGCAAACTGAATTTCAATCTGACGTCCACAAATCCATTTCTTATCCAGGTTGTGTAAAGCATCTTCAGCATCTCTGACATCTTCAAATGTGCCAGTGGTTAAGGAACTTAATAGAAGTGCAGTTTAACCTCACACTATTGGATAGCATTTGGTGTGAAATGGCAACTTCAATAATGCAATTACATAGGGCCCTATAACACTCCCACAAGCCATATACCCAATATATGAATACTGTACATCTTACTAGAGCTGAAACAACGAATCGATAAAATCGATAATAATCGATAACGGAAATCATCGATAACGATTTCCGTTATCGATTAATCGAGTGATCAATTCGTTGTTGGAGCACTCGGCTCCTTTTACTTACCTCCGCGAGCGTTCCCCGCTTCTGCTACACGCTCTGCAGTCTCCGCCTTCTTCTAGCTACGTGACGGATGTGACGTGTTCCGGTTCGCTCTGTGCGAGTGGCTCCACTCGCACAGAGCGGTTCGCTCTGTGCGAGTGGCTCCACTCGCACAGAGCGGTTCGCTCTGTGCGAGTGGCTCCATTCGCACAGAGCGGTTCGCTCTGTGCGAGTGGCTCCATTCGCACAGAGCGGTTCGCTCTGTGCGAGTGGCTCCATTCGCACAGAGCGGTTCGCTCTGTGCGAGTTGCTCCATTCGCACAGAGCGGTTCGCTCTGTGCGAGTGGCTCCATTCGCACAGAGCGGTTCGCTCTGTGCGAGTGGCTCCATTCGCACAGAGCGATTCGCGGGGGTGGGGGTCCACGGCGGGGTGGGAGTGGGGTTTCAGGGGATGCAGGGCAGGGTGTGAGTGTGGGTGCAGGGCAGAGTGGGGGTGGGGGTGCAGGGCAGAGTGGGGGTGGGGGTGCAGGGCAGAGTGGGGGTGGGGGGTGCAGGGCAGGAGACTGGGTGCAGGGCAGAGTGGGGGTGGGGATGCAGGGTGTGAGTGTGGGTGCAGAGCAGAGTGGGAGACTGGGTGCAGGGCAGAGTGGGGGTGGGGATGCAGGGCAGGGTGTGAGTGTGGGTGCAGGGCAGAGTGGGTGCAGGGCAGAGTGTGAGTGTGGGGGCAGGGCAGAATGTGGGGGCAGGGCTGGGTGCAGGGCAGAGTTGGAGACTGGGTGCAGGGGCACAGTGCAAAGTGCTGGGTGCAAAGTGCCAGTGCTGGGTGCAAAGTGCCAGGGCTGGGTGCAAAGTGCTGGGTGCAAAGTGCCAGGGCTGGGGCAAAGTGCTGGGCGCAAAGTGCTGAGTGCTGGGTACAAAGTGCTGGGCGCAAAGTGCTGAGTGCTGGGTACAAAGTGCTGGGTGCAAAGTGCAAAGTGCTGGTGCAAAGTGCTGGGTGCAAAGTGCTGGATGCAAAGTGCCAGGGCTGGGTGCAAAGTGCTGGTGCAAAGTGCTGAATGCTGGGTGCAAAGTGCTGGATGCAAAGTGCGAGGGCTGGGGCAAAGTGCTGGGGGCAAAGTGCTGGGTGCAAAGTGCCAGGGCTGGGTGCAAAGTGCTGGGTGCAAAGTGCAAAGTGCTGGGGCAAAGTTTCTTGAACAGTAATAGTCCACCTCTTTTCAGAATGTTTGGGGTTATTTTGTTTCATAAATATTGTGTTTGGGTTCTTGTACTTTGAAAATATTGTTTTTTATTACATCATAACAAAATAAGAATGTTAATGTAAATTTTAAGTTGTTTTTTAACATCCAGTTCATTAAATTCTTTTAAATAAACGAAAAATTTGCATATTGTTTTTTTTATCCGATTAATCGATTAATCGAAAAAATAATCGGCCGATTAATCGATTATTAAAATAATCGTTAGTTGCAGCCCTACATCTTACTGTACTCCACTTAATACAATAAGTCCCAGCACAAAAGAAAATGTTGATGGCCTGTTAGACCCCTTTGTAGACTTTAACTTGCAGAATGCCATCCCTAAATGTCCCAGAAAATGTGACTGCAAGAAAACAAGCCAGTAATAGGATTCCCACATATCTGGCTATAAATCAGAGTCACTAGGGCCAACCTGTGCTCGAGAAGCCATGAAGGGCCTCTGTACAGCAGGGGGCTATATTACAACCCTGGAAAAGACCTATACTATATTTAGAGGCTTTGTAAATTCAGTTTACATTAGTAATGAGGTGGCTCTTCAATCTTAATATAATGATGTCTTGGTCAGGTCCTATAATGTTCTAATTCAGAGAAAAATGGCCAAAATACCTTACCTGCCATACAATAAGTTAGTTATGGTAAAACAATTTTCAGATAGAGGCAGACTGCTAAAGCAGCTGGCTCTTAATTTGACCTCCACTATAGAACACCAAGATAAAGTGTTTTCTTCTTTTCTGATATCATTGTAAGCGTCGTTTAGAGGTGATGTTTCATTATGAACCATGAGCTAAACAATGATCCGTTTCAAGTGAAATCGGTTTGTGTAGTCAGCATTACAAGTTGCAAAGCGGACCACTGGTCTAGCGCAAGCCATAGCAAATTTAATTTTTGCAATCATTACCTTCTGGAAAGTATAGGTTAAAACGGAAGTGTTACACAGCACTTCAACAAGAAAGCTAAATATATCAGGTTTTTTCTATTTTGATAACAAGAATACACAACATACAGAAGCTTGTCTGTATCCATACTGTAACCTCCAATCACAGGGCTTCACTAGTCACTGTCATACCATGCTCCTTCAATAGATGAAAACAATGACAAAACCTACATCTCATTGAACCGAGACCACAACCAAGAACTGTGTACTTACAATGAGAACACACATTGATAGGATACATGAGACATGGCTCCTGTAATCTTTGCCATCATTCGTCATCTTGACCTTTAATTCTAAGTGCTCGCCAGAAGGACTTGATATGAGGTGCTTGCCAATTATGACAGATGGCTTTAGCTTTAACTTTCAAAATTTAACATTCCCTTTTTTGTGGCTTAATCAAAGCTTTGCTCCAATTATGTCTTGTCCTTCTTCCAGCTTTTCTTTTCCCACTTTCCCTTTTTATCTTGAAGCCTCATCATAAAGATGTCTTTCGTTTGTCTACTTGTCTTAAGAGATGAATGCTACTCTAAAATGCTTTTTTTCCTTGCTTTGTGGTTTCGCCATTACTGTACAGCTTTACAATCTCTGAGGTAACAATAGAGGATAGCAAAGTTAAGGGACAGGGTTAGAGATTTAAATTTAGTGAAAAAAATAATCACACCTTACATGACGCAACTCCACTGGACAAACCACTTACAAAAGGTACATGCTTGAAGATTCTGAGAGATGAATTCGATGGAATCTCCCTTCAAATGTAATCCCTTAACATTCTAAATCAAGAGCATTAAAGGCGTGTCAGTTTTTATTTTAAATGGTTCAATTTTAGAGACATCTAGTTATACCAACACCTGCTTCACCTTCTTACTACAAGCCCACACCTAAAGTCTTCTATTTCCTTTTAAACTCACTCTCGAGTGCTATTTTGTTTCTTTTTTATGCGTCATAATCAGGATTAGCCAATATGAAAGATCACATTTGGTGACGAAAATATTATCGGGCTTGCATAGTTTTAATTTTATTGTTTTATCACATTGTAGACTGTCAATTGTTTACACAAGTGTGTGAATTTTGGGGTCAGGGACCCATGGTTTGAATTATATAGCGGATTGTGTGTTTCAGACATAAGCATTAGGTTTAAATATGTTTAGGTATTAACTCAACCCTTCAGAAAATGGATTAATAATATTCTGGATGTCACCAGCCTGGTTGGGACCCTGCTGAAAATCTATCATCGTTATTTTCATTACCGATACTGCTTATAAATATTGAGTGTTATGAATGAAAGTGCTTTCTCCATTTCTTTCTACATATCCTTACTGTGCTGTAATTAAATACAATGTCTACAGTGCTTTTCATCAGATGCAGAAACTGCTAGGAGTAAGTACAGGACAAAAGAAACTGTTAGACTGCAGCGACCTAAATGATGGAATGCCTCATTCACAGGGACATCTGCAGGTAGTTTGTTGAAATAAGAAAAAAGAACCAAAAAACACTGATTTCACTATATTACTATATTTGATTAAATGTATTCCCCCCCCACAGGACTTGCCCCTTTGACTGAACTGTAGATGTAAAACAGGACCATTCAATTGTTTGTAATGCTCCAGTAATTAACATTAAGTTTCACAGGTAACATCAAGTTTCATTAGAAAATTACCAATGAAATAAATTATTCTGCAACGTGCAAATTGCTTGCTTTAAAAAAAATAAAAAGGTAAAGTTAACACATAGCATGCAGTTTATTTCACGCTTGTTACCTTTTGGTTCTTATGTGAAAACTTCACCAACCAGGCAAATGAAGAAAGGATATTGAACATAAGCAAACCCCCTGGGACGACGAGTGTAGAAATCGAGGGGAACGTAAACGTCAACAATCGGACCGTATCGACCAAACTCACGACGCAGATCCTCAGATCTGTAAAGAAATTAAAATGTCGGCCCACAGCAAAACAGACTAATTGAACGTGCATGCATGTTTATAAAAAAAAAAAAAAAAAAAAAAAACAAGTTTAGTGGTTAGATTCCAACCTAGAATTCATTTTGAGCTCTGCACAATGTCCCCTTACCTGCATTCATCCTGAATTACAAACAGTGGCTTATGGCCTAGGTCAACTAGCCACTCTGCCCAAAAGCCCTGGGCAAGATCACCCTACAGGTTGGTTGAACGGGAAATATCTAGTCAGCCTTAAGGCAGCACCCAACAAATACACCAGTGGATTATATATGTTATCAAAGGAATGAGAGGCTATAAATGTTATGTCTCTCTCTGTACCAGGATATGTATAGCCTTTCATTCTTTACCTAAGAAACATATATATGGTATTTAGAACAGTTTCGACTGGTTTCTTGCAGGTATTATGAAAGGCAATGTTTCTTGAGGAACCATTTACAACATAGTCCATTAAGCATAAACCTAAACACGATTTATGGGCTATACTTGCATCCTACAAGGTTACTTCCGTGACACAGCAGGCTTCACACTTTCCCCAAGAGGCAGTAACATTACAGAAGCGTGCGGGCAATCTCTGCACTTATACAGAGCACATATCCTATAAACCCCCTACAATGCATGAGTTACTCTTCACTTGTTAAGAAGCAACGGCTTGGTACTTCTCGGAGAATAAAGGCAAACGCACTGCAAACATACGATCTGATGGCGGATAACCATTATACCCATTTTGCTTGTTTAAAGACTCAAGCCTTGGTCTTGTTTTAGATTTAGTACAGCCATATTTCTATGCCATGCATGTTTAAATTCCCTCACCGTGCTAGCCCTCCGCCAGATCTGCAAGGGGGTTGTTACTCTTATCTACTACCCTTTCTGTAAAGCAAAACTTCCTTACATAACAATTAACTCCAGAAAATAAATTATAGCATTTTCTTTTATATGGCGGTTCACTTTAGCCCCCCGCTGGCTATGAAGGGCAGCTGCTATACCGACACAAGCGGTTTCAGAATTCAGTTTTACTACAGAGTGCAGAAAGCCATTACTATTTAAAGCAACGACACGCTAAAGCCTCCAGCACAGTTATGGCAGTAGGCGGGGGCGAAGGCAGACACGCAGCAAGGCCCCTCCATTCCTCTCTCACACACACACGAGGTTAGCCGCCAACAAAGGGCCCGGCTACTCTCGCAGCCCCAGCCAGCTCAGACCCACCCTACACACACAGCTCACTTCACACAACATTCGTCTAAACGGCCGCCGGCGCACACGCACCCCAATCACGGCAGCTCAGTCTTATTTAACCGTTTAAAAAAAAAATTGTCTTCACCACCTTCGCCTACAAACCTGATATCATCCGCTATATTCCTGACAAACAGCGACGTGTTGGGAGGGCGCAGGTAACGCGACATGATGCCGGTCGCAAATCTTCAAAGTAAAATCTACCGGGAAAACAGAACACGCGCTCACCCCGGACGCACAAGTTACAATGGCTATAGTCTTCCTCGCGGCCTCAAAACTCGCGAGATCTGAGGGGGCGGGGCAAGCAGGAACTGGCTGGCGGGAAAGTGCGCGCGAACGCGCTTAGTTCGTGGATACAAAATTGAAAGAGGGGGGGGGGGTGTTGACGGTAGCCGTAGGGTTTACGGTGTCTCCATTGGGGGAAGGGGGAACGTCTGGGGGCGGAGGAAGGATTTTTTTTTATTATTATTATTGTTATTATTATTTATTTATCTTATTTAGCATCAATAACTTATGCGAGTGTGTTATCAAGCATACCAAGTCATATATGATGGCGCTATGTAAAACAATGATTAGTTGTGGACCGTTTTGTAGATAATATAGGTATGAGAGGTGGCGTTCGCTCCAAACCTGTACCCAACGGGTAACAAAAATTGGGAGGTGGGTGGACAGAATACAAGTATTACAACAGAGAAATCATATTATTTGTATTAACTCATATATCAAAATAACAGTAGAAGAGTCATTAACCTCTTAAGGACCAGGCTGTTGTACCCTTTGTGACCAAGGCTGTTTTAACAGTTTTGCAGTGCTCTTGTTTAGCAGTAATTTTCTTCTCAAACATTTGGTGTACCCACGCAAGTGATATATTGTTTTTTTTTTCAGTACCAGAAAGTCCTTCTTAAACACCCCAATGTGTGTTCAGCAACATCTCCTGAGTACAGTGATACCTTGCATGCATGAGTTTGTCAGGTTGTTTGGGAGGTAAAATGCCACATTTGGGGAGTGCACATTTTTTTTTAACTTGAAACTTTAATATCTGGTCCTACTGCCCCCATGTCCTAATTGGGACATCTTTGTTGCCAGCTAATTCAATTTACCCCATTAAACCATACATTTTTGAAAACTAGACACACCAAGGTATTTCAAATGGTGGTATTCTAACCCTTTGCATGCACGAGAATATATGTGTTCAGCAACATCTCCTGAGTACAGCGATACCCACCCATACATGGGTTTGTCTGGTTGGTTGGGGGCTAAAAGGCCACATTTGGAAAGTGTGCTTTTTTTCCATTTTGGTCAGTGTGTGCCTATGCCCTATTTTTGAACCCAGCAACTGCAATTTACCCCATCAAACCATTCATTCATTCTTTTTTATTTTTAAGTAGACACCCTTTGGGTATTTGAAATGCTTTTTTTCTTAACTCTTTCCATGTCAAGATTTTTTGGAAGGTACAGTGCTAATTTTAGCCCTTGCTCATAATAATAAACTTTTGGGTTTTTTTTTACATTTTGCTGGAACTGGATGGTACCCTGATGGTGAAATTACTGCATAACTATTATTAAATGTTACCACATAATTTTTTTTAGATTGTACTAATCACATTGTGATTAGAAAGCTGGGGTCCATTGACTTGCATTGTTGAATGCAGTACCTGTATTGCTCGCTGTCGAGGCATTTCAGCGATGCCATACAACACCATTTAAACTCTTTTAAAATCAGCGTCAGCCATCATACAGTGTATGGCGAACGTTGACGTTTAATTCCATGAGGTGCCAGGCACGTCATTGGTCGTTAACTGACCATTTTTGCATGACATGCCTAGCCCATCATAGGCCATTAAGGGGTTAGATCAGCACTTAAATGTGGTTAAGAGGAGTCATAGGATGCCCAACAATTTGCCCAGTAGCCTTTCTCAAGACTGATCCATCCGGTCCCATGCTGCTAGCTTTACAGATGGATATTTAATGCAGTATTTTTCTTATAGAAAGTAGTTGCAAAAGAAAGGTTGTGTATTCATCATTCACAATAAATACAAAGATTGCCTCACTGATAGCATCCAGACCTTTACTATGGCAAATCGAGGTATATAAATGATTAACATCTATATTACAAAGTATAAGAATAGATCTATTGCAGTCATAATCTTTGAGTTTATTAAGAAAATCGGTTGTATCCTGTATGTATGATGGCATCCTTGTGACCAGGGTCTGGTGGTGTAAATCAACATGGACGGAGGTTGTAAAACATCCAGAGACTATGGGCCTACCTGGCATTTGTGTATTTTAGGAAACAAATAAAAGCTAGTGGAGGGTGGATTCTTATTGACTAAAAGGCAGCATCATTATGATTAAACCCTTCAATCCCCTATGGACGTACCGGGACGTCCAAAAAACGCCCATTAAGAAACCCCTATGGATGTACCGGTACGTCCAGCCCTTCGTGCAGCGTCAGGGACACATCCCTGCCACTGCACGGGAGATCAGGCTGTTTGACAGCCTGGACTCTCCCCTGGCAGCAGAAGCCAGCGTCACTGGCTTTCTGCTGCTCGATCTCCTGTAACAGCTTCCGGCGTGAAGCCGGAAAACTGTTACATATAGAAAGGCCCACATATGTGTTGTACAAGAAATATGCCACTGGGAAATATGCCACTCTATACCTTCCTAGAGTTCCAGCTCAAAATCCTGGGGGATATCCTCTTTGAGCAGCCAATCCCTAACGTGCAGGATGAGAATGTCCTGCGTCTTACCGGCAGGCATTTTCCTTGTAAAGTCCCACCCACTGGTGCCAAACAGAAGCCTCAGAAAAGATGCAGAGTCTGTTACAAAAAGGGTATTAGGAAGGACTCCAGGTACCACTGCCCTTCCTGCCCCTCTTTGCCAGGACTCTGCATCGATGAGTGCTTCATGGTCTACCACACCAAGGTAGATTATTACATTTCCGTTATACTTCTTTTTTTTGTGTTAGGGTGAGCCACAAGGGGATAAGGGGGGTATTTTCAATTGGCACAATTCCATACGTTTTTGCCCTGCAAATTAAAAAAAAACATAAATAACCATATGCATAAAAAACCTATGCGTGTGGGGTATTTCCGTAATCAGGAGAGGCAGCTGAACACTTTAGGCTGGATTTCTCTGCCATAACGTATACTATGTGGAAAATATCCTAAGCAACACAGATATGTTGGCGAAAAATTAAATTAAATTATTGCTACGGCTGACTTTGGCAGTGATTGATGGCCAAATGGCTGCATGGAAAATGTCCAAATGCTCCTGGTGAAATACTCTGGTAGACTGCTTTCCAAAAATGTATACTTTTATGGGAACATGTTCTCCTGTGGGACTGCTAAGCTGCTTCATAGATAACATTGGCTTAGCACACACCGTGATCCAGTATGCCGGCACGTTACAACTTATGCCCTGTAATGTCCAGAAACCCACAAAAAAACTAGGCATGTGGGGTATTTCCGTAATCAGGAGAGGCAGCTGAATACTTTAGCTTGGATTTCTCTGCTGTAACACATACCCTGTGCCAAAAATCCTCAGCAACACAGAAGTGTTGGTGAAAGAAGTGCAGGAAATTAGAGCAACGGCTGACTTTGGCATTGAGATACTCTGGGTTGCCTGCTTTACAGAAATATATACTTTTATGGGGGTATTTATAATTAGGGGGGGTGCTAAACAGGCCCAAATGAAACATAGGTCTACTAAAGCAAAATGTGAAAATTTCACGTTTGGAATCTAAAACGCGCATGGTCCCGTTTGTGCCCTGTAATGTCCAGAAAACCACAAAAAAACTAGGCATGTGGGGTATTTCCGTAATCAGGAGAGGCGGCTGAACAATTTAGGATAGATTTCTCTATCCTAAAGAATACTACGAAATACTAAGACGCGTTGGTGAAAAAAGTGCAGGAACTAATTTCTGTGGCCACCTTTGACAGTGAATGATGGCCAAATACCTGCATGTAGAATGCCCAAATACCCCTGATAGGATAGCCTGGATTGTCTGCTTTACAGAAATATATACCTTTGTGGGTATATGTGGGATCCATAACAACTATAGCCCCCCCCCCTTGTCAGCCTGTTTCACCATAAGTGATGGGTTGCTTCTCTGAGAAGTAAAGGTCCCACATTCCTGTGAGACAAACTGTGGGTTTGATGAGTAACCCATTTTATGTCATCTACAACAATTTCACAGATGTATTGACATCCAATCATGGATGGTATGAACATACCCATTGTCAGTATGAACGCTATTTGCAGTCACGACATAGGGTGGTTTCAGTGGCTGTCTCTGCAAAAAAGGCAAACAGTACTAGCATCTGATGTGTTCTGGTCCTGGCCTGGTATTGTCTAGGCTGAAAGGGGTGATAGATTCTCACAGCTTGGGTTCCTGACCCCTCTGTCCAGGTCTCCCCAGACTTGCCTTTTGGGTCAGTGGTACCCAAGAAAGCACTCTGTTCCCCGGAGTAAAGCATCTGTCTCAGAGGCTAAAGTAATCTCTTTTTTATTATTAATTCATCTTTGTATAAAACATGTCTAAGATCTCCCAGCTGTATACATGATCCTGTAAATAGTCTAAACTTAAAGTATCCCTTTTGAATTTATCTAGCTTGTTATTGAGAGCGTCAGTCTTATGTTTATCCAGTGCAGTTCAGGGGCGGGCTGGGCCGGGGGGCAATTGCCCCCCAGGCCGCCCTAAATCCGGGCCGGTGGGCCGGACGGACGACCGGCAGACGAGAATTCAATGCGGCTGCGGCCGCAAAGTTAAAAACTAAGCGGCCGCGAGCAGGATTGAATGCGGCCGTCAAGCATACCTGGCGGGGGGGGCGGTCCGCTCCGGCTGCCGCTCATCTGAGGGCTGCCACCATGCCAGCACGCCTTCAGAAACGGTGCGCGCGGCAACTGTGTCTGTGCGCCGGGACTTGATGTCAAATCCCGGCGCACAACACTGAAGCCACGCCCACCGTCTTCAGCGTTTAGTACACCGGAAGGACAGGAAGAAGAAGAAGAGGACGAAGAGGAAAAGTGAGAGTGAAAGAAGAAAAGGTAAGAGAGAGTGGATTAGTAAGTGTGTGAGAGTGATGGGTGTTATGCTGAATGTAAGTGTGTGAGAGTGATGGGTGTTATGCTAAATGTAAGTGTGTGAGAGTGATGGGTGTTATGCTGAATGTAAGTGTGTGAGAGTGATGGGTGTTATGCTGAATGTAAGTGTGTGAGAGTGATGGGTGTTATGCTGAATGTAAGTGTGTGAGAGTGATGGGTGTTATGCTAAATGTAAGTGGGTGAGAGTGATGGGTGTTATGCTGAATTTAAGTGTGTGAGAGTGGTGGGTGTTATGCTGAATGTAAGTGTGTGAGAGTGATGGGTGTTATGCTGAATGTAAGTGTGTGAGAGTGATGGGTATTATGCTGAATGTAAGTGTGTGAGAGTGATGGGTGTTATGCTGAATGTAAGTGTGTGAGAGTGATGGGTGTTATGCTGAATGTTTGTGAATGAGGGTTTCAGATAGCATGGATGTGTAAGTGTTGGGGGATAGCTTGGCATAGGGAGTCCGTAATCACATTCCTTTCATGCCCAGATTCCATCATGTAGTGGCTGCCTAGGCATGATAGGAGTGTGATTGCTGTTATAAATTATTTTTTGGTCCAACTTCGGTGTGTTAACACTTTTATTGGACAGAATAATTCAGTATTAATATATATATATATATATATATATATATATATAATTGCAAACAGCAATCACACTCCTATCATGCTAAGTCAGCCAGCACATGCTAGAACCTGGGCATGATAGGATTGTGATTGTTGTTATATATATGTATATATATATATATATATATATATATATATGTTAATATTGTTGTTGATTTTTTTGTTTTATTTTTTGTGTTACTTTTAATATTTAAGTATTTTAAAGTTTTTTTGTTTTTTTTGTTTTTTTTCAGTTTTGGCCAAGTGAATGCTGAATTTTCAGTTTCAGTACAGAATGTTCATTTCGGTGCATCCCTACTATATACTATGCCAGTCACTAAAGTGGTAAGCCTACACCACATCAATGTTTGGCTTAGTATATAGTGATAGGGGTTGTCGGTGTCTGGCTCAATGTATAGGCACGCATTGACGGTGGCACCGCATAATCCCTAAGTATATATATTGATAACAGTTATGCTGTACCCCTGTCAATGTTTGCCTAACCATAGAAACTATGCAGTTTTAAAGTGTGTGTGTGTGGGGGGGTGCCACATACAGGGTCTGCCACAGGTGCCAAATACTCTAGGTACGCCCCTGCATCATGCGGCTGTCAGACCCAATGGCCATGCCTCAGCTCCTCTTCCCACGTCTTAAAAGGGGTGTGATGAAGAGCTGAGGCATGCGGTGTGTGCACGCCGGCCACTTTAATTTAATTAGGCGCTGGTGGAGTGACTGCCGCACGAAGGCCGCTTTCAATGTCGCTCGCAGCCGCTTTAATGGTGCAATGGGCCAGTTGACTAGACTTGCCCCCCAGGCCTTAGGCTGCCAGCCCTCCCCTGGTGCAGTTCCTATTTCTTTGATGGTCTTTTCAAGGGTCACCTTATTCTCTATCTCAGTGAATTTCTGCTGTCTCATGAATCTTTTGGCTAACATTATATAATTCCTGCTGAGGTCCCTCTACTGTCAAAGACATAAGGTCAAGACAGCATTTGTTATGATACAAGTTTTTACAAAACTAAATATTCTCCCTGCAGATGGTTGGTCTAATACTCTAGTCTAAGACACCTTTGAATTCTTAACACATTGTTAAGTATTGAATCAACGTATACTAATGTAGCTGGTAATTGATTTCTTTTTATTCTTATTGTGTGAACATTTTGCAGTTAACTTGGGTATTATATAATATGTATATGTAATGTTTCAAAACAATGCAGGGTTTCATACATTCAGACAGTCCACAAAGGGTAAGTGTTACTCCTATTTTGTAGAACATATTACATGAACCTCATTGAAGTAAAATAAACCTTTTCATTCCCTATCATTGTTTTATTCATTAATTATATGAAAACATAATCACCAGTATAATCCTTACACAATAAACAATATCAAGTATTTATCAGTAAGTATTGCAACAGCAATTACACATACAATAAATCAAAGTATATTTCCAAACTGTGTGCATAATACATGATTTGAAACTTCAATAATACAATTGGGGTACTAGTATGGTGATGTGTTAGGGGGTAGGCTGGGTGTGAGTTGAAGAAACAAGTCATAAGGGAGATGAGTTCTTGTTACCCTTTAACAGAATAGTCAAACAACTTACCCTTTAATTGAACAATTCAAATTAGATAGATATCGCCACGATAGTCAATCAAAAATATTATTTATTGTAAATACAATTTATAAAATATATATATGAGTCACACAGTGCATAATATAAAACACAAAATTCTTAAAACATGTCAAAAATGAATCAATTCAAATACAGTATATTATCGATAGTTATCAATATAAATTGGTATTTTATGAGTCTAACACACAATTAATTTCCAGTCCATTCAGCAACCAAAAATTGATAATAATCAGGGCAGTAATGAAGATATCACTATCTCTCTTATATTAGTTCAACTAATATGAGAAATTAAAATAATTTAATTGTGTCTAAGAGTATTAGTGAAGTTCCTAATAGATGCGAATAATGTCAAACTTCATCTATAGGTAAAAATACCTTTTCATTATTGTTATTATCACGGGTTATAAGCTGCAGTCTCACAAGCCGTCATATACAATAATGCAATATACTATTTCCCAGAAACAGGGAATTCTATAAGAAGACAAAATTCACCTCTATTCAGAATAATAAAACAAATATGATTACCACCATTTGTTGCTGTTGTCCAACTGGTCCTTGTAGAAATTAATCCAGGTTCGGTGGCAAGAAATAAAGTAGGAAAGAATATAACTTTCTACAAGTTATATAGGTTAGAACTCAAAGTAACTCTAAGAGTGAAATATGGTGCCAGAATCTTAAGATTCCAATTCTCTGGGGTAAATTTGGTGAATAAGTCCATCAGGGTCTGTCTATTTCAGAGTGCGATTTTCTTTTTTTATTATTAAAGACATAAGCTTTTAAAGACAGGGCTTATTATCATAGCCTCCACCTCTTGATTGGAATTCTCCAATCATAACGGTGGGTTTTACCCATTATAATTAGGATTTCTACTCATATTTACACCGTTGTAATTTCTTAATTTACCTGTGAGAGACTAAGAATTAACTTAAAACTATTACATATGTGTTTGGAATTTATCCTTGGTCACCCTTGGTAACCAAAATAACCAAGACTTCCAAACACTGAAGCATGCCAGAACTGTTATTCGGATGTTCCTTGCAATAAATGCAAAACGCTTGTAACTAAATGACCTGCCTACTAAGGTTATATTCTTTCCTCATCTTTATTCTACTTTAATAAAAACTCATTGGAAGCTGGTAATGATGTTCATGATTCCATAATTTCTCCTTTAGCTGTTTGTTTAAATGAAACCTGAAGGGACACATTTAACAAAAAAACAGCCTCCTTCCAATAAACCTCATTTATAACATTGCTCTTAGTTAAGATGGATTCAGACCCTGCTAAAAATTCAAGAACTTTAGTGAAGAACTAACCATCTCATAATCTATCCATTTTACCAACCACACCACTTTGGCACTCACCCACGCTGGTTCCAGCTCTGCTTTGTCCAGCTGATGCTCTGGCATACTTAGGCTCCTTCTGATGCTCAGACCATTGGGCATCTAGTGATTGGGGCAATACCTATGGTTCATATGCGCACAATTGTCCTTCTTTGCTCACTGAGGATGCCTTTTCTATGGTGGCAGACCCACACCATTGACAATGAAGAACCAAGTCAGATGTTTGGATATGTTAGTGTTCATCTTATATAGTATACAGGTGCTCAGTGTGTGACCAGCATGTTGAATCAGACGAGAGTCTAGATGCCGGGATTGGTCTGCTCTTGAGTGCTGGAGTTATGAGATTTACTAAGATGGCAGCATACCATAAATCAGAAAAAATATGTTTTACCTCAATTGACAGTGATGAGTGTTTATATAAATTAACTGGAATGCTTGAGAATTTTAGTAAGATTCGGACACTAGTACCAATTTTGAACGAGCATAATCATCTTTTTTTCCTCTTTTTGCTGTTGTCAATGTGTGGCAACAAATTTTCATTTCGTAATGTTATACAGATTGTCTGCTTCTTACACACTTTTTTTTAGCTCATCTTTTCTATTTGTTTGCCATACACAGGGGAGGCCACCTACAAGTTCTCCAAAGTCAAACATATGCTATAATGTCAAGCAAATGTAGATAATGTGATTAGCCAGCGGGCAAGTAAAACATTTCACACAGAGTTTGCGTCATCATTCCTTTATTATTAGAATAGTAAGTAGTATTTAAACACTATACTAAAAATGCTTGTTCCTTGTTTAAACCTTCCTGCTCTTCCTTGTCATTGTTGCGGAGCCAATGGTAATGGTCTGTATGAAAAAAGAGATACTGTTAGTTTTTTTCCTGATGTAATGCACAAGGATTATGAAGATAAAACATGACAATATTTAAAGTTTTCAATGCATGTTTTTCCTTTGCTTCAAATAAGTTTTAAACCATACTCCAATATAAGGTACACAATAAAGAAAAAAAATATTAGTGTGCTGTCTATTTATGCATTTCTTGATAAATTAATAATTCACATTAATTAACATAACTATTTTATTATTAAATACTTTCATCAACTGACAAGTGTGGCTCAGCCATGTTTCCCTTATTTACACCAGATTGCCTTATTGTGCTAGCACATGTAGATTAATTTTTTTTTTAACCTGGAATATGAGTGACCATTAAGGAATATAACATTCATTATTTAGCTCATTATTGGCCCTTTTCCCCAATCTGGTCTTATCGCCCTCACCTCTGGGCAGTTTGTTCAACTGTTCTCTGTCTCAGTTCTCCCTCTATATTGGTGTTTATTTAATAATCATTTGAAGCTTATGCTTACCTCCACCATTTCACTTCCTTGAATTTCTTGAATGTGAGAAAACCTGTCGCTCTTGGCCACCAGTTTGCCTCCTTCCAGATTCACAAGTACCTAAAGGATAGAGTCGATATCACATAATCTTAATACCTTTTAATGTTACATGCATTTCAAACACAGAAGAAGATTCTCACAATATAGCTTTCTAAGTGAAAAGATTATTTTCCATTTTCTTTCTTGTATCATTAACTAAAAAGTGTATAACTACTACAGTTTGTATGTTTATGACAGATTAATAAAAATCACTGACAATAGATAATGAGGTTTGGGGTCTTACAGTAGGTGGAGAAAAAATGACAGGCTAGAATCGCCTAATGCCTATAATTTGCGGTCAAATTCTTCATTTCTATTGTACTAGATCTATCTCTTACAGTTTTTCAAAAGGTGGCCTTCACGTGTTTATAAGAGTACAAACTGTAATTGTTGTTACAACCAAGATGTGTTTTTGTATTCTTTTGCACTTATTAAATTAAACTGGTGTAGGCTTTACTGTAGCATAAACTAGGACAAACCCAATCCTGACCAAGCCAAATCTACCCCCTCACACAAATATACAGTTATCTTATTACTGAAACTTTTTACACCAAGCTGGTTCCAGTAAATCGTGTCAGTTATTGTAGTCCTAGAAATTAAAGTCGGCAAAGGTATAATTTACTATGAGAATATTTGGGAAACTATGTTAAGATAAAAGTGGAGCTGTATCAGATCAATGGCAATGTGATTATGTAAAGCCAGTGAAACATCTGTTACATTTAAACATTTTTTACAGTTTAATTAATCTACCCATATGCTGCAGGATTTTCAATTAATTTTTTTCTCAATATCTACCTTCTATGAGAGCTAATGCCTTGTGGGGTTTTAAGCCCTAGTGAGGAATGGTTTATCTATCTTAAATCCATTTACACCCTGTTCTGTATATTTTCTCATCTCTATTAAGCTTGTGATAATTGAAGTCAGTGTTGAAACTGGTTATTACTAGCAGCAAGTAGTTAAGTGGTGCTTCTTGTGAACAGTGTTCCTCTTCTAACTATTGATTAAATCAGATATTTAACTGATGACTACATTACAGGTAACATTATGGTACTATACATAGTTTATCACGTCTTCTTAAGATTCACAGCATAAGTATAGAATGGTCAGACCAACATCAAGAAAGTAATACCTTGTCACATGTCAACATTGGCATCTGTTTAACTAGGATTTAAATTACCTTTATTTTCTTTCCATCGGGGCTATTGATCTCTGCTTCTTTCCCAACAGTAAAACTGTTTGTGTTATTCTGTTTAGGGGTTTTTGATGTGACAACAAAGTTGTCTCCATTTTGCTGAATTTCAATCACTGGGTTGATATCCTTGGCCACCTTAACAATTTCTTCTGGCAAACCTGTAATTAGTCATATATCATATATTATCAGTTACAATGAAGTACAGTTTGTATTGCATTTGATATTGACACACTTTAGTTACAGTGCCTCAGTAATCTCCACTACTTGTATCTCATATTTGTCCACCATGCAGGCAGTAGTAGCATGATCTGATGTTCAAGAACCGTTTTGTACAGGGTAGGTGACCAACAGACCTTCAGACTATTTTTGTTACTAGACATTACTTTTTAATTGGAAATAAGAACTTCATTACATAGTTTTCTAAACCCTTGACCTACTTGAATCTTCTCTATCCCAAAAATCTTTTAATTAACTATAGGTTATCACTGTGTAGAGTTTGATGTGTGCTATTTTTTAAAGTCTCCATCTTTTCAATGAAGAAGATACTTACCCACAGACCTCAGGAAATTGTCATAGTTTTCCTGAACGTAGACCTGCCAAGTTCCAGCGAAAGCCATAATGACACAGGACAGTCCGAATGGTACAGCTCAGATAGCAGGAGTTGAGAGGAGTGATAGTACGGTATTGGTCCCAAAGGCACTATATATCTGTCCAGACAGACCGAATTACTGGTTGAGTGTCATAATTATTAACCATGGAGCTATCAATGATTAATGCTTTGTTTAATTGGCATAAGAGTGACCCATAGTTCAACGTCCGCAAGTTTGTATGTCAGTGAATGTGATGTCAAAAATTTTGTGGAGAAATTAGATGCGATTTATAATTTAACTCTGAGTGTCGATGGTCAGGGCACATTGTTTCTTCCTGGAGGACAGGTGAATTTTTGTAGCTTGGCTATAGTTATGTTTAGGTGCCTTCACAAGCATCTTACACTTTAATTAAATGCCTAGTTTAAGACAAATTGTGCATTGCATGATGTAATGATAAAAATGCAAAGTTTCAGATAAAGCGCAAGTAAGAAGGAGGTTATATGCTATGATTATACCAAAAAAATGAATGGGGTTTATTAACTAAAGAGGGAATTGGCAAGAGAGTAGCATTTTTACTTGAGATTATCACGAGTCCAGCCCGTATTTACATCAGTGGGATTTCTTGAAAGTCAGCTTATTGATTGAACAATGCATTAGGCAGATCCAGCTGAGCCATTCACATGAATTGCGAGACCGCAACTATCCTGCCAACTCCCGCTTTAGTGAATAAATTATGACATTGATTATTGTCACTCGGACTTCAGGGATCTTCCCTTTTTATGTTAAAAAAATAATAAGTTTATGTGTGCATGTTTTGTATTGATTTATTTAACTATTTATTTTACTTAGGTTGTGCCGGCACAGAAAAGAAGATCAGCTGCCAGCATGCAGGGATCTTTGATTTGTTCTTTCTGATATACCCTATACTAAACTCTAATCTCCATACACCTGTAGGCAAGGATCACACCTGGGCCCACTTGACTAATCTCATATGGGGTCTTACTTTGTACCATTTTACTATTTTACTTTGTGCTGTACTTTTGGATCTGTCAAGAAATCCAGATCATTTGCTACCGTGTAAGGAGTTCATATTTCAACCTTCTTAGTACAGAAAACATTTTTGACCACTTTTTCCTTATTATTGTTCCTTCTTTTTTACGGGATGGAGAGGTGTTATTCCTCAGGCCTGTGTTGAAAACCAGACACAGGCTGTTTAAAGGAGGCTTCCCTTTCCCTGCAGAATGATCATAGTCTAGCAATAGAGACGTTTGCCCAACCCATACCCAGATGCCTGTGTGTTTCACCTTGATCAAATTCATGTAGTTCATACATATGAAAAGTGACATATTTAATGTTTGGTACAGACCATTCTCAACTGGTATTTCATACTGTTTGCTTAATTTTGTTTTTACGTAACATGTGGGAGAAGCTGCGGTTCCAGAGGTGGATCGCATTGGCTCCACCATAGTCTGATGTTTTGTGCCACTGTTTTGTGCTCTCATTGAAATGGGAATACTCTGTTAACCCCCGCCCCAACACTCACAGATTGGAGCTGACTTTTACAGGGGGACCACCTGGAAATTTAAAGGGACCACTCATCTATTGTATGCATTAAATGCATGTTGATAAAAAGGATGCATTTTCTCTCAATGCTCGCTGCATGGTGTCTGTGCCTGTCTCTTTAAGAATACTCTGAAGTCATAGTCAAAATATCCAAGGCTTTAGGGTTTTATTTTTATGATCGAGGGCACTGTGTACTAATACTGTCATCTTTCATAAGGATTGTTTGTTGTGTCCTTACGGTCTTTTTAATACGAACTAAAATATTTGTAATTATATTTAACCTTATACATAGTTCTTTGCATATACATAGTTGGCTAAGATGACTTGTTGTTACTTTATCAAGGCATTTTATTTTAATTTATATACCATATGTACCATATGCAGAGCTAGTGTTGAGGTATTAGCTTTAAAATGGTAATTTCTAGCAAACTCTCAAAGACCAGGTTACTAACCTTTCATTGTTACCTTGTATTTCCCAGGACATTGACCTCTATGTGACAAGGCCACACCAAATCAGCTAAAATGTAGCCAGCAGTACTACATGTACACTACACACATCCAATTCATGGTCAGATGTCTGGGTTATATAAAAAATTATACTGCTGCAATGCGGTCTTATCATTACAACAAATAAAGGGATATTCCTTCTGATTGGATTCAGTTTTTTTGGTAATATGACCACTTTTCAAAATTTGCATCATGATTACTTTTGTATATAACATATAGCAACATTATACAAAAATGTTAAGTACTTACCTATAGAAAAAGGGCATGGCACTGCCCCCTTCAGTGCTCCAATTTGCAACCACTTTTGGCTGCCTGAAGCAGTGGTAAATCCTGGGGGCAATGAGGGAAATGCTCAAAACAAAAGTGTCTACCTGGGTATGAATGTTAGTGTGTGTCTGGCTGGGTATTTATGTGTGTCTGTATATAAGTGTCTGCTTGGGTATGTTAGTGCATGTGTGTCTGTGTTTGTATGTTAGTAAATGCATGTGTTTGTATATGACAAATATATGTTTTTATGAACCTTGATGTGTGCACAGTTATGCAGCAATAGGAAACAGCCTTCCCCAAACTGGTGCCACAAAATTGGATGCATACAATTGTCTAAAATTACTTTGTACGCTGTAGTATTAATAATACCCTTCACCAGAATTAAGGGAACTAGTGCAAACCCTGAAAAACAGCTCCAGACCATTATCTCTGCTCTACTAAATTTTACAGTAAGCACAATGTACTCCAGTAGGTAACGATCTCCTGGCATCCACCATACCCAGATTTATCCATCAGAACATTAGGCGGTTTGTTATGTGCTACATGCGTCAGCACTCAACAGACCCGCTTTGTGAATGTGTGGCTCAGCTGTTGTTACTACTAGACACTTCACAATAATAGCACCTACGAAGAACCAGGGTAAATCTTACAGGGCAAAAATTTAACTGGGTTGTGAGAAATGTGACATCCTATGTTTAAACTCTTCAGTATGACCCATTCTACTGCCAATATTTGTCTTTGTAGATGACATCTCTATGTTCTTGATTTTCTACACTTGTTAGCAATGGGTGTGGCCGAAACACAAACAATACCAATCTTGTTAAATTTGAAAGCATCCTGTTCCTACCTTTATCTTATGCATTGTGCTTCCACTGGCAAAAACACAAACTCATCTACATCGCAAGAAAATTATTCACCCACCCTACATTACTCTGTATTTGCTTTCCAGCATGCAACTACCAAATACAGATGGATGACTAGTTTATAAGGAAGCTTGTCCAAGGCCATAGTTTTTTTACCTTGGCTAGTGGAACACATTACACCTACAGATATGCCTTATGAAACAAAAACACTTTTATTCAAATAGCATATGTTACTAACATTGTATTTGTTTAGCTTTCTTGCAGTCACATTGATATCACAAACCAAGGGGTGAACAAACCCTGAAAAGAGGAGCAATTGATTGAGCAATTGTTTATTCAAGAATCATACATTACATACAAAGTAAACTGCAAAAAGAAAATCACACCAGAGTGATATAACATACACTTAATGTGTAGAAGCAGCTTCAGTAAAGTGTTACTATATAGGTTACATATTGTGCACACAGTTAAGGCAGATTAAATCAGATTTAGCACTTCTTTTAACTACGGATTTCACTTTTGTTTCTGAGGTTTTCCCATTGTCTTTTTAAGTTCCTCTGGTTCTTCACCATGTTTGAAGACGCTCACAGTAACTTGGCCAGTCTCTGAACCATATTTGTTCTTTACTGTAATGCTGTATCTTCCAGAGTCCTCGGCACAAATCTTATCTATGGTAATGGTTACCACTGTACCTTTCACGTCCAACTTGTATCTGTCTTTAAACACCACCTTTCTCTCATTTTTTATCCAGGTAATTTCAGGAGAAGGGTCCCCAGATATGTGACATGTCAGACACAGAGTCTGTTAGGAAAAAAAAAAAGAAGCCATGAAAATGTTACTGTAGATGATCTAGTGAGGACCTCCAAACAGTTTACTCTGTAATGCTTTCTATAATACAATGTTTTACTTAAAATATAGTTTTACCTTGTCTTCCATTATTGTAGCTAGATCTGGGAGACCTCGGACTACTTTAGCACGATCTGGAAACAGCACAAAGTTACAAAAAATATAAACAAAATTCCTTTATAGACAGCAAATATGACTATACTTAATATTTAAAAATATAATAATGGAAACCAGCGACAGTTCTGTATCAACTTAGGATGATATAAAGATGCTACCTTACTCAGGGCTGAAAATTTAATATTAAAAAAAAATGAAAAGTGGGTTATTCCATAAACCACACGTTTTAGGTAGGAGAATGCATCTCGGATTTAGTTAGGAATTATGAAAGGCTAACTCCTGCAAATTTCTTGTCGAAGAGATGTTGGTTTTGCTTGACTAATAAATGAACAAGGTTTCACTATTCAGTATTTTAACTTTGTATTCTACAAGGTCAACTTGCTTACAATCTGGGATAAACTGTAATTTAGCAACATTTTCAGTTTTGCACTTACTTTTCTCTGTAATAGCAGCTTCCCTGTAAAACAACAAAAACACAAACCATTGTAGGAAAGTGTAAAACAAATGAATGAAAACCTTACTACGTTAGTTCAGTCATTCCCTGACTCGACTTAACTTTCTAAACCATCTTTCTACACAGTTGCCAAGAGTCCAGAATTTCAGTCCCTTCCCATCAAATTTGGGTCTGTCACAGTATGAAATTACTGACTGGCAGCGTTACATTTAAACTGTGCATGTGTGAGATACGTACACAGCCTAAATGCTGATAAATAAGCTCCAGTTACTCCGTATCTGTACCAGATAGTCTGGAGCATAATACTGCACTGGTGTAACTCTGCCTACCTGAGGCTCCTCACCCTTTTTTCTTAGGATGCCAGGAGGAAAAGTTTGCATGCATGCATGCTGACATGTGTGTTTTCAATAAGATTAAAATTAAGATTTCATAACACAACGATGACATTTATTAATCTGTAATATATTGTAACATAAAAGTATGCTACCAAATATAGCATAGGACAGAATATATAGTAAAGCAATAAAAACATACCAAATTTGCTCAAATATAAGACGACCCCCACCCCAAATTTGAATATTAATTTAGGAAAAAAGAAAGCCTGAATATAAGACTACCCTATAAGAAAAAAGTTTTATTAGTAAATATTAATTCACATGTAAACTAGTTTTTCATATTTAATAAAAACTATGATTGAGAAAAAAATCATTTTTTTGTTTTTATTTCCTTTTATTTGCCAACCTGCCCCCCAGTTATGCACATCTGTCCCCAGGCTTGCCACTCTGCCTCCCTGATATGGCTTATACCCTCCATATTTGCCACTCTGCCCCCTGATATGCTTATACCCCCTATATGCCCCCCAATTTACCGATGCATTCCCAGACTTATCCCCCATGCTCTAGACTTCCTGGTGTCAAGTGGGGCACCCGGTGGATGTCCGCATGATGCTCGCAGACAACCTCCACTGCTACTCAGGACTTCTGCTGGGGCTTCTATGACTGAGCACTGGAAGGCCACATCACTCTGGTGCTCCATCACAGAAGCCCCGGCAGCAGCGGAGGTTGTCTAAGTGCATCGTGCAGATTTTCACCAGCTGCCAGAGAGGAGGAACCGGGTTTCCTGCAGCGCTGCAGGGGATCCTCCTCCCCGGCAGCTGGTGAACATCTGCGCAATGCAAGTAGACAACCTATGCTGCTGCTGGCCAGTACTGCCGGCGGGGCTTCTATGGAGCACCAGAAGGAAATGTCACACAGGCACTCCGTCAGAGGAGCCCCGGCAGATGAGGATCCAGGTCCCCTGCGGTGCTGCGGGGATCTGGATCTTAGTCTTGTAGTCAGACCTCTATTTGAGGTCTGATTATAAGATAACCTCTAATATAAGAAACCTCGTCTTCTAACCAAGCAAATACGGTACAATAAAATGTTAAACGTGGCGCTAAAACACTTACTTAAATTTGAGATGTTCAGCCATAGCATCATCAAATGCTGTAATTAAGCAGAAAAATACATTGTTGGTAAAAAACAAACAACAAAAAAACATACTCACTTACCAATAGAGCAGGAAATATCTGTATGCTATTTTTACTTTTAAAGGTACTCTGCTGAATTTAACACTGAATGCCCAATCATTTCTCAGATACGAATTATTTAGTCATGTAACATTCTGCCTCGTTCATAATTTTTACCAAAAAGACTTAATTATCACGTGACACAAAATCAGGCGCTCATTGGCTGTTACCATAGAAACTAAAAACATCTTCTTAAATGTGTATTTTGTCATTAAAGATTTAAAGAGAAATAAAATGACAGAACTGCTGAGGTGTATTTGCTTAACATACTAGCAATTGCAATCATGCCTGTTCAGCTTTGGGTACAATATTTCTCAGCGCTTCTTTCATTATTGGCTCATTATGTATGTTCCCTGCAACCACACATTGGCAAGTGTTAAAACTGACAGAAATGTATCAATATCAAATGCATCCTTTTATCTAGGTATGTTTCTGAACCAAATGGGCAATTTGTGGGTCAGGGAGTTTGTATGTCAACAAACAAATTGTTATGAGCTGAGCACCTCCTGCGAGATGGGCTGATATGGCCCTGCATAATGTATTAATCAGTGTGAAGACTTGAACAAGACGTTGCCATATTGCTATTCTTTATGTAGGGCCAACTCTGTCTGGTAATGTCCGTCTTCACCAAATGTTTGGACATTGGTCTGTAATATCGTTCAGAACTACTGTGTCAGTGATGGACGTATGTGCATATGACACAGATGAGGATTACCTTTACCACTCAGGTCAAGGGTCCGTTTATGAATGTCTTTGCCATCAAATAGTTCTAAAACATACAGCCCTTTGTCTGCATCTGTAGGGTTGATTATATGAAGCCAGACTTGGTTCATTGTGCTTCCCGATTTAACTCTGTCTGTACTGTCCAATTTCTTGTTTCTGTGAAAGATCCAAAAAAGACTCTTGAAATATGCACATAATCCATCAATGTATTATTTGATTATATCTTGTTTTAATTAATAATGAATATTGATGTATACTTGTGAGTTCTCAAAAACAATATTTTCAACAAATTATTTTTGTTAAAGAAATTTCCAAAATAACGTCACAAAATAGGTTGTAACTGGAAATACCGGTTAATAACCCTCTATAATTCAGTTATAAATCCTGTTATTGTCCAACAGTGTTTTCAGTTGTCATTCTGTGCAATATTAGTATGCCACTTCTGAATAAACTCAAATGAGGAGACATACTTGTGGTGCCAAGTTGGATTCATGCTTTCAGTGAAATATTTTACATCGCTGTATATTTTAATTCCTTCCGAAGTGCCTTGACATTTCAATGGAGAAGCAGAAAGTGCTTAAGGGGTAAACAAAAGAGACATTTTTAATTGATTACTAAAAGAAGAAGAAAACTGGAAAAGTCTCTTATCTAGAGTCAGATCATAAAAAGTAGAAATATTTAAAAATGTGCAATTGAGTGTACTTACTCCACACAGTGAGGTACAGTATTCAGATGCAAGGTTGCAAATAGTATATTACATTTATTTATATAGTGCCAGCAGAGTTATTAGTGCTGTAATTAGAGAGAGTAGCGAAAATTAACAATGACTGACTATAACGTTAACACACGTTAAGGCATCCTGGTAAAGGTGAAAAAGAAGGCTCTGCTCTTGTGACTTTAGAATCTATATATAATGAAAACATAAATTGCAAATCTCATTTAGATAGCCCGTTGTTTTGTTTCTATTGGACAGGCAATTAGCCAAACTACCCTGATAATTTACATATAGACAGTAATACCGTTCATGTACAGGTGCAGACACGTGGCCTACTATGGGCAACATAAAATAAAAAAAAAAGAATTGCATACAATTTGCTGTAGTTCTTCATTATGCCATAAAATGGTGAACTAAGGTTTACACCAACACGAAATGGAATACTCTCCTTAAAATTGTATTTGGTGACTTTACCAGTAAGAATGAGGATATTTATTTCAGGAGGAAGAATGGGTGCAGTTTGGTACGTCAGGTGCCTTTGATAATTGTCAGTGAAGCACAAATTAGCAGAAGCAAATGTTTTATGTAAATGCAGTCATATGCTCCATATAGGCAGAGCACATGGTGATCATGCATGGAAATATATCTTAACTGTACAGGAAAAAAATCCCTTTGGAATTACCTGGTTTTCAGCATTCATCATTCATTTATTGTGATCTGATCACAATATGCTTAAACTGGCAACAAACAATGATAATCTTTCATGCCTATATTGAGCACACCCATTAAACATTCACAGTGCTGGTGAATAAATAAACCCTTGGATTTAGCTTCCAGTAGCTCTGGATCAGAGCTGCACACAATTTTAGACAATTCTTCCTTCTTTTTGGTAGATTTACTTTGATGTGTAGGGTCATTGTCCTGCAGCATTACACAATGTCTACTGAGCTTCAGCTGGCAGACAGCCACCCTGAAATTATTCTGTTTGATACCTTAATAAACGTGGGCGTTCATTGTGCCCTTGATTATGCCAAGCTGTCCAGACAGCAAAGCAGCCCCAAAACATGATGCTCCCTTCACTGTACGGATTATGTTTTCATGTGGGTATGTGATGCCCTTTTTACACCATATGCAGTGCTACATGTTCTTCCCAAACAATTCAATTTCATTAATCCACAAAACATTTTCCCAGTAGTGTTGTAGAATGTCAAGGTGATCTTTGGCAAACAGCGAAGTGTTTTTGGAGAGCAACGGTTTCCGTCGTGGTGTCCTTCCATGGACTCAATGCCTGTTCGATGTTTTTCATGCGATAGACTCATGAACATAAATGTTAACCAGTTCCAATGATTCCTTCAAGCATTTAGCTGTTACTCTAGGCTTGTTTTTTATCTCATTAAGCATATTGGCTGCGTGCCCACTTCTATGTAGAATAGTCACAGTACTTTATCATTTCCATTTTCTAACTGTGGACTGATGAATATGAGATTACTTTGTAACCCTTTCCATCTTAATGCAAATTAACAGTTCAAGGTCTTCTGCAATCTTTTTTGTGTGAGGCACGGTTCACATCAGCAGATGCTTTGTAGGAATAGCATACTAAAAGTATTTGGGTGTTTTTTTTATGTTAAAGTAACTCTAAAGCACACTGTCACGGAGGCCTCCGTGCCATGGGCTCCTGGAGGGGAGTGCCAGCCTCCTTCCTACAGACTATGGGCCCTGGTACAGAGTGCCACGTTTCCCAAAGTACAAGAGACTCTAAAGACTGTGGGACTTGGACGCAGAGTTGGGGTGCCTGTATTTTGGGAGTGAGTTTTATGTGTGGTGTTTTATGCTCCATCGGGTCAGGATTTACAGGACCAAGCCCTCCATGGCCAGTATGTGTACCTGGATCTGATATCCAGCAGGTTTCAGCCAGAAGTCAGGGAACCGCCCGTGTTTCACCTCAACATGAGTGTTGTCTGATGCTTGGGGTGGGCTGCTATCATCCTTTTTAGGACAACAACCACACTGTGTAGCTAAACTTCGGCTAGCCACAGTGCCAACGCAGCTCCGGTGCAGCGACATCCCCCCTTCTCTCTACAACACTAGTTCTGTCTGACGCTGAAGGGCTTAATCGTTTGTGTCCCGGCAGGAGGAAGTACTGTTTGGAGGGAGTACCCAGTTGGGGTACAGGGCATCCCGTCACACACACCTCCGATCCCATTTCAATAATTGGACTCCAGGTTTGCTAACCCCTGACTCCAATAAGCTTTTGTTGATCCTAGGGGTTCACATTCTTTTTCTAACTCACACAGTGATGATGTAAGAACAATGCAATCATTTCTATGTTAATAGTTAAAATAGATTGTGTTTTGTTGTATTTATTGTTATATTAAATAGGGGTTCTTTGCTAAGCCTGAACCCAGGGCAGCACCCCCGGCCACTTGTCCAGACTTAATTCCTCTTCCTGCGGCTGAGCATCCTATTTGTGCAGAGTTCAAGGACATGATATCATATGCCAGCAATCCGCCTGAAAAGGTTGCACAACGTGAAAGAATGATACTACGAAGGTCTGCGTTTGTTAAGTAATAACGTGTGCATTGTAAATTGGCTGGTTATACGATCTCAAAAACCAGGCCATTTAGCTACCATTTATCAGGGAATACAATGAGGTGAACTTCACCAGATAAATGTGCCATTTTGCTGTTGCAAACACACCAGTTGTAAAAGCTTGACTTACCACTAATTTTGCAAATCTCTTTCATAATGTTTTCAAATCCTGAAATACATAAACATTTTATTATTATTGCTAATAATTTGTTTCATATTTTTGGGAGGAAGATTTTCATATGTATTGCAATAAAAATTTCACTAACATATACTTTGCAGTTTTTGTTGGCACATCTTTTTACCATGTTGCATGTGTGCACTTCTTTAAATAGATATTGCTCTTTATTTGATCTGGATCAACAGTGCACAGGGGCCTAGGCTGGTAAGAGTCTGTGTCCTCATCACAAATAGTGTATACTTTGTCCTGGCTAAATGTGATTCTTACCTTTTATCACTCAGAACCTTCAATAATACTACCTGTTCTATACTTCCACAATAAATAATATAATTTGGAAAGTTAATGACATCATCCATAATATGGTTTTAACACTAACTACCTTATCTGTCAGAGTATGGAATCTTGAAATGTTTCATGAACATGTTGCTCTTGGAGCCTCTACCCATAAGACTTATCTTGCAGTTCATAGGTACTTTTTTTAAATTAAAAATCTGAAAATCTTTGTTTTGCTTAAACTTACATTATTGGGCCAACTAGACAACAAGAAACACTATATCTGAAAAAAATGATCTCTTACATGGAATGCGTCAGAACATGTACCAGCTAGAAGTCATGAATCTGTACCATACGGTACATATTTTTTAAAACTTATGTTTGTATATTTTACTAAATATGACAGGAATGAAAAAAAAAACCCAGAAACTAACTCAGAAATAAAAATGTGGGTACCATTACAATAGGTCCCTTTGCAAAACAGAAAGTGTGTTGCTGTTTTCTAGATGAAGGCTACATACTGTATGTTATTATTGATTTGTAAAGCACCATCATTTTGGAGCTTTAAAATGGGTAAGCAGGACATAACAAATAGTACATAACAATTTTAATCTACAGAAGCAAAAGGTAAGGAGGGCCCTGCTCAAAGAGCTTACATACTTTCCGTGGCTTCATTACCTTACTGTGCAGGATCATGAGTAGAATTATGCACATCGGAGTTGGAGAAGGCCACCTACCTTCCTTACAGAGATCCAGATCACTTACATCTTCCCCTCTGCTATCTTTCACAACAGCTTTGTAATTCCCTTTGTCTTCATTAGTAAACTAGAAAAATAGCGGAACGCGTGTCTTTTTAGTTGTTTTGACAGAAAAACGTCAACTTTTTTGCGTTGTGTTGATGAGGAAAACAGTACTACTTTACATGTGCGCATTTCATGCCCATATAATTTGCCTTTGACCAACAACGACTCCATAAATTTTTGGTAGACCTTACCTGTAATCATTTGCTGTATAGAGTAACCCTGCTCTTATGAATCATCATGTAGCCATGATTATCAATTAAAACCTTACTTTTTTCAATTTCCATTATTAGCTTTGATGCAACATTTCAATGAAAAACACTGGTGTAGCTCTTATCTCCCTGTCTAGTTTTACTCTGTTATAGTATTGCTACAGTATTTTTAAAACAACCAATATTTTTGGGGTCTACTTACCTTTTCAATTGTAAGTTTTCCATCCCCACTCTGGCTATCGTATTGTCCCTTAGAAAGTGACTTTTTGTCCATAGACCACTTGAGAGTTGTTTCTTTAGTTATATTTGTTACCTGTATATAATAGTATATCATAGATAAGAGAACAATTTCATTTTCTAAATAGTGTTGTAGCACACTGTAGAGTTGATTCACTAAAAAGTCTATTTGTCAGCCAAGTTAAGGGTTAACTGCTTGATGCTCATGCATATTAATGTTCATAACTTGCACCAACTTGTATACTCACTATATACTTATTTTCAGCCCATGAAAAGGGACTGTTCAACAAATAAAGCAAAAAAGCAAAAACTTGTTGCAAAAAACATGCCTTGAGGTAATGGATTGAAAAATGTTTTTTTGGTATTTATTATTTGTATGTTAGTCCCTCCTATCCCACAGGACAGCAGATGAATGACAGTGGAGAAGTATGCTGGGCTCTATGCCTCTCCAAAGGCTTTTTCCTACTTTAACCCCAACGGGTTAAGGGAATGGGGGCAAGGTGAGGAGTTATGGGGGGAGTTATGCCTGAGCTTCATGCCTCTGTGTCACCCAGGTTATTTAATTACCCTCCAGTCCCACTGAACACAGTTGAGAGGGTGCCTGGGGGGATCCATTAAAAAAAAAAAAAAAAAATTCTAAATGTATTTATAGGTTATGGGTTTGGTATGTGATAACTTCACAAGCTACCTTGTTTCCTCCTAAGGTGGGTTAACAAATCTGCTGGCTTGCTTGCTTGTTTCAACTTGCATTAACTTGTCTGTGTTGCAATATGCAGCTGCAAACTCACAGTTGTTGCCAATTTACGTTTTAGTAAATTGACCTTAAAGACCAGTATAGTATATGTTAAACATGCACCAGTTCTTCTATATGTTGGTGAATGTCAAGGCAGCAATTAATTCCAAATCAACCTGTCCCACCACCCTGTCATGACCCATCAAGGTGCATGTTAAAACACAGAAATATAAGCATAGAAACATTATTATCATCTTTTATTTATATAGCGCCAGCAATTTAAGCAGCGCTTCATACGATGCAAATATTCAAGGCGTATGGCAAGACGAGAATTGACAAGCAAACCAATAGATTAACGTCTTTTAACAATAGGGCAAAGCTGTTCCTGTTATAACATAAATACAATGTTTTAACAGTATTAGTTCTGTTTACAGCTTCTTAATTTACATATAAAGTAACAGTAAATGTTTTAAGACAAACCTTTTAGTAATGTTCTAGGTTTTAAACAAATAGTTTACCTTGCATATTATAATAACATGGCAGTCTTCTGTAACCTTCCACTGCAACTGCTCCAGAAAATGAGGTCCTGGAATGGAGAAACAGGGGATGTTCAATACATTATTATTATTATTATTATTATTATTATTATCTTTTATTTATATAGCGCCAACAGTTTACGCAGCGCTTAATACAATACAAATATTCAAGGGGTACCACAAGACGAGAATTGACAGACTAAGACAAACCGATATATTAGGTGGAGAGAGCTCTGCTCGCAAGCTTACAATCTTGGGCTATAGAATACATGATTTTTAAAATCAGGTTTTTATTAGAATCTAAACACATTTGTGTGAAACAGACAAAATCAACCAGGATCTATAAACATTTGTTGTTCATTAAGTAAGGTTAAATTATCTGTACAAGAGCTCTCTGTTTCAGGCTTGTAGGGTTCATTGAGTTTCTTTATATAGATTTTTTTTGTGGCTTACAATGTATAAGATGTATCCATTGTAGACACCTTAAATTCTGCACATCCCTTTGAATCACTTAGTAGATGTTCTGTTGCTTTCAATGTAGTTTAAAGTCCACTATGGCTATTTGAGGTTTAGTTGGGAAATCACATTTTTTACCACAATTTAACACCTTACTTAGCTGATTAAATGGGAGACCAAGGAGCACTAATATATATGCTTTATAAGGGGAAATTATACAATTTAATTACAGCGCAATTAAGTTGCATCAATAAAAGTTATGATAAGTTACGATAAAAAGAAATATATTTCCCCAGTGGGAACAAATTGCATACACCTCACGTGGTACATATGAGTTGGATAATAAGGAGAAAAAATAATTATGCATAAAAAATAAATGGGTGTGAAGTATGTGCTATCCTAATTATCAAAATGTACAAAAACAGAATATTATCTCTCTTTTCTTACAGAGTTGGAGTTAGGCAGCTTTTTGTGGTGACATAGAACAAGGTAGAAATTGGCAGATCATTGACCATTGAATCGATTATATGTGTTAAACTAGCAGGCTATGGGTGAGATCTGACTATACAAGTTTTTGCTTCAAAGAAGAATATTGAATATTAGCCCACAATCACCACAACCTAGATTGTGTGGTGTAAATTTATAAAGATACACATTGTATGCATCTTACAAAAATGGACCAGGCATGCATAGGTAATTGTTTATATGGAAGCTTATATCCATCAAAGTTAGAGCAGGTTATTACCAACTTCTCATGATCCTGTTATAAAAAAAGCAACACAGCTCCCCATAGAAAATTCTTTGTTTGGAATATTTTTTTCATATAGTAAACAAGATGTACTTAAAAATATAATATACAATCGTAGGAGGCAATACTTTCCATATCATATTTTATTACATATGTCTATAAAATATATTTCTATTTTCTATATTATTCTATAGTAAATTATTCTTTGATATTATTCTATTGTAGCTTTTGAATTCATACCTTTCTTCTTTTTCCACATGTTCTTTTTCTGGTTGGACTCGTCCAAAATTTGATCAAACTCTGTAACAATGGAAATGATAATGTTTGATGAGTTATTTATTCACACAAAAGCTCATTGCATTAATAGACCTTCTGGCAGCTAAAGATTTTCATCATGCTTAATACGGTAATTTCATAATCAGATACCATATATGGTAAATGTTTTACACAAGGTTTTATGTCCATACACATCGAATTAACATATATTCTTTTTCAGGATGAGAAGCTGTAAACTATTCACAGATTACTTTAAAATACATTGTACTTTAGTGGGGTTATCAGGGACATTTTACTGTCTCTTAAAAACATATAACTTATCTCAAATGCAAGCTACATTCTAGAAAGGTGCTAAAACTTATTTTAAAACAAACATTTCCTGATTATAGGTTTTGTGAAGTGATTTATGTGCAAAAAAACTGATCCACTAACCTTCTCCAGTGAGGATAAGGCTGAACTGGTTTGATGCTTTTCCATCAGCCACTTTGGCTGTATATGTTCCTTTATCTTCCGTGCCAAAATCTTCCTTGATTATTTCAATGAGACCATTCTCTTTATCAAAGTTTATCTTTCGTTTCTACACAAATGAAGTCATATTTTATGTTTATTGATTCACATATTTGGCAAAATATTATTTAACATTATTATTATATCCCCCCCAAGAAAAGACCAACATTATTTTAATTAGTCGCATGCTAAACTATAGGCTTTTTATAAAAACTGATACCACATATACTCAGGAGGTACAAGGAGTACATCTATGATGTATTTAAATAAAGTTTGTAAGCTGGAGCATGGTCATATAACGTTTGTGGTTAGGGATGGACAAAAAGGTATAAAAAATTGTTTTCCAAAGACAGTTGCACTCCAGGAATTACAGAAAATGTGTCCCTGTTCTTTTTGAAAAACCTACTTCATGGAGGAAAATATAGGCAGATATAAGTTATTACGCAACATGTTATCGTATAGAACAGACCTTAAACAACATTAAAATTTAACATGACATGTCAATAACATGACCTTACAGGATATTCTATTCCAGTGCCAAAGCACCAACATATTTCACTCTTACATATTTTATTCACTCTTGGTGTGTATTTTGGGATATATAAAGACTTAAACAAAACAGATTCACTTTAAGTTAAGCATCCAACTTCTATATAAGAAAATATGAACTTTTTCATAGAGTTGCCGCCAGCTGGACAAAATTGACACTTAGCATATATAGTATATAGCATAGAGACAATATACTTACTGGTGTATTATTAATAATTTTGTCATTAAGAATCATCTCTAAGTCTGCAGCAGGAGACAGCTTTTCCACTTGTAGCCAAAGCCGCACATCTCCATTTTCCAATACTTCTTTATTCCAGCCAGATATAAGCCGTATCACTAGAATCAAAGAATTTGAATTTAAGGAAGAATAGTCATAGTCAATTTCAGCTCGCTTCATAGGCTTTGAAACAAATGGGCAACTCCTCATTCATCTATTATCAGGAGGGACAATGTATTTCTTGTTTGTACCTAGAAGTGTTGGGCAGTAGACCAAAGTAACTTAGTTTCAAAACTGCAGCAATTTTGGGTAATATTTTCCTTAACAGAGGTACTACAAACAAATCCCAGGTGAATAAAATTCAGGGAGGAAGCATTCTGCACATGAGTAAGATTATAAACTCTTTATCCTCATTCTTCTCTGTTAAGTGAATTAAATTGTATAGGCTGAAGACAAATAACGCTGACAGAGCGAGCTGGTGAGCACACCTTTCAGAGATACAGCTTAAATGAATAGATCTTGCAATAATTGGCGGTGTGCTTGTTTCGCCTTGTGCCAAAGAGGGGTTCCATCGTCACAAAGCCTGGTGTGAACAGGCAGCTTCTCCATTATCACTTCCTAAATATGCTCTCACTGACGCATTTGGCCTACCAATCAGGCTTCATCAAAGTGCTTGCATATACATATATATTCAAGGGACATTCGAAAAGCTTCCACACATTTTGAAATATAAAATATATATATATATTCACTGGCCACTTTATTAGGTACACCTTGCTAGTACCGGGTTGGACACCCTTTTGCCTTCAGAACTTATTTTATTCTTTGGCATATTTTCTATATGGTGCTAGAAACATTCCTCAGAGATTTTGGCCCATATGGGCATGATGGCATCACGCAGTTGCTACAGATTTGCCGGCTACGCATGATGCGAATCTCCCGTTCCACCACATCCCAAAGGTGCTCTATTGGATTGAGATCTGGCAAAGAGTATGCCATGAAGAATAAAGACAGTTCTGAAGGCAAAAGGGGGTCCTACCCGCTCCTAGCAAGATGTATGTAATAAAGTGGCCAGTGAGCGTGTATATATAGTGTGTGTATATATATATATATATATATATATATATATATATATATATATATATATATATACACACACACACATATATATACATACATATATACACCTCAAGTCCTAATTAAATAATGTCCATTATCTGTCTGTACACAGTAAACAAAAAGCTAATCAATTCATCATTATGGTAAACATCTTTTTAAATATAGGAAATTAATAAAACAATCTAATATATATATATATATATATATATATATATATATTTATATATATAAAAACACTATCATAAAATATGTTTTTAAGAATAATTTCTTATCCTCAATATGCATTGTATAAATAAATTACTCATATATTAATATATCTTACATAAGAAAAAGATGCTGCCATATAATTTCAAGTGCCTCAGTTGAGTATTGTAGTTAGATTTACTTACATGGATGTTGCACATCATGGCTTTTCTTCAACAGATCTGCTAATTCTAAAAGGGAAGGAAATATGGATATTAGTTTTCATAAATAGTAATTTTTAGGATAGTTTGGACCATTCCATCTCATCAAGCTTCATATGTGGACCACAATTTGATATTTTCCAAATCTGTCCATACCTTCTTCTGTTAGTGTGTGGCTAGCAGATACCCCATCAGTGTTCAGCACCTCCACAGAATAAGTTCCTAGATCATCTGCAGATGGATTTGTTAACACTAGCTTGGACCTAATAGAACAAAACATATACAAATATGCATACATTAAAACTTTTTATTTCCCAATCATTATTCAACTTTATGCAACATGTTGTAGATGCCCAGTTTATTTAATGTATATTGTCAGCATTGTCATTATTAGATCGTCTTGAATGAGACAATGCGGCTCACTGGGATCTCTGTCCTGGGTCAAACTTAGATAAATACACCACTGTGCTCTCTACAATCAATTTGCACAATTGTTGCAAAAGTTGTATATTGAATGTCTATGACAATTTCTCTGGACAAAAGTGCTAAGGGACACTGACAGGTTTCCCCAGCCCAGATGGCTCATTTTAAATTTTTAGCAAATACCATGAAACGATAACCAGTATGTCTGGGCACTGTTAGGGTGACCTTGGACCTTGTGTCATATATATATATATACAGCTTCTCAGTCTTTGGTGTTTTATTTTGGACCACAGAATGTTTTCATTGTTTCTCAATAGGAAATATATGGCCATTGGTTTTCATTCAGGAAGTACCGTCACATAGCTCTCATGGAAACAATATTACATCCCCAATCCACAGGTTAAAAGCAGACATGCACAGGGATGTGAACAATGGATGAATAAGCATGTATTAAGATTACTTATTTCCTTCTGTAGATATCTCTGTTCTCTCTGGATCTGGAGCTCCCTTGTAATTTTTTGACCAGATGAACTGGGGATTGTCTATTGGCTCCGGATTTTCAAAAGAAAGGAAAATGACTCCTTCGTCATCAACACCAACTTCTATCTCATTAGTACCTGGGAAATGAAAGAAGCTGGTACTGTAAAAGAAATGGCACACACATAAAAATAAAATAATAATAATAAAAAATATATATATATTGTAGCGGATCGCACCTGGTTTGGTTGCAGCAATCACAGGATCACAGGGCAGAGATGGGCTCCCAGTTCCAGCAGAGTTAATTGGAATGACACGGAACTGGTATTGTTTTCCAGTCTCCAAGTCAGAAATCTATTAAACAAAAAAACATATTTGCTTAATTATGATTTTGGTTTATATAACAAATTATAATGATAGATCTCCTAATATCTTAAACATAAATTAGTTTCACAGGTCACAGAGGAGATGTTGGTTTAAAATGAAACGCACAGTTGGCATATCACTGTAAGAAATGTTGTCACAAACCTGTGTCTTCTTTCCTTACCACAGTGGGACCTCTCATTTTGTATTTGGCTATCGGCCAATTGTGCTATGAATACAATGACGTTTAACTGTGGAGGACTAAAGCTCCTCGCCTAAACATAACAATTCTTCATTCTGTTCAATTAGAAATAGTCATACCTAAGTATTTTCAAAGTCCATGTCACCATGTCAAAGAAATAAAAAAAGTATGTCATATATGCTATCAAATATTACTGACCTTCAAAATGTTTACTATTGCTACCACTGCGGGCTTGATTGTAGTATAACATATATTGATTTCTATATTTACCCTCAGATGAGTGTCAGATGTTGGGCTTTCATTAATTTTCTTCCATGTATCAGATCCTTCCTCCTGCATCTCTATGAAGTAACCAGTGACTGAGCTGCAACCTTCATATACAGGAGGCTCCCAGTGGAGCATCAGTGAAGTGTTACGCACCTCTGTGCATCTTACATCATAAGGGGGACCTGGGAAAGAGCATGTTATTTAGACATTACATTGACCAGAGTAGGACAATTACTTTTCTACCTAGCCTGACAATCTGTCTCCTAATTGTATTTAATACCATACCTAATCTTACTCAGTAAATTGTCTAATAACTGGGCATATGATGTTTTTCACAGTCCAGTGGCCAGCAAATTATTATATGTCATATCATAGAACATTATTAGTGTAAAGAAAAAACACTCTAACTTGTAAAATAAGTATGATATTCATATTTCATAATAGGAAGAAATTCAAGAAAATTTGAGTCAGATGGTTTCTAACTACTCTAGGTCACTATCTAGGGGTCAGGATAGAATCCCAAAGAAAAAAATAATGCTCTATACCCATCTTAGAACTAACCCTATCAGTTAACTTTGGCTTCCTCATACAGGAGTCTTAAAGTTTCCAGACAAGAGACAATCTTGATCACATCAGTAGTTAAGGGAAGACGGCATGCAGAAAGGGGTGTTAGTAAGGAATGGTCAAAAACAAGAACAATCAGCCAATCAATCCTTACAACAATAATGAATCGTTTATATAGTCTCATTCACAAACGCAAAGAAAACCTGTAGGAGAAAGTTTGTTGACATCCATGGATAGAACAACAGACTATAGAACAAAGTGTACAGTTAGAAGCATGAATAACTGAAATCTCAGTTTTACCTTGCAGAAAATGCCATGACAGCATGGAATTTATAGTCTGTCCTATTGTATTACCTGGCACTGCCATCGTCCACTCTTCACATTTGAAGAGGTCACTTGGTTCTGACATCTTTCCTACTCCTGCTGAGTTCATTGCTCTAGCTCGGAATTCATAAAAATGACCTTCATGTAGATCAGTTACCTTGTGAGAATATGAAGAGAAATCAAACGTTAGTACTTGGAAAAGTTAAGAAATTCTAACAGATGCAAATAAACTATAGTCTAAAAAAAAGTGCTGTTCCAACTATTCTAGCACATTTAGCAGTCTAAATGCAATGTTGCAAACACCATTCCTAGCACTTTTCAAAATATTTCCAGAAATAATTCTTTAATTGTTATGTGACACTTAACTGAAAACACTTCTTAAAAATTTGTGTTCTTTTAATGTGATTAAACCTTCAGAGGAAAGAGTATCCATTTGTCAGAACAAGAAAAACAATAGTTCACAAGTCTGCTGTACCTTGCATGTTCTCTTAGGAATTGGTTCACTTCTCACATCTTTCCATGTCAACTCCGAGGAGTCATGCTGGTCAAGGTAGTATCCAAGCACTTCTCTGCCAGCTGTGAACTTGGGAGCTTTCCAGCCTATAGTCATTTCATCTTTCCCACAGCTTAGAAGCACAAAGTCATATGGAGCAGATGGACAATCTGGGGTAGCCAAAGGAAGACGTGTAAACATTTTTTTCATTTATTGTGAACCTGTAAGAGTCAAAGGTCTCATAAAAGTACCTTGTAGATTCTTACTGGGAAGTAATCACAAGTTTGGGGGATCTTAATGTGTTTGGACTCTCCATGGTTACATTACATTGAGTGAACTATCACTTTGTAAGAAGATTTCGATGCTTTACATAAACATTAACATTTTTTTCCATACTTTCTGTGGTAAAAAGTTGATGGAGCTAAAATTCCACTACAGGTCTTGTCCTTTAACTGGCCCATGTATGTGTCTAACTAGGTGGAGTGCCCTCTCTTATGGACCTGTAAGCACCCTTGGTGTTAATGTTCAGCACGAGTCATACAGATGGAGTGACACATTTTTTGGCAGTGGCATTAAAACACCTATATGATGTTATGATACTCACAAATGGCCTGATTTATGTTTATAGGGTCAGATACAGGAGATCGTTCACCGAGCCCAGCTTCATTCACTGCTCTAACAGAGAACTCGTAATCCTTCCCAGTCTCCAGCTCAGGGACAGTAAACCTATAACATATAATATTTTATAGAAAGAACTGCACACAATCTCATAACACTACAATTAAAGATCACCTAAACCGGTCAATTCAGCTGAACAAGTGTTAATGATAATTATAAAAATTGAAATCATCATCAAGCCTAAGCATGCATTTATTTAATGTTGTTCTGTACAGACTTGCTTCATACATACCTTGTACCTTTCAATGGCTTGTTGTTCACTGGTTGCCAGTCAGCGTCCCCTGAGACCCGACTGTATATATAATAGCCAAGGATCTCTGGATCACATTCCACCTTACCCCACTGCACAACCACTGAAGTGTTTGTGTCTCGTAGTGCCATCATATGATCTGGTGCAGGAGGAACAACTTGAAAATAATAAAAAAATATATATTTGCTTATAGTTTTCACAAACTATCACAAACTCTATATATATATATATATATATATATATATATTTAGTGTTGTTATATGATCTATGCATTGTATTATTTGTAGCACTACTGGACATTCACTTCTTTTGAGGTTGTAAAGTAGAGCATATATTATGCAAACATTTTTTTTCTTCATATAAAAGTACCCATTGGTACTTTTTTGGCTTTATCCTCTACCAGTCTCACCACTGTTTTGCATGATATATTTTTGAGATGTGCAACTTCTTTTGTCTTGTTAAGGTGTAACATAACATTATGAAGTGCATTCATTTAAAAACCTTGCACAAGGCAATTACCTAGAGTTGCCCCAAGTGAGATGGGTTCACTTGGCTTTGAGTGATCACTTGCTCCATGTTTGTTTATAGCCTGAACTCGGAAACAATATGATTTGCCTTTATCAAGCTCAAATACAGCCAGCCTCGGAGAATTCACAGGTGTTTCCAGATTTATTCTCTGCCATTTGTTGCTGCCTGCAATGGACTAGACATGGTATTTTTGGTAAAAGACACAAATAAAAGAGTCATCGTAATAAGCAAATAAAGATAATATAGAATACATATAATAATAATAATATAGAATAATATAGAATACAAGTAAACGGATGCTCAAGACCAAGACCAGCATTAAAAATGTCTATACAAAAGTGTGTTAACAACAAGTCCAGTCCCTGAGGTATATTGTTAGATTTATGTTCATTCCAATCCAATTTAGTAAGCAGCACAAAATTACCTATTATATGTGAATTAACATCTCTGTACACACATAAAGAACAATATAGCTATTCATAAAGAACAAACTGAGCTTGCAGTGGAAAGTAAGACGATAATTATAGACTTTTTTTGGCTTTATGATGATTTTTATTTGCAAATAAAGTAGATTACAATGGGCACCCAAGTGGCCCAGTTATGCAAATGTTTTTATGGCCCATTAGGAACAAGAATACAAGATCACACCTATGGTGAGCATGGCTAGGTTGCCTAGTGCCGTTACAGTATGGTTTTTGTGTGTAATGGTACAGAGGAGTCCTTGGGAAGGTTTAAAATGTCTACACATTAAGAAATTAATTTCTTAGATATTGTCCCTATAGGAGTGTGAGTGGATGGAGTACATATCTCTTCAAAAAAGCAAATAAGTATTACTTTTTTATTGCACACCCTCACTTTTTTTTGCACTTGTGGATTACTCTTGTTTAGTTATTTAATAAGTGGAGACAAAATAAGCAGATTTACCTTTTCTACATAGTAAGACAGAGGTTCTTTCCCATGTGGTTCTGGTTCATCCCAGCAAAGCACAATGTAATCTTCACTGACCTCCCCAGCATGGACATTAGAAGGGGGCGAAGGGACTTTGACAGGTTCTTCTTTAATAGAAAGAGCACAAGAAAGTGGGCGTCATTTTGGCGGTATTAGTTAAATGATTTTTTTTTGTTTCTAAATCTGTTCATACACCGAACATTGCTTGAGGTAGTTTGATTGCAAATTTATAAAGCGCTTAACATACGTTAGTGAAGTTCAGCAAATTATCTGTTAGTGAAAAAAATTGTACTTTTGCATCTCTTGGCCTGAAAATAAAAACTTACCAATTAAATCATCTTTGCTAACAATGATCTTTCTGCCTTCATCATATGGGATCTCTAGATATAACAAAAATACGATGTTATTATTGTTGAAACACAATGATTCGCTCCAATAGTTGGCTTGTGTTTTTCTATATTTCCTATGTATTTTTGGTAAAAATGACAAAAATAACATCAGCAATGTTAATGCTTTGTAGGTTGGATGTTTCAGGGTAATTATTTAATTCCATTTCCATGATGTTATTTATACTTGCAGTGTCAGTCATAACTTAACTGTGTGTGTTTGTGATTTTAAGCTGTAGCAAAACTTGAAACAACCACCATCTAAAAAACAAACACACCTTTCTTATTTCTCTTTAAAAGCTAAATGGTCTAGCTGTGGCATAACAGATCTATACATTTTATTAGACCAAAGCTAAAAAAAATGTACATACATATCTTACTTTCCTCACTGAACACGTGTATGGCAAAGTTCCTTAAAGCTATATCAGACATCACAACAAAAGCGAACCTATTGCTCTTTCTTCTTTAGCAGAGTCTCTCATGGTGACGGGTTCACTGGCCTTAGATGGAAGACTAACACCAGCTTGGTTGACAGCTTTCACTCTGAACAGATATGTCTTTCCTTCAATAAGACCAGACACAGGGAATCTACAGATCTTTGTTGGGACTTCATTGCACTGTATCCACTGATCGGATGATACATCACACCTTAAAAGACGAAAGTCCATATTATTATAGAATAGAAGATTTAGTGAGGGAGCTGAAGCTACTTTAGATATTATGGAGGGATAATACCGTCAAAGAGGAGATAGGTGTAATGTGGTGGAAGCCTGACTATTTTAAAGTTATGAGTTATGGTTCCATGTGCCACTCATATAATGTACGCGAAAGCACACAGTGGGCACCGTTTTAGGGTTTGCATGTACAGCATGCAAACACAGCATGACTTCAATGCCTAGGGTCCTAGGGATGACTTAATCCAGGTCCACAGCTGCTTCCTCTAAGCAACACTGAACACATGTTCACCTTTTAACATGACTATTTATGTTATCATAGCTTACGTATATATTGAAACCAGTTGGGCCTGTTTGGTAAGCTTTATATTTTCTATTGCAGATAGCTAAACAATCCTGACAATCTATTAAATATATGTAGTGCCTGGAATAGAATTGTGACGCGAAAGGGTTAATAGTGTGAAGAAGGCATATGGGAGTAAGGGTTAATATGTTGTTTTTGACTATTCTTTGTATGAAGTATAGCAGGAACTTTAAATCATGATGATGTTATATGAAATGTTCTAGTTTGGCTGAACACAGTTCACGGTTTCCTTGAACCAGGAATGCTGGGAGTTTGAGAACCCAGACTGACAGGATACGGGGTACAGCATTTATAAATTGTGTGGGAATTAACCACACAATTTATAAACAATAGTTAATGAGCGTGATCACACGGACAGATATTTATAAACAATTTCATGTATTACTGAAGGATATAAAAGTGTATCCTCAAACCTGTTAACCCCTGCCTGTCAACGCAGGTGTGTGCAGTCGTGGGTTAAAACAATATACAATATCTTCATTTGTACTGACCTCTCAACATAATAACCATGCACAGAGCTTCCTCTGTCATTACTCGGAGGGGCCCAAGATAAAAGCAGACAATCTTTATGGATATCATGGCACCGTACACAAAGAGGAGACCCTGGTGCCCCCAATGCTTCTGGCTCAGCATCTATAGAAAATAGAAATAAAACTTTTTCCTTCCATTTGCTGGCACCTCTAGAGCTGGTCAATCAATTTATCTACATCTATTACCCTCAGCACTCAGTGACCCCACTAAAGGCTTCCCCTTTTGAATAATGCCACTTACAGTTGATCGTGGAATATCTAGCAGGGATGAAATTTCACGAACAAACCAATTTTCATGACTGCATGGCTAGGTGCTTAATTTTATACACCTGTGGCAATGGGTCTGATTGAACCATCTGAATTCAATAAATAAGAAGTGTGTCCCAATACTTTTGTCCATGTGTTCTTAGAATCCTCTCTATACATTTTAGAATCAGTATATCTCATACAGCATGTTATCATGAACAAGATATAAATGTTTGCAAAATCATGGCAGTAAGAACCATGTTATAGAAGGTTTTCTAATTAAGCAGTGAAAGGGAGATATTGATTTTTTTTATATGGCACCATCATATTCTGCACTGCTTTACAATAGATAAACATATACTGATTTAGACAGAAACAAGATGAGACAAGATGAGAAGGGCCCTGTCCAAGTAAACTTGTGATCAAGAAGATAAACGTAAGGAATCATGACATTCACTTTGGGGCGTGAAACAAGCAGTATAATATAATATCTTTTTATTTCGGAGACCCACATGTTTTAAGAACAAAAATATAAATGGACAATCTCCTACTAAGAGAGCTCATATCCTATTGCCTAATGACCATATGCTGTCAATACTATTTGCCCAGTGAACGGTCTCGCTCTGTTACAAGTGATAAGAGGGTTTCATGTTTGGGTCATGAACCTACAGGTAAAGCAGCCCTAGTACACATAAAGGTTATGACAGTGCTGGAGTTAGCATCTGCTGTGCCGGGTCAATGATGAATCGTGACATTTAACTCCCTGTTTGTACAAGAGCTACACAGTGTTAGTCTTTGGATAACAATATAGCTTTGGTGGAATAAGAGAAGGGATTATATATTAGTAATTGCTAAATTATATCAACAAGGAAACAATGTTTATTAGATCCTTATCCAACAATGGATATTATCCAACCTCATTAAAGGTACTGTCACTTTGACCCTAAGAAAAACCCATGACCGTGGCCTGCGTATATAATAATCATATTTCAAAATGTATTTGACTTGTTCTAGTAACTTTAATATACATATATATATTTTAGATGGTAGACCTCAGAACCGTTGATGATAATTAGCAAAATAATAGACACATTGTACAGTATTCCTGTGAGAGCTTTAAAACATTTCAGCAAAATGTAATGATAGTGGTAATAATTACAATTATTCAAATTTTCAGCAATCAAAGTTTCAGCACCATGATTAGCCATAGAAAGGACTTGCAGAAGAAGGCCATTGTTCATATTAAACCGGAGGGGCATTTCACTTGAAATCGCTGGGTTTTTTGGTAAAGTGGTGAATCCATACAGTTCTTACATATAGCATCTATCACTTGGGTATTTATACCATGTGGACTATTTTCATCATACCTTGAAATAACTGCTTGTGTGATGTTGAATCAAAACAGAATTCAAATGAATAAAAAACAAAGGTATTTCCTCTTTACAGTTACCCATGATACACTGTATAAGGTGTATAAACATGACATTACTTATCAGGGATGATTCGTTTCTTCAAACAGAGAGCGAAAGTTTTAAACTGCAATGAAAACTTTGCAGTATTTACATTTTAATAGCTAGTACATATTAAAAAAATGCACCTTTCTTAAACATTAAAGAATGGTATGTTGATTGCTTTTGTTATCTAAACAGTAAATTATGGTGACAATAAAGGATTTATAAGTACCTACAGATAAAGTCTGCTTTTGTCAATTTGTCAATTTGTTTTATAAACCAACAGAGGTAGATCACTGTGAGTTGGAAAGGTCTCATGCTCTGCTCACCTCTGACAAAAAGATAGGCACTTTGTTCCTGATGTCCAGACGGAGCTGGCACACTGACTGTATACAGTCCTTCATCTTCTTTGTAAACTGGGGACCCACTGAGAGACACTTCATTACCCAAGCAGGTTGTTCTCCTACGTGCCGAGTCCTTTAGCAATTCCCCTGGAACAAACACGGTAGAATAGATATGAAATAAAACACACATTTAACTTATTAAGTTAGATGATGAAACATGTTATCCATTGGATTTAATATAGTTTGTTACCGGGTTAGTTAGTTTTAGCTAATACAATTAGCCTCATATTTCAATGTTCTTATGATGTTATTGAGAAGGTCAGCAAACTTTTACATACATTTTGCTATCCTTTATGAGGAACTATCACCTACACAACTATTGCATTATTAAATTAATTCATTGATGCATTAATTAATGAAAACAACCACTACCTCTTTCTTTATCTGTTCTGAACACTCCTAAATAATTAATCATAATTACTTCTAAGGTTCTCAGAAGCAACATTTCACGTAACTTTGAAAATGTTACATACCCTATTTCAAGGGCCTACGTGCTGATGTCTCAAGCAGCTCTCTTAATACCCAATATTATTACTACTATTTACCTCAGAAGCTAAAAGGGAGGTGGACATTTTATGACTTTTAGAAACCTACACTCCTAGAATTATTGTTGCAATAATGAACCCATAAGTAAAGAGAAGTTTTGAAAATAAACATATACCTTCATAGATTTCAGAACAAAGGAGTTTACGTACCATCCCTAAACCAGTGAACACTTGGTCCATGCCTTTCTAGGCTGGAAGATACAGAGCAGGACAGGGTAAAAGCCTCGTTCTCTCTAGCAAACACAGGTTTTAGTACACTGGTGAACTCCCCTTCATAGACCGGTAAGAGAGCTACAATAGAATAAATGGAGAAGGAGTCACTTTCCCTTCAAGAAAACAAGCATAGAAAAATATTTAATCGTCATCCACACATTATATTTCCAGCTTCCCAGCTTTTCCCACCTCAGTGTTACAATAATGTATATAACTGGACAGCCATAAAGCAACTTTATTAACGTAAAACTAATTAATACATTAAAATCCAAATGGGAAACAATTGGAAGGGAAACACAAAGTTTATTCACTAAAGAGGGAGTTTTTATCAGTTATCACTATGCATCATAAAAGCCTGAACAGCGGGAAGGGTTGAGAAGGCCCGGTATAATGTATAGTTAAATCAGTTACAAGGGTTTTAAGAAATCTCCCATATTACCCATGCATTGGGGCTAACTTCCTTTTTGTGAAAAGACTTACTGTGCTTTCTCCTTATGTTTAAGCAATGCAAGACCCTTGGTTGTTGTCCACTAGATTTGAATATGTGAATACATTTGTTTTAGGGCTGTCTGTTGGCACATTTTTTTCACCTCCGAAGAGAAGTTGTGAAGTAGTTCTTTGAAGAAATGTCACTAATTGCAATACACATCATGCATGCCCAACGTAACCATTCTCACAGAAGAAGCTCAAGGGGAAGCTTAATGCACGACGTTAGAGAGGTAGTATGTATATGAATCCGCTACAATTCAATGCTTAGTGAATAAACCTCAAAGTATTCATTGAGCTTCAAGTATCAATTATAGGCTGTCCACACCACCAATGTCAGTGATCCCAATGATTGCCAAAAAACAAGTCATTCAGGTTTTTTTTACCCCTAATTTTATGAGCTTCCCAATCTCCTTGTTGAACAGATGCTTATCTTTGTCACTTCTTGGCATTAGGAAGTAAGTTCTGGCACCAAATCATTTTATGTGTAACATTCAAAATATACACAATTGTAATTTATGTAACTCTACGTATAAATCATGGAATAATAGGTAAAGAAAACTGAAAGACTGTTAATTTGTAACTAGAAGGCAAACAGCAGACAAAAGCTGCAAGCATATCTAAATACAATGTTAGGATTGGCGTGCATTTCTTGCCAAAACTATGAATACCCTCTCCAAAATGCATTTTGATGAGAATGCACCTTATATAGCTTCAGATCCATAAAACCCAATTCTGTATTAGACAAATTATTTATTGTGTGTTACCAAGCTAATTTTTGAATTTAAGGCTTGAAACCTTACTCACATTAGCTGGGTTGTGACCCATGGCCTTCCACTGAAAGCTCAAGCTATTGGAATCTAATAGAATTCAATAGCACATAACTTTTTTTTCTCATCTCATCAAATAGAGGTCTGACTACAAGACTAAGATCCAGATACCATGCAGCGCTGCAGAGGACCTGTATCCTCCTCTCTGATCAACTTCCGGTTGAATTAATATTTACTAGTAAAACATTCTTCCTATAGGGAAGTCTTATATTCAGGCTTTTTCTTTTTTCCCTAAATTAATATTCAAATTTTGGGGGGTCGTCTTATAATACAGTAATTTAAAAAGGGTGCACTACTAACTGATAATTCTTATTACAACAATGGCTGCTATCTAGCTTGCTTGGAAAAACTAACAATTGACTATTATTGTACTTACCAGGATATGAAACAGAATCCCATCCTGATTTCATTCCTACATATTCTGAAAAACAAAGTATAAATATAGTTGTCACAACAAGGAAAATGAAGGAGTAAGAGGAACATAAGCCTCCGAACAACATCAACAGAGCATAAGCGAGTTTGTTTTCTGTTAATTATTTTTAATTATCTGAGTATTTTTTAAGGTTTTTTTTATTTGAGAAATATTAATCTATCTTCCCAGATATCACTGGTGGTAGTGGCATCTAGCATGGCCTGGTAATAAACTAAATTTGTCCTGTGAAATCATGTTATATCTTTTATGATGTACTTACGTCTTACGAGTACATTAGCGAAGGAGGTTGCTTGTCCAAATGTATTTGTAGCTACCACACTGTAATCAGCAGAGTCTTCCAGAGAGCATCTATTTATAGGGAAAAAATAGACAAAGAATAGAAACATTGTGATACTGGCATCCAGGGCTATGTTCTGTGACCCGTCAAAACCTGATTTGGTATTTATGGTGGTGGAAAATGTTTTGTTTTTGTGATTAAACTACCCGACCAATCCCCAAATAAATGTGTATGTGGATTTTTGTTACATAAGTTATGGTGGGTAAAAGGTGATGGAAACCCTACCACTTAAATTTAAGGGGTAGTAGAAGTATTATTAAACACTCATCTACACACACCAGACAAGCCAGAAGGCTTGCTTTTCCCTCAGAAATCTCATGGTGCTTTCACAACCACAAGGGATTCTGGGTAGGCGCATGCAAACAAGGTTAACAATTATCACCTTTGCTTCTATATCCACTTTATACATGGATTCCTTGAAAGTAATTGCCTGCTGTACAAGACAGCCTTTAGATAAAACTCAGGAACAGGTACAATATCCAGATCACCACTCATGGACAGCTGTTACGTCCAGGATTTTTGTTAGAATACTGTGTTCATGTATTCTGTTGCAACAACTATTGTCTGCAGTTTGTGTGTTATATACTGTTCCGTCACTAGGTGGCGCTGTTTTCGGATTTCACTGTTCGTTAATGTGGTAGCTTTTGTTTGGTTTAATACGTTTTTTTGAAGGCCTCAGCCACTTCTAGCCATTTTAGACGGTAATCAATACAGTGAAATCAATAACAAACTACTACTAAGCAATTCACTTGGGTATGCGGACTATTAGCTCAACTTAAATTACAGAACATAAGATCCTAAAACAAGTCTAAAAAAACTTAATCCACCATGATGTGTGCCCCTGGTGGGTGAAAATGAATTTAGCACATGAAAATCTGGATTTTGGAAAAAAAACCTTTCATCAAGATATAACAAATTGTATGAAAATATAAAAAAGCAAATACGTTAGTTTTGATAAATGAGAAAATAATTGCAAATGAAAGTAGAACACGCTCGACAAAGTTTTTTAGAAATATCAATGCATAAGAATGAAAACAGAAAATGTATGTTCCAGTGTTAAACAAAAGGCAGTGATCTCCCAATTCAATGAAAATGTAACATCATAATTTACATGGCCGACCCAAAGGAGAGAGAACTCAAGAGTGACTGAATATACTACAGGTTTATAAATCAACTTTACTGGATGGGATTTTTCCCCCCGAGTATTTCAGAAGCTTTTTTCAGTGACAGACCTTCATTACTATTTTTTTAAGGATTTGTTCAAATCTGTAGATGTTCAACGTTGTTTTATGAATCAGGAGTCACATTAAACTAACGTGCTTCCCGTTTGCAAATGCTTTTGTATTATGCCACACAACAGATTGTTTTATAAATAAAAACTCATACAATTGGGAGAAATGAATTATACTTAGAATAGGTGTTGATTAAAACACAGAATATAGAAGGTTCTATCCTTGGTTTTATTCTAGTTAATTTACCACAAAAAGCAATATCTCAATATTGAAGGAAGACACAAAACGATATACCCTTAACATTTAAGATGTCCAAAAGGGGACATTTGTGTTGGGGATGTGGCAAAAAGGGGGGAAGGGAGACAAGTCAGAGGAGAAAAGTGGATGTCCCAAACCGGCCCTTGCTCCCCACTGCCTAAAAAAGTGGGGCAGCTATGCGGGGCAGCAGGACAGTGCCCAAAAATGAAGATTGTCCCGTAAAATATGGGTTTGTTTTGAGATTCGGGAAATGGATGTCATCTTCTTGCAGAGGGATGGAATAGCATACCAGTGGAAGTGGTAGAGGTTAACACAGTAAGGTAATTTAAACATGCATGGGAAAGACATATGGCAATCCTGAATCTAAGACTAGACCAAGGCCTAATTATTAGACTTGTGCCTCCTTGTGCATCAACCAATCGGTTGGGGAGGAGGCCCCTGCCGGCGACCAATAGAGTCACTCTTATGGACCTTTAACTCCTGATGGCGAAAATCCACCTGGGGTACCCGGGCTGCCAGGGGAGCTCCCTGCCAGAGACCAATAGGTTCGCTCATACGGACCTTTAACTCTTGGAGGGGGGAGACCAAAGGTCAGGAGTTAAATTTCTGTATGATCAACTCTATTGGTCTCTTCTACAGACCTTTAACTCCTGGAGCGGGGAGACCAATGGTCTGCACAGGCCGAGTTTTGGCATCAGGATTTAAAAAGTCTATTGGTCGCCAGCAGGGGGCTCGTCTGCCATCAACCAACTTCATTGCAGTTTCTTCAATGCTTACCTGCGGATTTCTAACGTAAGCATTCCATATTCATTTAGGATCCTGTATTTCCCGGGTGGGGAAGATCTTAGGTCAATTGGTTCTCCATTTTTAAACCTAAAAAGGGAAACAGTAAGAAGATTACTAAGCAATAAGTACAATATTCTCAGCACACTAGATCATTTACACATTTCCTTTCTGTTACGCATCTATAACCTGTTTCTCTTTTTATTTCTATAGCATTATGGTGTTATCTGGTCAATTAACTTCACTTATCAGGTGCTATTATATAATAATATGAGTTATTCAAGTATTAAAATGTATTAACAGATATCGCTTGTCTACAGGACAATATTATGTTCACCTAATGACATGCAGTAAGTCATGACATATCCTCCAGATATGAGTGAAAACACACGTCTATATGGAGTTTGTGTTTAGGGGATATGAGAGGACCCAGGTTGGGAATACTCAGCAGCATCCGTGTTCCTGGCTTTCATTAGTTATTGTGAGCTCATTTGCTACAGATTCCCATATGGTGGGACTCAGGAAAGCATGTTCATGTTGATGCTTTTTATGGGACTCATGGGGTTTTAAGGGAGTTTACACGCAATGATGGCCCACCAGTGAAAGAGTTTCATCGCATGTCTGTTCTTGGGTTAACCCAGACCATAGTTTATAAATAAAAATATGCTTGATTAGATTAATATTGTCAGAACGGCAAAAAAGGCAGTTGCATCTACAGAAACAAATCACCAATATCTGATAAATTCGTTACATCAATGTAAAAACCTGGGGATATCCAAGAGCATTGTAGAATGTAACTATTTTAAATATAGGACATAGGTTCCTACTCCCAAAGTGACCCATGTATGTACAGACATGTTACATTTCATGAGGACTTTAATGTACTATTTTCCTTATTACCCTATTTGCTTAATTATAATTTGCTGATTATAAGACGACCCCCCAAAAATTGAATATTAATTTAGCAAAAAAAAGAAAAACCTGAATATAAGACTACCCTATAGGAAAAAAGTTTTACTAGTAAATATTAATTCACATGTAAACTATTTTTCATATTTAATAAAAACTCTGCCCCAGTTATGAACATCTGCCGTAAACCCCCTATATGCCACTCTGCCCCAGATATGCCTTATACACCCATATATGCCACTCTGCCTCCCTGACATGCCTTTTAACCCCCTGCTGCTGCTGGCCAGTACTTCCGCCACAGCTTCTATGACTGAGCGCCGGCATCACATGACCTTCCGGTGCTCAACCATAGAACCCCATCGGAAGTGCCGGCAGCAGCAAAGGTTGTCTGTGCGCATCCCGCAAAAGTTCACCGGCTTGACTTGCCCCCCAGGCCTTAGGCTGCCAGCCCTCCCCTGCCTGCAGCGCTGGGTTGGATAGCTATTATACAATTATACTATTATACTTGGTAGCAGAAAGAAGGAGGTTGTTATGCCACTTCATTGAACCATGATCAGAGCTCATTTACTGTCTACATTTAGTATTGGCTACACTTCTGAAGACACCATAACATTTTGGAGAGAATTCAGAGGACAGCTACTAAAATGGCAAATGGTTTGCGGGATACCAGGAAAGCATTAGGGAGCTCCATATGTATAGCTTGGAGGAAAGGAGACTGATTGAGGTGTGGTAGAAACATTTAAATAACTAAAGAAATTTAACAAAGTCCAGAAAAGCTTATTTCAGAGGAGAAATGCTAGATTTCTATGAATTACAGTACATTAGGTTTAGATACAATGTAATATAGTTTTAATTGTAGATAAGTGTAATACAGTGAGGGAATTTTAACATGCATAAACATATGGCTATCCTAAATCTAAGATGAGAACAATGAATATTTGCATCAGAAAAACAGACGGACTTGAGAGGCCGAATGGTTCTTATCGGCTGTCAAATTATATGATTCTGTTTCTATGACTTGGTGTTTCTATAACAATGGTGCAACCTAGTGGCCTGAAATGGCACTACAAATTTGACTTAAATATAGACACCATTACAATCTATGATTGCTGTATCCTTGCTTAATAGCAAAAAAAAAGCTTAGTATCGCTATAATTACAATTGGGCATTGGGCTCAGGAAACACTTTCTTTGGACCCTGACGTAAGTGGGAGTTCCTGCTTGTTTTTTGTGGGCGCAAGCCTGGACAGGCACAGTCATTACCAGTGGAAAGTGTTCTTCTTTTAGATATACACAGTATATTTATTTTTTTCTCGGTTCTCCCTGTATATTTATTGTTTTAACCCCTAGTGGGGCAGGTTGAACATCACTCCACTGCTTTTGTTTTACTTATATATTTGTACTCAATTATTGAGGTCTTTTATATATATATATTTTCTTTGTCTCTGTATTTCAGTTGTATATTTTTTTGTCTTTGTATTGAACGTATTGTTTTTACATTTATCCAAGCTCTGTCTCTTGTTTTCAGTTGGAGTTCCCGTGGGAAACCCGGAGGATTTGGGTATTGACCTGGCGAACTGGAGAAGCGGTGCTTCACCCGGCAATCTCCCAGTTCCCAGTTATGCTCACCATCCATTCTGCATTAACACCTGGCATCCTGTGTCACTCATCTGTAACTCCATCTATATATTTTCATTAATTCATTCCCTAGTGGTTCAGGATAGATGGATTTGCAGACCATGCCTGGATATGGCCTATTATTATCATTATTCCTATTATTTTAAGTTAATCTGTACCCCAAGAATAAAGAGAATGGGGAACATGGCATAAAGGCCACACCTCTACAAAGGTTTTTAAGATGTTTTCAACCCACTCATTCAGGATAGAAATGGTTCACACTCGTAGAACACAATGTTCCAGCTGCATGTTGTAACATTTTTGATCAGAAAAACACACCATACAATATGAACCAGAGGTTACTCACTAAGATGTCTTATTTCCGGAAGTTTCTTCCAAGAAGATAATAATAATAGTGTAATTATATGTAATTAACAATTCCAGTCATGGCTTGTGGTCATATGCACATAAGCAGCTTTGCAGCTTTGCAGCTTTGTAGCCTACCTGTAGCAAAGCTTTACTTTTACTTGAATGACCCAAATATATATAGATACGTAGGACTGGTACACCATATAACTAAAAGTATGTGGACATCTCTCATAGCTATTATGTCTAGGTGTTTCAGCTTCATCAAGTGCTAACAGGTGGAAAAAAATCAAGCACATAGGCAGCTATCTCTACAGACAAACAATGACAGTGATTCGTGTGTCTACACAAAATATTTTCACAGTAGTAAGCAAGTGCATTCTTAGTACTGCTAACTTACCATTGTATGAGAGGTTTGGGGTTTCCTAGTACAGTGCAGACAAGCGTGACGGACATCCTCTCCCACACGCAATGTGCTCTTAGGGGTACCCAGAACATAGGGGCTCGTCTTCCACATAGCTCTCTGAACTCTTTCATCTGTCTGCATTTCTCCTCAGCCTACACATAAAAGAACAGTCACTCTGTGTTTTACAGCAATTTTTTTTGTATTAAACATTTAAATCCCTCAAACACTTGCTTTGCCTGTATATTATTGCTCAGAGAAATGCTACACAAAGGCCCAAACTCATTGCTGACATGAGTCCTAAATACAGTTGGACTATAAGAGTGTTCCATGAGCATGCAAGCGGCCTTCATTTATTGGAATAATCTGAACAGATGTTTTTAGTCAAATTTAGGGACACATTTTATGCAGTTATACATAATTATAAAGTAATGTCAAGATGGAATGTGGATATCTGGCATATTTTGTGTCATACTCTGCCAACATTACTTAAGAAAAATCCATAAATGAGGTGTTTTTTTAAAAAAAAACTCAAATGGCATAAAATCAATAGGCCCTATGGTATTGTGGGTTTACTCAGGCCCTGACAGGTTAAGCATTGGGTTTTGCAACATTGCCCTGGAGTGCCTTCTTATTTTGCGCTATTGTATTACTTAATATTTATGCATAGGATATGTGTTTGGCAAATAAGGTTGAACTGTGTATCTCATATGTGGTCGGAGTATTCACATAGCTCCAAACAATTCTCAACACTTTCTTGCAGGACCCTTGTTGTTTGAATGTGTGCACTAACTTTACAAATAGTAGCTTCTCTAACAGCTTAAATAAAAGCTATGGTCCCTGCCTATGAGCAAGGGTTGGTGTATGGGACCAGCAGCTTAGTGTAACATGTTAAAAAAGGTCCTAGCATGCTGACAGCTAATCTATAGCTAGACGGGCACAATGAAAAAAAATATTTTTGTTTCCATGGTCGATGGGAATGTCCTTATAATATTGTTGTTGACTTGCACCTCTATATGACGGAACATTTAGAGAGAGATTATACTTCATAATATAATGGGGTGATAGACATTCACTATATGGATAAGAGTATTGGGACACCCCCCTAATTATTGAATGATTATTAAAATTTAAGCCATCTCCATTGGCTATTATTGTGATGTGGAAATGTCTAGTAGTAGCAGCAGCTCATCCACAAAGCAGTAGACCACACACACTTGCATAGCAGGGCTGCCAAGTCCGGAAGAGCATAGTGCATAAAAATGATGTCCTCTGTAGCATCACTCACTACAGAGTTCCAAACTGCCTGTGTCAGGAGCTTCATCAGTTTCCATAGGGTTTCCAAATGGGTTTCCATAGCTGAGCAGCTGCACACATGCCAAAGGTCACAATCAATGTTCCGTCTAATTTTTCTTAGTTGGCGTGCACAGAAAATTTCTCTTGTGCAAAAATTTTCACAGAGCAAAAATTTTGTGCGCACAGTATCCGCGCCGCATAAAGTTTCAAAAAAATTATTCTTTTTTTCTTTTTTTGGGAAAAATTTTTTGGACGTGTGCGCTCTCTAAAAAAGCTATGTGCACGCGCACAAGCGCACAGCTTAGAGGGAACACTGGTCACAAATGCGCAATGCCGAGCGTCATCTGGAGTGGTATAAAGCACAGCTCCACTTGACTCTGGAGCAGTGAAAATTTGTTCTCCGGAGTAATCAATCACGTTTCACCATCTGGAAGTCTGATGGACGAATCTGGATTTGGCGGATTCCACGAGAACTCTACCTAATGGAATGCATATTGCCTACTGCAAATGTTAGTAGAGGTTGGGCTAGGCACCCAGTTAAAGTTAATGCTACAGCATACCAAGAAATTTTGGACAATTCAATGTTTCCAACTTTGAGGGTCCAGTGCCCCTGTGAACAAAGCAAGGTCTATAAAGGATGAGTTTGTTGAAGAACTTCACTGGCCCGCACAGAACCCCATATTAACCTTTGGTGAACTGGAACAGAGATTGTGAGCCAGGCATTCTCATGTAACATCAGTGCATGGCCTCACAAATGCTCTATTGGGTGAATGGGCAAAAAACTTCCACAGAAACACTTCCAAAATCTTCCCAGAAGAGGGGAAGCTGTTTTAGTTGCAAAGGGGGAACCAACTACATATTAATGTCTATGTATTTAGAATGTGATGTCATAAAAGTCCCTGTAATAAAAAGTCAGTTGTCTCAAAACTTTTATACAATATAGTGTATTTAAGACATATTTACCTTTCTGCGTAGAGCCTTTCGGTCCACCCTCTCACGCAAGGATCTGCAAGCCTGTATAACATTGACCTCCAACTTATCCATGTACTTCCTAAAGCTCCCATGACTCCAATCCCTGGTTTCCACCCAAAACTCTCTGGGGTCATGTCTGATGGTGTTCCTGTAGAAAGACAAATATACTAGATTTGGGAAACTAATAAGTACCGTATTGGCTCGAATATAGGCCGCACTTTTTTCCCCCACTTTAAGTCTTTAAAGTGGGGGTGCGGCCTATATTCGGTGTCTAGCGCCCGACGCCCGGGGCATGCAGTCCCGGGCGCCGGGCAGGCAGTGGGGTTAGGATACAGATCCCCCGCAGCGGGTGTCTTGCGGGGTGTCTTGCGGGGCCGGCAGCGTATGCAACTTCCGGTACCGGCAGCGTATCTGGGGGGGGGACAGTGGCAGCATATCTCGGGGGGGAGGAGGACAGTGGTAGCATATCTCGGGGAGGGAGGACAGTGGCAGAATATCTCGGGGGGGGACAGTGGCAGCATATCTCGGGGGGGGGACAGAGTGGCAGCATGTTTTTTTTGGTGCTTTTTTAAAGAAAAAAACTTTTTCTTTAAAAAAGCACCAAACTTTTAGGGTGCGGCCTATATACGGGGGCGGCCTATATCCGAGCCAATACGGTATGTTACAATTGCTATACTGATGATAATCAATCCAGGTGTGCACAGCATATAAGGAACACATAAAATGTTTTGCTTTTTACATCTTTTTATAGAATTGTCATATCTAAAGCAACCCATAAATTAAGAATCGGTCCTTCATGTGTTGCATGTATCATATATGGCATCATATTTAAATATGTTTTCCTTAATAGCAGTGGAAATGTGACATGCATATGGTGCCTCATGGTAAAACAAAATAAATTTTCCCTAAATCCAAAATGTTGTTAGCACAATGTGTAGATTACCTGATATATATTACACTCACTGTAAATACTGCTTACAAAGTTACTTTAATGAGGCAGTCTGTTTCAGAGGCAATGAATCTGTTTAATAGCAAGCATTGACCTCTTTTGTCCAGCTCATCCCAGTTCCCATCTATGTGTAGCCTACGTCTATTATTTTATTGTTATTAATTGGGAGTTGAAAGGAGGCACCACTTTACTTTGTGTCTAGGTGCAACCGGGATATAAATCTTAGACAAGATGATTGTCCTCTTCTAATCACAAGAACCATCTATCAACTGGTTATGACTGTTCATCTACAGTACACTTTGATCAAAACTATAAGATGCTCTTTTATGGTGGTTAGCAATGTACTTATCTACAAATTCAAAACACCCAAATCTTCCTTGTAGACTTTTATCAATGGCTCGAAGCTGAGTCCATGCAATATTGGCCTCAGAATGTACAATCCTGCTGCATAATCCTTCATTTGTTCCGGTGATTTTCGTGTTATATTACCATATTGTTCGGGTTATATTACCAGGTTGGTCTCAGAACTTGCTCAGCCCTTGCCACCGAAAGGTCAATGGAAGACACTGGAATATCATCCAATTCTTCATCACTGGAAACATGATTGTGCGCCAAAAAAAAAACAACAAATGAGAAAAATCCTTGCTGTTTTCTTCCTTCTAACACAACAGATAAAGAGTAACAAATAATTTTACTGTTTTAGCTAATAGGCTGCCACCCAGAGCAGCATGTATGTTACACGCTAGGAAGTTTCACTTTATGGACTACGGAGCTATTAGATACTATTAAAGGTGAGTCAGTCTGGGAGATGTAAAAAAATTACAGCATAAATATTTCACTTCTGAATTAAATTACTACAATATCATAAAATAACATGCTCTACAAAAGTAAAATGTTTTTATGTTTCTTTCTAGCTTATCTATTTTCCCAGCAATTTATCTGCCTTATGCTAAACATTATAGACTAAGCTATAGATTTCAGCTCACCAACTTTACAATGCATTGTGAAGGGGCAACCCTGGTACGCTACCCCTGCAAGAAGGGCTGAGCAGAACCTGTATAATGTATGGTTAATGTTGGGGAGATTTCTTGCAATGATCTCACCATTTTATTTATACATTACACAGGACTTTCTTAACACACTAGGGTTGGTTCTTCATAATAAATAGTGAAGTCACTGAGCCTAAAGTGCATCAGCTGCAAACTCCCAATTAAGTTAATTTTGCACAAGGCCCAAAATCCTTTCGGACAAATTTTTAATTTCCTTTTTTGGCTAGTTCATTTTTGGACAACAAAATTTGTTCTTTGATTGTTGGTTTGCCCAAAAATAAATGGGCAGTTTGCATTCGCTAATACTTAATACGCAGCACCTGTTAGATTTATTGGACTCCCGAATGCTTGTTACCCCCTTTGAGCCTTCACCACATATTCTGTGAATGCTGCCAAAATGCTAATCATAGCTTGTTTAAGGTGCCTGACCCCAGAAAAAGTAACATCAGTTAACAAAAGAGGTTTTGCCATTCATTTTTGTTTGTTTCATCAGGGACCCTCCTCGTTATCGGAAAAATGTACAAAAATGAAGTTTGTACTAATCAAAGAGCTACCGAATGTTTTCAATTTATGTAAATGGTGGTGGGAGGCTATAAATATCCTGTGTATTTTATATATGTAACACAAGTGTAATTATGCTAGTTCTACAGTGCTGTGGAATATAATGGCACTATATAAAACAATAACTAATTACGATAAGTATCATTTCATGATTATGCTGAAATTGTCCTGATATACTCCAATCACTAAATCACCCTCATTTAAATGACAATTTATAGCATAACCTTATACAGTATACATAATCTCATGTTCAACATGAAAAAAGCACACCAGGATATGTAGACCAGTACTCCTCAAAAAGAATAGCTTTGCAAAATTAACAATAACTTCCCTACAACTTACAGTATCTCACAGAAGATCTAGACAGGATCCTCAAGAAAACCCAATTACTCTTATAGCATACAGTACAAGTACATTAAGCAATATTTTCTCTAATTCTAGCTGAAATATTACGCCTGCCTAACCTTGTTCTAAATTTCCTTTTCATTGTTGTGGTTCCCATTTGAAGCATTTGTTTCTTCTGCTCAGTCTCCTCCTCCTGACTTTCATAAAATGTTGATCTTCTTTCCATTTTTAGCAAAGGAGTTGATGTCTGCAATTAGAAAAAGCAATGGAATTTCACACTATCCTGCACTTTCTGGTCTTGATATTAACTGGAAAAGCAAATGCTCCTATATCTATTTAAGCCCTTGTGACACAATTCTTCTTTCAAAGGCCACACGTGTTCCTTGGACCATTTGTGATAATAGAAAATATATACAAAGAGAAGTTCTTGCCACCAGTTCTTCTTATGCCCGTTACTAAGTGATCTCTAAGTAGGTCCTGGGAAACAAAATAGTATAGCATACGCCTCCAAAATTTCAGGTGTTCAAATTGGACACCCGTGTTAGGAGCATGGCCACTATGGTGTGTGGTAAGAGTCAGACCCACGAAAGGGGTACATTTTTGCAGGGACTGGTCCATTTTGGAGGTGTATGCTATACTATTTTGTTTTCCAGAACCTACCTGGAGATCATTTAGTAACAGACATAGGAAGAACTGCAATATTTTACAAACATTTTGAAATCAATATATAATAATTTTAATAAATATCAATAAACATGTCAAAAGGCCACCAATCAGTAACTGAATCTGATCATATACCTGGTTCACTGTGTGAAAATAACGGCACCTAGAATGCAGGAAAAAAGGTGAAAATGGTAATACTTACGGAAATGATGGAGTATCTCTGAGAGGAGCTGCTTGCAAATCAGAAGGGAAAAAGTATTCTGTCTGTATCTTTGGCTGTTGACATCAGAGAGCTCTTCATATCATAAAAATAGCTGCTCTTTGAGTTGATGAGCCTAGTATATCTATGATCACAAACAATTCCTGGGATCACTTCAACAAAAGGTTCAGAGCTCATAGCACTGACTTGAGCCTTCATTTTGGATGGTAGATAGACTATGTATATATATAAATATACTAAGGATTAAGATGGATTTGGAAAAGGACATTGGGAGGGGCTTGATTAGTGGTGGATTAAGCCCAGGACAGTGATATATATAAAAAGAACACAAAGGAAATTTTGAACCCTTGACATTATGAAAAGGAGAAGCAAGAACACTGAGACTCAAGAACACTTCACATCTTCACTTGGAATTTACTATCACCAATCATTTTTTCTCCAAACAGACATATTCATTTAGTTCCAATAGAGAAATAAAGCAAATACGAGCAGTTGTTCTTAGTGTGTGTCAAAAAAAAAACTTTCTTTGCACGTATCACATTGTAGAAAAACTTCTCAATATCATTATTTCCATCCCAGCAGATATAAGAGAAGGACATAATTTGAGGCAGTAAGAGACCGGATGACATTACGGTGCTCCCACTGATGTCTGTGGATGTTCCCATTGAGGTCGTGGGACACGGTGTTGTTGGAGAGGAAGTGGGAGGGAAGTGGGGTGTGCGGCAACGCAGCACCCATGACTCGAGTTTCCCCATAGTGACCTGGAGAAGCTGACAGTCCCCAAGTATGGTTATGACAAGGAAGATACAATATGGGCCCAAAACCTAAGGGGCCAACACAAATAAACCCTTTCCTGTATTATCCAGTAGCTTTGATGAGAGCTGAGTTTTAGAGGATGGATAGAGGCAGACAAACTGCTAGGAAAGTTGGAGAGAGCCAAAGAGAATAGATTACACCTTCCTCTGCTTGAAGTGTTTTGTTCCATAAGGACTTTCTCTCTTGAGTATGAGCAGAAAGTGTTTTTTTGTGACAGAGAGTATCTGTCTCTTAGCCTAAATTCAGGTATGTCAGTGTAAGTGGACAGAAAAATAACTTCGGCAAGTGTGAGGGAAGCCCCAATGTCAGCATTGGCCAACGTCCACAATCAAGAGGTAAAGAATTGCTGAACAGAAATGCAGTCAGTCGTTCTAGGGGAGCTTTGAATTAATAAATGCTCAACAGATCAACAGATCTTCTTATACTCTCTAAACAGGGCAGTGACACGCATGGTCCAAGAGCCAGCAAACGCTGTGTGCAAACACTATGTCCGTAACACTATGGCTGTGTGAAAAAATAAGATCCTTAAGGAGAAAGAACACTAAAGAATCATAGAAAACCCAACTCCCATTACAGCCAGGGCAGTACATTCTCCTTATTATTAATGTACCTGATACATTCCCATATTGGCATTGTCACTTATAATAATATCTATCCTGTCTGAGATATTCACAACAAATAGAAAATTCTAATTGTATTAATTTAGTAATAACTAAAATATATGTTAATTCAATTAGAGCTGTAACTTAGCTGTTTTACAGAGAGGGCGATACTATGAGGTTTTTTATTGTACAGACTCATAAATATATATGCATATATACACATAAAAACACCTCTTCCATTTATTTTCTTGGCAGAATACAAAAACCTGGACTGTTGGTGAGCCTTAAAATCGGGAAGTTCATTTAAAAGACTTTTAATTTGGTTGCCAAATCTTACTTTGATGAATATGTTTCTACTATATGTTTGGCTGCTCTGACATTGCCATTGGATCTACCCACAAGAAAATGTAGTTGAAGCATGTTTCACGCTTGGAAGTGTTGGAAATGCCACTTTGCAATGCTCAATTTGCCCGCGGTCAACATTTTTAGCCATACATTTGCAGATGTGTAGATGTCCAAGTAAATTTCTACCCGACTATCTACCCAACTATCTACCAACCTAAAACATTAACCTACTCGCTCCTTTGAAGCTAAAAAAAAAAACAAAAAAACCTCAAAATGCTGATGGAATGAATGCGGCTAGAAATGTTTCGAGTGGGTCCTTATCTTGTCCTCTTTTTAACTGATATCTGCTGAAGACTTGAAACTGGAAATGGACAGTGGCTGTGCAGTGAGTGATCTTTGCCGAAGCTTAGATGACACTATGCGCAAACAGATCTTAAATACTCTACACGTTCATACTCCTGGTTTTAAGAAAAGACGTCACCACGCTTAGTACCTTTTGATCATTATTGGGACATATTGAAAGTTACATTACAGACATTTAGACGTTAGGCAGGACTGTAATGAAGATGCTTTCATTCTAAATGCATAAACACAGTCTGTCACTATCTGCATGTCATCCTTAGCAGGCACATCCTAGAATTTCCTAGACTTACTGGTGTCATTATGGTGTGGCAGGTGTAAGGGATTATCACTAAATGCCAGCATTCTGCATTCCCTAGCTCAGCTGTGTTCTTCAACTCATATCTCTATCTATTTCTTAGACTTAAATCCACAACTGCACAATCTGTTAACCCTCTTGGTTGGATTGGATAATACAAATCCTACTGCAGTTTCTATTTCTTTGGCATATTGTAGACAATTTTAGAACAGTTAAGTCAAACCATATGGATCATATAAAGAGAATCAAGAGAGCATTACTATCTATTGATTCATTTACTGGTGGCAACCAACTTAGTTATTGCTAGACACTGGAAATTTCCAGAAGTTCTTGCAATAACTAACTTGGTTACCACTAATAAATGAATAAAAATGAATGAATAGGTAGTAATGCTCTTTTAACTATAGCTCATAGGTTAGATACAGTGATGACAGGACTACTCCTCCTTGTACTAGAACACCAATGCTTGTAAGTAACATAACTTTTTTTTCCTTTTCTTTGTATATTTTCATTATATATTTAATTAATAAAAACATACAAAGAAGAGAAGAAAAAGAATATGATTTGCTCACAAGCACTGGGTTATATTTGTTTGTGCTACATGGGCATACTAAGATATGTTACAATGAATACATGTGATTTGTAATTTTCGAAAAACAAAATAAAATTTATTGGGAAAAAAACTTGGACACTTAGTTCTGCAGTCTATAAGGATTTTGGCACACCCATGTATTGTCCAATCCATCAGCTTGTATGGACCTATGGGGATGTTGGGATGTGTATTGATCCGTCCCCATTGGATCTTCCAATGTTTTTTGGTCTGTTTGATTATCTGAACATCCATATCCATTGCTGCAGTTTGACAAGAAAGCTGTTTTCTGCTGCTCATCTTGGTCCATATCTCCCTTAAAGTCAAGGTGATCATTTAATGTAACAGTTAATAACAATGATGTGTTGACATTTAAGGTGTTGTTTTCATCTTGACATGACAACTGTGATATGGTTTTGCAATTGTCCCATTCTTCTTCATCATTAATCAAGCTAATATTTGGGTGAAAATTCAAATGATGGTTCATCTGACGATGATATGAAAATTCGTTGCATTCTCTACCCCAAGTAGGGTTGGGCATGTTTTTATAAGATGGTATAACCCCAAATGCATAATCATTAAGAGAGTCCATTTTGCTGTTGTTTATATCTTGGTGTCCTTGTTGAGAAAAGTATGCTGCGGGAGGCAGGGCATCTGTTTGTTCGGTATTAGGTTTGATTGGATGCACTGTTCTATATACACATTTTTCTAAATTGTGAAGGTGGTCCTGAACTGGGTCTAAAGTGTTCACCCTATCCGCCGATTGATGCAACACAAGGAAGGGCATAGATTTTCCAAAGTCCTGTTAAATTAATAAAATTGATTAGACATTGGTTAATTCATTGTATTCTCTGGTTGGTATCGTTAATTTTATTATTGCTTATAACTTAAGTGAACAACTGATCTAATATGGTTAGACAATACTAGGGCTGCCATTAGGTGGGTACCGCTAAGGAGATGGGTTTAATTTCAAGTGCATCAGAACTGTATTAGGCTCCCCATTTAGCTAAATGGGCGTTTCAGAATCTGCTTAAACACTCAGAAAGCAGAAACAAAACAAAAAAGCCAAGGCACTCCCCTCACTTAGTTCTCCAAGTTAGTTGTGTGTCCAACTAAATGTAATTTCCAAATATTTCAGCAGTGGATCGATGAATGAAAACAGCATGTAGTGTAATATAGAAAAAAAATAAACAAAATTCACAGTAGTCTATGGATAAGTGTGGCCTGAAAGCCAATGGAAGTCATTGTTATGAATGAAAAAGTACCAAAACACCCCAAAAGTTAGCTTTCTATTATCATATCTATATCTATCTATGATATTGTGGAGGGATCTGTCATCAGGGTTTCTCCCATCTTAGCATGTTATATCTCTGAATTACATCCATGTTTAGTTTCTTAAAATAAAAAAAAATAAAAAAAACCTTTTGAGTCATATTTTTACATTTACAAGTGGCATGCTTAAATTCATCTGAGCGCTTTGACCCTTGGCCATTACTGCTGCTAAACATACTAGAGGGCTCCAGGCATTCTAGGAGAACTATGAATCCACCCTGCCCCGTGACTACAACACTAGCTAACTATTTCCATGTTTGCAATTCATACTTTCTTTTTTATTACAAGTGAAATATCCATTTAAAAGAAGCTGCGGTCATTGTGTCACAGTAATGCAGAATGCAAAAAAACCTGTTTTTCTGGTGCTTGTTTTTAATGTATTCCGCTTGACCTGCAGCATTGTGTAAATACAGAAGCCAAAATGATTTATAGTACATATAGTACCTATCACAATAGGTGTAATAAGCTGCAGGCTTCACTCATACGAAACAGAACTAAAATAATATTGCAGTGTCATTTACTTTCCTTATTGTAAGATATTGTTCAATTCTTACAGAGACCTTACAGTGATGATAAATATGTCAGTTACCAGTATGATAAATCACTTGGTAACTCTACCGCATAAACAGTTGTTTATACTTAAAGTATGAAAAGAAAATAATTATTATTTTGGATCAACAGCAACAAATTAACAGATATAGGAAAGGCTGAACTTGATGGACGCATGTCTTTTTTTCAGCCTATATAACTATGTAACTATGTAATATTACACAGGTTGGTTAATACAATGGATTTCTTATGGAAAATCAAATATCGGGGAATATATATTCCTTTGTTTTTTGTAATTATAATTATTATTAATAGTATTATTTTACTTATGTTGGTGGTAGAGCACTTAATCTATTCACTCAAGGCCACTAGAGATCTAGAGTGGCAAACTGTACCTCCTACACTTACCAAAGACTGTGGTATCTGTCCCTGTTGCTTCACATATTGGTAGAACAAATACAGTAAAACTCCAGCCGAGAGAGCAAGCAAGATAGCAAGCATGCAAAGTATCATGGTGACAAACAAGGGATCTGGGGGAGGAAAACATCCAAGTGAATAATATGAATACCACCATACAATACATATTTAGATTTACACATTTATAAATAGATATTGAAGACCCATCAGTGGTAACAATAAAGGCATGGTTGCTAACTGGCATTGCAGTAGAATCTCTGAAATTGAATTGCAAGGGGATCGCATGCGTGAATGTATGCCTTACAGTACGTCACATACCATATGCATATCTTACACCCATATGTGATAGTTCCTTACATATCACATACAGGTGTAGCTCTAAAAGTTAGTAATATCTGTGGTATGCTGGAATCTGTTATCGTGCAGTAGCAAGTACAAAGGTGATTTTTTTATTGCATTAATATAGAAAAACACCTTTCACGTGAATGTTTTACTAATGTTAATATTTTTATCATCATTTCTCCCTAGACAGCAGCAGATGAGTTGAGATGAAAGAAAGCATTTACTCTCACAATCTTGATTGCTCTGGGACTTGGTAAAAGACAGCCCAGAGCTTTCCCTCTCTTCAGCCCCCTAATGGTATCTATAACCTCTTTTAAAGTAAATGGTTTGTTCATAGTGGCTAGTTTTTCCTCTGAGATCTTTAGAAACCTAAAGAATAAAGGAAATCCACCATTCTACGGTCATTCTTTTTAGAATCTGGAAGGCTGTACAATTCACTATAGTAGTCTTTGAAAGCTCTACTTATCTTCATTGGTGATAGTTGAACTTCATTCTTATGTACAATCTTTTCAACTTTTCTGTCTGAATTTCAATTTCCTAGTCATCAGTTTACTAATTTGGCCATTACTATGGTACCATATCTGTCTTAATGTGAGCAAAGCCCGCTTAGCTTTCTCATTTAGTTTGGTCTTGATTTCTGCTTGGATATTCATTATCTCTTCTGAGAGAATACTAGTAGGACTGGGTTTATTTAACTTTTCTTGTACCGGAGTGCAATATATAAATCCGATAAATACTTTGTTTTCTTCTTATTAAGATATGCTGATTTACTTATCATCGTGCATTTCAGAGCACACCACAGAACACCATTAGATATTGTATTAACATCATTACTGGCCAAAAAACGTTCAAATTCAGTCCTCAGATTCTCGTGACGACAGTAGATATTCTTTCAGCCTCCAGTCTGGTCTGATATGATAATGGGGATGTTGTACGGCCTCTAGGAATACTGGAGCATGATCAGACCATGCGATACTACCAATTTTAGAAGATCTACAGGTTTTCAAAAAGAAGGGATGGGTAAAAAAGGTATCAATCCTGGAATACGATTGATGGGCTACTGAAAAAAGGTAAAATCTCTCTCCTGGGGGTGTAACATTCTCCAGATGTCGTCAAGGTTGAATTAAACAGTATATATATTGAGAAATTCTCCGCCATTCTCTTAAATTTTGGATCTTTTTTTTCACGGGTTGTAAACAATTATCAATCTTCACATTACACAAACTGTTGTGTTCCCTGAATTCATTTCTCCCATCTCTTTGTTAATCTGTTCAAGAATCTAACAGGATAGTTGTTTGGAGCATATATGTTCATAAACAAGTAAAGAATATCATTAATTTTGCAGCTCTCTTATATTTCCAGTATAAATATCCCCTATCGTCCTAGTGCGTCTCCTGGATAAATGCTACATCCACTTATTCATGAATCAAAATATCATATAGATATGCTCTTTTTTGTGGAGAATTTAATCCCTTTGAGTTCAGTGTCATAAATGTCTCTGACTTAAACCATACAACATACAATGCATCATTGTAACATACATACACAACGTAGAAAACATTTTACACGTTTGCTGATTGAACCAGCATTGATAACACTGTGATTCATCTGTAAAGTGTGTTGTAGCTCCAGCATTTGGCTTAATAAAATAATATCATTAAAATAATGTTTTTTAAAAAAAACAGAAAATGCATCTACTATAACTGGGATCATTTTTGGACATCACAGGAAAGTAAAACCCTCTAAAATGTTATTTTTCCTTGGCAAATGTCTTCTTTTCTGGACACTATAGCCATAGCCTACATCATCAAACATTGTATGAGTCACATAAAGTAATTACTTTAGAATTGTAATATAATGTAGAAGGTAAAGTGTTTTGGTTTTTTTTACCTGGAAGTGTTTTCACGACAAAGGTCTTGATATCGCTTTTCTTTTCATTGTTGATCAGAATGTACACACTTCCATTATATTTAGTATCAGGTTTTAAACCAGGAACAATAAATGTGTTGTTTGTCTCTGTTTTTTGCCACTGGAATAAAATGATATAATTTGTTGATTTATGTTCCAAAATGCATATTTCATTGTTCATCATAGAAGATATCATATTATCAAAAAGAGTCAACAGGATATAACAAATTAGACAAAAAGACTAGAAACTGATATATTAGATGGACATGAGGAATGTAGGAGAACTTGGTTCTGATGGATGGTCTCCACTCAGACTTCCCACAATTTGTCCATTAATGCACTCTTTGAGTGCTGCCTGACATAGAGGTCAACTGGACCATCTGGGAACTATCATTTCCCCTACCTTCTTAATTCTCCATTATTTTATTGCCCTACTGTATGTTTCCACCGCATTGGTACTTAACAAAAGGTGGGCTTCAATTAAAGCCTTTTATTAACGTCTGTTCTTCATTTTTATTGTTAGTATATCGGAATGCATTGAGGAGTTTATTCTGGTGACCCTGGTGTCTGTATGATTTGTAAGATACATTTAATTTTTATTTTACGTAAAACCCTTAAACATGATACTTTAAATGTTATTACCTTCTTTAGAGGCTAATGTAATATAATATAATACATATATTATATATAATACATACATATATATATAATACATACATACATAATATAATACATACATATAATACATTATATAATATAATACACTGAAAAGTTATTCTAAGCACATTATACTTTAGCAAAAATTTGAGTTGAATCAATGTTATAGCACACAATATCACTTACTATTTGATCTCCCTCTGTGCTTCCAAAACTCATGTAATATTTAAATAATCCATCCTTGTAGAAACTAGTGTAGGTAGGCAGTAAAGGAGGTTGTACTATGATTGTTATGGAGTAGACATCTTCAATGACCTTCAGCTCTAGCTGATCGATGTACGCTAACAGAAAAAAAACTGAATTAAATTATTTTAATTGAATTAACCTAAATTATTTCCAGTGTGTTTCTCTAAATAAAGCCTGTACATTTGGAAAGACACTATGCATTCTGAGAACAGCATCATAATATCTTCACCAACATAAGAACATATATTTTAACAGCAGATAAGAATCATTCTGCTCATCAATCCTCCTCTCATCATTTTATCCTGATGTAAAAACCTCAAACTTTACATGGTCCTTGTCATATATTTAGGATTGCCTTATGCCTATTATTTTAATTTCCTTGCTGTATTAACCTCTGCTGCCTCTAGTGAAGTAAAATTATGACACAATCGCATTTTAGGGGTTAATGTTTGTGTCATCAGTCCTCACAAGTCTAAGGTGCTTCCAGGTCAGGAGTGGGTTGATGATGAGATCACTCCTGACCAATAGATTTCCTCCTCTCATAAGCATACCTAGGAACTAGGTTTCACCCGGAGACTTAATATTAATATTCAAATTTTGGGGGGGTCGTCTTATAATTGAGCAAATACGGTATTTTGTTTGTTAATCGTATTGGCAAGCAATACAAAAACACATTTATAATACCAGAACTTCACCATATTTGGCAATAAGATGACCGCATCACAATTGTTCAGGTCAGGCAAGTTTGGTACAAATTTGAGCCCTGCGCGGGACTGCTTTTTTAATCCCGCTCCCGCTGATTTTTTGCCCAATCCCCCCCACTCCCCCAATGTGGATGTTCCACTCCCGCCCGCTCCCACCACATTTGTGGCCAATCCCGCCAGCTCCCGCCACATTTGTGGCCAATCAAGCCCACCTCCTTACCTGAACTCCAGATTCTTACCTGAACTGCAGATTGCCGCAAGGCTGCCCTCCAGTTGCTCCCTCACAGCATCTCTTATCTTGCTCCGCCCAGGAACAAGGCGGAGTCACAGGAAGTGATGTGCTCCCTTACAGTGAGACACTGTAAGGGAGCAGAGAGAAGGCAGCCTTGCGGGATTACCGGGACCCGCAGGTACAGTGCCTGGCCGCCCGCTCCCACCCGCAACCCCAGCAAGACCGCCCGCCTCCCAATGCAGTCCTCTAGTACAAATGAAGGCTACAGACTGACATAAACAAGCATGGAATCTTAATTTACTAAAGTTTGTTTGGATGAAGGTTGACACATTTAAATTACCTTACATATAATTTTACTTACTGTCATCTATGGGATGCAACCGCTTTGACATGACCCAGTCTGAAGAACAATTTTTTGAAAATGCCCTGACCCGAGCATTGTATTGTTCCATGAATGCATTCTCATCAACCATGAACTCATCTGTAAGGTTACAGTAAAACCTAGTGATATTCTGACATTCTTCCTTGATGGACCAGATTTTATCTCCATACCTAGAGGAAAAGTAGCATGCTCTTCCATAAATGTGATTAGGTTTAATCTTCTAATAATCCACTATACTAGACTTTACACTATACCAGACGATACAATCATGTGCAATCAAACTAACCTCTTATACTGAACACTAGACGTTACATTTGCTTCCATATCCAGCTGCTTCCATCGCAGAATGTATTCAAAGTTTGTTGCAGTGAAGGCTACATTATAGACTGAGAAATTCTGACAGCCATAGCAATCGTGATCTGAAAAGTAAACAAAGAGGACATTCAAGAAAACATTGTTTGTCTAGATCGTATGAGTAAACTGAAATGCATAGATTAGGATCTGCTCATAGGGGTGCTACTATGTCAGAAGCTTTTTAAGGCGATAATTGATCACGTAGAGCATGTATTTTGTTACTCTGCTGAATTTAGTACTTTTGTAACTAAATAAAGCATTACATAGTAGTGCATTTAGTTCCACCACATGCGCTGGTCTGAACACAACATGTCAGGGTGCCTTAAAGTACACCTTAATAATACAAGGTGTCTGTGTACAGGAAGCAACATTTCCTTTAGTGTTAACCACTTTTCAAACTCGTTTATTACACTTTTATAGAAGCCCTTGATCATTATATATCACTGACTTTCATGCAACTGAATACACATCTGCAAAGCCGTCGCAGGTATATGCCTAAAACATAGAGACAACATTTAACTATGAAGTTTATGTTTAAACAATGCCATTTTCATTTATATAACACTCCCCCAAAAATATTTATTACCACGGTATTATTACATTTGTTTATTTTTCAATATAAATGTATTTTTCCATGAAAGAGGACAGTAGAGTTGAATCCACATATGCCAGGTCAATGAGCAGTATCAAAATGGCAGTAAGCTTTCATTTATGAGCAAAAAATGAAATAAAATAAAAATTACATATTTTCTTTGTATGTTAAAAGTATAAATTTGCATTATAAACGTATTAATAATAAAAAAAACAGTGGTTTAAATCTGTGATTTAAGGATGGATTATACAGGGCTAATTCTCAAGCAAGAAAGGCTATTTGCCCTGTATGCTATATATGAGCAATAAGCCTTCTATTTTCTCTTTGGAAAGTGGTATGTAATAAAGGTGACATCAAGGCAGCCTAAATGGGTTTTACACATAAAATCAAAAATACGGTAATTATTTATTTTTTAATTTGTTTAAATTGTCAAAAACTATTTTGCTCTACAAGTACAGATAATGCAACGTATAGGGTAGCAATGTAAAGATGGAAATTAAATTAAGCTTTTAATTTAAATTCTTTTATGCATGTGGCAAACCGTAATCGTGAAAGAGTTGCACTAATTTCATAAGTAACCCACTAATGTTACTGGTATTCATTTTTACTTACTTCCTTATAGCAATGCCTTAACACACTACAATTTTTTCAAGACTCTCATAATAAGTTGTACTGAAAAACACAAAGCCTAATGGTCATTTTTACGAAATGTCATTGTGTGGTTTTTTAAAAACATAAATATTATCTTCTAAAAAGAAATTCATGTAACAATATAAACAAGGTTACATCTATTACTTTATTCCGAAAAGCCTTCAGTGGTTAGATGATCATCTAGAACTACTTGAGTTCTTTCAATTTTACTTACCAGAAATAATGCAGAAGACCAGGAAACTAAACAGAGTCTTCATCTTTAATAAGGAAACCCCACTTGGTATTGAAGCCAATTAAGAATTTGAGGAGTAATCGACATTGATCCAGATCAACGTTATCCAGAAGTCTCTATTGACTTTGAATGTTTTGATGCCAGAGATTCACTAAATGCTGGTGCCTAATCTTTCCTTAGAAGGGAGTGTTCTGTCTGCAGTTGAATAATTGTGCAACAACCAAACTTTTGCATGTGTGATCTCCAACAAGAAGAATGTATGCAAATCTGTATGGACAGGTATTGTACCTGCAATGCTTTGTACCATCCCAATGTAAAACTGGGTGGAGCACATTTAAAAGGACTTCCTACCTCCAGTCACTGGGTACAAGGGGAAGCATGTCTTTTGTTTAAATTTGCACATAACTTTAAAATAACTTTACTACTCTTTATGACAGATTAATGCGAGTTGCAGTACTCACAACGACTATAACAGAGAAAAAATGTTTAGGGTGTCTAGGAAAGGAGCAGATTTGAATTTTAGGATTTGAACTAAAGTGTTCCCTTGAAATAAAGGCACACAGGGAAGTTAAGGATTGTGTACTGTATAGTGATGTATGCTAAGAACTGGCATTCAAAGCCCTGGACGTTTTTTTTTCTGCATTAAGGCAAAATAAAAAAAATACGTACCAAGGCCTGGTGCTCCCAAGTTTATTTCTAATATCACTATTTAATCCTGGACCGTGCCTTCGTAAACACAATATTTTGAACTAAGTTAGAAGTGTGGCCCAAATCATCCAGTTTCAGTGTTTTAACAACACAGATCTTGAAATTGCCTCATTTTACTGTGGATGTTGCCATCTATAATCTCCTGTTACAACTTCTAGGAGAGATAGTGACACACAATATGCCCCTTTTAGCACTCACACGATTTCGTAACAGTGTCAGAAGTCCTTGAAAGAGTATATCCAGAGCCTTGCTTCGGGTGGGGCACTCACACCAACACAGCTAGACACTCAGCACTAACACATATTCAGACACTCAGCACTAACAGACACTTGACTCTAAAACACACATGCACACACACCAACATACACACCCAGACACCCACACAAACATACCTAGTTACTCAAAGTAACACAGTCACAACTCACAAACGTACTAACATACCCAAAGACATGTTCACTCACTAACATACCCCGACACACACATACTAACATAGCCAAAGACACTAGCATGCATACCCAGGCAGACACTAACATACATAACCAGACAGTCACTAACATATATACCCAGACCCCCACTAAAATACCCAGGCAGACACACACTAAGATACCCAGGTAGATAATAACATACCCAGACACACTAATATATCCAGACACACATACATACCCAGGCAGACACTAGCATACATGACCAGGCAGACACTAACATAACAAGACAGACACTAACATACATACCCAGACCCACACTAAAATACCCAGGCAGACACAAATACATAACCAGACAGACACATGCTAAGATACACCGGCAGACACACTCTGAGATACAAAGGCAGACACTAACATACCTAGACACACTAACATACCCAAATACAATAACATACCAAGACAAACATACATACTGTCAGGGTCCTGCAATACGGATTCGCCGCAGCGACTCACCGGAATACCCGCAGTGGGTCCAGCGCCGCGCACCCGCTACCCGCGGGTACGGGTTCCATCGCCGCAGCATCCATCTTCTGTTCTTCTCTCCAGCGTGTGTAGCTAGGGGCGCGCGCGCGCCCTCTAGCTTAACTTTATTGTTCCCATTCTGGGAACACTGTGTGCACGCTCGGAGACTGTCCCGCCCTTAGGCAAGTGCTCTCTCTTGCTGATTATCTTCGTGTACCAGACCCGGCTTGCCTTGACTCCTCTACTGACCTACCCTTCGTGTACCAGACCCGGCTTGCCTTGACTCCTCTACTGACCTACCCTTCGTGTACCAGACTCGGCTTGCCTTGACTCCTCTATTCTATTGACCCTTTGTGTACCAGACCAGGCTTGCCTACGTTTATCCTTCTGGTTCCTCCTTGGCCTTGGCGACTTTACGGCTGCTTCACCTGTGTACCGATTTTTGGCTTTCTCTTGATTTCGTTTTTGGGACTGATTTACTAAATACCGTGCCTGTTCTCCTGCATACTGGTCTCCGCTCCTCTGCTGTCGCTACTGTCCAGTATCCTGATACATACCCAGGCAGACACACACTAGCATACCCAGACACTAACATACATGCAACTCACTTACCTTACAAGCTGCTGCCCAACCCCAACGTGAAGTTACATGACCCCGACTCCTCCTGTAAGTTAAAGGGATAAAGAGGTGTTGTGATTTACCTCTTTAGCCCTACTTTTGAAGCATGCTTCCTGTCTATCTCGAGGAGGGAAGTGCAATTGCCCAGTTGTCCCCTGGATTCGCAATGAGTCCTTGGGAAAATTAAATATTTTTTTGTAAACAAAAGGGAGATGAAAGACTTAAAAGCGAGCCATGAGGCAGATGCCAAACAGGTGGAAGACACACTCCCATTCTGTAGCACAGAGCCTCTGCCCTGGTATTCTATGTCTTTCTTATCAGACCTGTGGTTCAGAACAGTTTTTTCAGACTCCTAAGCCTCCCTGCACTGTTATCAAGAGCTGGAGGAGTTTGTTGTCTGGAAAATGTTGAGCTCCTGTTGGCAGCATTCTACTCTCCAATACTTGGTTGATTTGAGAGGTATATAACTGAACAGCTTCTGGGTTCCAGATGACAATGTGGATCTACGTGAGCATGAATTTGTATGTCTATGCATAAGTGTATGTGGGCATGAATGTTTATTTATAAGTGTATGTGGGCATGAATGTTTATTTATAAGTGTATGTGGGCATGAATGTTTATTTATAAGTGTATGTGAGCATGAATATATATTTCTAAGTGCACGTGAGCAAGTGTATGTGAGCATGAATGTCTGTGTATAGGTGTATGTGAGCATGGATCTCTATGTATAAGTGTATGTGAGCATGGATGTCTATGAATAAGTGTATGTAGGCATACAGTATATTTGTATGTATGTGAGCATGGATGTCTATGTATAAGCGTATGTGAGCATGGATTTCTATTTATAAGTGTATGTGAGCATGGATGTTTATGTATAAGTGTATGTGAGCATAAATGTCTGTGTATAAGTGAACATGAGCATGAATGTCTTTGTATAAGTGTATGCAAGCATAGATGTCTATGCATACATGTGTGTGAGCATGGATGTGTATGTATAAGTGTGTATCAATGTGGATCTGTATGGAGGTTTAACTCGTGCTGCCCTTTGCCAGGGGAACTAAAATGCCTGCTCCTCCCAGGCCAAGTGGGTCAGAGTGGTTGTCTCAGACACATACAACCGCTCTGAGCAACTTGCCCTGGAAGGAACTGGGATCTTAGTCCTCCTGGCAAAGGACAGGGCAAGGTACACTTTGGAGCAACTTGGCCTGGAGAGACCAATGGCTGTGGCGCCTGGATTGTAAGGTCTGTAAGAGCGTTTTTATTGGTCGCCAGCAGGGGGCTCATCTGATATCAACCAATGAAGAGTAGCTGCCCTTCATCGGTTGATGCCAGAGGAGCCCCCTGCTGGCAACCAATAGAGTTGCTCTTACTGACCTTTAAAATCCTGGCGCCAAAGCTACTGCTAACTCTTACAGTGTTAACCGCGTATTAACCCCTGCTAATAAAAGCAGAAAACTAAGAGAAAAAACAAATACGAAGAACGTAAACGAATATTCGCCCGAAACAAATACAAGAACGGGCAAAATATTCATAGAATACGAACACAAAGACTTCCCAGGCCTAATATGTGTATGGGCATCAACTGTGCAACATCATATCCTATGCCAGACTCAAACAGCAACCCTCCCCTGCTCTCCCTTACATGCACACAAATATGCATACTTGTGTTTCTGATCATTAATCCTCGACTTTGATCATGTTTTTTGGGGGGCTACTCTACAATGCTGTTAACATGGCCCTGGGCAAAGGTGGCACTCACATGCTGTTTGGGGGGCAAAGGTAGCACTGTGGAACATGTGGAACATGTTGCTTTGTGAAGTTGGGGGGGCAGGGGTGATTTCGGCACCGTGGCCCTGTGGTTTCTAATTACAACCGCTGCTGGAGTGACACTGGAGTCAGGGACCTAATAGTGAGCTCTGAACACTGCGAGTTTACAAAAATAAAACTGCATCAACATGTAGCAACCAGTAGCACTGGTTCTTAAATATATTATAATTACATGTATGTGTCAAATTTCAGATGAAAGTAAATATCAGTGGACAAGTCATCATTGTCGTGCGGTAATAAAAAAAAGTGTATATAACTCCTTAATTTATTTTTTTATTTTTTTTTTTTATGATCCGAAATATACATATCAACATGTGTTAATACATAACATCAAATAGCTGCCAATATTATAATTACCATAAAGGGAGAAAGTCATAAAGGGAAATGACAATGGCCACTGTTGCATAAAAGTACATTTATGAGAACAATAATCAGAAAAAAAATATTCACCCAGTAACTGTTTCCTAGTAGAAGATGTGTAATATTTTGTTGTTATGCTTATGGGAAAAAAAACTCAGGTTCCAGTTGTGGGTAAATTGGTGCAGTTTATTACAGGGTGATGTGTGAATAACTACTGCCCACAGAGAGACTCTCAAATTCCAACTGCCTCAACTGAAACTAGATATGTTATATAATCATCATAGAATTTGAATACTGCTATGTGATTGGTTGGAACATAGATATGCAAATATTACAAGATGTGTGGTAGATTAGTCACACAGCTACACATCAGAGGCTAATACTGCGAGGGAATGATGACGGATCAAATATGATGTCCTTACAGGAAAAATGGGCAGACTTGATGGACTGAATGGTTCTTATTTACTGTCAAATTCTGTGTTTCTATAGTCCCGTCCAATGAAACCTGCTCTATATAGTTCTATATAGTTCTAAGAACAGAGGGGAAACCCCAACTGATAAGGTCAGGTGAAATAGAAACTATGGTAGAAAGCAGTAGGCGTGTGTGTGTGCGTGTGCAGCTGCCTTTTAGTGGGTGGGTTCCAATCTAGTCGTGACCTCAGGTACTGTGATCACACGTCAGAGTGCCTCTCCCAGAGCAGTCAGCATTAAATGAAGTGCAGTGTTATGGAGCTTTACTGCAGCAATGTCTGCCCGCTTTACCTGTGCTTTCCTGCTATGTCAGTGCTTTACTACACGTATTGCTTTTGCAGGTAAGATTAATAATCTGTGATTCTTGTGTTTATGTCTGTAAAGTGAAGCAATCTGGGCTAAAACTAAGGGAAACGTATGCATAGAAGGCAAACGTATGTCAGAATGTTTCGAGTCTGACCCTTTATTATAGGTTTAGATTCTAACCTCAAATTAATTTGTGTGGCTCTTCAGGGCAGTTTGGAAAAACATACATTGTCAGGGTGAGCTGAGAAACTGGAACGTACTAAAAGGAGCTTAAACTGCAACTGGATGGATACCTGGAAAAACATAATATTCGGGGATATAATCTTTAATTATGGGGAAACAGCTTATTGATCCAAGGAGAAATCTGACTGCCATTTCGGGGTCAAGAAGGAATTTTTTTCCCTCGTTAGTGCAAAATTGGAAAGAGTGAAGCCGGGGTTTTTTGCCTTCTTTTGGATCAAACAGCAACAAATTAACAGATATAGGAAAGGCTGAACTTGATGGACGCATGTCTTTTTTCAGCCTATGTAACTATGTAACTATGTAACTATGTAAAACGTGCTGTCAAAATTACCAGTAAACATAAAACAGATGATCACAAGGGGTTTTGAGGAACATAGGAAGAGCCACAGCCCAATGGAAGTTAAAGAAACCACTTCTTAAACCTTGGAAGTTAACAATAAGTATGTGAAATATTCTAGATGTTATTGATTTTCAGGTACAGTCCCTACTTTCAATCATTATGGCAGTATTTCCAATTTCACAAATGGTCTATAGACTCCGCTTTTTTATATATGTTCAATAATTAGTAGTTAATATGCCTTTTAAATTGTTTTAAGTAGTATTACTAGTGCAGTAATGTTTGCGCTCTTGTACAAACAAAAAAACAAGATTTGTTCACCAAGCAATATTTGCCTGTTGGATCCACAACAAATAGCGTACCACAATGCACTCCCTATGACACGGTGTCATTTTTTTGTTGGTTTCTGTGGTTTTTGGTGCTTTATAATTTGCATGTCCAATATACTCAGAAGTAAAATATCCACAGAGAATCAGCTAACGTGCAAAACATGCTCACTGTAGGTTACTGGTATGAAGTAGAATCAAACAGCAAGGTCATCTGCGATCAACCTGCAGGTATAGGCACATGTCATACGCACACCTGTCGTCCTCTCGTGAGCGCACACCAGATCCCACGATCATGTAGGTGCACCTTGCGAGCAGGTCCCTGATGTAGCCTGCTCGCGCATGGGCATTGGTGGCAATTATATATACTATACACACTATACAAAAAGCAGGCCATATCAAAATCCTGATTGAGGTCTAATGGGGTAAGAGTTTTTAATTTGTGGATCCAGAAGCCCTTTCTCTGGGATTTTTTTTTGCAATAGAAACACTTGGAAAAACACTTGAAAATACCCGAAACATTTGGAAATACCTTTTTCAAGTGTTTCCGTCGTAAAAACTGTACTTCCAACCCCAGAAAGATTATGATTTTTTCCAACTGTGTCATAGGTGAAACTTTCAAAATCAAATGCAGGATCACATGTTTTATGATGTGGCTGTAAGAAAGAATATATTGGGAGGACATTCAATATGTCTGAATGTATAGGGGAACAGATATACAGTATCCAAACAAAATTAGAAAACACACCTTTTTCAGGATACTAAATGTAGCCAATGACATTCGTGGGGGAGATGTTGTAAATAGGCTGTCCCAAAGACAGAGCTTTAAGGTCTACAACTGAAAAACTCTTACGCTAATAGTCCTACATCAGGATTTCGATATGATTTACTTCTTGCAACCATTTTTATTTAGATCACATCAGTCAATGATGCACGGTTGAATTCCTCTCAGTGTATTTAATTTTTGATTTGAGTTTTTAGAAAAATCAAATAGTAAATGAAATAGTGACTCCACCAAACAGTTTATAGTGTAAGTGGAGTACAGACAAGATTAACTCAAGTTTCACTTGTGCTAGGCTCCATATGTTTAAAGTATGCTATACAGGTTTTAAATCACAGGGCTTAATGAAGCAATTCCACACATTTAATGTATAATTCATACAGAAATTAGGATTGGCTATGGGGGTTGTCATCACTTGGCAAATAGTGTAAATAAGTATGCTGTGCACTAGGGAGTCTGATTAGGCCCATAAGGATGATTGGCTCTCAATTGTGCAAGAGAGAGGCTGCATAGTTGCCAACGTTTAAAAGAAAATCTCAAGGACACTTTCCAACACAAATATGCATCATGTACCTGGCATTTTACCAAACCCACTTATTCAAAGCTCCGTCTACTCTGCCCACCCAACATAGTTTGCATTTAATTTAGATTAGCCTAGTTATTATGGTGCAGATTATGTCACTAAAATCCCACCAACACTACCATAGATCCGTGGTATGCGGTAGATACATGTGCAGCGCAGCATCTATATCAGGCAGGTTACTTTTATTACCTTTATATTGTGGAAAGTAGATAAATAAATGAATAAGTACCGGTAATTGAGAAAAGTAATAATAGTGTAAATGCAGAGATTTAGTAAAAAACAAATTCACTAAACCTTGTGATTTATTCAAATTTTGTGCTGGTCGGGGACTGGTCATGTTTTTTGAATGAGCTTAGTGGGACAAAAGGGACAGTAAAGTAACTAGAGGTTACTATAATGTACTATAATTATGCGTGTGCAGGTATTATAGCATAGCCTTTATCAGCATACAGTTAGCCTGACATATGTTATTATTATTTATTGCTTTATATAGCGCCATCATATTCTGTAGCGCTATTCAACGGTTAGAAAGGACATAACAAGTACTATATAACATAACAATTTGACTTACAGAAACAACAGGTGAGGAGGGCCCTGCTTAAACTAGTTTACAACCTAGAGCAGGGCTCGACAAATCCCAGGCGCCAGGTCGCCATGGCGACAGAGAATTTTGTCCTGGCGCCTAGGTTTTGTCAGCCTCTTACATCCAGAAAAAATTGTGGATGTAAGAGGCTGAGTCACCACACGGGGGCGCTGCTGCTACTGTCTGCCCAGAAGTCTGGGCAGACAGCACAGCCACTCAGAGCCCGCCCCCGAGCCTGAGATCACTGTAGGCTGAAAACATGGTTGCTGGAAAAGCAGCAATCGTGTTTTCAGCTGCCACAGGCAGCTTCAGGGAAGGGGTTTGTGTGTTGATTGGGTCCCCACACAAGTCTGGGGACCTCACCCAACACCCCCCAGCTGCCTGATCGCTCCATGGGAGCGACAACGCAGCGTTAACCCCTTCAATGCCGCGATCATTTCAATGCCGCGGCATTTAGGGGTTAATTCCCGTTTTGGGGGCTTTGCTGCTGGTGGTCTGCCTGGAAGCTCAGACAGACCAGCAACAGCAAAAACGAGCCCCCACAAGCCCTTTGATGACTCCTGTAGGTATGGAAGCCTACAGCAGTCATCAAAGAGACTCCCTTTGCAATGGCTGGTCCATAGACCAGCAATTGAGTCCCAGCTGCCAGAGGCAGCTTCAGGGACAGGGGAGAGGGTTCTTCGGTCTCCACATGAGTGTGGAGACCAGCCCCAACACCCCCCGCTGCCTGATCGCTCCCTGAGAGCGACAGTGCAGCGTTAACCCCTTCAATGCCGCGATCGTGGCGTTTTAGGGGTTAACTCCCATTTTGTAAGGGGCTCTGCTGCCGGTGGTCTGCCTGGAAGCCCAGGCAGACCAGCAACAGCAAAAAAACGAGCCCCCACAAGCCCTTTGATGATTCCTGTAGGCATAGAAGCCTACAGCAGTCATCATAGACTCCCCCCTGCAGTGGCTGGTCTATAGACCAGCAATTGCTTCCCAGCTGCCAGAGGCAGCTTCAGGGACAGGGTGAGAGGGTTCTTTGGTCTGCCATGAGTGTGGAGACCAGCCCCAACACCCCCCTGCTGCCTGATCACTCCATGAGAGCGACAGTGCAGCGTTAACCCCTTCAATGCCACAATTGTGTATGACACATTTGTGGCATTGCAGGGGTTAACATTTGTCCCCACAAGCTTTTGGGGAATAAATATCTGTCAATGCTGTGCTCCAATGGAACATCAGCATCGAAAGAGTTAAAAAAATGAAAAAAATGTATTTAAAAAAAAAAAAACAAACAGCACTGACCTGAAAGTCCAGGGTGCTTCCAGGTCAAACGCTGTGAGTTTAGTAAGTGGGCTGATGATGATCGGATCCCTCCTGACCAACTGTTAGTTTAAAAAAAAATACTGGCTCCTAACTTTTTTACCTGGCGCCGAGATTCACAACAAATTTGTCAAGCCCTGACCTAGAGGGAGTTAGAGTATGTTACACAAGAGGTAAAAGTACCACTGTTAGGGGTAGACCGGCCTCACTAGTATAAGTATTGCATGAGTGGGACTAGGAAAGGTGAGCTAAAGGAATATGGGATGGGGTTAATGTGCAATGTTGTAAGCATCATTAAAGAAGTGGGCCTTGAGGGATTTTTTGAAGGACCGAAGGCCAGGGGGAAGACCGGCTGGGGAGGGCATTCCAGAAGATAGGGGCAGCCTTTGAGAAATCTTTTAAGCATGCATGAGAGCTAGAAATCAGAGACGAGTGTCACTCCAACTTGTGTAATGCATACTTGGACTTGCTACCTGCCAATTTCAGCATGAGAGGGGTTAATTTGATTGTATAGGCATGTGGTGCCAAAAGGTCTTATAACCTGAATTTGTCTTTTGAAGCTGGGACTACAACCAGGGCCCTCTGCAAGAAATGTTATAGTAGAGGTGCCTCTATGTCTACTTGCTGAGTGATCCACCATATGCCTGTATCCCCTCATATATAGTGAATTCTTTTGATATGCTAAGTGACCACTAGCAGTCAGGAAAACCATTTCTTCCAGGGTCATATCCAACACATACATCAATAATAACCCATAGATTCATAATCATACCTCCTTTTGTGCATATCTAGAACTGGGAAAGCACACCCTACAAAAAGAATACAAATATGGGTAGTGCAACGTAAGCTGTTTGGAAGAAATTGTGGAGTCCAAGGTAGCAAGTGTGACATATCTATTGACTTCATAATATACAAGCAAGATTATTGCTGTGACAAGCACAGGAGGGAGAATAAAATGAAATTTACCTATTTTGACTGATATGGTTCCACCACACAAGGGGGAGGTCACCTATGGTTCCTATAGGTACACCTTCCGTCCGCTTATACCACCTCTGGGCGGGCTTGGAAACTCGAGCTGAACTGGAAAAAGTATAAATTTAATGAGAGGAAATTAGTCGGTGTGCTTACTAGGGGCCAAGATCTAACTTTAAGTAAGTCGCCATTTGTCTTCTCTAAGGACAGAAAAACTGTTACTTTACCATTCAAGCGAGTAGTTAGGTTTTCTGTAATTTCTCCCTTTTATTTTTATGTGTTTGGTGTAAATAATCTGTTTATCATCTGCTTTGTATGCACTGTGACTATTTTTTGTTCATAATAAATATTTCTTTATTAAGTTCTGCCTTTGTCTGGTAAAGACTCACGTTACCTGATTAGAGCAATTTATTGGTTATTTGAAATCACATAGTTATTGTGTTAAAGTATATTGTGTGGGCAGGGCTGGCCCGACAATGGAGCCGAGTGCCGCCCCAAGCCCTTTTTTTTTAAAGCCGAGAAGAGAGAGAGAGGGCGCCGAGTAGTTTTATCTTACCAAGTTGTCAGTGTCGGAAATGGGATATATTTGGGGAAAAAGGGGATTTCAGGTGCCGACACACCTTCGTCTAGGGGTTAATATTTTAAATCCAGGTAGCTCGAATAATCGCAAGAAAATACTTATTTGATAGGAAAATGGAGGGTTTAATGATGAAGCCTATGAAGGCTAACACACACAGGGTTACATTGGGAATGAAGTTGTGACTGCAACAATGATGGAAAGATTGTAACAAACTGCAGCAAGGATGGGAAGATTGTAACAACTAATGACATACAAGGAGTTCTTATAGGGTGGGATCAAAGGTACATTACTATTGGTTAACTAATATCAAAACACAATGCTAACACTATTACACAACATACAATTTACAATCCTATAGATAAACTAATCTCAAAAGACAATACATACAATTTACAATCCTATAGATACAATCCCAGGGATACAACATCAAAAGACAATACTAACACTATACAATGTACAATCCTATGTACCCGCTCGGCGCCCCTCTCTCTCTCCTCTGCGAGCCCTCTAGCTCGGTCTTGGTGCCGGCTTGTAAAGTTGAGCGCCAGAAGATGACGTCATTTCCGGCGCTCAGCATTACAAGCCGGCACCAAGACCGAGCAGGGAGACTCACCGCAGGACTGCTGAAAGGTAAGTACGGGGGGGAGAGGAAGGGTAGATAATGGGGGGGGGGCAGGGAGAGGAAGGGAAGATAATGGGGGGGGCATTTTAAACTTCACCCCAGGCGCCATTTTGTCTTGGGCCGGCCCTGTGTGTGGGTTCTTAGTCTTATTCCCTTGGGAGACCAAGGCACCCCATTTATAAATGGTCTTGGTGGTGGCAGCGTTATGATATTAGTTATATCATTATAGTTAATTATGGGTGGTATTAAGGGTGGATATTTTTATTCTTATCACTATTTCTGGTCTAGGGAAGGCAAATAGTGAATTGTAACCCTTTTACCACCAGACCCAAGTCACGCTTGGTGTAAGGTGGGTTTGTGACAAAGAGGATAGAAGGAGATCATTGGATGTTATACAGCATAAGCCCCACTACTATATATTGAGGCAGACACTGATGGTTGTACTGCTTAACTTCCAGAATTTTATATTGAGACACACAATAACAGTTGTACAGCATAACTCCCATAACTATATAGCAAGGAAAACACTGCCAACGGTAAAGTTTAACTCCCATCATTGTGTACTGAGCCTGGAGGTGGTCCAATATAACCTCTATCAATACATACTGATCCCTGACAGTGGTACACCACAACTCTCATCATTACATAGTGATCTAGACACAGACGGTTGTAAAACTTGACTCCTATCATTATATAGTGACCCAGACACTCTCTTTCACTCTCAGGCTCTCTCACTCAAATATAGAAACAGTAATTGGTGGGAGCGCTTAAGGAGTTAAATATTTAAACTCAGACTGTAGAACAATCGTACATAAAAATGTAAAAAGTACAAGACAGGATCTATAAAACAAAAAAAAAATGAATAATTAAAAAATATTCCGTAAATAAACGATGTATCGAAAAATAGACGTACACCTTAAAAAACAATGTTCACATATATAGTGTATTTTGAAATGCTGTATGGTGATAAATATGAGACCTCAGACGGTTCGCCATACACACAGCTTCCTCAGAGGTGTAGTTGAGAAATATTGATTTAAATGGATCCTTACTAATAGATTCTCAGGTAAACAAAAAAGGGAAAATGAAAGTGGTATGGTGAAGGGACTATGGTCCCTTAGATTATTTGTGATTTAAGATGCTGTATGACATAATGTTCACCAATTCTGATTTAGAGCAATCAATGACGTTAGTTCTGTTGGCACCCGGGAGTGAGAAAAACGTTTATGAAGTAAGCGAGTGATTCTCCGCAATGCACGTCTAGCGCTTGAAGCTTTCACTTTGTTTGGATTTTTCATCAGCTTCTAAGTTTGAGACTTACAAACTGGAGCAAAATGACTTGTCAATGAGAAAAATGTGACAGAATGAGAGAGAATGATGCACCGGAATGTTGTTGAAAACAGGTTGAAATTTTTTTTTCACTTTAAGTCTCTGGCATTTTCCAGAGGGCAGGTCTAGCCTTGTACAAGGCCCTTGGGAACCCATGAGTAACTTTTTCTCCTTCTTTGCTTCTAGGTAGTCTTCATTCACCATTAAATCTTACAACAGTTTCCCGGAACTTCAGTTTATTCCTCACATGGCTTCCAGCACCTGGAAATCCCACAGATGTATTCTACCATGTCTCCTATCAACTGTAATTTGAACTACACAGTAAACCTTTTTCAAAAATCTCACACATGATATAGTCTAGTTATAAGTCACTCTTCTTTTTTATAACTTGAATGACGCTCGAATGATGCATTACGCCCTTTCATAAGAATGCTATTTTGTACCTGCAAACCAATGTGACCAGAGCTGCCTGGCATGTTTGTTCTTATTTATCATTTACTGCGCCTACACAAATTACATATTAGACAGGTAGGACTTTCAGTTAATCATTTAGTGTCAATGAAAGTACGCTTAAAAAAATTCACCTGTGATATTTTATATGCAACTAAATTAGGTGGGAAAAAAAAGCGTCCCCAAAAAACTATATATAAAAACTATTTCCATTGGCCTACTTAATACAATCCATTCTACTATATCCAATGCATTTAGCGCTTTAATTCACAGAACATAAGGAACATATGAATGGGGTTTTACTGTAAGCCAGGAATGTTGCTGAATATCAGTTGTACCTACTATCCAGCGGGATAAATTCTAAGTAAAATTGAAAACTTAGGGAGAAAAATGCAGTTTTATGTTTTGCCACATAAGCTAGAAAAGTATAACATGACAAGTCATTCTTATTCTCTTTCAGAGTTTCTGAGAAAATCTGGAAACCTGTTAAAGGTTGCAAAAATATAATCATGACAGAGTGTGACTTGACGTGTACTCTCAAAGAATACCACTTGAATTATGAAGTACGGGTTAGAACTTTGTTTGGAACGTCTTTGTCACCTTGGATAAAATCCGAGAAGATCTCTTACATGTTTACAAGTAAGTCTTTGACAGATTATGGAAAATGATTCAGTTGGGGCTCCAAGACACAAAAGACTAGTACTCCTTCCTTCATGCCCTTATGTAGAAATGTTCTGAATTAGTTTAATGGGTGGAGAGTACGCAGGCAGCAGCATCAGGTGTACTGTGTATACAAATTTGTTCACAGGCATTGAGGACACACTGCCAATTCGTTTTTATCAACTGGTAGGGTTCATGACTGCACCTTGTTGGCTCGTATCCAGCATAATGGCTAAGCATATTAATGGACATCGAGCCAAAAGAGGCAGAGCAAGTGGGTACTAAGAAACCACACAAAGCAGCATTAATGACCCAAACATCATATTAATAAAGACAATGCATTAAATGCCTGATGTTGCTATGTACAGTATATATATATATATATATATGTGTGTGTATGTGTGTGTATATATATATATATATATATATATATATATATATATGTATATATCTTTGTTTCAGACATGTTAAACTTTAGCAAAATACAAAATGAATAAACAGAAGAAAAATCGAAATTAAATCTCCAATACACCATGGTAACACTAAGCACAGTAACAAGACACAAAGTAGTTACACTGCATCAGCAAGGTCCTCCCCAGGCAGAAATGTCAAGACAGGCAGGATTTTCCAGATGTTCTCTCCAAGCTCTGAGTGTCTGAGAACTGTAGATGCAGTGGTCGGCCAAGACAACTTAATGCAGCAGATGAAACACATCATGCTTATTTTCCTTCGCAATCGGAATATCAGCTTTGCATTGGCAGAATACAGTGGGACCCTGGTACACCCATCTACTGTCTGGAAAGGTCTGGTCCATGAAGCGGTCCTCATGGAAGACGTGCGGCAAAAACGCCATACCTCTGATGTGTAAACAAAGCCAACCGTTTCACCTATCAAACATAGAGGTGGGGTGCAGAAAACTGGCACAAGGTGCTCTGGACTGAATGTTAAATATTTGGCTATAGCAGAATGCATTTTGTTCACCAAAGGGCTGGAGAGTTGTACAAGAATGAGTGTTTTCAGGCAACGGTAAAGCATGGTGGAGGTCCCTCGCAAGTTTGAGGCTACATGTCTCCCAGTAAACTTCTTTACATTAAATAAAATTAAAAATCCCAGGAGCAAAATAAAAATGGTAATGACAATTAACCCCTTAATAGTCTCATAGTACACTTTGGGACAAAGGCTCTTTTAACACTTTTGCGGTGTTGCTGTTTAGCTGTAGTTTTCTTCTTTCTCACCCACACACATTATATATTGTTTTTTTCAGGACAAGCAAGGATTTCTTTAGATGCCATTATTTTATCATATGATCTAATTTACTGTAAAAAAAATAATGATAAAATATGGTGTTTTTTCGTAAAAAATGACTTTTTCCTCACTTTTATTTCACAAATCTTTTACTAATCTGCAAAAACTAATGAGTTTAGAAATACCCAACGTTTTTATGTTTTTTGCTTTTTTTTCTGCAAGTTATTGGCAATACTTTTGTCCGAACTGAAGGGTAAGAAACAGAATTTGTTGTCCACAAACAAATGAGCCAAAAACGAAACAAAAAAATGAGTCTGAAATGATTTAGGGCCTTGGGCAAAAGTCTATTAAGACCTATCTTCAGCATAAAGAATAACAAGGAATCTTGGAGGAGATGTATGGCCCTCACAGAGCCCTGATCTCAACATTATCAAGTCTGTCTGGGATTTTATGAAGAATGAGAAGACAATTATAAGATGTTTGGAATAACCAACCTGACGAGTTCCGTGAAAACAAAATGTTTGCAAATGTATCTAGAAGAATTGATGCTGTTTTGAAGACAAAGGGTGGTCATACCAAATATTGACTTGATTTAGATTTTTCTTCTGTTCGCTCACTTTGCATTTTTTAATTGATAAAAATAAATTATTAACATGTCTATTTTTGAAAGCATTCTTACCTTACAGAATGTTTTCACACTTGTCTGAAATTTTTGCACAGTACCACATAACCTATAGCATGTGATGTTACTCTCTCTAACTTTCAGTAGAGCCTGATCCACCCACAATAAATGTGACAATAATGAACAACAACATCTATGTTAAGGCAGCAGCACAAACACCAACATGCCTCACATATGTCTTCAACTTGAAGTATGACATAGAGATCTGGAAGAGTGGAGAATCTACACAGGTATGTTTACTGGTTTTCTCCCTTGGTAAACCACTATTAATTTAACACAATACTAACATCTTATCTTAAGTGTATAGGTTGACACTATAAAAACATCCCAGACATGAATAAAACAATTTAAATCACCAAATTATAGAAAGTACAGATTATATCAAAATAGCAGAACTCCGAGAAGGTATCAGGAAAGTCATCATTAATTAAGAAATGGCAGTGAAGATATACCTGATGCAATCAGAAACTGATTTGTAATTAATTCACTCTTTACATATATACGGTACTTGGAACTCTACAAATTATTAACATATTGAGAATTGAAATATTTTATAGGTAATATTAGTCTGAATAAGTAAAAAATTTACTTTTATCAAAAAAAAAAAACATTAAATAAAATCCAGCATTGCATGGATATATTTTTTATTTTTTTTTAATTGATTTCTAGGACATTTGTCAGCAACTTGCTACAATGCATCACTGTACAAGAGGCCTTTCACCAGTTGTATAGCTGTCATGACAGAATTCTGTCAACCTCCATTTAGGAAAACCATTTTATACTTTACATTAATACATTGTAGCAAGCTATAAAAGGTTTTCATGAGGTTTGTTCTAGTGATACTTTTGTAGTAAAGTGCTGGCAAACATCCCAGAAATCAATTAAATGGAAACAAGTAAATGAAATCCAGGTTATATCTGCACTAATCAATTTTACACTAATCAATTTTATATGGTTAGTTTATCTTGTTATATAGTGTAGACTACTCTACATGTATATTGTGTGTTTGTTTTCTAGACCTACTTTTTCTTTGTTTAGAAAATCAAACTGAGATGTATTAATTTAACAAGCACAGATTTTCAATAATCACCGTTGATTGAAATGTAGATGCTTAGCTTTCATTGTAATATTTTAGCAGTCGCAGTCCTAACCCTATGACTAAAAATGTAATTTTAGGCAAGTCCAGGATTCACTATGTGTTTTTCACATGTGTTAAGTACAGTAAATGTTTGGAGGGGTCCTTAATCTGAGCCCAGTATGTTCTACACACTTGGGATATGACAAGTACTGATGTATTGTTAATATATTTCAACATTACTGAACAAAAACATGCACCTTGTTTTATAGTGACTAAAGGGACAGTCAGGTAATAATTGTTATATGGAGAAATTAACCAAAACTACATTAATTTAACACTATTGTTAGTAGTAAAGAACACCATAGATCCAAATACAGAGGTGGATAATATAGGGTTTGTATGTTTGGAAAAAAAAAAAGACAAATTGTGGAGAGGCACACCTAAATTAATATAATAAAATAGCAAATTGTGGTGCAACACCCCTGTACTATACTCACAAAAGCCCATAAATTACCAAAAGTAAAAGAAGAAGGTCCACAGAAATACAAAAATACACTATTTATTACAAAAAATAAAGCAATACTGTGCAATGTTGTAAGATACTTACAACAGGCATAAATGGCAATTAAAAAAGCATTACCAGTGACAAGAGTGCTGGATAGTGGATACTCACTGACCATTCCGACTTTTGGCCTGACACCCTTAAAGCACTTGAGCATCTTTATACATCTTTGTACCTTTTAGACAGCTTTTGACAGATATACTTAACATTCAAGTATAATATTGATCATTTAGATAACAGCTAGGAAATATATACCTAGATAAATATTGACATAACTAAAGCCACCTAGAATGTTTGGTTCTTGATAGCTTCAGCAGCATTTGTATCCGCCATTTCATTAACAGAGCATATACAGCAATGAGATGGTCGGCTCAATACTGACAAAGGAAATGACTGGACTCAAAGGGACATACTGTATAGCTGCTCGGACAAGATACACAGTGGATCAAACCAAACTCAGCAAGTTCTCCAGTCCGTTTTGCCAGCTAATAAATGAAGGTACAATTAAAGTAATTTATGTATATTTTATGTATTTCATTTACTTCCAACTAATTTATTTTCCACCTGTAACTCCTGTGAATCCAATGGTTGCAAAATTGAGAGAATTAAGCATGAGCACTTGAACAAGTTGAAGAGTGTCAATTCCCATTGGTCATTTTGGGGAATATAATTATATTGATTTGTTTATGTACATTGACCATCATTTGCAAGCAGTTTGATCAAGTTAAAAAAAAACACACACAAAAAGGAAATGACACACACTAAAGGGCACCTTTTTTTTAAAATATGAGAAGGTGGGGGCTTTACATTTGTCAAAGATGTGCTGATGGAAAGATTAAAAAGCATCTCTATGATATAAGCTATTATAATTTAGATATAAAATTATAACTGTTAAGAGAGTACACGGCCAGAACAATCCCAGCAGTGTCAGAATGTAATGTACACGTCAGTAACAGATCACAGGATTGTGGGTGCTGTCCAGGGGCGTTGCTAGGTCTCCAAAAGATCCAGCAAAGAGCCCACACCCAATTTGATAGCAGTGTAGTCCGCTTTGGAAGTAGTCGCTGTGTACTCTACCTATATACACAAAATATTTACAAAACATTTAACAAAATTTGGATTTCTTTATTTCCACCAGCAACCTGTGTGAAATATGCAACCAAGTCTGTCTGCTTTAGATATCCCATTTTAACTTTATAATATGTACATAAAGGCTTACCCCGAACCCAGATTGCACCCACAGGGGTCTCCTCTCAGAGTCTCAGGTCTCCTTTTGATTCTCATTATTTCTTCCATTTCTTTTTATCTTTCCCTTGATTTTATCAATTTTTTTTCTCTATATCTCCCCTTTATCACTCTTCTTTCTCTTTATTTCTCATTTCTATCTCTTCCTTTTTTGTTTATCTCTCTTTGTTCTCTTTATATTCCCACCTTTCTCTTTATCTTTCATCTTCTTGCCCTGTCTCTTTTCTCTTTGCATCTCTCTTTTCTCACCTTTCTCTTAATCACCCTTCCTCTTTCTATTTACCTCACCTTTTTTCATTTTTTTTCCTTCTTGCTGTATGTCTCCCCTCCTCTTTCTCTCTACTCCCCTTTATCATCCCTACTTTTTGTTTCTTATTACTCTCTACCACTCTTTTCTCTTTTATCTCTCCTCATTATATCTCATCTTCTGTATTTTCTAATCTCTTGCACATCACTTGCACATATACACACATACCGTGCTCAAATACGCACACATGCATACACACACACACACACACTTACGCATCCATGCTCACACTTATTTGCATACATACATGCAGGGCCGGCCCTATAATGGGGCAGACTGGGGCAATTGCCCCAGGCGGCACTTTAGAAGGGGCGGCACTTTGCCGCCCCAAGCGCTTTTTTTTTGTTTTTTGTTTTTTGAAGCGGAGGAGAGAGAGGGGGGCACCGAGTGGTTTTCGCTTACCCGCTCGGCGCCCCTCTCTCTCTCTCTCTCTCCTCTGCGGCGAGTCTCCCTGTTCGGTCCCGGTGCCGGCTTGTAATGCAGAGCGCCGGAAGTGACGTCAATTTCCGGCGCTCAGCATTACAAGCCGGCACTGTGGCAGAGCAGGGAGACTCGCCGCAGGACTGTTTAAAGGTAAGTACCGGGGGGGATCGTAGATTATGGCGTCGGCGAAGTTTAAAATGCCAACCCCCCCCCCCCGGCGTCGGCGGGGGGGGCGGCGTTTTAAACTTCGCCCCAGGCGGCGTTAAGTCTTCGGCCGGCCCTGCATACATACATGCATGAATGCTCACAAACACAATACACTTTCTTTACTTTTTCTCACCCTCTCCATCCTTCTCACCACTCCCATAGCTCAGATGCAGCTTGTCTGTTCCATCTTTATCCTCAAACAGCTTGTCTGTGCTATATTTGTGCCTTAACAGCTTGTCTGTGTCTCAAACAACCTGAATGTGCCATTTTGCCCCAAGCAGAAGGCCAGTGCTATCTTTGACCCCCAAACAGCCTGTCTGTGTCATTTCTGCCCCCCAAAAACCAGCCTGCTTGCGCCATTTCTGCCCCCAGGACACCTGTGCACAGTGGTTGTTATGCTATTGGGTCCCACCTTAATGACATTTGGAGGCTGTTGGTTAGCATAGATGTCCAATGATGCTCTACCAGCCTCCAAACCGGCTAGCCCACCCGGAAATCTCAGTAGGCCAGGCCGCCCTGCATATAGCTGAACTGCCCAAACGTTTGGTTAAATGAGTTTAATATGTTTATCTGATCTAGGTAAGTGACAGATTGACTTTAGCGATCAGGGCCGGCCCAAGACATAGTGCCGTCTGGGGCGAAGTTTGAAATAACGCCCCCCCCCCTGCCGACGCCACTGCTCGTTATCTACCCTTCCTCTCCCTACCTTCTTATTATCTACCCTTGATCTCCCTACCTTCTCATTATCTACCCTATCCCCCCCCTTTGTACTTCAATTACCTTCCAGCAGTCCTGCGGTGAGAATCTCCCTGCTCTGCTTACTTCATATTCCGGCGCTCAGCATTAGAAGCTAGCACCGAGACCTCTCTCCTCCGATTAAAAAAAAAAAAAAAAAAAAAAAAAAAAAAGTGCCTCTTCAAAAGTGCCACCTGGGGCAATTGCCCAGGCCTGTTAGCGATATCAACTACACATTTTAGACTGGTTGTGTGCTGCTCTGGATGTGGCATTGATAGGACCAGAAGTGGATGGTTTTTAACTCCTATACACTGCATTTGATGCCACAACAGAAATTACACACTGTACCATGTTTGATAATTACTGGCCCACTAACTCACACTTGATTTTGTTTTTTTGGTTTTAATTTTAGGTGAAAACCCTCTCTGGGGAATGATTATTGGAATTCCACTGTCTCTGTTTCTTCTGTGTTGTGGATTATTTATAATCTACATTAAGCATTGCAGAACTCCTGCAACCAAAGTTCCTAATACATTGGTAAGATAGTTTTTAACGATCACATCATCAATTAAACACTTTGTTTTATAAGCCTAAGCATATTCAGTTTATTGATGTTTGTGGTTTATATTCTAATCCTATGTATAAGTATGTCAATAATTCAAGATCACGCAATTTATTGGTATTTTGTATAACTGTGCGTATGGATTATATTCCATCCTATGGTTAAGTATGAGCAAAAGTACTACCTTTCAATTTGCCATTAAACATTTTGGTACATTTCTGTAGTAATGATACATGCGTCACTAATTAGATGTTTTTCTTTTTACTTTTCTGCCATAAAGGAGTCTCCCATATAACATCATCCTTGTTCCCTTAATTGTTTTCTTCTCTCTTTCTGGCATAGCAAATTATTTTGCATCAATCAATGTTATGATTCTGTTGTTGTCATTTAATGAAGTTAGACATTAACAAAGGATTGCGATCTGATTCTTATTTCCTCCTCTACCTTAGGTTTTTACCCAATATGCACCTTGCTTCCAGGCCTCAGCCTTTACAGCAATCAGCTGTGAGGAATATCACAAGGTTACCAGTGAGGAAAAAAGAGATAAGGACCATGAGGCCATTCTTTCGCCCACACCTGATGGTGTTGATGATTATTTTTCACCCGGTCTTGGATATACAGAGAGATGTACACTCCAAGAAGAATCTTTAGAACATTGCTCTACAAATAGAGATTGTTATATACAAACACCCTCAAGAAGCTTACTCACCTGTTCTAATACAGATCAGAGTTCTTCATCTGGGTTAAGCTTTGGAGAATATGAAGGTAAATCTGGACCAACAGCTGTGTTAACATTGGATGATATTAAGACAAATGATCAGAGTGTTACTATATTAAAAACAGAGAGCACCAAACATGGCTTACATGTAAGGGAACCTACAAAGACAACAAGCTTCACTGACATGCTATGTACTTTGGACCTTAATGGAAACAAAAATGTCCCCTTTGAGACATTGCAGATAGCAGGTGAAATCAGTGGTATGGAGAATGCTGATGGTATATCATGCGATCAGTTCTACTCTGACAGCGAAGATTTGGAGTTGCAGTCAATGGAAGATCTCAGCAGAATTACTGACAACGTTTACTGCAAAAGAGAGCAAAATACTAGGTGCACGGGCTACGAAAAGAAGATGGGTTACATGTCAAGGAATGCTGAACACTGCTTTCTTTCTTCTTAAACAGTATACCAAATGGATTTAATGCTCACATGAGCATACATCGCTGCTTATAAACAAATGAACAATTTGATGGACCTACTAGGACCTCCATTGTCTGTGGAAGGAACACTATATATTTAACTAGAAAAATATAGAAAAGTAAAACTTACTTCCGGTTAGGAAGCTTGAATGGAAACCTCTATGAGGTGGTGCCTGATAATGTTTTGACACTGTTTTCTTGTGTTAATAAAAATACATAAACCCTTTGGTGTGAGGCAATAGAATGATGTTGTAGGAAAAAACATAAGGTATTTAAACCTTTGTGCTAAAAAAAATGGGGTAGTAATAACATAACAAACAGTGGAAGGACAGAAAAGGTTTTACTGCATGTATGGCCTACCTGAGGTTTTTGTTTGTTTAGACTTAGCTCTATCCTTCCATTAGGCTGGTAGATGTAATTCAGTGATATATATAGATATATATATTGAAATTATTTACATAGCATACCACACTATACTCGTCATTTGCAACATTCAAACTTTTAACACATTGCATGAAAAGAACAGGCATCGATTGTACAGCACACACACTGACTTTGGCACTATGCATACACGCAATATACTTGCAATATACTTAAACACACACATGTTGACTATTCAGCTATACTATTCTCGAGTGTCTAATAGACTCCTTGTACATTTGAAAGGTGTTGGAGTGTTGTTATTATGTAAACTAGAGATGAGTGCAGAAGTCATGCTTGTAACTTAAAGATGCATCTATTGATGGTAAGATGACATCATTGGGAAGTTTTGTCTCTTCTCTGATCTCACTGTATGGTAAGCACATAGAAATCAGGAAAAGGGGCTTAGAGTATGTGTGGTCAGTAAGAGAGGTTCATAAGAGATCCCAGTAGAGTATATGCAGAAGATCAGGTGGGGCCCTGGGCAGAGGATGGAAGGTACACTTGGTCATGTAGTGTATATGTATCTAGAATTATGTGAAAATGTATTTACCCTGTGTCTGATTATTCACATTGGCAAGTGTCTTGCCAGTTTTCGTTCAGCCTCCTAGTGACCGCATGAGCCGGTGATGGAACATGGTTGACGAAAAATAACGTGGTGTGACGTCTTTCATATTACCACCAGGTGGCACTAAATGAAAATAATAGTATTTAGTACAGAAACAACTATAGCGGTTAAAGAAAAAGATAAACTGGAATAACTTTTAGGTAATTATCACCTAGACAAAACTAAAATGCAAAAAAGCAAATAAAAAAACAAAAAAATAAATTTTTTGTTCATTTTAAGTGATGTTGGTGTTTTTATTAAGTGTTATTACTTTTTGTTCAAATTATTAGGGGTTTATTATTTATATTCTCTATTATTCTATTTCTTCTTTTCAAAAATAGCTACCGTGAGATCTTGTATTAAAAGTTTCACCAGCAGCGTTTATGGACACTGCGGGTTAGTATTACATACTGCGGCGCCCAACACTTCCCATTGGGATGGAGAGTAAGGAACTCTGCATGAAGTGAACATCACATCAAACTTTGCTATTTTAGAGCTATTTTTTTTAATCACTTGGTATTTGTGACATATGCCAAAATTATCTCACAAAAGTTTTATATTTATAAATGGGGTGAGAAAGGAAGGGGAAAAAAAGTTGGGGAAGCAAAAAGGGAACAGAGAGAGGCAGGAAAGAAGGGAAAGTCAGAGGCCAGTCAGACCCCAGTCCCCCCCTTCACCTTCACATACCAGGGAGTTCGCAAGCCACCCAGAACAAAACCACTATGCATAGGACAGACCGTGGTAACATAGTACTCATCCCAGCTATCCCACGTATTCTGGAAAAGATGCAAGGTGTTAAAAGCCGAATGAGCCAACCGTTCATAAATACACGTCGTAGCAACCGAGTATAAGACTTTATAAATCGTGTGTGGGGGTGCATCTTTTCATTTGCGCGCAATGCAAATTTTAGCAGCAACTAAGACATGCCCCAAGAGCTTTTTATGTGGGGAAGCCAACGAGTGCGGGAACATATCAAGCAAAGCCACCTCCACCCCTTCATCTATCGGGATATGCAGCAATCGAACAATTAGATGGAAAACAACCCTCCAGAACAGTCGGAGCACCGGGCAGCTCCACCATGTGTAAAGCATAGTACTGGTTTCACCACATTACCTCCAACACAGGGGGAGGAGGAAGGAAACATCTTAGCAAGTCTAGAAGGCACGGAATACCACAGAAAGAGAACCTTACGATCGGTTTCAAAATGCGTAACGTTTTTAGACACCCCCCGGAACGAAGAGAAGGGCCCATTACCAAATCTGAACATCGTACTCCCGACCCAATTCCTTCTCCCACTGCACTATATATGGAAGTTTATCATCAGACCTGTGACCCAGCTGGGCCGCGTAGCATACAGAAATAGGCTGCAGGACGCAAGGAGCACTCAGACAAAGCTTAAAAATCGGTGTAATGGGACATGGAAAGGAAAGGTCCCCCCAAATGGGGTAATAGGGCATGCCTAATCAGTAGGTACTTAAGAAGTCTTGTCTAGGTAGGGAAAAAAGGATCTTGCAATTCCTGAGAAGACCGCAAACGGCCCTGTGACAGGAGGCGTGAGATATGAACAATACCGCTGTGTATCCAGTTATCTAACGAGATGTGGGATGAGAGGTTTCAGAGTAGACAACAGGGCACAGGCACTAAGTTGAGGAGGAAATTTTAGCAGGGATCAATACTCATCCCAAACAGCCAGTGAGAGAGACGTTGTAGCTAAGACATTCGGTAGGTGAGGCCTGCAAATCTTAGGAAGCCAAAGAAGGTCTTGCAAGAGAAACAGGGATGTGGATAATGACTCTTGATGCACCCAAGCCACACAAGCCAGATTTGTGCAAGACTGGCAGCCAAATAGTACATTTTGAGATTAGGGACACCCAGACCTCCCAGCAATTTAGGGCGCTGCAGAACTTGGAGCAGAAGTCGGGGCTTCTTGTGGAGCCACACAAATTTTGAAAGTCGCGGAGTTTGGATGGCGTTTGGATGGCGTATAGTTTTAAGAGGCTATGTATGACACACAATCAGCACCCTAAAGTATTCTTATTGAATATAGATTTAGATAACTGTCAGGGTGCAGCTTGCACGGGGTGCATGTGTGGCAATTATCTAATGGGTAGCTGTGGGTTAAACATTTTGCCCACTGCCTGAAGATTTTTATTGTGGTTGTGCTTCAGTTATAACTCAATATACAGCCACCAGTACTGTAACAATGACAAATAACAATGCCTTTAGGTGGCATTAACAAATTGAACTAATATTATTCAACAACATTATAGGTCAAAAGACTATGTAGATCTCATGATCACTTCCCAAGACAGCAAAACATAAAACTGAGATCTAATATGAACCAAATAAACAAATCAGTCTCTACACCAGCCGTATATGAATCACACATGCCAAAACCTGCCAACCCTACTTTTATTCAATAGAACTACATATATCTGAGAAGCATCACTTTCAAAACACATTACCCAGTACATTTTAAATGTGTACAGGTACAGCTTAGCCCACAATATAAAGAAAATCTATTTGTTATATACTACTTGTTATGTCCTGTCTACCCATTGTACAGCACTACGGAATTTGATGGCGCTATATAAAACAATAAATAATAATAATAACAACATCCTATGGCAATGTGCATCAATTTGTGAATACAAGCATATGGTAAATATGCTTACTTTCAGATCATAGAAGTTTCATTAGCCAAAATTACATTGCTTCAGCAAAACTGTAACTAACCCTTCCAACATAAAAAAAAGTAAATCCCCCTTATCGCTCCAGAACATCCAGCTGTGGTGGGATTCCAAAGCTGCAGTGGGTTTAAAAAGCCAGAAACAAAATGCCGTCCTCTGTTTTAATATTAACCTTTTAGTCGCAGATTCTATCATTTAAACCTTTAAAGTCTATGACAAGAATAAAGGTGTGTAATAACTACATTTAAAACAATGTATCTACTGTATATACTGTATATATATATATATATATATATATATATATATATATATATATATAATTCCCTATAATGATAATAATTGAGGTATTGTACATTGTAGCTTCTTAGATCACACATTAGAAAGTTGAAGAGTTTGCAGTTCTTTGCTGTCTCTTTAAACTGCCATCCTCCTCCTAGCCTTTCCTATATCCAGACTCCTCCTGGTCTCAGAATCTCTGCATATGACCCCAAATTTACTGGTCCCAGGAGGGATACAGGAGACGAGTGGGAGTGTGAGAGGTCGGTTTAGTTTCAGTGAAGAGAAGGGGAAAGGAGGGACAGGCAGAGGCTCCTTTTCCATGCATAGAAGAAAGAGGTAAACTTCAGAGAGGACAGAAAAAAAAGTAATCCTACAGAGGAAGAAACTAGGTGGTTGCAATTTAAACCACTTTTATATTTCTGATGCGTGCAGAGGTACGTGCAATCAACTCATATGTTCTATAAACCTGATTAGGGCTATATGATCAAAGACAACTTACAATACCTATACCTGAACATTTGTAGACTGTGTCACCTTTATAATATCAGATCAGTATGGACCCAAACAGTGGCAGGATCTAGAAGAATGATATGGTGGACTGTAGATGACTTCAGTCCACTAGGACACATGCATGGATTGTATGATAATTGCAGATTCTAATGACAGGGTCAGACTGTCCTGTTTTGTGTATAGGGCATAAGGCATAATCGAAAATTTAGGTTATGTGGAATTGAATGTAGGAATGAAATAAATATTTAAATGGCCTCACACCTATCGCCTAAACTCATTTTACTGCCCATTCTAAAATTGACTGTTTTCGCTCTAATTCTCCGTCTACCCCTCCCTTTTAGGGCCCTGATGAGATCTGTCCCTATACTGCCATATAAGGTCCTGTCCTGGTATATTTCTGGACATAACTGACCTACAATTCGTAGGAACATCTTGTGCCCAGTGAAGAGCTGGTTGGGAGAGGAAGATTTTGTTATTACATTTTGGTGTTCTAAACCGTATACTAACTTCAGACAAGCTCAGTGAGACTGCATTATGGACAAAGATGTCACAAAAGTGACAATTTTATTAATTGTGTTGAGTATCTCTCCATATTATCATGCGTTAGGATATAGCAGTGTCAAGGATCTGTACACTGATAACAAGTTATGTATAATGATGCAATACATATGGTGTATGTGATGATATGTTAACGTACAAGCTGTGCTATATTATAATGATAATGAATATGTACCATTGTTTAATAAGTTAGAATTATACAAATTAATACTTAGGTGAGAGTACATGTATTTCCATTTATACAGTGTTCTGCTAAGGAACATCATCTTGATAGTCCTTATAGAATCCGTATGTCTTGTATAGAAAAACATTTAGTAGTAGACTTACCCTTATGCGTAATAACAGTGTGCGTACCAACAATGTACAGACCATTTGTCATACACAAGTCTATCACACTGAAAAAGTACTTAAACTAAGGTATGGTATACAGTACATGCAAACTGCTTATACGCACATATGCAGGAACCTGATGAGAGCTGTCTATTGTTCATAAATTGTTCAGTCCTTTCCATTTGTAGTCCTAGATGTGGTTTCTAAATATAATAAATATGTTAATATGGAACACACAGATGCATATTACAATGTCTCAGACTCTTATTTCTTCATTGCTTCCAGATATCCCTTTAGGCATGAAACGCATTTCCACGCATCGTCTGGATGTGCGCCAGTTTCCTTTTCTCTCCTGGCTGTTCCGGAGATGCCACCCTCCTGCTACTGGCCCTGCACCTCCTCCTAAAGGGAAGCTACGTTTCCGATCCCTGCCAGGAGCCTTCGTATTTGTGGGCATCTTTATTGTCCTAGTAGGTTTGACGGTGGCCGTCATTGGATACTGGCCCCACAGACCAAATGGCCCACTTCCATCAGTTCCACCTCCACCACCAAGACCACATGCAGAGAGGCTAAAACTTATTGGTCCTGTGATTATGGGGGTAGGACTCTTTGTGTTCATATGTGCTAATACACTTCTCTACGAAAACAGGGACACAGAGACACGGCAGCTTCTGCAAAACCTGGTGGTTGCCCAGGGAGCCAATCATGTGGCCCTGTCCAGTAATCATAAGGGAGAAATTCCGGTTCAAAATGCATGGGGTGAAAGTTCAGGAGAATTGGATAACAGAAGGAATCTATTAATCAGGGCACAGTTACTGTGTCCTCCCATTAATGATCTGTCCGGTTCTCTTGTGAGTATCCACTCTGACCCATGTATTTCCTCCATTCCCCAAGTGAGGGACATGCAGAAGCACAGGGAGGAAGCAGGGGAAAGGGTCTATAGCTCCGACATGAGACTGAATACAGCAGAAGGCTGCCTCAAGGTACCGCATAGAGGAAGAAAGTGTAGGAGTTGGCCAAGATTGGAGAGGGCCGAAGAGGGTTACACAAAGCTGGAGAATTCCACAGAAACCGAGGTGGAGGAGGCAAGGGAAAGCAGCCAAGAAACTGTACCTGATGTTGCATGATTCAGAAACGAGAAATACTGAAAGGCGGTTTTGTGACCGAAACAGAAGGAAAGTTCAGCAAAGTTTTAAAGACAGAAGTGATAGTGGGATATGGAGTTCATTCATCTCATTCGTGTGTCGAAAGACTCGAAATACCTTGCCCTTCAACCATAGGTGATGCAGAAAGAAAGTTTCTGTTGTACTTGAATACTGTATTCCATTATGTGAAGCCATAACATCCCAAATCTTATACTCCAGTCCCTGGACGAAGGTATAAATTGAAAGGGACTGGTATTGACTCTTGTTTATTTTACACAGCTTTGATGATATCTGGGGGTTTTCTAGGTGCCACGCCATAGCAGAAATCCACACGTTAAAAGAAAAACTTAAAGATGTATTTTAGTATTTGCAGGTGAAATTGTCGGCAAATTTTATTACGGATCTTAAAAAACATGATTTAAAAATATGTCTTTTGTCACTGCAAGAAACCTGGGATTTTAGATTAAAGCAAGAAAGGAGAGAAGGGTGCGTACAAGTAAAAAAAGACACGTGTGGAAGGAAATCTAAATTCTGGTGTTTTTATAAAACCAGAAAATGCAGAGACTAATGTCAACCTGTGCCCAAAGCCCCATAACATTTATAAATGAGATATTTTAAATCGGAACGCATGAGCCACTAAAGGCTCCATCTATGTAGAAACGTGATATACTTAATACAGGTGCAATAAAGGGACAGTTGTGCTGAATAAGACCACGTCGCTCCTGTCAACTTCAGAAATAGATCTGAGCAGGACTTCAGTGTAGTGCACTGCTCAGTTACTTGTGGCCCAGCAAGCTCTTGATGTCATAGTTTCATTGAATGAAGCGAGCAGCAGGTATCGGTGCGCACTAGCACTTGGTAAGTTGCTGTTGAGTTCTGCACCAAACCCTGCCGTATGCTACCTTGGGGATTAGCATTGACACCATTGGCATGGATGGGTGCCGATGTCTGTAATATGGGTGGGATGAGGGGGCAAGTACTCTCCATAAGTTATTATGTGAAAATACTATGGAAAGTCATAAGGAAAAATTAGAGGGGTTAAAGTTACGTTTCTTAAAGCAGTTTTCTTAAAAATAAGTGTGTCGAGTCCTTCCAAAAATAAATGAAAAACAGGTTCTTCTGGAATAAATAAAGGAAATGCCACTCTCTTTTTCATCTGAACTGAATTGTGTAGAACATGCTTATACATAAAATTAGCATATTCAAAGAAACAGAAGGTGTGGAGGGTCCTGCTTGCTATCTTACTATGCAGTACCGAAGCTTATATATTTATGCGCTGTAACTAGAAACATAGAAACACAGAATTTGAATGCAGATAGCAACCATTTGGCCCATCTAGTCTGCCCATTTTCCCCAATATAAAGGCTCGTTACATGGTAAAAAGTATTTATGCTCACATCAGATGCTTATGGATATGTACAACTGAAGAAAGGCACAGAGGCAGTTAAAGTTAAAAATAATACATACCAGAATTTTAATGGCACACCCATTTTGCCGTCTTGTATGTACATTGCATGGGCGCCATCTGGGGGAGGAAACGATTGGATCCAGATGTGCCGAGAACTTACTCCCTACACCCACCCAAACAGGGATGGAGAGCCAGCTCCTACTAACTATTTCACTGAACTCCCACTTCAATCACCCCCCCCCCCGATCTGTTAAATAAAATTCCGTGGATCAGTTTCACATTAGTGCTCTGCAGCTGATCCTGGAATATTTCGCTTTCTGTGCTACTCTATACTAATCTGTGACATAAGGTTCAATCAGACACTACCCCTTATTTCCTATGTTTCTTTATGAAAAGGGGTGCAGAAAATGTATTTAAGTTGTGGGGACTGGGTTGAAAATGTTATTTCAGGATTTAGCAAATTAGAATTAACATTTGGTTTACCTCTTAATGGGCCTGATGATGCATTCCAGCGACCATGAGTCACCAGACCAGCATTCACCTTCTTCTAAATACAAACAAAAGATGGGGAATGGTAACCTGTGCACAGTGACAATATGGCGGCTAGTTGGTATAATGCCGAGTGTGCATGCCCTGCTGAGGCCAGAACTCTATGCATTCTGCTTTAGCTAATCAGGATGCTTGGCTGCTTATTGTCCAAATCAAGATTTTGGGGCAGTTCTCCACATTGGGATGAGTCATGTGTCAAGTGTTGAGTCTGTGGACCGGTTCCATATATAAGTCACCCATTAAAGCTTTTAGACGGATAGACAGAAGTGCGGGTGCTTGGGATCCACATTGGTCGCATACCCCACCTAGGGGCCTCATGTCACCACACCAGAGATTATCTGGTTTCCCTTAAAGTAAAAGGGGCAGCCACCAACTTGGTCCTTCACTGAATATTTCAAATCACCAGTCAGTTGTGGTAAGTATTGTTGGTCTATGCTAAAAATTCAGAATTTTATACGACAAGGCATACCAGTGTCAAAGTGACGATGTACCCATACAACCGGTAAAAAATCAGATGTTCTTATATTGCATGTATCTGGCATGAATTGTAACATGCACTTTTTTGCTCATAATCTTATTAAACCTGTGGCATATAAGTGTTTAACAGATATTGTCAGTAAAAATAGCCAATGGAGCCAATATATGTCCACAAAGGGGACTACATTGTGACATACCTTGGCTCCTTTTCTGTATGTCTGCCTAGAACCCTCAAAGTGTGTTAGAAGATTACACATTTGTACTGCTTGTACTGACCGATCTATTAAAAACAGTGATTGGTAAAAACCGAAACAGAGACAGCGGTTGAAGGAATGCGAGTTTGGTTACTGTACATTTCTAAAAAGTAAAATATAGTGCAACCTTGTGTATTCTATTGGCACATTTTTTACATGAGAAAGTTGCTGTAATTGGTAGCAGATGCCACAATCCCATGAGCCACCGGGGTAGCTGCTTGCAACGCATTTCTCCTTAGCTCACTATAGGACTGGAATAAATCTTTGATCTTCCAGCTGAAATAAACCGTTGTTACAGAATGAAAATGAGAAGGATTGCACAGAGACCAAAAATACAAGCTTCAGCAGCTTAAAACACATGCCACGTATCCCATGAGCCACTGTGATCACTATTAACCCATTTGTCTCTCTAGCTTACCCTATAACAGATAAACTTTTGCTTTTCTAGCTGAAACATAGCACTGTAACAGGAGAATGAAAGGGGTTTCTTAAAGACCCAACAGATGTCCCCAAAGCTTTTTCACAGATCACCTTGTTCTTACTATCAGTGTCAAGTTCAAGCTTGCGTTGAAATGTTTTGATTAATGTGCGCGCCTCCAGGAGAGATGATATAAGAACCCGTGCCATTTAAACAGTAGGATTATTTCATGATGCACCATTCCTTAATGTGTTTACAAGAAACAAAAACTGTCTGCGCTTCTTACCCTAATAAAGTTGGCAACAAATATATAAACATAATATAAATGAGAGGTTTTGGTTATATGAATTGGCCAAAGCATAATTAAGCTCACCCGCCACATCAAGGCACACTCTCAATAGGGTGAGAACCTACTCTCACCTCCTACATAGTGGGCACACAAAGCACCCTATTGAGAGTGTGCCTTGACGTGGCGGGTGAGCTTAATTATGCTTTGGCCAATTCATATAACCAAAACCTCTCATTTATATTATGTTTATATATTTGTTGCCAACTTTATTAGGGTAAGAAGCGCAGACAGTTTTTGTTTCTTGTATACATTGTACAGCCAATACACTGTTTTTGCAGCATGCTTACACCTGTTTGGTAGGCCTCGTATTATACATTTGTATTATTTGAGCCTGTGACTAGCTTAGCGCACCGACATTTTTTCTTTTCCCTTAATGTGTTTAAATTAGGGAAACTAATTTTGTCTATGTTAAATAGCAGTGTCCCAATGGAGATATTGTTATCTCATGAGAAACTAATGAAACCCTTAGGCTACTTTTGTCTTTGTGTCTTCCACTATCTAACACTTAAAGGGGAATGGCAACTAATTTTGTATTACTAGTATCAGATTAGAAATGTATTTAAAACAGTTTTCAAAAATATTGTTTTTTTAACAGTTCTAGCTTTTCATGAAATATTATCAGACAGCTGCAATCACCCAGGAGGGCACTGACCATTGAAATATTAACTATACAATGGGAAAAAATGAGGGATAAAGGATGAAATACTGTAAAGCGAGGGGAGGCTTGGATAATGATATAATTACCCTTTTTGCATATGCTACCATAACTGTCATCTCAAAAATCACGTCTTGCCACCAATCTGACAAACTACCATCCCCTATGTCTCTACTTGCTCTTGAACTACATGTATACATCTAACTAATCCGGCTTCAAGACTTCAACTCTTTCCTCTTCAATCTGGATTCTGCTCAAAATTCAACTAAGGCCACTCTTTCTAATGTCACCAGTGATTCACTTCCAAACCCAAGGCCAGCTACTCTTTGTTAATCATTCTGGACTTTTCTGTTCCTTTTGACACTGTGAACCACCATCTTTCTTCTTCAAAGCCTACACAAACTTATAGATGTGATACTGCTCTTTGCTACCTTTCCAATCACACCTCCAGCTTCTCCCTTTCCACTAACTCTTCTTTTCCTTTTCTCCTATGTGGTGAACCCCAAGGCTCAATTCTATGACCCTTTCCTTTTCTCAATTCACACTACCTCCCTTGACAAACAAATTTAATCCTTTGGCTTTCAGTATCACATGTGAGCTGTTGCCGCCCAGATAAACCTATCTTTCCCAAGCTCTTGTTCTCTTAGATCAGGGGTTCTCAAACTGCGGCCCTCCAGCTGCTGCAGGACTACATCTCCCATACTCCTCAGCCAGCCCCTTAGCTGAAGGAGCATTATGGGAGATGTAGTCCTGCAGCAGCTGGAGGACCACAGTTTGAGAACCCCTGTCTTAGATCATAAGATCAACAGCTTCCCTCAATGCCAATGGCACCATCATCACCCCTTCCCCAGTCACTCCCATGGAGTCACCTTTAACTCAAACCTCACAACCAGTCTGTTTAAAAAAAACTGCCTCATGCATCTCAAAAATGTTGTACCGTATGTGCTCGATTATAAGACGACCCCCCACCAATTTGAATATTAATTTAGGAAAAAAAGAAAGAATATAAGACTACCTTATAAGAACAAATGTTTTATCAGTATTAATTCCCATGTAAGCTATTTTTATATTTAATAAAAACTACGATTGAGAAAAATGCATTTGTTGTTATTTCCTTTTATTTGCCAACCTGCCCCCCAGTTATGCACATCTGCCCCAGATATGCCCTATACCCTTATATGCCACTCTGTCCCCAGAAATGCCTTATACCCCCTATATGCCATTCTGCCTTCTCAGATATGCCTTATACTCCCTGATATGCCACTCTGCCCCTGACATGCCTTATACACCCCTGATATGCAACTCTTCCCCCAAGATATGCCTTATACCCCCTATATGTCACTCTGCCCCTCCTGATATGCCTTATACCCCCTTATATGCCACTCTGCCGCCCAGTGGACGTCTGCGTGATGCGCGTAGACAACCTCTGCTGCTACCCGATGCTTCTGCCGGGGCTTCTATGACCGAGCACAGGAAGGTCATGTGATACCGGCGCTCCATCGTAGAAGCCCCAGGGGAAGTGGAGGCCAGTAGCGGAGGATGTCTGCACGCATCACGCAGACAATCACCGGCTGCCAGAGAGGAGGATCCACGTCCCCCGGAGCGTTGCAGGGGATCTAGATCTTAGTCTTATAGTCAGACATATATTTGAGGTGCAATTATAAGAGTACCTCAAATATAAGACCAGGGGTGTTTTTCTCTTAAAGAAACCTTGTCTTATATTCAAGCAAATACGGTATTTACTCCATCCTAACACACATGCAACACAGGCTCCCCTTTATGCTCTTATTCACTTCTGCATTGACTATTGCAAATGTGTCTTAGCTGGTCTCCCTCTTATCAGTCTTGTCCACAAACAATCCATACTCCCTCTCTGTCAATCTCTTCACTGGTTGCCCGTATGCTTCAGGATTTAATTTAAAATCCTCTCACCTTTAAAAGTTCTTTATAACTGCTACTTGATCTCTTTACTCATCTGATGATCACCTGTCCTCAGCACTGATTTCTACTTCTCATGCACGCATGTACAGGGCTTCACTAGGGCTGCCACCATCCTTCCTCATGAACACTTGTAAATTGACTGGTCAACTCTTCGTCTCCCACCTAAATATCACCTTAGCTAGCTTCTCCCATGCTGTCAATCTGGATTTATGTCTCATAATATTAATTGATTATGTTTTCTTTGAGCCCTACTTAATGTTTTTTGTGCAAGTCCAAAATGCTGTGGAATATGACGGTATTATCAAAATCAATAAATAAAATAAACATATAAGGTTCAAACCGGGGAGCATGAAAGAGGATTGAAACTGGTTACCACATATGTGTTCAATTAGTACACATTACAGAGCAAAACATACGTTGCAAATACTGGAGACAAAAAACACCAGTAACATGGTAAAAACTTGGCACGCCAAGTAATTATTATCAGTAGGTGTCATTAACTGAATTGGCCTTAAACTTTCAATATTGGGCCTCTTGCAGACAGAACTGGGTGTATTATACTTGCATACTTACTTACATCCTCCCTAATAACCAGTTACAGGAGGATGGCAGCTAAGTGGACCAGCTGGAGAACTAAAGGTGTTGCCTTGAGAGAAGTTAAATAGGAGCGTGCCTTGCAACTTGCCGAGTTGCCGCACTTAAAGGTACAGTAATGTCCATTTTTAAGGCATCATGTAAATAGCACTGAGAACACGAGACTACTTGCACAGCAGAGAGACATGCCTTGATTTCCAGAGCTTGTGACACACAAGCTTTCTGGGACCGATCGCAGAGTAAGAAACCAGGCCCACTAAAGCTAACAGTTTGCGTTCATGATCCCAGCAACTGCGATCCCTCTAATGGTTTGAACCTACTCTCAAACACCAGACACTCACTCTCAAACACCAGACACTCACTCTCAAACACCAGACACTCACTCTCAAACACCAGACACTCACTCTCAAACACCAGACACAGCACATTCACAGCTAAAACCATAGGTGTACAATTGTACTTCGCAGACTTGCAATAAGCTGCCTGGAAGTACTGGAAGTACAGTGATATATAAAGACAAAACACACTTTTTTTTCCCAAAAATTGTATTTAAAAAGAAAAAACACATTCCAGATGCTACAAATATTTATCTTAATGTGTAATCCGGCAACAAATTGATGTCTAACTTTGAAAGCTGGTAAAATGTGCTAAAATACGACCTATCACAATTCATTTATATACCGTATATATATATAAAAATTGAATTAAACCACATTTACAAATATCCTTCATTATTTAAAAGTAGAAAATAATACATTGTGAGTTTTTGGATTTTGAGACCGACATCCAATAATTGTAAATATGTTCAAAAATATACTTAAAAAGAAAACGCAGTTCTCACACATTTTAGTTTTTTTTATGACCCTCACACCTGCATCAGGTTTCCTAAAGCAAGAGACACTATTTGTCCAATCTCAGGGTGACACAGTGACACACACGCAGGCAAAAGAATGATCTGTGTCCGACACGAACAAGCAGGTAGAAAGAGGCCAGTGCACATATCAAACGTATTGCAGGGTAACACACTAATTAAAGGCTAGATCATGGGTAGCAAGTAAGCGACTCTCCAGCTGCTGTGGAACTCCTATAATGCTTAGTCAGTCAAAGAGTGGCTCTGGCTAAGCCTCGTGGGACATGCAGCTCTACAACAGGTAGAGAACTACCTACTGGCTACCGCTGATTTTGTCCAACTTTCTCTTTTAATCTCTGTAGTGTCGCGACAGAATGAAAGTGAGTTAATACGTTTATCACCAACACTATGTAAGAAGTTGGACTTTTCATCAAATTGTAGTTCATAAAAACATCAGAACTGATTCAAAGGAGAGGACAAGTCTTTTCTATTTCCACTGCCACCATTGTCTGCAACTTATCTAGTTTTCATAGTTAAACTGTTTGGCATTTCTCATAGACAGAGGTCAATCCTACACATCCAGTTCTTGTAACACTTACAGTACCAGCGTCCCTCACAATAATCCAGTGTCATGGAAGCGAAAAACACATTCATTACTCATAGAATACAAATGCAGCTTAAGAAGGAGGCTTGTGTTATGGGTATTGAATTGAACCCATCGATAATGCACGTGGACCTGTTCTTTTTTTTCACGAAAATTGCTGTTTTTATGGAAATGCAGTGTTCGAACACGTGTTCTTCCATGTCTGAGTGAACTGAGGAGTTAAAATTAGGGTGGAATCAACAATGTAGAATCATCAGGGCCATGTGCCAAGGGTGGGGAGCTTCTTTAGGAAACTTGCTGGTTTTCAGTGAAATTCACATTATTTATTGGTCCCAATAGAGGATTCAGCTGGACCTAAAATGCAGCAAATAGGGACATAATTAGAAACCGATGAGAGGTCTGCAGATACATTATAGTGACATAATTCATATTCCACATTTTCCATTCTGAGAATCAATTAAACTATGTTACTATTGTTAAAACGTGCATTTTATTTTTAAAACCTATATGCTTCAAAGGATTTTTAGGATAATTGCTGTCCTAAAATATACTAAAATGTGAGGGTTTTTTAAAACTAAATTTGCTCTTTGCTTTTAATACAGAAAAACACTAATAATCCATTCCAGAGCAAACTAATACCATTATTGAGTAGAATCAAGTGCAGCTACATTCTCATGTGCATAACACTATATTGCAGTGTTATTAATATACAGCATAGTGAGATCACAGTGATACATTACCTCTTGCTTATTGATCATCGGCTATCTCCGTCTCTTGATGAACCACCACCTTGGTGACCGACATGTCTGGATGTTGTTCTTTTGCTTCCTTGATTGCCTGAACCAGAACCTGTACAGAAAAGTTGCTAAGTATTCTTTCTCCTGTATAGAAAATTGTCACATTATAATAAAACATGTCCCCTACCTGGTCGTGGTCAAGGTCACCATCACCCGTGATAACTATCCTCTTTTCAATCCGGGTTTCGGAGATTCCACCTTTTACAGTCTAAATTGAGTAAGAAAAGCTTGTTTAGGAAATCCCCAAATTCTATAATAGAAATGACACACTCATCCCTGAGTTGTCCTCTTGTTACGTGACCTTGCTGGTCATTAACATCTAAATTACCATACTGCCTGGATGAATTCTCCACTACATGAAGAAACGTGTAATTCAGCTAAAATATATGTATTTTATCTCAGTCTACAATTTATCAGCATCAGAGAAACATTTTGCTACAGTACAAAAGCATTAAAAGATTGATTCATGAAAACTGTAGTGCCGCAAAGGATGTGGCGAGCTTCGGGTAAAAGGAGTTCAGGCTCCATGAGACATTACAGTACATACGCTTTTTTCATACAGCAGTGTCATTTAAACATGAATTAAGTCCGCAGCCATCATTATATGTTAAAGTCTCCATTAAAGGTCCCGCTTGTAAATACATGGAGAGGATTCTGCATTCCCTATCCCCTTCTCCTAGGTTTGCAGGCGATCTGCTTGGCTAAACACATCTCTGGAGCTGCGGCTTTTCTTAAAGGTAAAAGATTTTTTTAACGGGTTGAAGAAAGAACACTAAAGTACTTGCAAAGTATTTCTATATGCATACGTTCTGGCTAGGCTGCATCTTCTATGTCAAAGTAATGTCTCTTTAAAGATAAAAAGTCATTAAATTTGTACTAGCCCGGTAAACGAAACCAACTCAAACATTTTAATTCCGCAGACTGGAGTTTGAGAAAGTAACCTACCGGAACCACTTTGCTTACTTTCTCCATAAAAGAGAAAGCAAAATATTGTCTCAAAATTAGAAATAAGGTATGGGGTGCCTCAACCAGTCCAGTCACGCGCTTGTATTAAGAAAGTATACTAGAACTGAATTACGAAGTTCATTTAACAGAGTCTAATTACCAGCCTATGTTTGTGAATAGTCTTCACAATTCAACGTTAAGAAGTCAGAAGACACTTTTTGTGGCGGGACACATTCTTTACTCTTGTGGACAGCATCTGTGTGTCTTACCTTGGTGATCTGTGTGGTAGTGGTGCTACTGGTGGTCTCTGAGGTGATTGTATGAGCAGTAAGCAAAACTCCAGGTTCCTGGTCGTTGGCAATGTCATCAGTCTAGGGACAGAGAAGGAAGGGTTCAGGGGTACGAAGCTCCCATACAAAAAAAGCTTAACACAGATTCAGTTTAGTGTTGCTACTACACACTTACAACAAGATTTACCGAGTAGTAGCATTTGGAAAACATTGATGAAAGTTCCCAAGAAAATTAGGACCACCGAGAATAGCCAATCTCTGGGGGGAAAAATTGGATGAATCAAGCTACATTGTGTTAGAGATATGCTAGGCTGGGAGTAGGTCAGGGGATACATGAGTCAGTGCAAACTGAAATAGTCAGTTAACACGCATTATAAATTATACAGTTGGAAACATCAGTATTTGTGTCTTACCCTAGCTGCCTCGTAAGTTATAGTTTTGGTCTCTGTGTGCACCAAAGGTACTTCCTTTGTGGGGATCTGGCCCTTCTCACCGGCTGTCGCATTGGAGATGGTCACAGTCTGGGTCTTTACCAACGGAGGCTGCAAGGAGATATGGAAACTTAAGATAACCTCGTTCCTTAAGGATCTGTTATTTTAGGCAAAGTTCTCAATGCAGCAATGAACAGTGGACATCTTTAGCATGACGAACGGCAAAAGTGTACATTCCTTATCAGCTTACGATATAGGGAAGATGGAGATTCATTTATAATTATGGTCATATCAAAGCTATTGAGTACCGGCCTAAAGGGCTCTGGGACAGGCCAACATGTTTTTGGTCTCCTAGCTTGAGCACAGGTAACTCCGTCAAAAATGTTTTACCTAATTAAATCACCTGTGTAAAAGTAAAAATATATAAAGAAAATGCTCAATATGGTCTCAATATTTGAAATGAAACATTTGATAGCCTGTGTGCAAAACAATTATCATTCAATGCCTGGGGTGTTTCAGGTCAACACATTTAATGGAGTAAAAAGCAAATGGCAAGTTTCTGTAACAGCACATACAATAGTGTATACCTACCCCAAAACAACTTCCTTTCTTCAAGAAGCCATAAAACCAAATATATACATATACATACAAATCGTTTGCATACAAAAATGTTTCCCCTAAGAAGACGAGGTTCTATATATGAAAACATAGCTCTTCAGATGTTATTAAACTACAACTTCCATTATTCTAAGCCATTGGCACACTTGTGTCTCCCACATTTATTTAAGAGCAGAACTGTAATAAACATTTTGGGACATTTTGGGCCATCGGCCCAGTGCACCGTGGAGACATTAACGAAGGTATGGTGCGGATGTTTTATTGGTTTAAAATGTAACTAAGAATAACTTGAAATGTATTTCACAGCAACACAAGCAAAGCCATTGGCTAAACATTATATAATATGGAAAGAACTTAAGCCGAAGAGTTGATGTAAGACAATGATGACAGTACATAGGAGTATGATTTCACATACATGGTGAAAGGAGATGCATTTAACCATCGCAGAAAAACACAAGAATACACAGGAATATACAATGTGGGATTGCCGCCCTTTACCAAGCCTTTCAGTTTTCCAGTTTTATTGCCGACAGCAAACAGAGGTAATTTTTCTAATACGTTAATACATTTTGGAGTAGGTGTCACAGCATGATTATATGGTTTTCCTCTATGCCGAGTTTGCCAAAGCCAGTACCGACATTCAAACCTGCCTTATGCCTGACATAAGTAGCTTAATTAAATATTTTCACAAAAACACCATATTCTTGGAACTGGAAGTAAATCGTGTAATGCCTATATAAAGTTATTTCATGATATTTGCACTGTTAAATTAGGAAGTGTAGTAGGTTTTTTTTGAGATCAGGTATACTTACTGGGCTCTCAAGTAAGACTGATACCATGTAAAAAGCTCTGCCTTGATACAGAAATAGCTTCCAAGCACCTACATTATGTTATGCACTAACCAGAATGAATAGACATGCACAAGTCACACAATTCAATTCATAATATGCACTATTGCAGATCTGTGATTCATTCAGAGAAATAGCTCTGTTATATGGTACAGGTCACACGCAAAGGAGCAAATCGGGTTAATTCCATCAGTCATTAGACTTAAGTTTTGAAGGCCACTATGGAACCGGGAAATAGGTTCAGAGATTTTGTAGGTTATAAGGAGAGTCCAGAGTCCACCATAGAACACACAGTATTATTTGGAACAATTCCTTTGGTTAGTATATTCAAGAAAACGTCGGAAGGCAGTACAACCCAATTAATGCACATAAAAAACATCACAAAACAAAGACACTGACATACATATGGGTGTATATATGTTATTTTGCACCCATATTCATCAACTTGTCCTGTACTTCCGGTGGAATATCATTAAAAAAAATGGGCAGAAGTGAATGCAATTTACACATACTACAAAAAACCATGGGTTTCATAATAAACAATAGTATAAATAATGAACAAGGGAAAAACTGAAAAAAATGTGCCCAATGTGGGAGGTCAAAAGAAAAATGAATCCACCTTCCCCACCTTGATCAACAGTAACATGTCAATATTATTATAAAGAACGCTCCTTCAGATCAGAGTTCATAAAAACACTAGCCACCAAAGTGTCACGGCCAGAAATATAATAAAGGACATAAGGAAAGGAATGCGGGGGTTTGGGAGGAGAAGGGGGTGTAGACGACATTTCTCGACAGACTTTTCCTCTGGCATTGGTATGGAGACTTTCTGGAGGAGGCCCCATTGATCAGTCCCTGCTCGCTTTGCAAGGCCTTCACCCTGCGTCGAAGGCTCCTCCTGAGTCTGCCCACACAGGGCGACGGAAGAGAAAGAGATATGTGAAACCAAAACAAAAAGGAAAAGGGAAAAAAATCACAGATGGAGAATGGGGGTAAAGGAAACATGGGGTGTGCCTGACAGGTATGTGCAAAGTGCTTAAAGGGTAAAGAATTTCCCATAAAAGGGTTATTTTCAAGGGCCCGGGTCCAGTCTGATTGAATTGGGAGGCATAAATGGCAGTGAAATTGCGTAGGGTCGGTTCTTTCAAGACCAAAGTGTACAACATTCTATCAGAGGTCAGAGTACTAATGGTAGTGACATGTCCATTCACAAATGGATAGTTGTCCAGTGGCAGTTATCAGATAAATAGAACATTTTAGGCAGGATTTATATTAATAGAAATGAATGTTGATATCAATGAACCCTGACAAGACACTTTGCTTGAGAAGCTTTAGGGAATACAATTTCTTCAGGGACGGGCATTAAGCCATCAAAAGCCAAAATGAAGCAGTATTGTAAACATCATGCTTCATCCTAAGACAAGAAGAACTGAGCTCTTAGCTCCCGAAGAGGGACCGCTCTGGGGCTTTCAGGTGTATCTTTGCACATCCCTACGTCACAGATCTCGGGAACTAAATGGGAAGGTGTCTGACCAGCACCAAGAAACAAGAATGTTTAATGAAAAAAAAGATATATATAACCATGGAAAAGTTATGAAAAAATAAAAAAAAAATAGAAAAAGAAAAAAAGAAGAACAGGGTAAAGTTAAAGTCAGCGTCGCAAGCAGAGGAACCATAGTTGATTCCACAAGAGCAGCAGAAGATGGATTACCTCCAGCCTTATTGTGAAGATAACCTATCTACTGCCAAGCGCAACTAGGAAAAAGATGTGTGGTCTGTGTTTTTTGTTTTATTTTTTTTAAAGTCTGTCTAATTCATCTATCCTTCAAATGGTGAAAGAGCCCACAGCATCTGTTAATGTGGCAGATAACGTAGAGGCTGATAGACTGGTTTTCGATGGCACTCTGCACACGGTACAATGAACCCCACAGAACACTTCACTGAATTGGATTTTGCGTTAAGAGAACTTCAACTGGAGCTGTCATCTAAATCCAACTGTAACCAAAAAATGTATGCCAATGGTGAACACGTATTACTATCAAAGATTTTTGGAAGGTTTGCACCCCCCCAATACTTACTGACCTTCCAAAAAAATGATTTACCATTTAAGTATTTAAACCTATATTAACAAGAGAGACATTACATGTGCAATTTTTAAAAAGACAGATAAATGCTGCACTTAATTTCTTCTTTTAATATACTTGGCCCGTGCAACACAGTGCAATTTAATATCATTCTGCACTTCTACGTGGAATTGCTATAACAGAGGCCAACGACTATTCAGCATGTAAGTCGCCGTTATCAAACAAAAAGCACATCTTTCACTTGGCTTTTACAGCTACTAGTGCTAGTTGTAAACATTTGCATAAATTATAACTACCTATAACCATTATATAACAGATGTTCTCTTACAGAAAAATACAAAAACAAGCAGGGTTTTCTTGTATTGTGTGCAGCATATTCCAAAATAATGTATTTCTCTTTATTTAAAGTCACTATATGCAGTGGTACCAGCCCATTTATCAGCTCACACAGTAAGGCACTTCATACGCACCCAGTTCTTAAACTGCACGTGGCACACCGGAGAGCAACAAGCTGCTCATCAGTTTGGGATGCTCCATTGGCCAAAGATCTATCGGGACTTGCAGTTTAACTAACTGGAGCTCAGCCTTGGTGCGGGGCCATCCAGCACTTTGAAGCTTCATAAACTAAATAAGCATGCAATTCCTAAAAGGTTATAAGGAGGACAGGCGCTGGATGCAAGACAACTAACCATGCTGCAGCCCAACTAAACCCCGAGCGCACTCTAGTTCTGTTGCCTCATGCGTGATTTCTGTTTATTAGGACTCGGCAGGTGAAATGAGAATTTGCAGGCCATAAGGAGAAGCGTCAGTGCAGCGGGTGTCGTTTTTTATTTTGGGTGGGGTAAAAGGAAAGGGCTTGGCATTGATGGGGTGGTACAGCGCCGGGTAAACGCACGGCCAGAGCATGAAATCACGGTTGGTTTTACCTCTGACCCGTGCACTTTCCTCTCAGTTGGCAACACCAGAGCACGTTTTACCTGGGCACACATAAAACATGGCATTCAACTGACATTTTCTAATGTACTGTAAATGAAACGTTAACTTCATGAAAGTAGTATTAAATCACCTCTGAAATAGGAAAAATAGATCTTATGTATGTTTATTAAGTGCCACGCATTGGTCTGCCAAGTATATACTAGCTAGGAATACAATTACATAAAAACTCTATACGCTCCTCCTTATAAGTGATGATGTTTATTGATGAGAGATGTTAGCAAACAAAAATAGATTGTAAGCTTCAAGGGCAGGGCCCCCTTTTCTTTCTGTACCAGTATGTCTTACCATGTGTTAACATTTTTAGTTGCCTTTGTCAAAATGTTTTCATTGTTCTCAATCGTGACAGTGCTAGGAATCTGCTGGCACTATATAAAAACGGAATGTAATACATACTGTACCTTCTATATCATAATGAAGTCAAGCTTGCATTATTCTCAAACACCAACAATTTAGCACAGGTGTTCAATGATATTACTCATTTCCAGCAGAATGTTGTGAATACTCACATTTTAGACACGTCAATATGCAATAAGAACTCAAACTGCACAGAACATAAAATATTGTATGTATACCGGCCACAAAACAAGGCCAATTTGTGAGTTTAGAAAAAGACTTCCAAGTATTCCACTGGTTTAGGCATGCACATAGTTCAACTTTCCTTGCTATTTATGTCACTTCTTTTTCTACATTGTATACACACACAACAAATAACACTGTAATTGCCAGGCTCATATGTATTGTAGAGGCTTCCCAACTGGTGACCATCCTTACAAGTGTTTTGAAAGCGTTCTTGAAGCCCTTCATTTTGGTCACAGGTGTTTCTCACATTTGGTATACTGTAGGCAAATATTAGAAAGCATAATGGGGTTTTGAGCATGTAAAATGTGTGGCTACCATGCTACTTAGTTACCCAGGCTTCCAAGATGGTCATGTTTTAATGTGTTAACTTAAAGGTACAATGCACCGGGAAGTTGCAAAATGTCATACTACCCATAAGTGCATTCAAAAAGTGAACAAGCATTATATGCACATCAAAACTGTGCTTCAGACAAACGAGAAGACCATAGAACCAGAATAACTACAGGAAAGCAATAAAACCCCCTTTAAGACATCACCACATTATTATTTATTCAGATATAAAGATGGAAAGTGGTGGTGCAAAGGAGAGCTAAACCTTCCCCAGAAGAATAATAGTAGAAATATGTTAAACACATAGTGCATAAGACCAATAATGACCAATCGCTGAAAACTTTCACCAAAAGGTGGATTGCTGTGCAAGCAATTTTATAAATTCTGATAATTTGACATAGGCCCACATACGTATTTCAATACACAATATATATATATATATATATATATATTAATTTATATGACAAATATTATAATATGATTCAAATCAAGCAAGTTTTGGCTACTAGATTACATATATTTTATGCTTATAAATAGTTATGTAGATTGTTGAACTGGCTGTAGCCTTACCCCATCTGTGCCTGTCTGGACCTGTCCATTGAAGCTGAGGGTACGGAAAGGAGAGTGGGTAGATAGCCGCTTGTCCCACTCGCTTGGTCTGGGAGCTGGCCCAGACTCCATAAAGCTCTTCTTCAGCTCGCGGATACTGGCATGATGTCGGATGATTTCTTCATTTTCGTTCTCAAGGTCCTGACAGCACAAGTAAGAGAGGTAGACATGGGGGGAGGAAAGGGTTTGGTGGGGAAAGAAGAGAGAGAGAAAAAAAATTTGGTTAAGAAAAGACAAAATAAAAGTAAGAAAACAGATAGAAGAGGGGAATGCGAATAGACGGAGCACATGGAGTAGATGGATATATCACATGGAACAAAACAGAACACGGCAGTAGCAAAGTAAAAGCATTTAGCCTTACAATAGTATTGCAACAGATCGAAGCAATAAAAAATGGTATCAAACAGCAGTATCAACGGTTTCAAATGCCGTATACAGTATGGCTGCAACCAACACCAAATACACTATCGATATAAAAGCCACAGAGTGGACTTTCAAGCTATGATGACAAGCCAATTCTTAAAATAATGAACAATGCATTGCTTTCTGGCACATGGAGGGTAAAAAAAACCCTTTATGACAGATTAATTTCTGTGATCGCGACATTCAAGACGTTTTGGTAGTGTGATGTCCATGTTAAATATGAACTTTTACGTTTTTCTTATGGGTTGAGACCATATAGAGATATTCTGTGTTGCTACAACATAGCAAAAAAATCTGTATCACAGTTCTAACCAAAACCCCCAGAACCTACTGTTATAAAGTTCACTACACTCTACTGAATTTTCTGCAAATGATGAATCTTTTGTGGAGGAAAATAACACCTACATTTTGGAAATGTGCTGCACCCTACGTACTGAAAAAAATAATTAGTAAAGTGGAACATTTTTTATATAATAATTTCACTTACAATTGGGCAGCCGGAACCGTTTGCCTCCCATTTAACGCTCGGATGAGATACAATGAAATGAATAATACAAACCCAAGCTTTTGAATGAGTAAAATGCACAAATGCCATGTACACAGCAGTGTGAGCAGAAAGTAACCAGAGCAGAGGTGTGGATGAGACGTTCTGCATCCAGCGGAGGACATGCAAAAGCCACGATGGATAAAAGAAACGGCAGGGCATGCACACAAACAAACGCAGACAGAAAGACCGGAGGTGATTCTGCAAATGGAAATCCAAAAATATGGACAGACAGATACAAGAATCCAGACAAAAAATAGCGGGGGGGTCTCATGGATTTATACCAACCTCCAACATTAAATTGCTATGCCTGATATAAATGTTTTCCCCCTCTAGTTTCTTTGCTCTTTTCTGTGAAAGTGAACAAAATAAACAGGACAGAGATAAAGTGGCAGAAATTTAGTAATAAAAAGGTCTTTTTGTACAGGGCTGCGTGTTGGCGGATGATAAAAAAAAATAAATAGATTTTGCTTTAAAAAGGGACATTCCTTACATACACAATAAAGTAAGGCTTTTATAATCTTAGATTAACAGCACACCATCAGCCCATGAAAGCGGGCTGTGTACTCGATATACGCAAATTGCGCTCAATAATAAAATTAGATGAAGAGCGGAGCAGGAAGGACCATATTTTTAAGGGTAATTAAGGCCACTTGTAGAATTTTCCTCCCAGTTAGGAGCCCAATTACTTTTAAACCGCGGAAAACTTCACTCCTTGGCTATATGAGAAGTACCGTCCAATCTTTACTTTGGCCAGAAATAAGAACAGAGGTTTTTTTTTGCCTGAGCTATCGGGTATAGCTCCCTGAACGTTTAACTTACAATATATTCTTTGCAATACAAGGGATTCTGTACGTAGAGCCGGGACAGCCAATTGACAGATCCTATTGTGGAACTTCAACTCCCATTACACAAAACACGACGGCCCACTAGCCAAACATTTGCAAAGAATCAAGTTCGATAACAGCTGGGGGGGCTGCCTGCTGTGGGCCATAAAAACTACTCCCACCGTTTAGCCACGCTCACACATACTGACTTTATGCCAGCAAATAAAATGGCTGCAGAATGCATATTCACTGATGCCCATGCAACGGTATACTAGAACATAGCAGGAACACTCTGTTCACGCTACTTATTAGACATCATCACTTTTTTATAACGAAGTGAACGGCCCAGAACTTGCTGTTAGTTAGAGGTGCAGACGCAGCATGCACAGCTCCGGCTTGGTGTGACGTGGCTTGTAGATGAGTAATATGTGTAATACATTATTAAGAGGACAGGACCTCCCCAGCCTGTTTGTGTTGCATCCACTGTTTGGCATGCTAGAAGGTAATCGGTGAGGCAGGATAACCTGTCCTTCCATTCTATGAATACGCCTAACTTGACACGTGCAGGGAGAAACCACAAACCACACAGAAACATGAGTTTTCCGGAAATAGAAATAGCCTCCACCATAAAAAAGGTAAAGAGGGTATTAATGCATGTATGTATGCGTATACATACATGGGATTCAGAAACGTTTACAAGTTGCAGGCAGTAGAATTGTGCATATTTACAACCAAAAGTTTACAAAAGAGTTATCTGGGAAAACACGTTTTAGCGAGAAACTATTGAAACTTCGATTCTATTTTTTGATAACCCAAAAGGTATTTTTGCTCAAAAAAAGCACTTTATTTACCCTAAAAAAAAACGTTACTTTTTTAACAAAACGCAGCACATCTATATTAAGAATATTTTCAAGCAAAAGTGTTTCTTTTTTTGGTATATTTTCAGTTATGAATTTTGTGGTATATTTATGAAATAATTATTTTCTCTAGACACACAAATATGTTTTTGCATGTAGTCCGCGTGCCACTTGTTATTTAATAATATGCACAACTCCATATCCTGTGTGGATGACTGAGATGACACTGTGCTAACCTTCCTCATGCGAATAATCTCATCCTCCTTTTCAGGCGGCTGCTGCTGCATAAGGCACGGGAGGGAAATGGAAAGACTGATTAATGCTCGGAAAATGTTATCAAGTATATTTACAAGCATACAAAATAAACCATAAATAACAAAGGCAAACATCAGTACTAATAAATCCTACGGCTGTCCTCAAGTATCTGCATGTTCGAATGTATACTGAACACAGACAGGTGCCGTAAGGTCAGGGCGCCCATAACAATCTTGGCTTGGCGTGTGTAGCAGAGCATCCACATCCAGGCTAAGATTGTAAGCTCATAAGGCAAGGCCCTCTCCTCCTTCTGTACCAGTACATTAACAATGTAACAATGCTAAAGCATCTGCTGGTGCTCTATAAATAAATGTAATGTTACGTAAGGTGCTTAGCAAACATTTAACCTTAAATGCCAGAGATATATGCTTCTCTGCCACTCAAAAAAAGGGTATTTACCGTCAGCAACTATCGTGCTGAGAATATATGACCTCACACACTATCTGGTACTCAACTAGCCAAATAGGTCACTCTTTAGTAAGCATGACATAAGCACAGTCCGGTAAAGCAAGTGACAAACTAACCTGTGCTTGGCCTCCATTGACGTTTGGGGAATGAGAGTCTTGAGGCGTTGATGCGGACTCCTGAATGAATTACATAAATGAGCATTATATCAGCAACATATGATCGCTGTGTACTGACCTGTGTACATGCAATAATTTCTTTGCAGTTCTACTTCAGATCAGACTTCAGATCTTTATCTACTGCTACAGGCTACTTACAAAACGTGTAGGTGCCTAGTTCCAATCAAGTATGAGCCACAACTGGCAATGGAGAAAAGCTAATTATCTCATGGTGACAACTAAACCTGTACATATCCTGACACCACAGCCTGCACGTTAACTCATTTAGTTTTGATTTAAGCATGACAACACTACTTTCTGTATATTTTTGTTGTTGTGCTTATTTGCAGGTTGTCACCAAACATTAGGGTTGAGCACCCCACCTGCCACACAGGTCTTTCATTAATGGTGTCCAGAGAGGGCTTTAAATTGCTTGAGAGTCTATTTTGGGTTAAAATGCAGCGCAGTCCCACTGATGCAGCAACTTGGTCCTTGGTAAGCAATATAGCCATGAAAAATTAGGCAAGATGATGAAGCGGCGGGATAACCAATACATGGCCATATAATGTGATGGAATACCCAATAGTTATCCCTCACGCAGGTGTTGTCTGAATGGTATGTTCTGATGTCTTGCTCTGTTTTGTGTGCATATTGGTCATTATTATTTGAGAAGCAACCCATAAATCTGAATGGGTATACCTTTTATGCTTTTTAGGCTGTGCCTCCCATTCTGTATATTTTTGTTGTTGTGCTTATTTGCAGGTTCTCACCAAACATTAGGGTTGAGCACCCCACCTGCCACACAGGTCTTTCATTAATGGTGTCCAGAGAGGGCTTTAAATTGCTTGAGAGTCTATTTTGGGTTAAAATGCAGCGCAGTCCCACTGATGCAGCAACTTGGTCCTTGGTAAGCAATATAGCCATGAAAAATTAGGCAAGATGATGTAGCGGCGGGATAACCAATACATGGCCATATAATGTGATGGAATCCCCAATAGTTATCCCTCACGCAGGTGTTGTCTGAATGGTATGTTCTGATGTCTTGCTCTGTTTTGTGTGCATATTGGTTATTATTATTTGAGAAGCAACCCATAAATCTGAATGGGTATACCTTTTATGCTTTTTAGGCTGTGCCTCCCATTCTGTATATTTTTTTGTGTGGTTTAACGACTACTTACTCTTCTGGACCTTTAAGGAATTTGAATCAATGATTTGTTAGTTAAGGAACTGCAACAGCTGACATTTCCGTAAGTTTAATAGGCTTAGACCAGGGATGGTAAAATATGGGTCTTTGTCAGAGCTGCCATAGAGGTTTGCTGGGTTTCTGTAGGGCTTCTTTAAAATACACCTTGTTTTCTTAAACGTCTAATATGTCAACGTTATTTAAAAAGGTTAGCGGCTCTTTAAGTGCTATGAAGCTGTAGGAAAGTTTATAGACAAAGTAAAGCAGATTTACATGCAGTAGAATAAGAAGCTGGTAAATCACCTCAGGTGTTTCCCGTGTCTTTGGCACCCTCTCTTGGGGCTTCTCTTTCTCCTCGGCCTTAGTGGAAGCCTCCTCCGTTCTCTTGGCAGCAGTCTCTTTGGACGTTGTGGGCTGTGTAACTACTTGACTCTGAGCGATGACTGGAGCAGATACAGGACGGGGGCTTTGCTCTGGGGTCATAGCAGCTGCAAGGAAAAGTTATAATGCCAAAAAGTGAACAAATGTATGCACAAAGAACCAACCTATGTCTCAAGAAGATTTTTAGTAGAAGGTGATACCTTTTATTGGGGTCAACACACAAAAAGATGTAAAGTTACACATGATGTTTAGCATTCAGGATCACAGATGTCCCTTCTTGAGTTGGAATAAAGGTAGGCAGATTGGATCATAAATTCAAAGTCTGCAGAGAGGTTCTTATGTTCTCTGTACAAATCTTATCTGCCCTCCCACAGACATTAAGAAGAGATAGGATGCCCTTCAACGGGATTCCAATCATACCACCATACAAACAAAAGATCTACCTAAATAATATGGGAGCAGAGCAGTTAGCATCCCACATGCAAAATATCATTTAACTGAGAAAGGCGTGCAAATCCCTACGCGGCCACGTCTCTTATCTCATCGGCATTCTTGCAATAACACGACAGTAAATTCATTGCTCTGGCCTGCAGGAAGTATGTTATTTCAGGCAGCAAAGAATCCAGTCGAGGAAAGATAAGCAGCAAAATTAAACATGACCTGTTGAAGCACAACTTCTAGAAATCCCCACACTGTAGCATTTGAAACCAATTGGGAAAACGATTCATTCATAGCAGCAGATTTGCAAGCCGCCATATGTGTGTACTTCTCTAAAACAGATCGGGAGAAACCGATAACCATCATACAGCACTACAAAATATTTGCTTAAAGTCTCCAACACCACCGAACGGCGATGTACACAGTTGATTAGTAACTGTAGAGAGATAATCGGGAATAACTCAAAACAAATCCATGCCAGAGCAAAGGCCCAAAAGAAATAATTAGAAATGTCAGCTGTGGCTTAGTTATGCAAGGAAAAAGCTGCCATTTGTAAATGTTTCCTTCAAGATGACATAGGTGGATGGCAGGGGTTAATTTTTATTATTTGTGAGACTGACCTATTACACATGAAGCGGTCTGGCACAGCGGGGTTAATGTCAGGGCAGGCAGCAATATTAGCATATTACCCAATCTATACCGCATGGGTACCTGGCTGCTCAGTCTCCACACACGTGTGGATCTGTCCACCTCCAGTTCTCTCTCTCTCCATCTCGAGATGAGCCTGGTCAGTTTTTTCCAACACCGCATCTGCTGAAAGCAGGTTTGTAATATGCACCTGAAGATACCGCCATTATTTTGAATCATAGAACTCCATCGGCTTAACAATGAACACTCTCTTTCCTTAAACACTTTAGCGAATAAAGCCCTAAAATCAGTCTATAAAAAGTCATGTTTTCCAACCTCCGAAAAGTAACATGACATATATACGGGGATGGAGGTTTAGAATTATTGCATTCCAGATCATCTAAAATCCTAATTCTTACGTGTGTGCCCCAGACATTCCTTTTCACTTATATACTGTAATAACATAAGAAATTATCAGTTATTGTCAGCCAGACTGTATGTGAAAGCTGCAATTTTGCTGCTGCAAACTATATCTTAATTTGCGGTCTGACCCCAGGATATTTATGATTATAGAAAAACTGCATATTTTTAAACCATCTTTAGCATCATTAAAAATGATACAGCAAGTGTAATTACACTTCTTCCTCCATGAGATGTTATTGAGGAACTTTTTTATGAAATATACTGGGAACTCTGTGGGTTACAGAAGTGGCGTTTAAGATCTTTGGTGCTAGTTCCACTTTTATACATAAGCCACACCCACATATGATATGAGCCACACCCACATAAGCCGCTAGACCCCAAGGAGGGAGGGCTCTGGATAGCCTGAGCTGAGAAGTTCTCAGGAATGCTGAAGAAACAATGCTTTAGACGTTATGCTATTTATAGACAGAGCCAAATAAAATAAAAAATCTAAATACTTCACAAAATAATGAGATTTCAGCAGTAAAAAAAGGAGATGGTCCAGAAAAGCAAGAATTTTAATAAACATTTAGTGGTTATTAAATATACTTTCTTTTGCAAAGCCATTAAAATGCAGATGCACCAAGCAAGGTGGAACTCCCATTATCCAGGACCAGGCATAGAAAAGGCATACAGATGCCTGCTTAAACCCTGGATATGGCAAGCGGTAAATAAAGCCAAGCCCTTCTAACGGTATGCACTCAAAAATGGAATAATAAAAACATAACTCCATTCGCTAAAGAAAATGTTTTATCTTATTCTGTTCAAGCGAGATCATAATTTGAAATGCAAACTGTTTCAATTGGTTTTGGTTAGTCTGCCAGAGCATTGTGTGTCTTAATGGAGCATGCTGTAGGTCAAAAAAAATGCCGGTCATATTATCTCTACGTAAAAATTCTGTGTGAGATAATATTACAAATTCCGACATGAAAGGATGATGTCATCCAGTATATGATGGAACTATAATAAAGCCTAGTTGTACTTATAGAAGGCAAACGCTACCACTTGTTAATGTAAAGGAGGAAGAAGCCTATGAAGCTAATGTGTGTGTGTGTATATATATATATATATATATATATATATATATATATATATATATATATATATATATATATATATATATATATATCTCCTACAAGTGCATATGATGCCTGAAGTATCCCTTTAATAGAGTAGCAAATAAATAGTCTTCTTCCTGATCGCAACACTTCAGAAGAGGAGGATTGTTTTGTTTTTTTTTTTTTACCATAATTTCTTTTGTTCACGGACTGTGGATTTAAAACAGATGTGCCCTTTACAAAGTCTGGAGAGCAACCAGTCACCTGAACTCATAACGTAATACAAAAACTCCCTTACGGAACTGTTTGCTGCAGCCTAGTGATTTGGCCATTTATCCAAGAAAATCACCTTTCACGTGACAAACGATGAAAAGGGATGAAACACGTACAGTGTACACGTACTAGGCTTCCACCGCCAAAAGGGCTGCGGTACCAAGTTTCAACTTACTCTACCTTATTGGGGAATGGCCATTGTGGAAGGGAATCTAATCTTCCAAAACGTAGGAAGTATGACTTTTTAAGTTAGGCAGTGTATACTAAAGTAATGCAACAAAAACAACTGAACTGCAAACAATCCAATTAATGAACATTAATAAAACACGGTAGATGCAATGTATTAAAGGAAACTACTGCAAAAACAAACATATGGTATCGTTGAGTATCTTCAACGAAGAGATACTTACTTTAGGACACTCACACAAAATTGGTAATTTTCTTCCATTTTATAGACTTGAACATTGCATGTGCAGTTTACTAGTTAGCAGGGAAGACACTTTATTTTGCCCCGTGTATGATATTAAGCAATAGACTCCTGAAAGATGCAGCAGGAAGGTGCTAAAGATTGCTCAGCCTGAAATTAAAGACCACATGCACAAAAGAGGGGGCCAGCCTGTACTTTAGCTTTATTCTTCCTTTAAGAAGCAGCAGAAAAAGTGTGGGCTGCAAGGACATGAGCAGAGCGTGCAAGCAGAAGACACTTCAGGCACTGCTTTGTATACCTGCGTGAGACAGGCTCGCTGGTAACTCACGTCTTGGCTCCTCCGCCACAAACACTTCATTATCCTCATCTTCCGGGGCTTTGAACTCAACTGAGGCTTGCCCCCTCTTCGCTGAGGAAAGTGGGCAAAGATGACATAAATAGAAATCTGATGTAGCCGTACACATGCAAACGGGAAGGGTCTCGATGTTCTGAATGCAGTAGCAGATGGCCGTTTGCCTCCAACGTTTACAAATAGTTTTCAGTGAAGCCAGTGTATAAAGTCTGCGCACATTGTGTAAGATTGCTATATGAATTTAAGATGGTAGGAATACTCTGACACAATTGGGTTTATTCACTAAAGGGAGAGTTTGCTAGAGAAATGTGGTTTTAACACTCTCATAATGGTCATTATGAAGGGCCAACTTGTTTCAAGCACTGAAAGGCTGACCTGGCCCTGCATAATGCATACTTAAATGCGTAAAGAGGCGTTGAAGAATTCTGGCTCATTAAACAAGGTCAGCCAAGCTCTTTTTACAGCAAAAGCTAATTGGGGCCCTTCTTAATGTATAGCGAAGTCAATGATCAGAAACACAACCATTATGCAAACTCTCTTGTCAACTATACACTCACTGGCTACTTTATTGGGTACACCTGTTCAATTACTTTTTAACATAAATAGCTAATCAGCCAATCACATGGCAGCAACTCAATGCATTTAGGCATGTAGACGTGGCCAAGAGAACTTGCTGAAGTTCAAACCGAGCATCAGAATGGGGAAGAAAGGGGATTTAAGTGACTTTGAACGTGGAACGGTTGTTGGTGCCAGACAGGCTGGTCTGAGTATTTCAGAAACTGCTGATCTACTGGGATTTTCACGCACAACCATCTCTAGGGTTTACAGAGAACGGTCCGAAAAAGAGTAAATATCCAGTGAGCGGCAGTTGTGTGGACAAAAATGCCTTGTTGATGTCAGAGGAGAATGGGCAGACTGGTTCGAGATGACAGAAAGGCAACAAATTGTAACCACTCGTTACAACCAAGGTATGCAGAATACCATCTCTGAACGCACAACACGTCAAAACCTTCAAGCAGATGGGCTACAGCAGCAGAAGACCGCACCGGGTGCTACTCCTGTCAGCTAAGAACAGGAAACTACGGTTACAATTTGCACAGGCTCACCAAAATGGACAATGGAAAACTGGAAGAACGTTGCCTTGCCTTGAGTCTCGATTCCAGCTGCAACATTTAGATGGTAGGGTCAGATTTTGGCGTAAACAGAATGAAAGCATGGATCCATCCTGCTTGGTATCAATGGTTCGGAGGACATTTTCTTTGTACACTTTCGTCCCCTTAGTACCAGTTGAGCATCGTTTAAACGCAAGAACCTACCTGAGTATTGTTGCTGACCATGTCCATCACTTTATGACCACATTGTCCCCATCTCCTGATGGCTACTTCCAGCAGGTTAATGCACCATGTCACAAAGCTCACATCATCTCAAACTGGTTTCTTGAACATGACAATGAGTTCACTGTACTCCAATGGCCTCCACAGTCACCAGATCTAAATCCAATAGAGCACCTTTGGGATGTGGTGGAATCATGGATGTGCAGCCAACAAATCTGCAGCAACTGCGTGATGCCATCATGCCCATATGGACCAAAGTCTCTGAGGAATGTTTCCAGCACCTTGTAGAAAGTATGCCACCAAGAATGAAGGCAGTTCTGAAAGCAAAAGGGGGTCCAACCCAGTACTAGCAAGGTGTACCTAATAAAGTGGCCAGTGAGTGTATGTTTGGCGAATAAACCCTAATGAGGTGAAAACCACTAAATGTTTCTTTGTCCACTGCAGAGTGAACAGACTTCCAATATCACAGCAGGCTTAGAACTTGAACTTGCTATTAATACCATAAGTCATGGACAGCTGGTGATTTACTATCACATTCCTACACAGAGAAGGGACATTGGACATGAATTGTGGCTGGAGAAAATCTGGCAGACAGCTCTGCCATATGCTCTGTGAAACAAACACTCAAATAAAAGCAAATCCACATTGCAGTACTGTTGAAGATATGATCGTGAACATTAGAATTCACTCAGGCAAAGGGCTTTGTGTACCCTACTGCCATGAGAGAGCTCAGCGACAGCTTAGTAAAACATATCAAAAGAAACACAAAATACGACAGAAGCGAGTAACACACAGGCCTGGCTGGTCTAAGACCCTGATAACACACAGGCCTGGCTAGTCTAAGACCCTGATCCTGATGAAAGACATTAACAATTTGGCCCATCTTGCTGTTAAACCTCAAATCATTTCACTTGGCTTTGTCTTCTGGTAAGGAGAGTATCAAGCTTATTCCATGGTGCAGTTCCACATAGATATTTTTTCCTAACTTCCCTAGGTCCTTATATTAAATGTATTCCTTTTTAAAATGAACATATTGTTTTTTTGTAAATATTTTGGTGGGGCTTCTTAACACTGTCACAGTCTTCACTGCTCTAGCTGCCAATCTCTTACAAAACAGAAGGGGCAATACCTGGTATGGTCTGTAAGGGACCTCACGTCTTCACACCTATCACACATCACTCCTATCACACAAACCACCTGGTCACCACTGTGCGTGATAGGATGAAATGGCAGGTGGGCGTGCCTCTGGGCATTCAGACTGCTGTGATGTAATACATAGAGGAGCTTTGGACAAATTATAGGACTCTGTTTCTATATTTGTATGTTTTCAATTCACTCAATTATGAGCCAGGTCAAACGTAATTGTGCAATAGTGTAATCAAAAATTCAGCATGTGTTCTGTCTACCTCCATCCAGGCTGCGGGAGATCCTTTTGCTGGCAGTGCGTTCAAACTGGGGGGCCGGACGATCAATAAGAGCGCTGGCATGTCTGGTCTGGGACTGTGTACGCCCACTGTAGCGGAATTTGGATCCCAGTGACAGGAACCTGTGTTTAGGGATGGCTTCTGTGGATGTCAATCTAAGAACAAAAACAAAGGACAAATCAAAGTAATTCTTTAGTAAACTAAACAATATTTTAATATACATGACCATTACATTAGGTTACTGCTTAATAGTAATGGTTTTTCTTGTTTGCTTTTAGCATTACATATAGACCATCATTTTAATGAACCCACCTAATAAAACTTGGATAAGACAGCATGCATTTTTGCAACTCTTAAATGCTACTGTGGCGCTTTCCAAGTGCACAACCATGATAATCTTCCCACCTTCTCTGTCTCCCAGATTTCACCCATGTTGCCCCTATTCTGTGGAATTCCCTACCTCGTTCTGGCAGACTGTCCCCTACTTATTCTAACTTTAAATGCTTACTAAAAACCCACCTGTTCAGAGAAGAACAATACGTCCTCATACTCACAACCTGTATTCTGTAAGAAACCACCTATTCTCCCCACTTTAATGAACTGAAGGCCACTGATGCCTTTACATTAACCAAACTACAATCATCCACATCCAGGCTTCATTGTTCTGTCTTATTTTAACTCAACCTCCATAGCTTGTAAGATCACAAGAGTAGGACCCTCTCATCCTCCTGTACCAGTATTTTATTGTCATTTTTAATGTTATTGGTAATTCTGTATTTATTCGCTTTTGTAACAGCGCTACAGAATCTGTCCTGGAGGGTACTAGGGTCACGGAAAAAGCAAATGGCAATAGTCAAATATAGATTGTGGTTAAGATCCTATTATAGCCCATTCCTACCGGTCACTGGCTACCCCTTTTTATTTCTCCAGGGGCAGGCATCTTACCTGAAGAATGTGTGGTGCTCCACACAGACCTTCCAAAGTTTCTTAGCAGCCCGGTAGCTGGGCAGCTTGAATCCTATCGTGCTCTCGTACTGCTCCTGCTGGATAACAAGATGTCTCAATATTCTGGTATATACCCGTACAACCCTCAACCATTTGCAATCAGAAATATTTTTGAAAGGAAAAATCTCCTTTGGTAGTAATACTTGCAACAGAACATGTCATTCAAGAACTAAACAAATGTGTTTCAGTCCTAGCCCATGCACTTATTGCAGATTCTTTTCAAATTCAATTTTATGCTTATTCAAACCAAACCCAACACTGCTGGTCATTAAAGTGGTTAAAATAATTTGTTTAGCAACAGTTAAGGTCATGCAGAGGGTAATAGGATAAATATATATTCAACTATAGTAGCTACTGGTGGAACTAGAGATTGACCGGTGTAGTTTAAGAAAACAAAAACTAGCAAATTTTATATGCATAAACTATATGAATGGTGGAATCGTCATACCTCCCCTGGTCGGATCTTGATAAAGAAGCTGCTCCTTTTGTAGGAGATCTTTAGGACCTTTGGCCAGGGGAAGCGATTAATCCTCAGGTTATCCTTGAAGACCATGAGACCACTAGAGCAGACTCCAAGTTTGATGTCAACCCCCTCCAAATCCTAGCGTAGCCAAAAAGAATGCGTAAATACAAATAAAAGATAAATAATAAAACGGCACATTGGATAGATATTTTCTGGGATCCAAGACCTTCCGATCCCCATAATTTTCTTTACCTCATGGAATGCTGCGAGTCACTGAGGGATGCATTTCACTCATGTTCAGTTTATTGGTCAATATTACCAATGTTATTATACATTTCAAGATATAGTAAATGTTTCTCATGACCTAGTGAGGACACCTGCTTTGCCCTATAATATTAGCATGTACAATACTTAACCTAGCCAGAACAAAAGGTTACCAGGCCAGATGGAAAAGGTAATTGGTCAATAGCCTGGAGTCCGTGGACTAGTATTGACTATTGGGGTGTATGAATAATCCTTGAGTAGCAAAATCAACCTGCATGTTCTCTCCTGCCCCGTGTTGTGGAGGTACACGGCTGTACGCTGATGCCTACTTGGCTGGTCTACTTCACTAGTTCACTACTTCCAAGGGGGAAGTTCTACCAGAGGACTTTAAATCAGGCATTTAGAAAGTAATAAAGTTCCACAGGTATGGGTATAAATGTTGCACAAGTGCAGTTTTCACCATTTGAGATTTATAAAGGACAATCAGAAGGATACCGTACCTTAGCGTGATGAATGTCCACTCCATACATGGTAAGCTTTTTGGCATTCTCCAAAAACTCCAAGTCAGCCTGCGCTGGTGTCATTGACCTGAGAAACAGGTAATTATTTTCTAACAGCTAAACAAAACCCTCCACGCTACACCAAACACAAACAGGACCGGCCATACGTTGGTAGGAACTACAATACGATGCACTGACAAAAAGTTGGCATAGGCAGCAAGAATATGGCTTATGACATTCATTAAATATGATTACAATGTCAGAATGTATCGACTAAGAAAGAATAGACAATTATATTATATATATATATTTTATCTAGTGCAATTAGAAGAATAAAGCATCAGAACAAAAAGGAAAGAGCTTCACATTTCAGATAAAAAACCATTACTGAATCCAGTACCGAAAACTGTATAACTTGTGGTATTGCCAAAATTTAACATCTTTTTTTTTTATTAAAATGACATGTTTACATTAATTGCATAGAATTGCTCTAATATAGTGCAAGAGGTTAGTGTATGGTGTGTGAGAACTGTAAATCGGGATAATCTGGAATGTGATCGTTCCTAAGGGTATTCCAAAAGAATCACTGAAATGTTTTCCTGACTTCATATAATAGAATCCAGTATTCATGATATAGGATCGGAGAGTAAGGGTAGACACCAAGAGAGCAAGGATAACGAAAAAGGGACACAAAATAAAGCTTTTGCAGCAGGTAGGGGCATTGGAGCCACAATGCAGCTGGTAACATGTGACAATGTTTCACCAAGAAAGTGTCAAGCACTCCCGGAATTCACCTGTGTGACTTATGCAGTTCCATAACCTTCTCCTCGAGGTCCTTGGTCTGATTTGGACTGAGTTTAAACTCACTGACGTAGTCGGAGCCGTGTAGATCTTCATCATAATCGCCTATTTCAGACTGGACTGTGTAGGAGCCCAGCAGGGCTAGAGTGGCAAAAGAGCACGGTAGGCTGCCGCTCAGGATATCCTTGCGCAGCTGCAGACACAGGTAATACCTAAATAAAAGGAAGCATGAGACTATTTGCAAGGCCCAGATCACAGGACAGCGTGAACCTCTATATAACCATATTTTATTCAAAGCATCTAACTATTGCCCCAGCTCTGCATAATGAATGATGGGTGCTTTGAAGGGGGGGGGTGATTCTGGTGTAAACAGTCCATTCTTTTGGTTGGTATGCTAATAAGTCTACATTTGAAAGTTTCTGAACCAGAACAATTTTTTTCCCATAACCCCAGTGCTTATCTCTATTTTCTCAAATCTTTTAGGTAAACGCATTAACAGCATACATGTGATCGCATCAGTTTTATTGATCAGTGCTAATTCAATACCTGGATGAATCAAAGAGTAATAACATTTCATAGGGGCAGCTGAATTTGGGATGGAATTCAAATAAATATAATATAAAATATCTGTTGCTGGTGGAAATGGTTGAAGAAACACCGATACAGTGGATAGTCACTGAGAAAAATGTTAGGGTCCAGTTAATTGCGGACACAATATTTTAATGGTAATCTAGTCAACATAACTCCTAAAAAAAAATAAAAAAATACATAACCTGGCATTATTCGGACAAAATAAGTTGAAATGCGTGTGTCTACCTGGTTATATCTTCTGTCAGCTGAGCAGGATCAGGTGGATAAAACTTCACATTAAAGGTGAAGTCCCAAGGGCCTCCTGCAATGCAAAGACACAGAGGACTTAGAAGTCGAATGACTATAGACACATGTGAACAGGAACATGAGAACGAAGTTCATGTGCCACAGCTGACTTTGCTGAATACTTTCCTCTAGTGCCCTTGTCACACAGTCAATATAGGAAAACATCTTAGAAAGCATTTGTCTCCAGTCAGGGTAATGCTGACAGTGGGGAATAAACTTTTTATATCACAATGAAATGATAGTTAACTCATTCAGCTCTTCCAATATTCTACAACACATCTGCTCAGAGGGATTTCCTATGACTTATACTCACCTTGTACCATAGATCAATTAAAAAAAGCTTTAATTCGAGCACAACATGTTTTTTTTTCTGTTTCTGTGAGTTGCCCTCACTTTATTTTGCCGTTTTACCAGATTTATAAAGAACACAGCTTTAATGAAAGTGATACAATGCTTTGTATGTGCTGCAAGCCATTCCAGTAAAGGCCACAAGGTGGCACTAGACTACTTGCTAGCGATAGATGGGCGAATAAGCAAATTATGTCAAAATACTATTGGTAAATACTGCACACATTTGGGTTTATTCCTTAAATAAAGAGGGGGGTTTGCAGGAGAGCTGCAGCTTCAACTAAATGACTTATGAGGTATTCATTAGGAAAGGAAAATGTAAGTAAGCTTTTCTCCTGTAAGCAGAACTTGGTTTGTCCTGTAATGTCCATGTTTAACCAGAAAGCTTGCCACGGCCAGCCCTTTATAATGCATGGTGAAGAGAGTTATAGAAGCAACAATTATAAAGTCGAGTGGCTCTAAATAGTGGTGACATATAGGAGTAATAAATGTAAGCATCCTCTACTGATACACACGAGACGGTACGACACTGAAATGTTTTTCCTCAGATGTAAGAACATGATTTGTATCTGGAGCATCGCTAATAAAAGTTAAAATGGAGTGAAAATGAAGACTTTGAGCCCGGCACTATTTACGTTACACATGCGTTTTTACATTACACCAGCTGCTACCACGCAACAAAAAGGAAGAAATGTTTATTGGTACTTTCTTCCTGGTGTAGAGCCAGAGAGGACACAATGGGCAGATATCAGACGGGGCTTTGACCAGGTTGTACAGCGTGTAGAAAAAAAAGAAGAAAAAAAAGGCAGGACAAAATAGTAAAAGTGTTATTTATAGGATCTATAATGATGATAATAAAAGCTGTGTTACTGTACAACCCATCAGAAGCTCTAGACTGCTAATCCTTCTATAATCACCTTCGTAATCAGACTGTTGACTTGTGTGCAGGAGTACGGCAGATAAACCTGCTAGCCTCTTTCATTTTATTAAGTAGCAGGCGATCAGGAAACATCCAGGTTATTCCACAATCAATCTAATCATATCTAAGACTGCTACTTTTGAAATGAAACAAACTAGTCACCTAGAACTGCTTACTCAAGTTTTAGAAATCATGAAGAGTTCTAACTGTCTAAGCAGTTTCAGAATGAGAAAACTATTTGTTCCGTGAGACAAAGCAACATTTATTTCCAAGTTGAAAGGCATGGTTCAATTATGTGCAGCATCCAATGTCCACTATAATAAAGAGTGTTGTACGGAAGAACAAGGGAGATGGGATGAGGAAAAGCAGTCCTGCTTACTGTGCAAACTCATCTCCAAACAACGCGGCTCGGCCGGCTGATCGGCTAAAGAGGCTTACATCAGAAGGCCGTTGAGCCATCTGGAAAGGGATCAGTGTTGTCAGCTCCCTCCCACCCGCCCCACCAGTTTTGCACAGAGATTGTGTGCCAAAGGTTTTTATACTAACCCTACCCCCATTCCTAAGCATTGTGCCGATTACATAGCCCGAAAATTGTAAAAAAATAAAAAATAAAAAATATAATGCTGTCATTAGGAAGCCAACAAGGTGCACTCATGTCGTGTAGGGTACAACACTGCCCAGAGCATATAATATAATGCAGAACCAGTGAGAGCTAAGTGAGGATACACAAAGACGCACGATCTAATGAAGAGGAGATTTGCTTGTTTCAACCACAATGTGTTCATCCTGCTGAAAAATCCTTAAACGACCCCTGGCATTTTTTGCCTGGAAAATCCTTGACTAAGAGCTTTGTTTTAATTCATCTGCTGTTTGAGCGTGCATGAGGGGCAGGTAGAAAACAATCTGCCACTGTCCAGCTTCCTGACCTTTCTCCTCAGGCTGCAATCCTTCTGTCTCTAGAGATTGAAACGTATAGCGGTAGCTCACCGGTATCGAAAACTAACAGAAAGACTTTATTGGCCAAATCGGTTCTTCTGTTTCCCGTTCGTCTACCTGCATTATGAGTACCAGTATCCATGCACTAAAACGCATTCCCGTATACTCATGCTGAACAGTACAGAAGGAACAGAGATCTAGAGACTATTCTAGGGAACAATGTGCTAAGGGAAGTGAAAAACTTTTCGGGCAGATTGGAGACAAAATGCTTATTTTTTTATTTATTATTTCTGCATGGTAAATTTGAAGTTCTCTTCAAACTTATCCCCGCATAAAAATAACGATCTCACATTCAAGCCCAGTAGAGTCCATTGGTGAGACTGCCCAAGCGTATGCTGTAGCACAAGGGCTCTGCAAAGTAGGATGACATGACCATGCAGCCAGACTGTGGAACAAAACCGCAGACAATGGGGTACACGTACATCATCTTCAAAGGTGCTGTATTTATTACGCAGAAGGCACGTTAACAGCAGAAGCTGGCCTTCAATGACCCATAAGGCTTACAGTTCAGCAAAAACGGGTCATGAAAGTACAGACGAGAACAGAAGAAAACAAAACAAAATATTCAGCAAAACATTTACGAGTCGATGGAATTTACATACCATGAACCTGCTTCCTCATTTCTTTCAATGGGTCGATCCATACCTGTGATAAAAAGTAGAAGATCACTTGCATCTGTATTTCTTTTCAGAACACCTGATTGTCTTGATAGAATCCCCCCGCCTCTTAAAGACCCTTTCAGTGCCGCTGAGCATGCGCAAAGCTAACAGTAAGGAACGGGGCTGAAATATTTACAGTATTGCCGCTAACCAGTAATGGGAATATTTGCTTCCTTATCTCAATTTGTCATTCTTTTCAGCAGATTGAAAACTAAAAGAGCGTCCAGCCCATTGTGGGTAATCTGTTCCATCTCTATCTTCAAATACAAAAATCAGTTAGTCATTTTATTACATAAAGCATTTGAAGAACTAGAAAAATCCACTCTATCAACAAGTGGAACCCTAAATGAAATGTAACGCACTTGCGTCAATACCGCTATTTGTTTGAATTAAGTTTGTACCAGGAGGTCTTCTTTCTTTCACAACAAGGATGATGTAAAATAGAATACTATCTATTGTTTATTTCTTGTTCATCTCATCAGTTTAACTATTTACTATCCAAGGCCCCGCTCTTCCCATGTGAGAAACAAGGATCATAGTGGGGAGGTAAGTCAGATTTCCACCTCATGGCTTACAAAACAGATAAATTGACTCTTAAATGAAACATCCAAAATTGTTAAATGTCCCCCATATGTTGGTACTGTACAGAATTACCCAACAAAAATATTACGGAATTGTCTGGTTGTTGCAGACACGCACACGCTTTATTTTAATGTGTTAATTTTCAAAAGTACACAAGACTGAACCTTTTAGACAAGAGCCTCGTGGAGCTTATCTGTTAATCAGCGTGTCTGCAAAGAGATGCTGATCAGAGCTTTACAAAGAGGGCGCCTCTCTATGTCCGTGGATGAGTGCGGTCATCCATTTGCAAGCTCATCCTGTCTGCATTCATTTGAAAGACAATGAAGTCTGACCGGTTGGATGCCAGGGGGGAACCAAGTAATTAAAGGACGTCATTTCTCCACTGCACCAGATAACAAATTCACTAATAAACCCCAGTCCAGAGACGGATGTGGTTCAGATATACTGTCTAGTCAAAGGCATGGCACATGGTGGCCAGCAACTATTGGTAATATTTTAGAGCTGGAAAGACTTCTGAAGGTTTGTAAGAACCCCCAGGGATCTTAGTCTACCAGGAGCTACCTTCTCTCCACTCACCTTGCTAGTCTGGGACTCCCAGAGCGCGAGGGAAAAATAGTCTTCCTCTAAAATGTTCAGGTGGCTGCAGACTTTCTTAAACAGGTCCTGACCCTTAGCATGTTTCTGAAAAACAAAACAAAAAAAAGATCAGCAACTTAACTTAATGGGAAGGAATAAGCATACATACCTTGACAAAGGGAGGTTATTGTACCTTTCCACAAGTTATATGCATGATGCAGGTATTATGCATTACATCTGTAAACACCATTATTTTGTTTATTTAGTGTATAGAACGGTAAAGTGCGGAATTTAGCAGAAGCGACAGATGTGGTTTAAAACTAGAAACACGAAGGAGATACGGAGTGAAGCGGATTTACTGGAGGGATTTAGCCATAAAAGCACAGTTGCAGTAAAAATAGTTCTGTCAGCCTAGAGACTGTCCGTCAAGAGAAAACAAGAAAGATAAACTAAATTCTATGCTAACTAGAACACCATGCTATAAGAAAATATTTGGACATTTTTGTCTCTTCTGGTAAAATATGCTGAATCCCAGCATGCATCTGTCCTCCTCATCCTGACTGACTACTTGTTTGATGCTTTGAGACATAATTTGCAACTGGCGTGAAGAAACAAGAAATATTAGGAGACGGAGAACGGCATATGGTATCTAAGCTAGAGTGTCCTCTACTCATCCACAGTGAAATCTTTTTGTTGAGGAGCAGCGAATAGCTATCACCAGCCAGATCTCTGATGGCACGCTGACAACACTGGCCAGAAAAGGTTGCTTGAAAAATAAGAGCTAAGGGCAACAATGGTATGTTTAAAGTTTGGCAACACACTCCCCATGGAAGGACAAGCCTCAAAATGTTATCAACCTCTCTATTGGAAACAAATGTAGACTGAAAGGGAAAGGAATAGGGAAAGGAAAAAGCAAGAAACACTTCTCTCTCACACAAACACTAAGCAGATGCACACCTAGACACCTACTGGACATATAGGCACACCGTAACATTAATAACAAAAACAATATCTAAATAACCTGAATGAAAACAATCACTGACAATCGAAGTATTACAAAACAAACAAAAAAGGCATGACAATGAAGAAAATAGCGTTCATTTTCATCACTCCCTATCGTACCAGACATCCATGCCAGCCGCCAAACTACCGAGCCATACATATATATATATATACACACACACACACACAGAAAAAGATGGCTTTTGTGTCTAAAAAACTGTGATGGTTCCTTTTGATTTTTGTACATGTGGAAGCCATCAAGAGTTAAACGTCCGAACACTCTAGGGTGAGTCTAAAAGCAGCCCAGCACACCAAATCCAGGAGGGAATGGCAGGGATTAACAGGTTAAAAACAGCACTGAGGTCCCTGTCGCCAGCGAGGTCTGCAACACAAAGAGGGGGCTGCAGCTTTTTATAGATTTACAGGTCTTTAAATGGAACTTGCAGCAAGTCAGGTGCACTATGAGAGTTTATCAATGTCATCTTGCTATGTTATTCTGTAATGCCTATTTACTAATGTTTGCAAACTCTCCTTTACCTCGTAGATCAACAAAGCAAGTGAGGTAGACGGGAGTCAAGGTACTTTTGTGAAAAATCACAAAAGTAGAGTAAAATTAATTTTTAAACAGAGAGGACAGTATCTAACACAAGCACTCAGGACACCGAGGGTCCTTCTTTACTCAGTTTTTTAAAATAACGTTTTTCAAAGTTTCCGCACAAATCTAACCCAAGCAGAAACAGAAGGAAAAAAAAAAACTAACAAATGGGATACGTTCAGCATGTTAAAGCGTTTCACGTTTAAATCTGAAACAAATCCTAAGGCATGTGAAAGACAGACACGATGTCGGGACATACATTTCGGGACAGCAAAAAAGCAGTAGTGTGAACGATGAGTTCAGATGGCTGATCTGTCCCTGTCCGTTTGGCTATTTACGTTTTCAGCTATATGCTTAACCGTATACACTGTTCTGATTTGGTAAAAGACAAGTCAGCGTTCTGCTTTGGAGGAGATGAAAGCGCAATCTGTACCCCTAAACAGTGAAAAGAAGCACCTGCTTACTCCATCTGCCTGGAGGGGCGGCAGCTGTATTGCCAGGGGATATTAGGAACTAAATAGCATGCATTTTGATTTCTGCTCTTGTTTTCTAGGACATTGTGTTTAGTAAGGGAAGCGGTGAGAAAAGAGAGCTGGGGGACACACATGGCCGTCCAGAGGGCGAGATGGAGACGAAATCCCCAAAGTAACTGGTTTCAGATCAGAGAGGCGTCACCCAAATACATTAAAAAAAATTAAATAAACAAAAAGATTAGTAAATGGGAGGACAGCTGTTCTCAGACTTAAAGGGGATTTGCAGCCTGAACAAAACAAATCAGTTATCCATCACAAAGGTTTAGACATTGAATTTATCAGCATGGGATGTTGCTTCTCGCCCATACAGAGGAGAAAAGAACAATCTAATTTCTAGGCAGTAATTGTGCTGTCAAAGGCAAAGGCATCTGATGTCTGTATTCCAGCTGGTATGATAACATGATATTGCGTGTAGAAAGAACAACCCAGAGGTGGCCGGTGTCTGTATTGCACATCTACACAATCTATGGACTTCCTCAGTAAATGCATGTACAAGAAGCATAGGGGCTGACATTTGTGGGCTAGAATACAGTTGCAACTAGGCACCAACATAAGTGCTAATAAATACAAAAATAACAGAGTTGCTTCTTTTTGTTGCATGTGGAAGCATCTAAGAGTTACACCAGCTCAGACACAAAGAGGTAGAACATGTACTCTTAAAGAGCGGGGGTTCTGTTTGGTGATTAAGTGTATAGCGCATTAATATCACCTGTACTCTGTAGCCTAATCAGCACAAGCACTGTGTTTCGGCAGCTTCGTGAGCTAGGTCCCATAGCTGAGCAGCTGCACTCAAGTCAATGATCACTAAGCTCAATGCCAGATGCAGGTTAGAGTAGTGTAAAGCACAGCGCCACTGGACTCTGGAACAGTGGAAACGTGTTCTCTGGAGTATTCAATCCCGCTTCACTAGCTGGAAGTCTGATGGACTGTAAAGTTTGGTGGAGGAGGGACAATGGTCTGGGGCTGTTTTTCAGGGTTTGGTCCTGTTTGTTCCGGTTAAGGGTAATGTTAATGCTACAGCACAGCAAGCCATCTTAGACAATCGTATGCTTCCAACTTTGTGTCACCAGTTTGAGGAAGGCCCTTTCCTGTTCCAGCATGACCAAATTAGCTCCATATTAATGCAAATGGTTTTAGAATGGGATGGTCAACAAGCTTCTATAGGTGTGATGGTCAGGTACCCACATACTTTTTGTCATATTGTGCGTTTGTTACACATTGTAAACATGTACATTTGCGCCACAAGTGATGCAGTCAACAAGGCCTTGAGTACTTTCACTAAAATAAATGTATAGTTCACAATAATTATTCCATGGTGTGTTGGCTCCACACACAAACCAACCCACTACCATAATGGTTCATATTACTCCTTAAAACACTTAGTACACGATCACCCAAAGATTCAGATATACAAACCCTAAAACACATCTTTACCTAAAGACAACAAAATAAAATTCTAGATTTTAAAAACAAATCCGGAACTTTCAAAGCTGCATCTTAATGGGACACGTTCAAGCTTAACTTGGTGGGTCTGGTTGTAGTGTTGCATATGAAAAAAAGATAGTCATTGACTAAAATAAAAGACTATCCCTCACCTCCAGTTCGCATTCATATAAGGTGTCATCTAGAAGGGTGACCTTGCAGCGCATGTTGGGAGATCTCCTGGGTGCTTTCTGAGTGGCCTTCACCTCTACTTCAACTTTTGATGGTTGTTCGTCTCCTTTCTTTGGTTCTTCTTCTTCCTCGGGTTCCGGGTCGTCCTTTAAATCCTCTTGAGCAGGCTAAAAGTCCCCATTCCAAAGACATTAAAATTACATGTGCAGCTGATGAACTGTGACCCAATTAAATTATATGGCACTAAAATACATTAAGACACAAACGATAAAAGTAGCCTAAAGGGTAAGTTTCCTATTCAATGAAATTAGCAATTACTAAGCATGCCTGTATGGACCTTTCCCACCTCTAAAAAGGAATGCACATTTCTGATGTAAATGCTACTCACCTGGGTCTCTGCACTGCTCAAAGAATGAAGATCTAAGGACGGGTCTGTTCGTAGTTCAGGTTCTGGGTCGGCAATGGGAGCCTTCAGAAAAACATCATCATCATCCAGCTGCTCTCCCAAACCTTCATCAAGCTGCTTCTGATTTTCTTCTTCTGCTTTTTCTGTAGGTGACTGAACGTCTTTGTCTCCCTCGCACACTTGAGACTTCGGCCTCTTGAGGAAGGATGAAAAGAGGCGTGATAGGCCCTTGCCTTCTGAGTTGCGGTCCTTGGCTTTGCGAGTGCTTGGTGAGGCAGCGGATGGAGAGCTCTGGGTCGGCTCTATCTCGGAACGCTCCTCTGTACCAGCTTCCTCAGGGTGAGGTTTGCACTTTTCTGCCTCCTCCCCACCTTCCTGCTTTTGATCCTGAGGAGGACTTTCTGCCTCAGCCACTAAACCTTTCTCTGTTGTCATGATGACGCTGGAAGAAATAAAAAAAAAAGTTCATCACGTTACAGAACTAGAAGTACACTGGCAGCCATTAACAACTACCCTCATTGAAAATACATATACTAGGAAACGCTACAAGATAATTCATGCCTGAACAAGGAACATCAGGTAATGCAGTCCTATATTGCCCAAAAAAAAGAGAGATCCTCATCCCTTAACACTACGATGTCTGGATTAGCAGATGTCAGGCTAGCATACACTGCCTGATTCAAAAGCTCACTCAAGTTTGGTCTGATTAATGGAGACATACACAATATGTCTACCTGAAGAGGACAGATATCATTTCTGACAGGGTACAGAAAATACCAGAAAGAAGAACTGAGCAAAGCTGTAGGGCAAGCAATCAAACCATTTTCTTGTCCGACCAAGCATTTAAAAAGCACACTGCTGTATGTATGATGACAACACCAACGTGCAAACATATCAGGCTGCCTCCACTTCTGGAGAGGCACGCTCGTCAACTTGGATGCTTCATTTACTCCACAAATCCCAGTATGTTAGCGTATACCTTAAAGCAACGTCTGACATTCTAGATAAAGAAAATAATTCCATAATAGGCTGGTGAAGTACTTATTAATGGTATTTATCATGTATTGCACTGCTAACCAATGTGTGGGACGTGAAGTGATATCCAGGGAATCCTCAAGAGGTTCCCTCAACAATGTCTAAAATGCATTTGTCTTTTATTCTTGTAGGCCATCAAACATTTCTCAGGTTTGACAGGGTCCTCAGAAAACAAAAAAAAAATTGGAAATCCATATCTTTTAAGAAAAAGATAAAAAAAAATGGAAGAGGCTAGTGTGCTATATATTAATTGGAGAGTTCAAGAATCATTCATGTTTCACGCACACATCCGATGAAGAACAAGATATAAGCAGAACAAATTCTTTGGCAATACATTTCATTTTATTGTCTGTACCAATAAAACAGAACAATATTACACCAACACATTACCATGGCAAGTTTTTAATCCTCAGGCACCGTTTGGTTTGCAAGCAACTGACATATTAGAAATGGATATTTAATTCTGTTTCTAATAGATGGGAAAGCATACCATGCAGCTTTCTCATTGAAATATTAGAACAATTCAACAGACGTCAGACGTTTACATCTTTAAGCAGTCAAAGCGGAACCAGTGTTTGTAGCGTCTCGACTTAGCTGTAAATATTTCTTTGGGAGAAAAAATGTTTATAAACTTCGAGGAAGATACAAGCGCTCCACCCATGTTTATTTATGTAGGATATGTAGGATACGCAAATAACTCAACATCATTTAGATACTTAAACATAACAAGAACAGAAATTGCAGCAAGCAGGCATTTCCTTTGTAATGCATTACTAACAAATATCTTGGTGTCCGCACCCTCCGTGTCTTTCTTCAATACCCTCTTATATTAATTATCTTTCTGTCAACAAAAGTACTTAAATCATAAACAAAACACTAAACATACTATGCATGGGAATGTTTGCCTTAAAGGACCATCCATAAATTAAAATGACTACGCTAATCATTTTACTCTGTCTCAATACCATTGAATAATTAGGATTTGGGAAAAATAACAAATTGACTTTAAGAAAAGGAACATTCAAAAGGTATATATATACACCGATCAGCCATAACATTACGACCACCTGCCTAATATTGTGTGGGTCCCCCTTTTTGCCCCAGAACAGCCCTGACCCGTCGAGGCACACGTGATGTAGAGGAAAACGCTATTCATCAGATCAGCCCATCTTTTTGCATTGCTCCGTTGTCCAGTTCTTGTGCTCACGTGCCCATTGTAGGTGCTTTCGGCAGTGGATAGGGGTCAGCATGGGCACCCTGACTGATCTGTGGCTATGCAGCCCCATACACACAAAACTATGAAGCACTGTGTGTTCCGACACCTTTCTATCAGAACCAGCATTAACTTTTTCAACAATTTGAGCTACAGTAGCTCTTCAGTTGGATTTGACCCCACAAGAGCTGCAGTTTTGGAGATGCTCTCACCCAGTCATGTAGCCATCACAATTTGGCCCTTGTCAAAGTTGCTCATATCCTTACGCCTGCTTCTAACGCATCAACTTCGAGGATGAAATGTTCACTTGCTGCGTAATATATCCCACCCACTGATGGGTGCCATAGATTGTCAGTGTTATTCACTTCACCTGTCGGTGGTCATAATACTATAGCTGATCGTCGTATACATATGTATAGCGAATGATTTAGGCAGGCTATGAGGATGGATGAGAAGAACGATAACTCCAGGACAGGAACCTGATCAGAAAATGTTGGCCCTGCCACTCTGGGGCACGTCTCAGCATCCACAAGGTGTAATGTTAAAAGGCACAAGCCAAAACAATTACACTGTCAGCCAAACATTACAAGCTACAGCTGGTTGTATTTAATTAATTCAGTTATACTAACCAGTGGCATCACTAGGGTTGATGTCACCCAGTGCAGTAACTCATGTACATGGACCTCCTCCCATACCAGTTTCCCGGATGGAGGAAAGCAAGTTCCATGAACCCCCCCCGGTGCGGTCCGCACCCGCTGTACCCCCCTAGTGACACTACTGATACTAAAAGCTGTGGCGATCCTGCTTTAAATTTTACTTTCGCCCTTCCCCTTACAAATAAAAGTATTCCACGTTGCATAGAAGCTTAAAGTGAGAAATGCAATGAATCGTAAGTTTCGTAACATTGAATCAGAATTATTTATTTTTTACACTACTGTGTTAGTAACTCTCGGTCGAGACTTCTTGGCAGTCCTTAGTAGAACCAGATACCCCATTTAAATGCAGTCTGGGAAAAGGTATTTTTTGGTTAACACTGCCTATAAATGTTTTAGGGACAATCTGTCACCTTTTTACTTATGCTGCAAGAAAATACTAGGGTAAATATTAAAGCAGCCATGGCCGACGCACAATACAGGCATAAGCGTCAATATACATTTTCAATGCTAGAAGGATCACGGAACTGAAAATTCAACAGAAGACACGGAATCCACGCATACAGTGTGAGCAGATTTCAATTGTAGGAACGCGTTAAAAATAGCCGCAGACAGAAGCAAACCTTGGAAGCATCTCTGCATTATTTATGAGCATACAAATATTCAAGGCTAGCAGCGGCATGCCGTAGCAGCCATTGCACAGAGAAATGCCTACATCAACAAGGAGTTGGGTGGCCGGTGCTGCCAGCAAATAAATTATCAAACACACGTGGGGATTTATCAGTCAGCTCTTAATTCACAAAAAAACAGCACATATAATGACACCACAGACATTATTACTCCAAAATTACGTCACAGAGAATAGTCATCCAGTGGTATAAATGCCACAAAAAGTTCCTATAAAATAATTGTGTCAGCCAACCTCTCTGTGGGACTAACTTCATTTCCTATGAATATTCTTTTATTTCTACCCATTACCGTGCTGATTTTCATGCAAACCGGGAGTACGAGAGCAGACAAAAAGGGTAGGAAATATTCCCTGAATAAACAAATAATCGGCTCCCCTTTGATGGTGATATAGAAGCCAACCAGAAACACTCGGCAGTTGCCACAACTGTCACAAAGAACTCAATAGGGGGGAGAAAAAGACAGCCGATAAAAATAGATCCCCTTCTTCATTCCGGAACGCTTGTTAGAGAGTCACCAACATATAAAAGTATGCACACGTGCCGTTCAATCCCCACACACAATGCCAAGCGTCAGCTGGGGTGATGTAAAGCTCGCTGCAATTGGCAGTCCGACAGGCCACTCCGGGTTTGGCAGATGCCACACTGCTGCCTGCTTGGAACGTATAGGTGCCAACTGCAAAGTTTACCAGAGGAGGACCAAAGGGCCTACTTTTCATCGCTAGTGCTCTTTCTCCTTTGGTTAGTTTAGAGTTTTGACCTCAACCCCACCAAACATTTCAGGGATGAATTGGAACACTGAGAGCCAGACCTTACCGCCCAAAACTACTGCCTGCCAAAGTGTCCCAACACCTAGTGTACACCCCTCCGACAAGAATGGAAGCTGCTCTATCACAAAAGAGGGGAATAACTCCATATGATCACCCACCATTTTGAAGAGAGATGTTAAAACAAGCAGGTGCCCAAATACATTTGGCCAGGAGGTATATATCTATTTACCGATACCCATATCTCAATAAAAGCTTGTTTTACAACAAACCCCTACATGCACGAGAAAAATCTATTCTGCCATTCACTGGCTACGAGGGTTTGTTGTATTTTTTTTTTTTTTTATCAAGTTACTACAGCAACCAAATGCACTTTATAACGTCAATGTAGAGAACACCCACGTCAACGAGCAGATCTCTGGCGCTTACGCTACACAGAACTAAAAAAAACAAACAAAAAAACTCATATTGGCTTGTGAATGCTCACACTAGTAAAGCATTGTGGAGGTGTTAAGCGCCATCGTCTTCTAAAAAGCAACATACACAAATATGAAGATGCAAAAAGATGCACCGGTAGGCGAAAAATTTGATTTTAGGAAGGAGTCTCTTTCTCTTACACGGGAAAAATAAGGCTTTCCTACAAACACTAAACCTATATATAGAAAGCAAACACTGGCAAATGTAAACATTGGAGATAATGTAATAATTAAACATACACAAAAATCCATAGTTAATAATCACATAGATCAATAATTCCAGGGAATGTTTCTATGGTGCTGAACTCCACCTAGAAAGTGTTCTTCTGTTTATGGGGAGTTTGGGGAATTATGGGGATTTTGGGGAATTATGGGAAATTGATTAAGTCATTTATGTTCTTCAGTGAGTTTAGAATTCTATATACTGCACAGAAACACTAAAGGGGATGTCAAAATTAGGCACAGGCAACGCACAGATTACTATTATTAAGTGCCATTTAATGACTGATGGTAGTCAAGTTTCCTAATTAGTTTCAATTATTTTCCTCTGTTTCCAGAACATATCTTCTCTATCGTCCATAAAAAAACCACACACACTACCACCTTAATGTTTTCTTGAAACAGATGTTATCCGGGTTTCAAAAACAGAACCGCTGCAAGTTAATTAAGACGGGAAGAAATTACATATTATGCAGAAAATTAATATCATGGTTAATGACTCTTAAACAGTAGTAGCACATCCTGCCATTACACTGCCGTAAATAGGATTTGCCAGGGAAGATGGTAGCAACAGGGTAGGCTTGCGTTACAACGGGTCATTTATCTGTTATACCAGACATTATCCATATCGTGCCTGCATGTTCTGAGGACCAGATGTGCATCAATGCTTTAAGTTAAAGACTAATTGGAAAAGAACAATAAAATTAATCGATTTATCCCTCCGAAGTTCCTATGGAATGGAAAAAAAAAAAAACTCTAGGTGTACAGGTGTAGAGTGTCTTTTGGACATTACTGTCAAAATGTTAAACATTGTATCACACATGCTGGCTGAAATGTCAGTGGGAGAGTGGACCTTAAGGAGCGTGTAACGGCAGAACATAGTCATTTGACAGTGACGGGTCTGTGCCAGGGTGCCCAGGCATTAGACACACACTACGCTTTGCTCCCAGTGACTGGTCTCATCACTGACCCCAATGGCATGTCATTAATGATGTTGGCATGGACGTGTGTCCGGCAGGCGATAGAGCCAATGGGAACACCACTATGGGCAAATGGACTATCAGCAACTTTTAACACGTTTTAAATTATAAAAACTTAAATCAATACCATCACAGTTCTTGCAAGACCAATTTCAGTTATAGATAAAGAAGTTAGAGGGGCAATCTATTCCCCAAAACCTGTTATTAATTTATTATTTTTATTTAGGATGCAAGAAAGCATAGCTGTACTTTAAAGCACGTTTATATAAAATTAAATGACCAGTACATAGCAATGAATGCACGATCATACATTTTCACTTTTTACCTAAAAATATATTTTTTAACATATTAGAATTCATTTTTTATCCACTGTAATATATTTTACTCCACGCAAATTGGTCCATGCATGTTTTTGATATTGGTCTAGAAGATAAAATCATGTCCTCATTTTCCTCAATATATTGCCGCCTGTACTGGGAACAAGTACATGTTTTCCTGCGCATGCTGTGTATGGCTTCCATTGAAGGTGACGCAGAGCTCCCTTTTGAAATGCATTGGAGTAGCTCCAACCATGAATTGTCTAAACGAGTAACTGTCTCAGTGGGGTTACTTTTTGCCTTCATCTGGATTAACCAATATGGCTTTGTGGAATGGTTGAACGTGATGGACTTTTTTCAACCTAATTTACTATGTACAAAACATGTTGCCTCTTGCCGATGGCCTTCTGACATCGCTACTGTAGGTAGACAGCACAGTTGATACCAAACACCTTCCTTCTCTGGGCTACAGAAATAGTTAGCAAGCATACGTTGACCAATCATTTTGTGCCATGAGAACATAATGTCCTTAAAGAAGTCTATGCAGGAATAGGTATGCCTAAAAAAAAAATATATATATACACCGGTATATATATAATGCTTTGAAAAGTAGTATTTTTAAATAATAGATTTTAAAACTCTTGAAAATGAATGTGGAAAACACCCTCTGAGGAGGAGTTGTTTTTTTTTGCTGAGTCTATTTTTATAAAGATAATGACAATATCCTGTGCACTTCCGAATTCTAAATAAACAGATAAACATTTCTATCAAAGGATGCTTGCTCTTCAAATCAACGAGGAAGAACACTTTATTCCTGAATGTATCCTGCCACTACCTTTCCTGATTCCTCGCATTCCGCGGCCTTGTAATACAATACAAAAAAGAACGAAATGCTTACAACACCCACCCGAAAAATGCATCAAACGGCAAATACTCTTTGCCCACCCAGCTCCTCCAGATAATTCTCGGCTAGCAAAGACACCATTCTCTTTGAGCAGTGACTTAAAGGTCACTGAGAAAGCTGCATACATACATACATACATACATACATGCACACACCTGACTTTATGACACACTTATACACACCAGGATAATACATTAAAGAGAACTTATATCCCCTACAGTAAAACTATTCTGCTCCATTGGGATCTTAAAAGGAGCATTCCAGCCATAGTTTAACATTAAAATGCATATTGGAGTCCTTTTTACTGCATGCAAATTGCTGCAGCCATTCTTTACCAACTGGAAAACTAGACTTCTGACTCTGACTCCTCCCCCAGATCCCGACACTGAAAGCAGGGAGCATACCTTAGTATTCTTCTTGCACATGCTCAGAAGATCTCCCATTCTGGACAATGGGAGCTTGAATATCAACCAATGGTAATAGCAGCAAACATTTTGCTAGCACAGCTGCTGCTTCAATGACTTCCACGGGAGTGCTGCTGTGCGTGTCCATGAAGTCTACATGCAAATGGCTTCAGAAAAGGCAGCCGGGACGACTCGTGTTCTAACTGCAAAAATGTAATGCATGCCCCATTTGCATGCAATAAGATGCATTGAGAAAAAAAAGGGTGAGCTAGACAGTTCCTTTAAGTAACAACAGAGCCAATCCTTTGACAGATCTGTTCTTCAAGAGACAGTTAAATTATTTTTTTATTTATTCATATTAAGAGCAGCAGCTAACACACATGAGAGGGCAGGAGAGATCAGAGTGTTCAGGTAAGGAGTGCGTGGAAAGTATGCATCGTACAATTTAATAAAGAAAAACATTTGTTCCAAGAGAAGATGGACTCTCTAGTCAATGGTCATACCTTTTTTGGGCGCACACAGAAAAAGATTTAGCATCACATAAGCTTTCTGAGCTTACCAGATGGAATAATGTCCCAGTAAAAAGCTATCCACCTTCAAAAAAAAGAAAACCTCCAAAAACCTTTAGGTATCATCTCCCTTTACAGGGAACTCCAATAACATGCCACTGGCACAGCAATGCAAAGAATCCATCGACATCTATAAGTATTGTAGCATTTGAAATGGCTCCTATTTGGGGTCAAATAAACAAACATTAATCCTGAAGGTGCATGGTTGCAAGACTCTGTCGCAAGTGGAAAGGAACATGGCTGCAGGTCATAGAATGACCGGAAATGGAAACTCCAAACAGGGCTTCAGGAGTCTGCTTTGTGAATACACAGGTTTGGACACATGCACATCGCGTTCAAAGCTTCACAGGCAGAGGTGCAACAGACCCAACTTTTTGCTCCCCTACAGGCATCTATAAAATGCCGGGTCAATCCAAATTTCTAAATCCATGAACGACAAGAATTGCTTTACCTAGATAAATATTAATACCTACACAAAGTAACACAGATATATAGGCAGCTCCTCATGTCTGGTATGGAAAAGCCAAGCCTCGTTCTATGCAAGCATTTTCTGTTTTTACAAACTTACCAGCAATGCGTAATGCCGGTAAGTTTGTAAAAACAGAAAAGGATTTCGGTAGAGAGGACCTTTGCTTCTTCCCCCTTGTCATTTATTTAACACTAAACAATATTTCCAAGGAGGAGAAAGAAAACCACAGAGAACAGGACGGGACATTTAAAGTGGCCATTTAATGTTTCACAAAATGAGAGTGTATAAGTCCCAACGGCTTAGACTTCATCCTCGATACGGATAAACAATGGCTCCCTATTTTACACTGGCTTAAAACGCTCCGATTACGACAGATACTAAAATCAAAAACCGCATGCCACGCTAATGCAAGGATCACATGCACGCAGTGAACCATTCTAAACAGAGATTACACAAAACAACAAATTGCAACATTAACTGTGCCAGAAACCATACACCAGGATTAAGTCAGCAGACTATTTTGCAAGCTCTGCATATCATCATATTCCATGTATGGGTCTAGCCGATAGATGCCTTAAAGCGGCAGTCCAGATCCCAGTTGTTTATTTCATATTGGGAGTCCGTTTCGCATGGATTCCAATGCATTTATAGCGCGCGCTAATTGGTAGAGGAATTCCTTTTTATTGAAACTGGAAAGCGGGACTCCTGCTTCTACTACAGCCAGAAGTGTACTCACAAGAGAAGCGGCAGCTACTCGCATGCATGTGCCTCGAGACTGCAGGTACTAAAACCTGCGCTGCAGGCAATGCACCTAAGTAGGGGAGCAGAAAAATTATCATTTTCCAACTCCAATACAAGAGAAGACAACATGCACCGATTTGCATGTATCCAATGCATGCAGAAAAGTCATTAAGAGTACATGCAAGATGGACCCCAATATCAATTTCACTTAAATTGAGGCGTGCTCCTTTAAGTTTGCATTAGTACTGGTCTCTCTCTTTATATTTATTTATATATATATATATATATATATATATATATATATATATATATATATATATATAACTGTCCCTCTTGCTTACCGTGGATGTTTACTGTACTGCGATATACAGGGTCAATAATGATATAATGTTAATCAGGGTGTCCGCCATTTCCACATTCCGTGGACTGAATTAAGGAAGAGGATGACGTTTGACGATATACGTGTTAAGTAGTACATACTTTTTTTCTAGCTCTGCACACATTATTATTATTTTTAATTTATATAGCGCCAACAGTTTAAGCAGAGCTAAATACAATACCAATATTTAAGGGGTATGACAATAGTAGAATTGACAGACTAAGACAAACCATTACATTAGGTGGAGAGAGCCCTGCTCGCAAGCTTATAGCTATTATTTATAGAAAAAATATAAAAATAACCATCTGTTTTCCAGAAGGCTGTGTCGAGGCCTAGCGCACGCCTGCCTCAGGTGCAGGATCTGCTACAAAATACAAACGTCTCATTATCGGACGTGCACTCCAGCTGCGAGATACAGAAGGGAGACTTCTGTCCCGAGAAGACAAATGGGCAAAGATAAAGACCGGGGAGACAATATCTCTGCTGGACAAGCAGGGAAGGGTAGACATTTCTCACCAGCAAATGTGCAGTGTAATTGCGCATGCATAATACCCACGCTCATTATACGGCACGCATGCACAAAGTCAGGCACCAGGTAGGCAATGCGCTTGGGTGGGATATTCAACGAACTGACACAAATATAAGCAACAGCTCCAGAAAGCCCTTACATTTATGCAGTATACAAGCAACGGCTTTTCAAATACCAAATAGAATACGTAGTTAAAATACCAATAATGCACGCTACAGAATATTACGGCACTATATACAATAAATAATAATAATACATTTATGAGATTATATATACACCGTATATATATATATATATATATATATATATATATATATATACATACATACACACACACACACATATATACATGCATATGAGATACGAAAATTAATCCAGCATCCGTATATAGTAAAATCAAGCGTTCCTTCTTTTACATGAAAAAACATGATAAGCAACTAATTCAGAGGCATTAAGCCATAAATTATATTATATTATGTTACCTGCTGTCATTAGTTATTTAGGATGCTATAAAGCCAACAGTTACAGACAACAATATGACAAACCTGATTGACAAGATGAATTGTATTTACACTTCCCGGCATGTTAAACAATTACACAGATATCTCCCCATCCACCATGAGTGTTAAAGCACTACGTTATATTCTCGTGTACACACACGCATTTAGAATAGATGGGTAGATGACCAGCACCTTCTTTTAGGTGAGAGAGTGTATATGTATGCATTGCATTTATTAGTCAGTTAAGGAAGCAAAGTTTCCAAAAGTTAACATTTGCTTGTAAATCCTGCCATGGGAGTACAAAAGCCCACATGTTCCGACAAGCAGCCAGGTTCACATAGAAAGCAAACATTTTTTACAAAAGGTAGTTGAAACTGTACGTTAAGCAAAAAGACCGCGGTCACGTGAATGCAAGAGATCTTCTTACCTCTCCACAGTAGCGAGAAAAGATATTCCCTCTGGGTTTGTAATGATATACAAGCGGAGAAAAGTGCAAGCAGGCAATGAGAGGAGACCGCTGTAATCTTTGTTAAACCCACACCCAGTAAAGGAAGAGAAAACTCTACGTACAGAAGGCCAGCCCCTCCCGGATCATTAGTTCACCCACATTGCAAAAACCCTTCTCTAGCAAATATTTCAACAAGTCACCTCCGCTGAACACATTTCCTATTTTCTTTATGCATCTATACACAATATTTCCTTTCCTAGCATGCAATAACTGAACAAACAAAACATATGACAGCATATCATCTTGATGTTTGCTTAGAGGTGATGCTGCAGAATATGATGGCACTATATAAAACTAGAAATGATAATACTTTATAGCAGGGGTCATCAAAGCCCAGGAGACTGGTATCCATGATTCCTAGAATTTTAGATCGGACTCCTTTTGTACCATGTTATATGGCACTCTATGGGCGTACTCCTTTCTGTCTCATAAAGTATATATTGAACTGGCTGCTAGATCTGTCTGTTTGGCACCGAACATGTATGCCCAGCCCTGTTTTATAGCAAAACTATTAGAATACTGTTTTGTTAGCATGCAGTTCAGATTTGGACATGTAGCTGATACACAGACAGATGCAATAAATACATCGGCTAATATGTACCTTCCTTATGCAAAGAGGGGACAAAGTGCGAAAAACCATAGCTTTCGGATTAAAAAAATAAAATAAATCAAAAACACCATCTTCAAATGTCTAAATTGTGTGCACCAAAATCAGAGAGCATCATTACAGGCTGTTCTTTGAAATAAAGGAAGGTAAAAATGTATAATCACTTTAGATAGCCCTTGTAGAAGAGGAAGAATATTATTTTCCCGCCACTCTTTACTGCATTTCTTCACTACTCATAATAAGTAGTAGGTCCTCCCTCACCCCCTTCTGAAACCTGGCAATAATGAACTTACATGTACAAGAACTTCCTTCTTGAAAACATTAACACGTGACACTGTACCTATTGGCAAGATATTATATATATACATACACACATTATATATATATATATATATATATATATATATATATATATATATATATATATATATATATAGTATATTTATTTCAATTACTTTAACTCCGTTGTCAGAACCTTAAAGATAACGCTGTCCATGGTTGAACTCGCACTTTAAAATAGCAGCGTCTTTGTACCGCTCCCAGTACACGGGTACACAAAGTGTTCTGAAAGCTTGTGAAGCGGCCAGGCTTTCAAGGCAATTTACTCGTTTTAGATCGAGTTATCCTGCAGCAGGCAACACTGCATTTATTTTTCCATTGCAGCGTTACTGAATTCTCACCTTGCATAAAAAGTGTTGCTTTAGTGTTGCCGGGAGCCCCCTAAACAAATAATACTTCGTGACTTTTCATGGGTATTGTTCAAATCAGGGGAAAAAAAGCTACTTATTTTAGGGACCACAGCGTTCGCCAATCAAGCACTGGAAGTCACTGCCAATAAGTATTTCAAATGCAGGGCGAGGGCAAAGAAGCAAAATCCCCCCATCTATCCTATGCGTTAAAGTGGATATGATGGCTCAAAAGCATAACAATACGATTAAGTTTAAAGCAATAAGAAAAATAAGTCTTGTCTAATACATTATTAGGTAGCAAAAGATAAGTTCAAAAGATAAGTTCATGTGACCCCTTTAAGTGCCATTTTTCCCAGACCCGTGCAGTTATTTGTGGTCCTGCAATTTTGAGCTCCATAGTGGTCAGTCCTCATAGCTCAGTAAATAAGTCAGACACACACACACACACAAACACACAATACCGGTAACAAAACGGGATCACACGGCTGGCTCCCTGACAAAAGAGTCTGGATTTCATTAGCAGATGCCGGGTGGCCTCTGTAATACAGATGGACAATGACACTTCACTGAAATAAATAATATACCCAAGAGTCACGGCGCATGACTCTCTCCCATCCCTCTGGGGAGATCTATTTGCATTGCTTTGTGTATATTGCGATGGTTGCTTCTCAAGCTGCCACTTCACTGTTTTCGTGAACCTTCTTGGAAAGTTGTCATTACCATTTCCACATCATTATGCATTTTTAAACAAAAGTGCCCGCGGGAGCTCATTTTAAGTTAGCAAAAGAAAAAATCCAAAGGAATCAACACAACCCTTTCTTAAAGATGATGGTAGATTAAGTGAAGGTCATATAGTGAACTATACATCCCCAGCTTTCTTTGACTAGATCTTTTACATACAATACACTCAAACAAAGGCACAGCTACTTGGCATTAGAATGTGCAAAACAGTTAAGAGGCTGTGGTCAGTAAGGCAGGCGCTGCTCCATCCCAGGTGCACGCTAAGGTGGGTGCTGCGGGTGCACAGCACCCAGGTGCCCGGTGGGCTCGCGTAACGCAGAAACTCATACAAAGTGTGACCTGCAGTAAAGACATGTTGAGTGTGGTGGTTGGAGGGTGGTTGAGTGTGCGTGCCTGTGTATTACAGTGTGGTGCTGTGGATGTGTGAGTGCATGGTGTGTGTTACTGTATGGCATCAGCATTGGTGTGTCAGCATATGGTGTTAAAGAGTGTGTGTTTATGGTGTTAGTACACATGGTAATTGTAAGGTGTTAATGAGCATATGATCTTAGCATGTATGTTTATTTGTATGAGGTAAGTGTATTTGTGCACATTGTGTTAGCATATGAGCGTGTTATTATATGGCATTAAGAGTGTGTGTTGGTGTATGTTAGCATGAGTGCATGTGTGCGTCAATTTATGGTGTCTGGAGTGAGCCTGCATCTCTGTAGTATTCTTGGAGCATTGCATACATCATATTACACATACCGTATTTATCGGCGTATAACACGCACTTTTTTAACTAAAATTTGAAGCTGAAATCCTACCTGCGTGTTATACGCCGATAAATCCTAGAGCCAGTGGCGGAACTACCGGGGTCGCAACTGCGACCGGGCCCTGGAGTTCTGCCAGTCAGGGGGGGCCCAAGGGGTGCCGAGCGGTTGCTGAAGACGACCGCTCGGCAACTCTCGGGCCCCCCTGACTGACAGAAATCCAGGACTCCTCTGCTGGCGGCGGCCGCCGCCGCCTGCCTCAGCCTCAGCCGCCGCCGCCTGCCGCCAGCCTCCGCCGCCTGCCGCCTGCCTCCAGCCTCCGCCGCCTGCCTCCAGCGCTTCAACTCTTGTGTTGGAAGCGTGAGGCGTTTGTCTCGGGTGCCGGCGCTCAGCAGTGAGCGCCGGCACCAGAGACAAACGCCTCACGCTTCCAACACAGGAGTTGAAGGTAAGTGACCGGGGTGGGGTTAGGGAGAGAGAGGGGAGATCCTGAGAAGGGGGGTTAGGGTGTGTGTGTCTGAGTGTGTGTGTGTGGTTTCCCAGATAGCAGTGATTCTGATGGAGTTTTTTTTGTTCAGTTTTTTTGTTCAAAAATGGGGGTGCGTGTTATACGCCGATAAATACGGTAAGTGGATACAAAAGAAAACAGGTGTCCAAGCTGGTGGGAGAGCACCACATAGCTACAGGAAGATTATACTATTGTGATGTGGGTGCATTTAAACGGCTAGAACCGGATTCCATTGTGCTTTTAGAACATACCTCTGGGTAACAGCAGTACGCAGCGAAAGCGCTGCCTATCACCAGGCACTGACTATCGCAAATACAGGTCAATTTACCTAAACTAAGCAGCCATTGCAACTTCTTCCAACTATACGCTCTCGCATCAGATCCAGCCAAGCCACTGCACATGTACGGAACATTTTTACTTATTTTTAAACGTAGTAAATACAGATCGTCAACATATGAGAAACGCTGGAAGATAACATTGTGCGTTATCTTAATTGATAAATGAAAAATATCTATGTATATATCAAATAGTATAAACTACAAATAAATGTAGAATGAAGCTGGCTTCCAAATTCTATGTTTGACCAGTACTGCACCCAGAACCCTTTTTTCGTGTTGAATAGAAACAGGCTTATTCTGAGGACTGGAACCTGGTGCTTTGAGGTCATCGGGAGAATGTAAACAACATTTGAGATCATCCAAGGTAAAAGGACCAAACAAATTGCAACATGGCCATATTACCAATATTAACCACTTCTTTTTCTAAACACTTTGTTTAGTAGAAGTTAAAGTTGGCATCCTGTTTATGCGCAATAACCATATGAAGAAATATATCATATGACGGAATCAATGAAAATGGTTTATTCAAGAGACATATAAAATGAGACTTCCTATCACATATTTTTATTAGAATCTCCACCAAGCTTTTTTCTTTTTTGTGCCTTGCGTTTGGACATTTGCAGCATTAATATTTCTCTCCAAGGGGCCGGTATGCTGCGAGCAGGGGATTGTGGGTAGGCGAGTACTCAAAGTTATTTGTAAGACTTCTTGCAACAAATATTACATACATGACCATTCATGTGGAAAACATGGGCATTTCTAGCAGTGTATCATGATTGCAAAAGTGTTTCTATTGATCAACTAGCCTTTTAACCTTAAATTCAGATTCTAGAACACAACGTGCCACTGGAAGGCAGGTGTGATGGTTCCTGATAAAGGGCCTCTGTACGGCTATGGAGATATTCCATTAAAAAGCAGACGTTTCCAGGGTCTGCGCTGTACTTCGGATCCATTTCATGTTATTGTAATATTCTTTTCACTGAAGGATATAAAAGATACGGTAGGAGTTCTCCTTTAACCACTCACTGGTCCTCGTAATTCAACATCTCCATAGATACCTGTTGCCTAAATTCCATAGTCCAAGAACAAAACCCAGCCAGACATTACACTGCTCCATGAAAAAACAGCAGAGATTATAACAAAATATCTGAATAATACATTTCAGATTTAAAGAGACCACCCATGAAATGTCAACACGTGTTTTTTTGTTTTTTTTCATTTTGGAAGATCATTTAATACTTTATTATGTATGAATTTAATCTGATACTATGGTCTGGCTTATATTATCATAATTAATTACAAAATGAACCTAAAGAAATACACAGCTGAAATTGAGAACGTTATCTTATAACGGCCGACATGTCAACATCTAAAGATGAAGCTCAACAGACCTGCATTACATAATACAGAACTTATTAAAACAAGTACTCTTTATCTCAGTCAGCAGAACACCTGGCCGCTACAAACAATTTTGATTTAAAGTGCATAGATTACAGCAATCCAGAGCTTCTCGTAATTGTGTTTATTTAACTCATTTAAGTAAACGATGATGTTGCTATTAATAACTGTTATACGCAGTTGGGTCCTCCTATGGGTAACTCATCTTCAGTTGTCCTGCCTTGCTATTTTTGTTTATTTAATTAGATATTAAGAACAATTTGAGCCATCGTATTTTGATAATCAGATAATGGCGCTACGGAGCTATTAAAGACTTGCACGCGGGCAGGGAAGCTGGATAACTCATCAACACAAGATTACACCATTAAAGTAACCCAGGACAGCTGGTGTGGCTGATAACATTTCAAGCAGATGCAAGATAAAGGAGATTGTAAGACAACATGTAAACAAATGGCTCTAAAAGAGTCCTCCATCAGTTTAAATGGATGACGTCTAACTTTTACAGCTTTCAGGAAGTTCAAAAAATAAACAGAAATGTCAGATGAATCTATGGAGGGAGACAACAGAGCAGAAAAAATTAAACAGACTTTAATCTGCTAAACCTACTACAATGAAGATTATAATATTTTCATTTCAAGTCTTTTGAGTCATTGGATTAGAAGTAAACATCGTCGTAATATCTTTGTTAAGGCAACTGTGGTCCAAGCATAGATGATGGCTAGGAAATGAGTTCCATTACATGATTTTTTCCTTTTTTTTTTTACAGGAGGTCTACAGTTTCATAAAATAAGCTGAAAGGCTTACATGGTAACATTTTAATGTTAAACTGTAACGGGTGAGCAACTAATTTTCAGCTAACGCTCAGGGTACCTGCGGGTTTCAAAATGTATTTCTATTTCATCCATGTGTTTGTCCCGGTTAAGGCAATTTCTTTCATCTGTGTAAATTGCGGGCTTCCCGAAACTTGGTTGCTGAACCCTTATGTTACCTGCATGCTTTCGTTTCTTATTTTTCTTTATAAATTCTTATAAGAGTAAATCTAATAATTGATTTTGCGTTTCAATGTTTTCATAAAAATGTCAACATACAATGTATTAATATGAGAACTGGCTAGGGGCCTACATACACTGTATACATAGATAAGCCGCGGGCTGAAGCATCAGAGCCATATCATGAAGTAGCCAATAGCTCACTCTCTGACAGCCATTGAAATTGCAGGGGGGCCAAGTGCCACAGGAAGTTCAATCTTTCAACAGGATGCCCCTCCCTATTTATCATTCATACGTTGTTCCTTTATACGAGTATGTGGGTTCAGTGATGTTTAACGTACCCAAAAACACGCCTGTGCATTATTTACTGAAGCGATAACAACCGGTAATTTCACTTTTTAAGTCTAACTTAAAAAAAATAATTATATATTATATATATATATATATATATCAAAACCAATCTCCAACTGATTTTATTTGAGCACTCTTTCGAATGGCTTGCTGGCTTCCCACATGCCTAGCGTATATATCTCACATACACTTTCATAGAGCCTCATACTACCGTGCTGGTCTGGATCATTACTGCGAACACACACATCACGGATAAAGATAGGATACTGTTTCCTTTAATCCTGAGTGTCAAAGTAATGATACTGTTTATAGAATATGAATGAAAATCATATTCTATATGAATGAAAATCCTCTGTGGAGAAGATCATTTTGCAATGGTAAAAATTAGCAATCTATTTAAAAACGTATGGTTTTGTAGCCTTAAACACAAAAACAGAATGCTTAATAACGTGGAATTTAGCCTACGCACTTTCAAGAAGTGCTACAAGATCACCTCTAGCAAAGTAAAGTAATGGAACTGTTGACACCGTAATCTCAGATGTTCCACTTCGCAATACACTTTACAATTTCATTAATGTTAAGAACGCACCCATAATTAACTATGTATTGTGTTGTGTAGCAATACGCAAATGTACACACTAGAGGTGTCAGTGGGAGCTCTGAGGCACAAATAGGATTCTTGAAAACACATGGTTCAAAAGCATTGTTCGTTAATAAAAATGACCCTGTGGCCACGAATTCGATCCAGCTATTCTTTATCAAAAAGGGATGTATCCGTGTTTATAGACAGCAAGTCTTTGGGTACAAATACAAATCTAATGACTCACCAGCAGTCTATATTATATTTATTATTATTATTTATTTTATTTTTTTTAATTTTCTTTCAAAACATCCATATAAAGACTAAGTCAAGAGAAAAATACATAACAGCCCAGAGGCTTTAAAATGTTTAAATTTGCTGTTGAATTTCATTGTCTATACATAAAAAATGCTATAATAACAATGGCTTTTAAAATATAGAATGTCAAGCATGCAACTATCGTGGTGGAAAACTGGGATATTTGCTCAAAAACACGAGATCCTAAAAACGATAAGAATATACAAATGCAAAATAAATAGGACAATCATTTAGCACAGATTAAAAAAAAAAAGCAAAAAAGTCATGTATGGGAGAAGAGCCTGAAAGTGGAACCACAAATCAGACATAGGGAGACTCCCGTATCTGCCTACGACAACATAATAGGAGAAATCATTTCCATATCAAGGCACCTTCATGGGTAAAACGCAGCCCTAGTAGAACAGTTCCATTCATGCATCATGGTAAAAGGAGCAGCACACATAAAACATGCATGTTATCATACCTTAACCAATGCCTCCTCTCAACCTATTCGGATTTTCTTTATGCCACCAGAAGAACCAGAGGGAGGAGGTTACTTGTTTACTCCAGAGCACTCATGGACATGGACCTTCCACCACTGATGCTCAGGGGTCTACATACTGTTTATTTGCATCCTTAGCCCCCCTCGTCTTTCTATTGTAATGCCGCTTTATTTGTCACAATGTGGATGGATTTTACACGAATACAAAAGGAGGAGGATGTACCTCGAGACAACGTTACGGAGGAGTAGGGGGGCGTATCGAGGAAGGGGGGGAGGAGGTAGAGAAGTCTTTGTTTATGTTGGATCAAGGACGGCTTATTTATTTTGAAGCCAAGGCTCAGCTGTAACCTGCGGTCCCCTGAGAGGTAAGGAGGGTAGAAAGAAAACACAGCAGGGGTGGATGGTCCAAAGCCACATGGCGGAGATGTGAAACGTCTCATAAAGACACACAAGCCCGTTTCAAATATGGGGTCATCTGAACAAAAGTACAGAGCAATTGGTGCCTTTGGCACTGCTACAATCTGAATAACTAAAAGTATAATAATAACAAACACATCTATGAATGTGACAGAAGGCTCTCGCAACGAATGCCTTGTTTGTGACTCTCGCCTTTAAAATGTATATCAAGAGCACAAAAGAACGGCTATCACAAAATTGAATTTAACACACTTTCAGTGTTCCCGAGTAGATGTGAAACAAGCCCACCACTCAAAACCTAGCGGTAGCAGCAGATATCAGTTACATGTCGACTACCCCCTAACTTAACTTCTGGCACACAACAAAAAATAATGGCATCCGCAACAGACACATAATATACAAATGTGCAAAAATAATGACTTTCACAACAGACACATAATAAAGATGGAAAATGAGAGGTGGGCATGCGTGCACAGTGTCATCGCGAAAAAAAACATTCACACCACTGGGTGAGAATGAGTATAATTTATGTATATTATAATATATATATATATATATATTTATACACACACACACAAATATATAGTATTGTTTAGGGCTGCAACTAACGATTATTTTAATAATCGATTAATCGGCCGATTATTTTTTCGATTAATCGATTAATCGGATAAAAAAAACAATATGCAAATTTTTCGTTTATTTAAAAGAATTTAATGAACTGGATGTTAAAAAACAACTTAAAATTTACATTAACATTCTTATTTTGTTATGATGTAATAAAAAACAATATTTTCAAAGTACAAGAACCCAAACACAATATTTATGAAACAAAATAACCCCAAACATTCTGAAAAGAGGTGGACTATTACTGTTCAAGAAACTTTGCCCCAGCACTTTGCACTTTGCACCCAGCACTTTGCACCCAGCCCTGGCACTTTGCACCCAGCACTTTGCCCCCAGCACTTTGCCCCAGCCCTCGCACTTTGCATCCAGCACTTTGCACCCAGCATTCAGCACTTTGCACCAGCACTTTGCACCCAGCCCTGGCACTTTGCATCCAGCACTTTGCACCCAGCACTTTGCACCAGCACTTTGCACTTTGCACCCAGCACTTTGTACCCAGCACTCAGCACTTTGCGCCCAGCACTTTGTACCCAGCACTCAGCACTTTGCGCCCAGCACTTTGCCCCAGCCCTGGCACTTTGCACCCAGCACTTTGCACCCAGCCCTGGCACTTTGCACCCAGCACTGGCACTTTGCACCCAGCACTTTGCACTGTGCCCCTGCACCCAGTCTCCAACTCTGCCCTGCACCCAGCCCTGCCCCCACATTCTGCCCTGCCCCCACACTCACACTCTGCCCTGCACCCACTCTGCCCTGCACCCACACTCACACCCTGCCCTGCATCCCCACCCCCACTCTGCCCTGCACCCAGTCTCCCACTCTGCTCTGCACCCACACTCACACCCTGCATCCCCACCCCCACTCTGCCCTGCACCCAGTCTCCTGCCCTGCACCCCCCACCCCCACTCTGCCCTGCACCCCCACCCCCACTCTGCCCTGCACCCCCACCCCCACTCTGCCCTGCACCCACACTCACACCCTGCCCTGCATCCCCTGAAACCCCACTCCCACCCCGCCGTGGACCCCCACCCCCGCGAATCGCTCTGTGCGAATGGAGCCACTCGCACAGAGCGAACCGCTCTGTGCGAATGGAGCCACTCGCACAGAGCGAACCGCTCTGTGCGAATGGAGCAACTCGCACAGAGCGAACCGCTCTGTGCGAATGGAGCCACTCGCACAGAGCGAACCGCTCTGTGCGAATGGAGCCACTCGCACAGAGCGAACCGCTCTGTGCGAATGGAGCCACTCGCACAGAGCGAACCGCTCTGTGCGAGTGGAGCCACTCGCACAGAGCGAACCGCTCTGTGCGAGTGGAGCCACTCGCACAGAGCGAACCGGAACACGTCACATCCGTCACGTAGCTAGAAGAAGGCGGAGACTGCAGAGCGTGTAGCAGAAGCGGGGAACGCTCGCGGAGGTAAGTAAAAGGAGCCGAGTGCTCCAACAACGAATTGATCACTCGATTAATCGATAACGGAAATCGTTATCGATGATTTCCGTTATCGATTATTATCGATTTTATCGATTCGTTGTTTCAGCTCTAGTATTGTTTTATGAATTATTTTGATTTTTTTCACGTCAAGTCATCTTCAGTTTTAACAATTATACATTATTTAAGCCCCATTTATTATTTTCAGCCCATTTTAAATAAATGTCCCATGTTACATGGTATCTTCATTTTGTGAAGAGATTTAAAACACTTAACAGGGTCTGAGACTTTATGAAATGACATTGTTTTGGGTGATGTCGGACGGCGCTATATAAATACATGTAACGTAATGTAATTACGAGAAACAAAAAAGAGGGCCCGGCTTAAGCGAATTTCTGATCAAGAATATTCCAAATTAATCATGCTTCAAAATTTTATGTGGATGCCATGGTGCCTTTGATGTTGGAAATGTTAGAAAAATATACACTTTCTATTATGGAAACACAACATGATATGTTAGAAAAGCATTGGTGGGGGGAGGTGGGTAAGTATAGAAAGATACTATTATATACACTAAAGATATATTAAAGAGAAACCAGCACGCTGTACCACACAACGCGAAGAAAAATATTCTTAATCTAAAGCCATTATGTATAATAACCATATATTTAACAAGGAGCGAATAAAATGCCCCACTATTTACATATTTCCTTGACACTATTTTATTTAGACTGGAAGCATGGAACTTTAGGCTCATGTATACCGTATATGCTGTATACCGAGTCTGTTAAAATATCGAGCGGCCAATCAGAGCACAGCTGTGATGTCTCTCCGCCACTCGCAGTCCCTGCTCTTTTACACGCATTAGATTCTACGTTTAAGAGCCCGGGCAGGTTTTCATTCAGCACACGGGGATTGAAAATTGGGAATTAATATTAAGGAGACGGCGTGTTAATAAACGGAAAGTATTATGAGGCACGGCACACATATCTAATGCTGTATCCTATATAGCAGTACATGTAAGCTTTCGCAGCACATCCCTACAAGAGGCAGCCATTGAAATCAGATATCTCATTGTTTGATCGCCAGTAAGACAAGCCATTCCCTAATAAGAACAAACCGACAAACATGCTTTCTATTATACGGGCGAAAAAATACGTACGTATATCAAGGGTGCAATCCCCGGTTTTCCCGCGCTTCTCCCCACCTCCGCACGTGACCGATTCCCTCGCTATACAGCGGGAGCAGACAGTCACCAGGCAACGACACCACCCCCTTCGTGCACCGATGTAGACCGTAAACATTGGAGTATGCGGCCATTGGCTGTAAAGGCTTGTATGTCACTGAGTGGCGGGCGTAACTCACCTACCCATTGTTTGACTCAGCGTGGAGGTTTTAGTCAAGTGAGGGCGAAGCCCCCAAGGCAGACATATTTTCTATTGGCAAACCTTTCAAGACAGGTTAAAAGCTGCCATGGCAAGCACAAAGCATTTGCATCCTTAGTACCGGTTTCGTAGAAATACACCTTCTGGCGCAGATTGTATAATGTCCCCCCGCGTACGATTCCGCAGATCCCCTTATGTACAGAGCATCAGATACATAAGCAATAAGTTATGTATAGCAACAAAGGGAATCCGTAATGGCAGGTACGGAAATCGGCTTCATACTTTCAAGCTTATACTGCCGCCTTCTGGAAGCTGCAAACCATCACAGTATTCCTGAGAACAGTCAGGATTAAAGCCAAAAACATTATTTGGGTGGCCAGATGGCAGCTTTAACAGCGAACACATTTTTAAAATGCATCCTTGTAGCCAGTAATGCTTTCGATTCTTCCATAGAAAATACATTTTCACTATATACACAATGTAAAAACATGCAGGGAGTTCACAGATGTATAGTTAATGTACCTTTTGGGAAGGGTTAAGAGACATATGCTAAGCTGAGCGCAGACATTGTGGACTTTTGTGTGGATAAATATATTATATATATATATATAAATATATATATAATTTAAGGTAGCTCTCAAAACGGAGTCCCTGCATCCCTAAAAACAGAATAAAACTGGAGTAGAACAGTGCTAGTTCAAATAAATATAAAAGTTTAATTTAGTATCCCTACAGTATGTTTAGGGCTTAATTCTACTAAATCCATATCCTTGGGAATATATAATATATAAAGGGAACAGATAATTGGGATGAATATGAACACAGTTACCGGCCAAGGAAGCCACAAAACAATACTAAAAGCTGCCTGGCCAGCAAGGCAAAAGAGAAAGGGAAGTAAATACTGTTTGCCAAACCCCTGGAATGTCCAGGGGTGGCTAGCCATATTTGCCCTAAGGGGAATGTCCAGCGATGGCGCAGCAACAAAGCTTCCCAAAACACACTGGGTAGACATGTTTAGTACACAGTGGAGTTTATTCACTAAAGAGAGTTAAACTTTTTTTTCCTCCTTACGTTAACATTATGAAGTGCAAACATACAGCAGAGGGGCCACCTTTTCTCCTGGACCTGTCTATGCCCAGGCCTGATGATACACCACAACTCCCTTGCAAACTCTCCTGACAACTCTCTCCTTAGTGAATAAGCCCCAGTATGCAGTCCTGTCCAACATATGTTCACCACCATTCGCTACACAGAATGAAAGTATCCAGCATGGTACAAATGCCAAACATATTTATATATATATATATATATATATATATATGTGTGTGTGTGTATACATATATATTTGTGAGATTGCACATATAATGGATTTGCTTCGGGTAGTTTTACAATCACAGCAGCCCAGGGGAGAATTTCCCCCTTTCCGATACTTGACTATGCATGCTAGAATAAGTTGACAAACAGCCTCAGGATGCTAAAACAGTACAAACAAGGATTTGGTTTGTTCCGACACAGTTTGTTGCAGTACACCGAGTTACGCGCAGTACATGCACAAACAGAACTCCTTGCAGCTAAAGGATATGTTTGAATATACAAAAAAATAGCAGTTTATATTATTGTTAAATTCTTAAGATATACTGTATTTTCTGGATTATAAAATGACCCTGATTATAAGAAAACCCCCAACCTTGGATCTTAATGAATGAAAAAAAGAAAAGGCCTGAACTCTGGCTACCCAAAGCCAAACCTTGCGGGACAGAGCCAGGACTGCCCACTGACATCAGACAGATTTGTGGAGAAAGAGAAGCGTTTCTGTACCTCTCTTTCGTCACAAATCTGTCTGCATTATTTTGGCCTCTTGGAGTACTTCTGCAAAAAGCGTGGAGCCACGGGGACAGCCTCTTCCAATTGTGGAAGTACTAGGGGGAGGCCTGGTTCACGGAGAAGCAGATGAAGAAAGAATAAAGGGGAGAAGCGGACAAGACAGAAGAACAAGAAAAGAAGAAATAGAGCTGCGGGAAAGGAAACGGACACAGAGGCAAACAGCAGTGAAAGTCCCTACATTGAGAGAGAGAAATCGAAAGAGCGTGTGAATGAGAGTGTGAGAGAGTGAAGGAGAGCACAAGTGGCAAGCCCCCCCAGGGTTAGTTGTCTGTGCGGCAGTACCGGGCATCTGAGGTCTGAATAAAAGACGACCTTGTATTTTCAGATGATTTTTTTCTGAAAATAAGTCTTATAACCAAGCAAATACAATATGTATGTTGCCTCTCCTACAGAAGGAAGCACTTTTATGTGCATGCGTGCCCCTTTGTGTGTTTTTAAGGTTTAGTCCAAGTTCAGCCCCAAAGACTGGTCTGGGCTGAGAGTTGCCTCACCATGGAACTTTAAAATGAAATTAGAAGTATGCCAAGCAGTGACACTGAAATAAATCAGTTTCATGAAGAACTCAGCTAACCAAAAAGTCTGTGATATGCAATGGGATCCATGTTATACATTAGTATATAGAAATGCATACATAAGATTATTTTTTTCCTGTTGCCTAAATTAGTTACATAATTCCATTATGTAGTCATGTGAAACTATAAAGGAATCTCTTCCCCTGCAGAAAAACACTCACCAAGTCCAAAGGCAAAGGAATGATTGGTCCGGAGAATTTCATGTAAAGAAAAAAAAGAAAGTGTAGCAATTAGTTTCGTATATTTGCTGTTTAATTCATATCACTTAATGCATATCTCCGTCAAATACGTCAGGTGTCATTATAGGGGCATAAGATACAAACTTCATTTAAGGAAGTGCTTAAAGGAAACCCATTAACAAATGATTTATAACATGCATTTTAAACCATATAATGTCTCCCTTTTCATACAATAATATTTTATTATATTTTTTTACACTATGTAATTACCAATTACCAGAACATTATTATTATTATTTTTTATTTTTTTGTAAGTTTGTAGCCAAGTTTATAATTCTAGCTATAATACGTCTATAATGATGGTTAGTTATTTAGTTTATAATAACTAGTTTGACAGTCAACCCTAAAAATGTTTTTCTCTTATGATAACGTTTATCTTATGTCACTTCTGTCAGCCAAAAAAAAAAAAATTCTTAGTAACGTCGTTGAAATTGTAAACGCTTTTTCTTAGCACGTCTCGCTGTCTGCAAACAGGGATGACAGATGGTTTTTCTTAAAATATTGAATAAGAAATAAAAACTGCTTGCCACCAAAGGCTTGGAGTTAAAGTAAGCAATGTACATACCATGATTTTTTTTTTTCCTGTGCCGAGAGTCCAAGTACTGGACAGTCAAAGTAATGGGGGATTAAATATTAAAGAATGCATATTAAAGTACTCTGTGAATATGTACTCATCGAGAATGAAAAAAATGCTCTTACCTGACACAGAAGAAGCTTCCTTGCGGCAGGAGCTCTCCTCCTACATGAGCCAACTGTTCTTGTCACTGATTGGCAGCTTCAAGAAGTCAATCAGTGGCAGGAAAGTGCTCCTATTCAAATCCATAGCAGCACTTTCCCATTATGCGGGGGATTCTGCACAATCTCCCCATGTATTTGCCAGCATAACACCACAAAATATTACAGGAATGATGCAGCTATGGTATGCATTAAACTGCACATAATGGTTGGAGTACTTATTTATGGGACTGTCTGCATGAAAACCAGACCTGAGCCACCATTTTTAGGAGAACTACCAGCAAAGCTAGGACTTCACACATGGCGTTGTTACTGGCAAGAAGCCATGTTTAAAAAATAGGTGGCACCCTACCCAGAAATTATGTCTACAAATAAGCATGACAGGGAATTTACACAAAGTAAAGCCTTTCTAGTGATGGTTTCTCATTACACTCCAGACTCACAAACCATACAATTCTGTAAGTTAGAATGTATTATTCTTGTAAAAACTGTAGCCCACCCAGGCATACTTGGTGTCAATTTCTTATGTACCTAAATCGAATAAGACCCTGAAATGTCCCTAATCTGTCCTGATTTTGGGTGGATTTATTCTGTTTTCCTTCTTTTTATTTTTAAATAAATTTGCAGATTGCAGTCTCAGCTATCTACTGCACAGTTACCCAATTTCTATCAAGCATATACAATGTTTGACTGTATTGATCTCTCATGTTTTAAAGTGGCTTTGGAAAAAAGAAAACTTGAAATGCATTTGCAAGGACAATGCATTTACATCTTAAATGATAAAAGCTCTGTGGCAGGATTATCTCCTATCTGCAAAGATAAATGCAAAGGATCGTTCAGATCTCATGTCTCTTATCATGACTGGGGAAAATACCTGGTTTTATATACCTAATAAATGTATAAGCTATACTAACCTATCCTTCAAATAGGTAGAAACTAGGAGAGGATTTATGAATGAGGCAGGCAGAAGACAGGTATAAAAAAAAGAAAACTGACACAGTAGAAAGCCTAGCCCATCGCACAACGGAAGGGCGGAGGGGACAAAATGATTGTCAGGGGAGCGGTTTACAATCAAATTGTGTATGATGTTAGAAAGGAGGTCAATGGCCTACTTAGGTTTGAATAGCAAGTAATATGACATTCTTCCACACCTCGCAACACAGATATATTGAATACACAGTCCTATAAACCCGCACTGCACTGCATTACAGGACTGGTTATGACTGGCATCAGGGCAGTCTATAGGGGAGTCATTAAACTTATTAGTACCTCATATTAAAAAAGCTGGTTAATCAGTTAAGGACTCGAGGGAACTTGGTGATAATTATTTCTTTATATACTGTATCGTATGGGAGCGGACAGACATCTGTGAGCATAAATGTTCTTTAATATGGGTGTGTTTCTCTTTAAGATGATGTGTATGGCACAGCAAATTAATAGAATGGCGAAAGTGGGCGAGAAGGCAAAACGAGATAATATAGAAAAAGGCAGGAAATGCAGAGAAATCACAAAGTGGGGGATAAACAAACAGAAACAGGACGAAGAGGTACTTAAGATGCACAGAAAGGTATTTAAAGCTATGGATTTATTGTGTAGCGAGGTGGTCGGTCATTTCAGTAAAGAAAACAATAATCCTAAAGCTTTTTGGGGCTCTGCATAATGTCAAAACATACAAAGAAGTATTTATTTTTGTTCCAGTGAAGACTAAATGGATAATAAAACAAATAATAATAATAAATATTGAAAATACATAGACTATGCCGATTACAGTATAGTATAGCTGAATAAAACAATCCTGGTTAGGCATCTGTACTTTATGTCTAAATAAACAACCAGTTTGACGGGTAACTCTGAATATATTTTTTACTCAGGAAATAAAACCCAGTTTTATACAAAAAAAAAAAAGATCAAGGCTAGAGAATGTAATCGGTATGTCTTAATGTAATAAGCCTTGCATATAACCGGGATTTGATCATGATGAAGCAGAAGAGTTCCAATGCCTCGCTGAAGCGCACAGTTCTAACACAGGATTAGGGTCACGGAATTCAATCACCGTGGCTCTGCGAACGCAAAAACTAAACTTGCTTTCCCAATGTGTTAAACGAGATCGGGATGTAATAAATAGGAACCCCCGTAATTCCTGCGATCACGTCACTGAAGCCCCGGGTTACCGAATTCCTGCAGTGCCGCGATTCATCCCAAAATACCAGCACTCGGCATGATGGTTCTGAGAGGCTTTGCAGGGGATTTCCTTTACTCCCCACCCACACTCCCCTTACTTCAATGACCTCTGCACAGGAGGTAGCTGCCACTATACAGTATGACCCTATATACGGGTTCACATTAAATAACCCTAAGCAAAAAAAAAAAGCTGTACTAAGGTCACCCTTCCCCCCCACTTCCCCATGGGGAGACTTACCTGAATGACGTCATTAAGGTACTAGTGATAGTAGGGGGAAACTAGAAGCTGTCAGCCCGAGGCCCTACACCTGCACTGAAACCTTCCTAGTCTGACGTCATTGCAGGTCAACACCCCCCTGGCCGACACAACCTTGCCCACTCCCGGAAAGTTAGCCAGCGATTGGCGGAGAGAAGGAGAGGCTCGACTATCGCGAACTAGTGTGAATAGGCTGGCGTTGGTGGGCGGAGCTCCATGCAGTGTTTGCTGCAGTGACAGGCGGCGCGTTTAAGCGGTCTCGGCATCGGCAGACCTTGCGTTATACCTGATAGTGAGACCAGTGCCACCCCGGCACCGCAGCGCTGTCACAGGGCATCCTCAGTCAGCGCGCACGCACCGTCGGTAATGACCGGGAAGAATGCATCGGTTTAGTGGTTCTATGACATCATCCAGTTCAGTAGTGAAAGTTGCTTTATCGATATTTACATTGGTCGCGCATAACCCTTGATAGTTATTTTAGGACACTGGTGGATAATTGCAGACAGGGCTGCTGCTTCCACATAAGTAATGTAAGCCACAGTAAGAGAACAGAGACCTATCTAAGCATGACATAGATTCCAGTGATCTGTACAGGAGGGCTGGCCCCCGGGGGCCTGTAAAGCCAAGTGGATCCCCCTCCGGAACTACCTACTACCCGACATTTGAAATGACAAGCTTTCTTTTTTAGAGGGCGGGGTTAGATGGGGGCGGGGCTTTGTCAAACCTTTTATGTGACCTCTAAATAGTTATTTATGTAACACGATAAGTTATTGACAAGAATATATTTTACTTACGCTGTTTATTTGACAATCACATTCCTGCTGTTTATATGTACTTTATTGTATGGGCTGTAGCACACTGGAGTATACACATCAAGAGCTGTCAGTGGAGGAAAGAAGGATTTAGCGCCAAAAGAGGGACTGTCTCTCATACACAGAGACACTTGGGAGGTTTGTAACTAACACACACACAGAAACCCACTGTCCCTCTCATGGTGCACACAGTCGGTCTTTAGAACATTTTTCTACTACCACAGCATAGGGTCATATAACCCCCCTGTCTCCGTGAGACTTCCCAGGCAACTTGGGCCTCAAGTGGGCCCTATTTGTAAATTAGGACTGGCCTGGAAGGCAATTGCACACACTCAGGACCAGCCTAAAGCAAGTCTACCTATTCTGTGATTTACGCATTATTATTTGTATTGTTTGTGGGACATATAGGGCTCTTAGAGGCTCCCTAATAATCTAGAGCCACACTTGATCACCTCCATAACCTACTTTAGACTTAAATCTAGTGGCGGGCTGGCTCCTTCTGGACTGGGGTCAGAAAAAGTCAAGTGCCCTCCCCCTTCCAGGGTAACTAACATTGGCACACATTTATTATAAGGTTTTGCTAAGACTTTTATTTGTGACTCAATGATAGCTATTTATATAATTAAAGAATTAAGCATGACACTTCCACAATTTCAATTGCCAATGCATTCTCTACTGTATTTTTATGCTTTAGAGTGACTTTCCAACATTGCAACACCCAGCAAACACCCTGAGCGCCTAGAAAAGATGGAGAGAGGAATGGGGTCCCACAAAGGACTCGCACTCATAGAGAGCGATGTAACTTTTCTTTGCTCCTGTTCTTGAGTAGATCACAAAGTACTCACTCCACCCTTTCTCTCCTCAGAATGCTTATCAGTACATCCAGCTGCTCCAACTTTTCAGTGCTGACTCATGTCCTGGCTGCTGACATAAAGTTAACCATTTAATTCCTTGGGGCACACAGACAGGCCTATTTAACCCCTTAAGGACCGGGCTAATTTTTTCTTTTTGTACCCTGTGGGACCGAGGCTGTTTTGCGGTGCTTGTGTTCAGCTGTAATTTTCTCCTCACCTATTTAGTGTATCCACACGTTATACCGTATTGGCTCGGATATAGGCCGCCCCCTAAAAGTTTGGTGCTTTTTTAAAGAAAAAGTTTTTTTCTTTAAAAGAGCACCAAAAAAACATGCTGCCACTCTGTCTCCCCCCCCCCGAGATATGCTGCCACTGTCCTCCTCCCCCCGAGATATGCTGCCACTGTCCCCCCTCCCTGAGATATGCTGCCACTGTCCTCCTCCCCCCGAGATATGCTGCCACTGTCCTCCCCCCCCCCGAGATATGCTGCCACTGTCCTCCTCCTCCCCCCCCGAGATATGCTGCCACTCTAGCCCCCCCCAGACTTACCGGAGCAGACTCCCGGGTGTCTTGCAGGGGCATCCACCGGAAGTTGTATACGCGTATTGCGTAGATGTCCCCCGCCGGCCCCGCAAGACACCCGGGAGTCTGCTCCGGTAAGTCTTGGGGGCAGAGGTAAAACGCATCGTGTGGACGGTCACTGGCTGCGGCGATGCGGGTAAACAACCCGGAGGCTGTTTACCCGCATCGCCGCAGCCGGTGACCGTCCGGACGATGCGCTTAGACAACCTCCCGTGCCGGCACACCCCCCCCCCCGGTGGAAAGTGCTGGCAGAGGAGGCTGTCTGAGCGTATCGGAGAGTAGGATGCAGGTCCCCTGCACCGCTGTGGGGGATCTGTATCCTAAACCTGCTGCCTGCCCGTCGGGCGCTAGACCCCGAATATAGGCCGCACCCCCACTTTAAAGACTTAAAGTGGGGGGAAAAGTGCGGCCTATATTCGAGCCAATATGGTATATTGTTTTTTTTCAGGACAAGATGGTCTTTCTTTAGATACCATATGTTTTGATCATATCATCTTATATCTTATTTACTATAAAAAAATAATAAAACATGGTGAAAATTTGAAACAAAAAACACCTTTTATGACTTTTCTTTGAAAAATCTCTTACTCACCTACAAAAGGAAGTAAAAAAAAACTAGCTAAATAGATTCTACTATTTGTCCTGAGTTTAGAAATACCCAATGTTTTTATGTTTGCTGTTTTTGGAAGTTATTGGGCAATAAGTACAAGTAGCGTTTTATGATTTCCAAACCTTTTTTCCAAATCTGGTCATTCTGCCTCCATCTCCTCTTTGGAACATCTTTGAAGCAGGTTAACTCAAATAATCCCCATCAAACCATATATTTTTGAAAAATAGACACCCCAGGGTATTTCAAATGCTGGTATTTTAACCCTTTCCATGCACTAATTATACAACCACACTTTGTCAAACTTTGTAATAGTAATTTTTTTAATTTATTTTTTCACACGAATTGTAGTTTAGTTATAAATATAAAGGTCCTGGTACATGTTACTGTCAAACACCCCAATATGTGTTCAGCAACATCTGGTGGTACCCCACATGCATAGGTTTGTCAGATTGTTTGTCTGGTAAAAGGCTACTTTTGGGACATGCGTAATTCAGGTGGTCATTTGGTCATTCTGCCTCTATCTCCTCTTTGGAACATCTTTGAAGCCGGCTACTTTAATTTACCCCATCAAACCATATATTTTTGAATACTAGACACCCCTGGTATTTTAATCCTTTTATGCATGAGATTCTACCGCCTGCCTTTGCCAAAATTTAATTTTGTATTTTTTTTCCACACAAATTGTACTTCAGGAATTAATTCAAAGCTCCTGGTATGCGTCACTATCAAACAACCCCCCAATGTGTGTTCAGCAACATCTCCCGAGTGCAGTGATACCCCACATGCATGGGTTTGTCGGCTTTGAAATTTCAAATGCCACATTTGGGAAGTGCGCTTTTTTTCTCCATTTTGGTCAGTCTGTACCTATGCCACTCCAATGTACCCCATCAAGCCATTTTTTTTTAAATTAGACACCCCTTGGGTATTTGAAGTGCTTTTATTTTAACTCTTTCTATGTTGAGATTTTTGAGAAATTTTAGCACTATTATTTTATTTTATTTACACATTTTGCTGGTACTGGATGGTTCCTCTGGTGACATCACTGCATAATTATTTTTAAATGTTAGCACATTTTTTTAAAAAAACATTTTCCTTTTTTTTTTATTATAATTTTTTGAATATTTTACTAATCACACTGTGATTAGAAAGCTGGGCTCCATTGACTTCCATGGTTAAATGCAGTACCTATATTCAACCTGCAAGTGGAGCCAGAGTTCTCTAGAGGGTCTGGAGACCATCTAGCGAACTTTTTCAACTTGTTTTTTTTACAGGGCGGCCGCCATGTTGCGGATGGTGAAGATCACTGGCAGTGGCGGCTGTGACTGGTCACAGCCCGTCCTGGGGTAAATATTTGGTGTCGCTGAATGCCTCCTGATCGAGGCATTCCAGCGACACCATTTAAGTTTAGGAGGTGATCGTTGATTGCCTCCTAAACACTTTTAAAACGGGCGTCCGCTGCCATACAATGTATGGCGGATGTTGACGCCCCGGGGAGGGGCCAGACATGGCCCCCGAAGCCGATCTCGGCGTTACTGAACGCCTCGACATCGAGGCATTACAGCAACACCGTTTAAGCGAGGAAAGTGAACGTTGATCACTTTCCAAGCTTAAGTTAGTGACGGTTCAGGACCGTCAAAGGTCAATACGTGACCATTTTTTCATGACTGTCCTGAACCGGCAAAGGTTAAAATGAAGACAGTTGGCCTCTGCCAGGTATCTTGTATTACGAGCGGCCAGATGTCGATTTAATGGCAGACATTTTTACAAAATGTATATTGCATCTTAGAATTAGTACGATACACCCTATATTATAAGCATAAGTTTGAGAGGGTATAGCTGCCCATACTGTGTATAAATCACTGAAAGTACAGTGTGATTAGGGAATAACCTTTTATTGCTTTAACCCCTTAAGGACCAGAGCTTTTTTTTTTTTACTCTACAGGACCGAGGCAATCTTCATGTTTTTACCATGTCTCAGTTCACCCGTAATCTCCCTCTTACTGAATTAACCCCTTCACAACAAAGTCTGTACATGCACGGACTCACGATGCCATGCATTGGTATCAGTGCGACCGGCAGCCAAGGATGTCTGCTGCCAAACCAATCAACAAAGATGGCGGCTCCAAAGACGGAGCTTAGCAATCGCTTCCTAAGTGTAATTGGTGTTGCTGAAATGCATTCAGCAACACCACCCCACACCCCAGATTGCCCTGTGATTGCTCCAAAGAGCGAGTGACGTTTCTGCAAGTCACAAGCTGGTGGTATCAACTGAAAAGCTAACAAGTTCACAGAGTCTGTCCAGGTACTGCATTCAACCATGCAAGTCGATGGAGCCCAGCTTACTAATCACAATGTGACTAGTAAAGAAATCACCAGCAGGGGAATTATCCAACAAATGTAAAGAGAAAAAAATAAATGTTTTTTTTCAGTTTTACACATTATATAACTTGTACACCGCTAAAGCCAGCGGAAGGAAATTACTTCCAATAATTTGAATACACTTCCCCTACATTATTTTCTTGTGACTATACATGTTTGTTGCTCACTTTGGAGAGGCATCTAACTAGCATGTCCACCAAACAGCCTCTTACACTGGTTTACAAGGTAAACGACAATTGAAAAGTAACTGGCCAAACTTTTTTCATACTAGTGTTCCCACCAGACATGAATCTATGCACCCCTAACATTACAGCCATGAAAACAAGACCACAGGCTAGTTGTAAGTCTTCGTTTTATGGCTAGAAGTTAAGGATATAGAAACAAGGATAGGCAGATATAAACACTGCTTCTCTGAGAGGAACACTTGAAATTGTGTCTTTTAAATAAGTTAATCCAATAAAAAGGTATCAAATCATATAAACCCATTTACACATTTATATTTACCTACCCAGAATCCCATGGCAGTAGCAGTAAGATTTGTGGGAAAAGAAAGTTTGCCTGGCAGATGTGTTTAACAATGCCTCTGCTACCCCCTTAATTTTAAGTGAATCACCCTGACTCAACCAAAACTTGTGCTAGGGGGTATTTACACCCTTGCCATAGCTTTCAAAAGGAAATAGCTGAGCTGCCAATGGGATGTGGAAGATTTGAGATATTTCTAGGTAAACATGTAGTGCCATTTTTTTAGAACAGGCTCCTAAACCACAGAACAAACTTTAGTAAACTAAAGAGTATTACACATTTAAAGAAAAAAAAAATAATTGTATCACTATCCCCAGTATAGTTGCAGCACTTTTCCTGCAGCCTTTTCAGATAGTTTGTACACCTTGGCATAAACTGAATTCAAGACACTAGAAATCACAAGACCTGGATACTGAGTGAATGTCTGAAGAGTACACAAGCCCTTTATCATTTGATTAGTGAATTGAGTGACACATTGACACCTTCATCTGTCTTTTATTTAAAAAGTTTTACATTAACATTTTCAAAATGTTTCCAAATTACTTGTAAGATTTTGCAACATTAAGCCACCAGCTCCAGCAGAGATTCCAGGTATTCCTTATTGATCACTTTAGGGACAGCACTCTGGGAAAGATGAACAAAATCCTCACTTCAGCCCTGAAAGAAAAAAGTTGTTAACACCCATAGCCTACAAGCTCAGACCAAACCACAGCTGCAGGTTTAGTCTACACATCTGGTTCAGTTGAGTACATTCGGAGTTCTCATTATAGAACAACGTTCTCAGTGAGGGCAAGTTTGTCATCATTATCAGACGAGTGTCCAAACAAACTACATGTGATATCAGATCAGTCAAGTGAATATTCTTACCTTTTTTTGTTCTTTGGGACTGAATCGTCACAGGCATGCTGAAGGGGAATAAAAGAAAGAAACGTTAAATGAAGTTCACCCATGACTTGGTGCAACTACCAAGTACCATTATGGCTCAGATCAAGTTGAGTACGACGTTGTTCTCATCATTGAACAAGTGTTCGCAGTGAGGGCAAGTTTGTCATCACAGCCAGATTCTGGTACTAATCCTTTCAGACATTCAATATATTTAATCTTCATTGGTCACCTAAGTTGTTCAGACTCAGTGTTAACTTCCACCAGAACATGACCCTGATGCATGTACTTTAAGAATCCAACATGCACACAGTTACTATCCCAGTTCAGTCAGCTACTTGTACTAAAGCAAAGTGATTAGACATTAAATGCGCCTGTCAACACGCAGCACCATTTCTGAAAAAAAAAAAAAAAAAAAAAAAATATATATATAGATAGGCTTACTATGCCTTCATTTAAAACCTGCATTAACCCGTAAAAAAGTGATGTATAGATAAGGCAACTGAAGCCCATTGCCACAGTGAACATTTTGCAAGCCACAGGTTGATGCTTAAATAGATTCAACATTTACCTTTGTGATGGCCAACAGGAGCCTCATAACAGGCCTTTGTGTGGCAGCAATGCCAACAGCATCTCAGAATCCAGCCATATTACATCAAAATGAGTCTGAAAATAGACATAAAGGTTAACTCTCCACAGCAACAGCACGATTTACAACAGGCTAGATATTCAGAAATTATATACATATTTTATAAGCTTGCTTAGTTCGCAAACGCCTGAAAAAAAGTGGACGGAAACCTTAAGAAACCTTGACTCCTGCACACAGCGTTTACGTAATTTGCACCGGAACCCTTAGTTATATATAAGCGTAACCAGTATGTGCCATGACAAACAGCCCTATAACGTGCTCATAGCAAAACTTTCAGATTCAAGGTTTAACTGTCAAAATAACAATCTACAACAAAAAAAGGCGCCATCCCACCCAAACTTGCAGTATTACCGCGCCACCATCCTCAGAACACATCGGATTAAGAGCTAAGGAACGCATGTGGGGAAAGATAAGGATAAAGGTGAATACCTATCCGAAGCCAGGCCTGCGAGAAGGCCTCGAAGCCGCCGGAAAGGACAGAGTCACAGCACCAAACAACTGCATCCGCTCCATGCCGCGTGAATGAAAGAGAGAACAAGCCACACGAAGTGAATTTATAGCTCCCTCCTGACGTCATCATGTGCGACTGTAACCTAAGCTCCGCAAAAAAGACGTGGGTATTTCTGGGAAATGTAGTTTTTCTGAAGTAAAATATAACCAGGTGATCACTGTTTTTTCTATTGTCATTGTTCTTCTTATTTTTATTGGTTTAAGTATTGTGTAAAGGTGTGCGTCTCCTCGTTTGGAGAGCTTCGTGCTTAGAACGTTTTTTTGCAACGCGTGTAATTACTTCAGAGATTTTAAAGTGCTTTGAAAGCTGTAAGCGTAGATCAATATTAACGGTAAAGGCGCATAAATTCAGCTCTTGTTGAACAAGCCCAGAAAATACGGATGGGAATCGGGGTCACCCCATCAGGCATTTTCCTCTGACCGAATTTTTCCGCCGTTTCAAATTGTTCTCGACGACAATTTGTAAAGTTTTTTCTCGTGCAGCACATACCAAGTAGTCGTGGCCGAGTGGTTAAGGCGATGGACTTGAAATCCATTGGGGTTTCCCCGCGCAGGTTCGAATCCTGCCGGCTACGGATTATTTAGCTTCCGCAAAGTATAATTTACGAAATTTATATGTCCAACAGTATTATGAATGTCGGTAATATTAACACATTCAGATCCGGATGCCTTTATACACTACTGTTTATAGTTGGTTAATTACAATGAGGGCATTTCAGGCAAACCTGTAAACGGCCTAAGGCTATCCTATTTATAAAAGGCTTGGTAATTTTGCAGCAGAACAGGAGAAAATGGTTTAATACGTCATACCTGTAGCAAAGTGTTATTGTATCAAATTAGTCTAACCACAAGCAAAAAAAAAAAACATATAAAATAATAATGTGCAGTCTTGGCAACCATGAGTTTCCTTGTAAACATCGTGGAGCTCATTAAACTTTCTATTCATGTTATTCATATGTTTGTGTAAGCTTGTGTTTAAGTTTGCATTTTCTCTAATAGGTATTTTGTAGCAGCTCATGTACAGTAAACATATGTTTGTGTATAATATCAAGGGGGATCACTGTTTCTTAGCTGAGTGACTTAGTGCCCCCTTGTGGCAGCACTGGACTTACAGGTTACAGACAGTGCCAAGTCTATGGACATCCATCTATATGATAATATATACATTTATTGTATTATTTATTGTGTTATATAGCGCCATCAGATTCTGCAGCGCTGTACAAAGGGTAGACAGGACATAACAACACGTGTGTGGAAGACCCTCCTCAAATGAGCTTACAATCTAGAGGGTGTTAGGATGTATTAGTAATAATAATATGTATTACACAAGAGGTAAAAGTACCACTGTAAGGGATGGACCAGCCTCACTAGTATAAGTATTGGAGGAGAGGGTCTTAAGGGATTTTTTGAACTACTATAGGACCAGAAGTGCCGGGCATCAGCGGAGGTTGTCTGCAGATGTTCGCTGGCTGCAAGAGAGGAGGATCCGGGTCCCCTGCAGCACTGCGGGGGATCTGGATCTTAGTCTTATAGCTAGACCTCTATTTAGGTCTGATTATAAGATGAATAAGAGAATTTGCTCTGAAAAAACCTCATCTTATATTCTAGAAAATACGGTAATTTATCTTTAGCCTGTGGGTAAAATGTAAGTGATTATAGTGAAAGACATAAAAAAGCTAAAAAGAAGAGATGACTGCACGTCCTATAAAGTGTTTGTGTCTCCAGAATTTAAATTATTGCACTAGGATTTGGCAATTGCTATAGACAACAAACTAGGAAACAATGTGCAGTGTCAGTCAGCAGTTGCTAAGGCCAGTAAAGTATTGTCATGTATAAAAAGGGGCATCAATTCACGGGATAAAAATATAATTTTGCCCCTTTATAAATGAATTGTAAGATCACACCTTGGATATGCTGTGCAATTCTGGGCACCTATGCTAAAGAAGGATATTATAGCACTGGAAAAAGTGCAGAGGAGGGCTGCAAAATGAATTAAAGGAATGGAACACTTTAGTTATGAAGAAAGGTTAATTTAACTCTCTTTAGTTTAGAAAACGGTGGCTCAGAGGGGATACGATAACATTTTATAAATATATTCAGGGCTAATACAAACCATTGTGTGAAAATCTATTCATAAACAGGCCTATGCATAGGACACGTGGTCACACATTTAGACTGGAAGAAAGGAGATTTAGTCTAAGGCAAAGGAAAGGGTTTTTACAGTAAGGACAATAAGGATGTGGAATTCTCCGCCTGCAGACGTAGTTTTATCAGAGCCTGTACAGACGTTTAAACAGCAACTGGATGGATACTTGGAAACAGGCCCGGACTGGGACAAAAAATAGGCCCGGGCATTTAAGACTGAGCAGCCCATTTTTATTTATTGTTAAAGCTTACCCTTCATGTACCATCTTTGCATTTCCCCAAATCGCTTAAACATTCATGATAGACAGACTTACTCATTCACACAAATCATTAACACATTCATTAATGCAGTCTCACAAATCATTCAAGCAATTAATTCACACATGAATTAATTAATTCTCATACGCATTCACACAATTCATCCACACATTTATTCAGTCATTCTCGTACGCATTCACACTACCCCCTCTGCCCATCTACCCCTCCCCTTCTTATCTGCCCCTTCTCACTATGTACCCCCTCTCACTATCTATCCCCTCTCTCCCCTCTGCCCCTTCTCACTGCACCCTCTTCCCTCACCCTACTTACCTTGTTGCCGGAGTAAGCAGCAACTGCGACCAGGCTCGCAACTCTAGGGGGCCGGGCAGCTCCCACCAGGGCCAACCTTAGGGGTGTGCGGCCGCACAGGGTTTAAATTAAAACATTGGGGGTTTTTTTGTTTTTTTTTTAAACTTTATTTAACATCCTCCATGTTAAATAAAGTTAATAAAAACTTTATTTAACATGGAGGATGTTAAATAAAGTAAAAAAAATAAATAAAAACCCAGATGTTTTAATTTAAACCCTGTGCGGCTGCACACCCTGGTGGCTGCCTGGCCTCCTAGAGTGGCGGACCCGGTCGCAGGTGCTGCGGGCAGGTGGCCCTTATGCCTTGCGTTAATGTGGCCGTAGAGGCCGCATAGGCCCAGTCAGTCCGGTCCCGACTGGGCCTATTTTAAGGTAGGGGCCTGGAGCTGCAGCTCCATCAGCCCCTACGTCAATCCGGCCCTGGGCCGCCCGGGCCACTGGGCAAATGCCAGTCCGGGCCTGCTTGGAAAAATATAATATTCAGGGATATAATCTTTAATTATGGGGAAACAGCTTATTGATCCAAGGAGAAATCCCTGGTTAGTGCAAAATTGGAAAGAGCCAAACTGGGGGGTTTTTTTGCCTTATTTGGATGAACAGCAATAAATTAACAGATATAGGAAAGGCTGAACTCGATGGACGCATGTCTTTTTTCAGCCTATATAACTATGTAAAAAAGAAATCAAGAAATACTCACAAAAGTATGTATTTCTGGAAATATTTTCATGCAGCCGTTTGGCACCCAATCACTGCCAAAGTCGGCCGTAGAAATCATTTCCTGCACTTTTTCGCCAACACTTCGTTGCTTAGGAGTTTTTTTTGCACAGGTTATGTTTTATGGCGGAAAAATGCAAGGGTGCATCTCTAGATTACAGAAACACCCCACATGCATTGGATTTGTTTTGGTTTTCTGGACATTACACTAAATTATCTTGCATGCAATGCAGTCACCCTGAACAAGGAAAGGTCGGATGTGGCACGCACTGGAGCAGGCCACCGTATTTTATACAGGACATACCGGTACTTCCATAAGGGCATCTTGTACATGCAGAATTTCTATTACATGGTTTCTGTTTCATGTTAAGATGACCAGGTGCACCAAAAAACTCAATTTTAAAACACAATAGTTTAAAAAAACATTGCTTGGCAAATGGAGACCTAAAGATCTGAACGACCTATAAAGCATCAAATTAAACAATTACACCGGCAGTTTGGTTACCTTTATACATTACATTAAAAAGAAACAAACCAAAGCAAGTATATATTTTCATAGCAAACTACATATGCACGTAAAAAAGATTTATTTACAACAGACTTCAAATTTAAGGAGACAAATAAAGTCATACAGTACTGTGCAAACGGTTTAGGAAGGTGTGAAAAAATGCTGTGAAGTAAGAATGCTTTCAAAAGTAGACATGTTAGTTTATCATTTAACAAAATGCCTCAATTCTTGTAAATACACTTGCACAAAGTCAGGGATTTTGTAGGCGTGTAGTTATGTGTATGATTAACGAATTCTACCAAACAGGTGCTAATGATCATCAATTTAATATGTAGGTGAAAACACAATAATTAACAGAAAAAAAACAGCTGCATAGGAGGAATAAAACTGGATGAGGAACAGCCAAACGTATTAACAAGGTGAGGTTACGTTGGACAGTGTAACGCCAAAAGTCATTCACCATGGCAAGACTACGCACAGCATCATGACACAGGGTAGCTCTATTCCATAAGCAAGTTCTGTTCATGCTCTTTTAAAGAAGCATAAAGAAACAGGGAATGTTGAGGACCATACACAGCGGTCAGCCAAGGAAAGAGTGCAGCAGATGAAAGACACTTGGCCAACAGAAGTCATCCAGCAGTGCCATCAGCTCAGAATTGGCAGAACAGTGGGAACCTGGTACACACATCTACTGTACGGGGAAAGTTTTGTCAAAAGTGGTCTTTATGGAAGACCAAAAAGCCATACCTCCAATGTGGGGAAAAAGACCAGTGACTCAACTATGTAGAAAAACACAGAGGTGCAAAAAAATGGCAGCCGGTGCTCTGGACTGATGTCTAAATTAAAAATATTCGGCTGTAGCAGAAGGCAGTTTGTTTGCAGGGCTGGAGAGCAGTACAAGAATGAGTATTTGCAGGCAACAGCGAGGCATGGTGAAGGTTCCTTGCAAGTTTAGGGATAGCATTTCTGCAAAGCTTTTGTCATAATGGTCTCCTCAATACTGAAATGTACAGGCAGATACTTATCCATCATGCAATACCATCCGGGAGACATCTCGGCCCCAAATGTATTCTGCAGCATGACAACCCTAAACATACAGCGGAAGTCATTAAGAACTCTCTTCGGCTTAAAGAACAAGAAATCATCGAAGTGATGGTATGGCCCTCAAAAAGTCATGATCTCATGTTCTGCCTGGGATTACATGAAGAGAGAAGCAACCGAGGCAGCCTAAGTCCACAGAACTGTGGTTAGTTCTCAACCTACCTGCCGTGGGCAAGCTAACCTAGAAGAACCAATACTGTTCTGAAGGGCAAAGGGTGCTCACACCAAAAACTGATTTGATTTAGATTTTTCTTCTGTTCACTGACTTTGCATTTTATTTAATGATCATTTTCAAAGCAGTCTTTACAGCATTTTTACAAATCTGCTAAAACCTTTGCAGAGTACCAATATATATATATGGGAAAGAGTAAGACCGTATTCTTAAAAAGTTAATGGTATGGATCTTAACGGCAATAGGTAATTGGTGTTGAATATTACCCCTAATAAACAAAAACAATTTGACATTCAAAGCATACTGAGGTATATTCACTAAAGGAAGAGTAGACAGAAGAGCTTTGCTTAAGCTCCTTTACATTATGGAAGTCCAACTTCAATGAGCGTCTATTCATCAACTGAATTATGCATTATGCAGAGCCAGCTCAGAACTTTCTAGGGGTGGACTTTCATAACTTATTTCATTTATACTGACAAGGAATTCAAAACACAACATTACAACACTTCCTTTAGTGAAAAAAGCACCAATGGCACGGTTTACCTGCACCTTTTTATTTTGAGTGTGTAAGTATGAGGGTGCGTGTTCTAATTGCACATAAAAAGATTGCTGCTGTTCGCTAAATTAACAAATTACCCCAGCATACTCATAAATCATGCATGCCACCTGAACAGTGACAACAAAATCTGCATGTATGACATATATATTCTAATATACACACATTTAATGTTAACTATTAGATCTGGGTTTTTGGGTGTGATTTGAACCTTTATGGTATACAAGCGTGTTTGTAAACCTGACTGTAGTTAAAAGGTTTCAGTCATTACAATGGTGTCATTTTGCAAACATTCCATAAACAGTGTTCATCTCTATTGTAATCACGCTGTTCACCTGCCCTGTTCATGTTTACATGTACACACACACACACACACACACACACACACACAATAGACCCTTTTTAAGATGGAATATCATGGAATCCTGGCTGTTTGTTTTGGCACAGGATGACAAAACCAAAAGTTTAGCCCTTATTTCCCCTACAGACTTCTTTTAAGGAGAAACTAATTACCATGATTCATATTATACAGCTCGCTCCCCCATATGACAAATGCTTGTCCATCAACTTAAAACAACTTAAAACCCCACTTTGGATCTAATATCTGATCTGGGAACCAATGGGTCAAATCATTATATTAACGAAGAATGACTATAAAAGCAAGTACACGGTCAAAAAACACTCAAACATAACAGAGCAGAAGTTATGGATAGAGGTCAAATAATATTCTTAAAAAAATAAGCTGTCATCTGTACAGGTCTCTATACATTGTATATATACCACAAACCAATAAATGTTTTTTTTTTCCTACAGAAAAAAAAAATGGAAAAAGTCAACAGGTTTACTGAATTCCACTCTAGAGGCTTTGATGACTTATTTATATAAATACAGATAGCATTATTCTGTGGAATATTCCTTTGTGTACACACACACACACACACAGCTGTAGATTGCAATGGTGCATTACCAGTATAGAGATACTAAACATTTATATAAAAAGTATATTTATCAAGAGAAAACGTCAACCTTAATTGATGAAATGTCTCACGGCCCGCCCTTAAGCTTATCAGTGAACAAATACAGTATTTACAGCGTGTCAGTAGCCTGGGAAGGAGCGGGATGTCATATAGAAAATAAAAGGGCTATTATTGGTGGAAAAGTTGCTTTGCCCTCTAGCTCCGAAGTTGACTGAGATCTATTAAATAAGTAATGAAGGGGTGGGTTTTTTTCCAGGCCATGCCTCCTTCGCATACTTCTTTTTCTTGGGCTCATTAACTGCTTCTGCGGCAAAGCTGGATGGTGTAGGGACAGCTGTGATTGAAGTAGCAGTAGGGGTAGTTGGTGCAATATCGACCTCAGGTGCCAAGTTGGGGAAGGGCATGCCACCCATCAGGGCTGTGCCGTGACCACCAGCTGTCTGTGCTCCTCCTTCAGCGTGGGTAGGGGGTAGACCTCCATATAAACCTCCAGCATACGGAAAGTTCTGTACACGCCTGCCAACAGAATCTTCCAGGCTCAGAGACCCAGGGCTCTCAATCTTCTTTTTCTATAGGATGACAGAGGCAATTAACATTAGTTTGTCGGAAAAGCGGTCTAGACAAATCAACATAAAATAATGGAAAAAAGAGTGCAGGAAAGTTAAATTACCTTTACAGGAACCACAGCTGTCTGCACCATATTCCTGAAACGTCCAACTGACGGATCGACATCCTCTATAAGTATAGAAAACAAAACAGAATTAAGTGATCAGCTACCTGATAATTTGGACAGTTCTTGAAACTGACTAAAAACTTCTCATTACCTGAAATGTTTCTATGCAGTCAGTAGTAACAGTAGTGCTATAACTATTTGGCATTTCCACACAGATTTCCACACCTTAATCAGTTCATTAATGACAAACCAACAATGTTTCAAATTAAAAAGACAAAAGGTGCTCATCATGGGCCCAGCAAGTACTGGGTATTGAAAGTCCAAATTGGGAGGTTATCCAAATGGAGCTATATCAAAGTGCCACACTGACAGGTACATTACACAATTAGGAATTTGTTTTGACACAGAGACAACATGCTTACCGGGGTTAATAACCTCATCGTCCTCGTTGAATGTTACCCTAGAATTCCGTCTCTTTCTTTTGGGTCTCTGAATATCAAGGTTACCTTCCTCTATGGTTAGCGTAGATATCCTCTTATTGTGTGCTGTGTTGAATTCTGTCAGATTCTGTAAATTGAAAATTACACTGCTAAACCGGACTAAAACAGAATTAAATTTAAAAAAAAAAAAAAAAAAAAAAAAAAAAAAAAAAAAAAAAAAAATCGACATTATTCTAATACTACAAGTCAGATGGATCTACCATATTCATGTGTGTAATATAATTTAAAAAATAATATATATTCAGACCCACAATGTTTTATTAGTTATTGCTTGGCCACAATGACTGCCGTGTGAGCAAATGAGCATGAGGACCCCAATGTTGGTGCCATGCTGTCATTTCTTACAAAAAATCACTGTTGCTGTGTGCTTGACAATTGATTATCTTTTAATTTACCTCCATGTGTTGTTTTAAGACACCATGCAGCAGTATTTAAGAAAACTGCCATAAATTATCTATTCTTGTATTTACTGACACACAAAAAAGACAATCATATCAACTGGGCCCAAATGTCTCAAAAGGTAGTAATGAACCCTTTGATCCACATTATTGGATGCACGATATAATTTAACCTGTAAACAGTAATTTGGCTGCTGGGGGTTGCTTTCCCAGCCTGGGATCTTTTGATAGTGGCCAACACTTACATCAAGTTCAGTTTCTTCTTCTGGAAGACCCAAAAGACCCTTTAACTCATCGTCCTCCCCAGCTTTCTCGTCCCCTTTCAAAGCAGCGGGAAGAGTTTGGGGTTTTTCACGAAGAGTGTACATTCGTGTTGAAGCTCCAAAAGAAACCGTGGAGTCTATGGGTATCTGCTGAGGCTTGTGAGGTTCCAGACGGATATGGCCCAAGAAGGTGCCATGTGCTGCAAAGACCCAAAAAAGGACACAGTGACTACTAAGATAATATACTAGCATACATAACATTATATGACCAAAAGTTATGTGGACACCCGTCCTGATTATTGAATTCAGGTGTTTCAATCACACCAATCGCATAAAATTAAGCATATAGAGATGTCAACTACATAGATAAATACGTGCAATAGAATGGGTCACCCTGAAGACCACAGTGACTTTAAACATGGCATTGGCAGTTTGTTAAATGTATGCCCATTGGCACTCTAAGTGCTTTTATCATGAAAAGAGGCATCTAGGAGTAACAGCAGCTCAGCCACAAAGCGGGAGATGACACACACTCACATAGAGGGACTGCCGAGTGCTGAAGCATATTTTGCTTAAAAAAATTACCTGTCCTCTGTAGCATCACTCACTACAGAGTTCCAAATTGCCTCTGGAAGCAACATCAGCAAATGCATCGCGTGTCAGGCGTTTCACGAAATAAAAGCAGAGCCGCTTCACACGAGTCAAAGATTACTATGCACGATGCCAATCGCCAGCTATAGTACTGCAAAGCACACCGTCACTGGACTCTGGAGCAGAGGAAACGTGTTTTCTGGGGTGATGAATCACGCCTCGCTATCTGGATGTCTGATGAACAGATCTTGGTTTTGCCGGATGCCAATGAACGCTACCTATTGGAATCCATCGTGCCTACTGGATGAGTGATAATGGTCTGGGGCTGTTCTCCGAGGTTTGGGCTAAGCCTCTTATTTTCAGTGAAGAGTAAGGTTAATGCTGCAGCATACAAATTGTATGATTAAACAATTGTATGATTCCCACATTGTTGTGCCTGTTCCAGTGTAACTGTGCCCCTGTGCACAAAGCAAGGTCCATAAAGACATGGTTGGATGAGTTTGGTGTGGAAGAACTTAATGGGCCTGCACAGAGCCCTGACCTTAACCCCACTTAACACCTTTGGGATCGATTGGAATGCCGATTGCCTCACAAATCTTGTGCAAAGCCTTCCCAAAAGAGCGGAAGCTGTTACAGCAACAATGGGGAAGCCAACACCATAATAATGACCATAGTTCTGGAATAGGTTGAACAGAATCACATAGGTGCGATGGTTAGGTGTCCAAATATTTTTGGTCATATAGCATATAAAGCTTGTACTAAAATTCCCACTGACATTTAACCAAAAAAATCCAAACAAGGTATTCTTGACATAGGTTTTACAAACTATTAGCAATTAGGGGTACCAACTGAATATAAAATGTAGCTACATTACACAGATGAACAAGACAAAATAAGCATTGCATACAAAGTGCCATCATGAAGGAAACAGTGTCCATAGAAAGTTTGTTTTTACATAAACCAGTCAAAAAATTTGGTAACAAGTGGTCACATTTTGGGAGCAATTTTTTCAAGGGTGACACAAAGCTTTGTTACAGAGAAGCTACACACTGCTTCAGCTATATTCATACCGACCCAATCATAACTGAAAAGATATAATACTTTACTGATGGGCATTTGATTTTATTTTCAAAGAAAGCACTTACTGCTGTTGAGATCTATGAGAAACACCCTCTTCAGATGCTTGTGGTAAACCAGTGCCGAATGAACTCTGGAGCATGACTGGTGATCGATGGTAAAGTCACACATATCCGGGTTCCGTCCAAACAGGTAGTATTTCTTCTCATCAATGATTAGCTTCTGTTAAAAAAAAAATCAAGTGCGAATTTGAATAAAGAATGCAACCCATACCAATTATGGTAAGGACAAGGAAGGACAGCAATGGCAGATCAACACCTCCTATTATTCTTCTTCATTAAATGCCTTATGAATTATTTTAATAAAAACAGGACAAAGATGAAAAGATGTTCTATAGTACAACGAAAATCACACGCACCTAATCCAATTTCATGCACATGAAAAGGCGGTAAAGCCAAATGTCACATTTAATTATTTCCAGTTCTATTTCTTACAAAGTTTATAATAGACATGCCAAGTTCACAACTGTAATCATAATCATGTGTATATTAATGGGTTTTATTACAGGCATTCCATGTTGGGGGGGAGTTCAAGCTGAATAGAGGAGGAAGGTCAATTAGTGCAAGGCAAACAAATGCCATTAGTAATGTGAATTTTTTTTTACAGGATGTTAAGCTTTAGGATCAATGCCTAGTTGAAGGCACGCCACAAAACACTACATATCCAAGGTTGTGATTGTGCCAATAAGTTATAACCCAGAGTGTCACTAAACACAATGAGCTTAAATGCTTCTGGTCCAATTAATGTGGCACTTTTGGGACCCAGATACCACCTGGCATGTCCAAGTCTGAGAACAGACCTAGGCATGGATATCTAGGCTAGTACCAAGTGCAGAGACCGGGAAAAACCAACATAGCCAGTTCTTGTTACATTTGGTCACACTTACATAGGCTAACCTTCACTTGCAGCTTACCTTACAGAAGTTTTGCAAGCACTCAAACTAAACTGAGAAGGACAACTAAAAGACCAAAGCCTGATCTGCAAAAGCTGTGCAATACTAGAAAAGCCTTGCTAAAACGTAATCTGACATATTAAAGCAGCCAGAATTTAAGGTTCATAATACATCACCCATGATTCTACTGTAGAACATGCGGCCTGAAAGATCGATAGCAATATCTTACCATCGTGTACACGTCTCTGTTGATTTGAGTGACCGATGTCATTCCAAGAAAAGATGCACTTTATTAATGTATTTAGGATTATGTATGTCCGTCTGAACACTCGCTCCTAGCAGATCAAAGGTGTAAATCCATCCCTGTTATCTCTTACCTCTATCAGCTTGTCTCCTTTGACAACATCTAGATGCAGGCCCGGAGGTGGCTTTCCTGCCCTGTGTGGGGACAAAAATAAAAACATGATAAGTCTACCCAAACTCCCCAGTTTATATGTAACTCTAGTACACGTATCATTCCTGCAGTGGCCCTTACAGAGTATCACCACCGACAGTGTCCCACTTACAAACTAACCACTTTAATCCGGTGGAGTTGCACAGGCGTCAATTAACACATTCATTAACACATTCACTTCACATTCTTCACACACTGAAGATCAAGTTAGTTACTGGATTTGGCTTCTTAATCCACGCTTATATCCCTACCTAACATTACCGACAGATACCCGCCCCCTCATCATTCACGCATTGCATCTCCCATTTACCATCAACAATGCGTTATCCCTAGTGCCTTAATCCATGCTGCAGCACGACTACCTTGCATAATAGAAATCTCTCATTTTTTAATGCTTTTTCGTACCAGCTTGGACAATCAAATCCATATTTGTTGGAGTTCGGATTCGCCGCCATCTTTGCTTCTACTCCTCCTCTCAAAGCATTCTGGGAAAGCGATAATACTGCATCCGGAACTCAGTTGGTGCGCATGCGCAGTGTATCGTCTACCGAAGACTCGCAGCCCCCTGCGCATGCGCCCGAGCCTATAGTGTCTAATAACCGTGTGGTTGTATTTGAGCGAAGTTGATGCATGTATCCGGGGTGACCAGAGCGCCTGCTGTTCACTTAAACTTCTGATAAAAGTTACCCCTCCTTGGAAGTCAAATTGTCCTCAGAGGGGCATTAGTGTCTCCAGCAGTGCTTGCGGAAAGGTTGCATACCCGAACAGTCAAATGGCCAAAAAGGGACTTTTTATTTTTGAGGTGACCTTTTTTTTTAGCATTGCTATGCGTCCTAGCATTAGAACTCAAACTGAATGAGAATATTCAAGGTGTTACATTCCCTTTGACTCTTACCCCAAAATAGCTACGACTAACCGCATGCCAAAATCTCTATAAGAATCTTACAGAATAGAGTAACCTGTCATAAAATAAATGTGGCAAAACGTAAAGCTCATGTTGTTCATACCTCTTAAAAACACTTCATGTATGGATTTAAAAAATATTTCCTAGAGTACTTAGGAATTAAGATTCGAAAATCTTCTGCATCAGTTTCTTCTCTTATTGTAAAGAGGATGTGAAAGGACATAAAGGGGTAATTGAGCTGTAGAACCCATATGAGCTATCCTCTTCCAATTCTTTCCACCTCTTTTTAGATATGCTATATATGATCTGCTAACGGGAAATACAATTCTTTCCTTTTAACATTGTTTGTTCTGATCTTCCTTGCACAGATCACATGGCTCCGTAGCCCTGCATTCCTGATCGCAGTCAGTGAGCAAGCAAAGCAAGCCGAGGAGCAAGCAAAAGAAGCAGGTAGAATAACAAAAACGAGCTAAAGCCTATGGCACATGGAGATCCCAGTTGCTCGTCCTGACGATACATGCCAGGCATTGACCTATGTTGTTTCGAGGTCAGGCGCTTTTAGGTTTGAATAGTCGTAGGAGGGTACCCAAAGAAGGCCCACAGTGCTGGGCACACACATAGTCACCAAGCAAAGAAAAGAGGGAAGAATAACAAGAATGAACAAACGCCTACAGCATCTGGGGATATAGTCAGTTGTGTTTACCTGTTTTGGTTGTTCCCAGGAGTATAATCACACCCTTTGTGTCACCCAGACCCAGTGGATCTTTATTTGCCCTGTACCTGAGCAGGTTTTAGCCGTAAATCTCTGGATCTGTTTTTTTCGGGTAGGATCCGCAGGAGTGCACCCTGGGCTTTTTTCCGCTTGGGAACCCTGGTTTTTTTTGTTCACTGGGGTTTAGCAGCCTCAGCTATGGAGCCTCTGCTCCATAGCTGCACTTTTGTGAACTGTCACAGTGAACCTTGAAACTGCTACCACTTGGGGTCCAGTCCATGTATCAAGTTACTTTTTGGACCTAATCATCTAGGGACCCAGGGCAATCCGTCGATACCCCGGGATCGCGCCACTCCCTTGGGATCACCCCCAAAACCAACAATTTAGGGTTATATGGGCATTGCTGTGCTTGTTGGCCTTATTGTTGCACCAAGCTTTCTGGGCAGGGTTCACAATGAACTGTTTCTTGTTTTCACCTCAACATTGGTTCTGTCTGATGATTGTAGTGGGCTGCTAAAATCACTTACTCTCCTCGTCAGAACAGTATTAGCGCTGCATCAGCTAGATTTCGGTCAGCTACAGCGCCAGTGCGGCTCCATTCTGGCGAGGTCCTGCTTCATCTCTCTAGCACTAGTTCTGCCTAACGCTGAGTGGGTTAATTGACAAAGTCTCGGGAAGGAAGCAATGATTCAGCAGGTGTACCCAGGAAACAAAGAGTGACACCTTGTTTACAAGATTGGGAGCTTGCAGGTTAGAATGGCTGTAGGTGGGTAACCAACTAAAGGCCACCACACTAGGCACATGGGCACCAAGCAATCAGCAAAGGCTTATGGGATCTCAGGATACCAGTCGATCTCCAATACTAGTACTGACAGCTTTGATCTGCCTTGCTTCTTAAATTGGACATACGAATAGCTGTAGGCAGGTGCTCAAGGAAAGGCCCACATTCTAGGCACACACGCTGGCACCAAGCAAAAAAGAAAATAGGGGGCAATAACAAGCAAAAGCCAACAGCACCTGGCAATCTCAGACGGTCAACCATGTCCGTAATGACCAGTTCTTAACCTGCTTTGCTTCCAAGCTGGGATACAATCAGGCACTTTCAAGTTAGAATGACTGCAATCTGGCAGCCAATGAAAGTCCTGCTATGCTAGGCACGCACCATAGGAAAAAAAACAATAATGAAATGAGAAAAGCAAATGGAACCTCAGGATCCCAGTCGGTTGCCCATACTGGGACTGACCCGGCCTTGACCTGCCTTGCTGCCAAGATTGGACACATAGGTTAGAATGGCCATAGGCAGGAACGTGAAAAAGGGGATGCTGTGCCAAGTACATATGTGGGCACCAAGCAAAGAAGGAACTATGTCACGAATGAGCAGAAGCATACAGCATCTAGGGATCCCAGTCAGGCACCCATACTGGTATTGACGACACCTTGACCTGCCTTGGTTTTAAGATCAGACAAGATCAGGTGGTTTCATGTTAGAATGGCCATAGTTGTACACCTAAACAAAGGCCCGCCACACTAGGTATCACAGTCAGCAGCCCACAATGGTACTGACCAGGCCTTAGTCTGTCTTGCTTATAAGATTGGGAGCTTCCATGTTAGAATGGCCATACGCTCCTCCTCCTTCCACAGGCTTTTCAACACTGGAATTTGTATGTCAGCCGCTGATGATGGGCGACTGACAAGGATCCCCATATGCTGCAGACTTTTGCTGGTTCTCGTTATTGAGCCCTTATGCCCAGTACAGTGGGCCTTGCTTAGGTGCATTCCTACAGCCATTCTGACCATTTGGGTACAGGTGCTATGCAGATCATACATATGGGTCTCAGGTGGAGGAGCAATTGAAAGGTGGGCCAATGCTCTGTTCCCCAGGGACTCATATGTATGATCTGCATAGCGCCTGTACCCAAATGCCATGCTAATCATCTCCCTGGGGTTTACAGCCTCACAATTTATATATATATATATATATATATATATATATATATATATATATATATATATATATATATACACCGGATTTTCCGGCGTATAAGACGACTGGACATATAAGACGACCCCCAACTTTTCCAGTTAAAATATAGAGTTTGAGCTATACTCGCCTTATAAGACTACCCCTCTACCCAGCATACAACAACCAGCCAATCACGGCAAGTGATGTACCTTGGCTGGTTGTTGTATACAAAGCCTGCTTGGATTGGGTGGGTCAGCTCTCCCTAACATATGCCTGTCCACACACACATGTATAGACATACACTGCCCTCACACACCCCTTCCTTTACCCACATATACACATACACACCAGCTTACAAACACACATATACACATATGCTGCCCTTACACACACCTGTCCATACACATACACTGCCCATACACAGACCTATACATACATACATACACTGCCCTTACACACATATATATATATATATATATATATAATATTTCTACACATACTAATATACGCTTGTCCATACATACACATTTATACACTGCCCTCACCACAAACCCCTGCCTTCACATACACACACACACAGTATATATATATATATATATATATACTGTGTGTATATATATATATATATATATATATACTGTGTGTGTGTGTATGTAAAGTATATATATATTATATATATATATATATATATATACACACACATATACATACACGGTATACACACACACATACAGTGTATATATATATACACATACACACCAGCTTACAAACATACAAATACCTACACTGCTCTTACACACACTTGACCATACACATACACTGACCATCTCACATATCTCAATATATATATATTACAAAATATGACAACTGTTGTAGCTACTGTTGACTAGTTAACTCCAATTTCAGATGCATTTCAATAAAAATTTGAGTAAAACATTTGTTACGCTCTTCCATTTATAGCACAAAAACACTATTTTACGTGACCCAGACCCTGCTTTAGAAAGACTCTCGTGGAGGCGGTGCAACAATTAATGTTTTTCTAATCAAATTATACCTAGTATGCTCATGCACCCACCATTCACTTTTGTATTCCAAATCAGTCATCACCAAGCCATAACATTTTTTGCACATCCCAAGGAATGATGACCTCTATTTTTTTTAATAGATTTAATATATTTCTATTAATTTTGGTTCCTACACACAACACACACAAATATTAATATATTACTACAATCGTTCATAGCTCAATTTCTAGGACTAGGAGCCAACAACTATCAAAATATAGGGCACATATTTTTATATACAGAAGTAGTAATATGTGACTTCACAATGCTGAGCACATCAGTCTTCCAGTACAACATTTTATTTAATAGTTAACAATCCAGGTCAAACTGTATTGCCTTGAAATTCAGGTCCATCAGTGGTTTATACAGGCATAATAATCATACTCCCAGTGCAGCTCCTACATAAAACCGTGCCAGTCTTCTCCAAGTAGAAAATTATGTTTTATGGGTTTTTTTTGTTTTTTGTATTTTTTTTTGTATTTTTTTTTTTTTTTACTTTTTCTCCAGGTATAATATCTTAACCTAACCTTAACCTAAAAATGCTTTATATACAGGTGGTGGTGGTAAAGACACTGAATCCATTTGGGGGTTAACAGCTCCTTGGTAAATAAGTGTGACGTTTGACGAGTGCATGGTCTTCAGGATACAGTGGAGTGAGTCAATTTGATCTCATATAATAGGAATCATAATAGTCTATGAATGTGACAATTCTAAAACAAGGAGCCATTAAATATGTCAACTGCATAGACAACCAATTTGCTCTGGCTATTCAAGTCTGATCATTAAACCTTGGTGCCTAGCATGGGAATCAGACTTTGCTTTTTGCAGGTTCTAGAAAATGTTTTCGACGTGGATACTAAGGGGATAATTGGAGATGTGTCAAGGAGATGGGGTTCTCTTGCTGCTTGTCACAAGCTGGAGATTTATATGGAATGCTCTCAGGATTTCAAAGACAGCCACAAGATCAGAGCCAAAATTCCAGCTCCAGAGGCAAGAGCGAGGATCAGGATGCACATCTTCTTCCGTGACTTTTTCTGGAGGAGAAAAAAAAATTAATACAAAATTATTCTACAAGTATTAAACAGAAACCTAGAATAGCGATACCTCTACAGGTTATTTTATTTTTTTAAAATGAAGTATTCACAGTGTAAAAGTATTAATGCATATCAAAATACATATACATTACTTTATGAATATCAGCATGAGCACTACTTATGATATGGTGGGGTAGTTATTCTGCAAGCCCTCTCATTATAAAATGTTAGTATACATAAGTGTCAGGCTCTTGGATTTTTTAAATATATGCCTTGAAAGAAAATGATTTCCTTGGTAATGGGGTTATTTTTAATAGCCACATACAAGCCAAGCCAGGGCACAGTGAGAATAGATGTCACGTAAGCCATCACTCTCTCCAGGAAATGAAGCAGCAGAATTATAGTTTTATCATACATGCACAGCATGAACATTGCAATACCTGGTAGTAGGATGCTCTTTGTAATTGTTCCGTTCCTCTCTCCACATGAGCATCGGCAGTTTCAACATTGGCTTCTATACTATCTGCAATATAAAAGAGAGCAAGTGAAGTGATTAAAAATGTCCTGAATACGACACCATTCTGTACATATAAAAGTTTGTACAACCTCTTCCATTTCTAGGCTTCACCATATCTTTACTTTTCATATGTGCATGCGTGGACTCTTAGCAAGGGATATACGCTACATTTTATTTATCGTGTACAATTTTAATAGATTCAAATACACAAATAAGTAAAAGGTATTTTTTCTAGACAAATACACCCTTAATTTATCCAAGATGGACATCTATTTAAGGACGATGCCCCACTGTGGAAGGATAAGCAGCTTAACCTATTTATATTTCTCCAGGCTTCGGGAAAGCAATAGACTACCCCTTGATTGGGTGATACAATTTTTTATATATTATCCCAACACTTTGAGTATTTTAACTAAGTCATTCCATGAGCCCTATACACATTTTGTATCATACTGCGTGATATCCAACTTGGTACTGGGCATACACGTACATGCTTTAAAAGAACAGGCTAGTGCCCAAAAAAGTAGATTTTTATGCATGTTGTATTGCATGTAAATTGGAAGATTGGAGATGGAAAATAAGACTTGTCTATTTTAAGTCCTTATTTGATTGCCTCTACAAAAGCGAGGAAGAATCGGCATGTATATTTCTTGCTCAGTAGCACTTCCATTGAAGTTACTGAAGCAGCAGCCAATCACATACGTGCTAGCAAAACATCAGAACTTTTGATCTATGCATTTTTCTAGAAACATGGCCCGCAAAATGCAATTTAGTTAGTACATCAGTTGACAGTCATCATGTACAAACAAATAACCATCAGAAAGAATGACTTGTTCTGTCATTATATGATACATATTAATCTGGCAAGTACAAGCCCACGACAAAAATACCAATTCCACTTCTAACTCTAGCTATATAAAAACTACTATGTTAATAATAATAAAAAGAAAGAAAGGCTGGAACAATAAAGTTCCAAGATACTTAGCCATGAACATGAGGTCCGCACCTATAATTTCTCCTTGGTCATGAATCATTATTGCTAGATCCTTGAAAATCTGATTCACATCAAGAATATCTGCCTGAAAGATGAACAACGAGTGAAAAGCCAGGACCAAACTCATCTGTTCAGTTTCTAACTTCTAACTTATTACCAAAGCAAAAGGTCATTTCAATATGAGCTAGTACAAAACTAGTTAATATACAAAATAATAGGTCAGAGAACTGTGGGAAATTGCAGGCCATTATTTTAAATCATCTAAATATTCTAATACATTATATAATATTACACAATTTCCATCCATCACTATAACAAAATGCAGTAACATTAGAGGTGTTGTTAAATGTATTTATCTACAAAGAATCAGATGATGATATGAGCTTTGGTCTCTTTGACTAAGCTCCCAAATGTGGCTTGCTCCATCTTAACAATAAAAAAAGGACATATGAGAGAAAAAAAAAAATGTATTTATCTAATATGTTTCAGGTAGATATGAATATGATAGATACAATATGGAGGATTTGAGATTTTATGGGACTTTTTTTTCCTGATGTCATAGGTGTTGTAAATAATCCCCTTATCTTCTCCCTCACATTGTTGTCTCACCGATGCCATATGATTACATTATATGTAGCTGGCAATTTGACCAACTTAAAAAGGAAGTCATCTGGAAGGATACGTAATGTTTCGGTGAATGGTCCATTAAGAACTTGACTTGTAAAGCCATTTCAGAATACACTGTTCCACAATATAGGTTTAAACTGACGATATGCAATTTTTCCAACAGAGCACTGACTTAGTAAGAGACAACTACTCGTAAACTATTGTTCTGGTGGTAATTCTGTGTGATGTGTCAATTTTGAAGCTTTCATACTATTATATAGTGCTTCTTCCCATTTCTCTTGTAATGCAAAACGCTCTAATTTCTGTTGTCAATTTCTCACAAATTAATTTCTGAATATAAATAATTTCACTTATAAACTATTGTTCAACAATGCTTAAACTGCGGTGGTAGACGGTCAGTAGCTACCGTTGACGTGTAACAGTTAGTAAAAACGTTCTCTCTAGTCGTAACAGTTTTACACCACACTCTAAAAGCACATCTCCATACAACCAAAATCTCATCTCACCTCCACCTCTACAATTCTGTCTCACACAAAACACATTCATTTACCTCTAGCTTCTGTATGGCGCTCTCCCTCTCCTTTATAAGCTCAAGGTCCTCTTCTGTAATTGCAAAGTCCTCTCCCTGGCTCTGCATCTGGTTCCAGTCATCATTACTAGAATGGAAGAGGCAGAATAGATAGGGCATCAGTGACTCCAGGAATACAATAAAGTGTAAAGTCATACAAAATTAAACAAGCCAAACTGGCTCTAATTAAATGGGTAGGCTAAATGGACAAAATGGCTCTTGGATTTCAAATTCTGTTTTTTTATACCAATTATTTATAAGTTAGTACTAATTATTTTATGGTTTCATCTTAAAAAACACAGCAAAGCTCTTAACTACTATACCCTACACGGCCACCACCCCAGCTGGTATTTTTTTTTACCAGTAAAGAATACATCCATTGTCGTAATTTGATATTTTTCTCAAAGCTTTTGCAAAGGCCACTTTCCTTAATGTTGTAACGCGCAACAAATTTATATACAAAAAAAATATGATGTTTTCCCTTGTTGTTGGTCCATGATTAACAACATGCCGCATTCCCTCAGAAATATTGACTCCATGTAATATTTTAACGATATTGTAGTGCTGTACTCCCCCCCCATTATCTTACATCATACTTTTCAATAAAAATAGAAATATTTAGAAAATGATCTTGCAAACACATAACTGTCACATGTTCTGCACACCAATAAAAGATTACGGTAATTGGCACTCTGAGAAACAAGAGAAGACGACTAAAATATAAATGGACATGTTAAGGTTTTTTTTGGACAAATAAAAAAAGTTTTGACGAATAGATTTCTGCAGCACGGATGGGATATCAGAGCACTCCTGAAGTACAATTTATATAAACACTTGGATTTGGCCAGCCCTATTTATGTCTGCCAGGAGGACAGTTATTCCAATTATCCCAATTATCCAGAAGAGAAACTTACTTGTCGAAGGAAACAAGCTGTTCTTCCTTCTGCCTCTCATCGTTCTAGAAACAAAACAAAAATTACAAAATTATAATATATACGTGCGTGTATATTCAGAATCACATGGCAAAAGTCTAATTCAAGACAGATTTTCAGGAGGACAGAGTATCTTACTGATAAACGGGAGCCAGCTCTTGCCCGGGCAACACTCTCCTTCTCTTTCTGAGACACCAGTCGTTGTACGCCTTGAAAGTGGTTGAGGGAAGCCGAGAAATCATTCATAAGACGCTCCTTTTGGAGCTTCTGTTGCCGCTGGTAGTGGAAAGAAAAACATTGAAACTTTATCTTCAAATGTGTTCATCACAGGTACTCACACATTACTAAAGAAGTGATTCAGTGGGGGGGCAACAGCCATTAAATGGATATCCATAAAGAAAAGGGGATTCTAGAACCAATTGTGTGGGCTAGGGCCACAAGGAAATGGTCCTGGTAGTCAGGAAACATTTTTAATATGTTCGGCTTACAATATAGATATTGGTTGCAGTGTTGTCTGTCTGAGAACCTCCAACAAGCACCATACACTATTGTGAACTTGCGTGTACTGCACTTCTGTGTAGCCTGTCATTAGTTTTATTTTTATGGATGTGCTGATTTCATTAACAAATTCAATAAATGTAATCATATGCTAGAAAAGGAAGCATGCATTGTTACCTGCTCAACAGGAGACAGCGGGGTGGGAACAGAAGCAAGGTCCTTCAAATATGTATTGGTCTCCTTGGCCAAAACATTAGTGGAATGCTGAATCTGCTGCCTGGACGGGGACAATGGTAAAGAGACAATGACAATAGGGAAACCGACGCACAGGAAGAACCGGGTAAGCAAGGATTTTCAGCAAGCGCATAAAAAGGAAATGAGCCAGAAGCATTACATTATCACACTATTACATTTCAATTTGGTAGGATATGGCTACTCACAGATTCTGCTCGAGTTTAGTGGAATCTTTGCTTGTTCCAAGTTGATTTAGCAAGGTCTGTATCTGTGCAGCTGTGGGGAGAAGAAGAAAAAAAAAAGGTTTAGATCTTGTAAAGATCTAAACCTTTGACACATTCTACACCTCCATCAATTCTGCTAAATTCTACACGAGTTTGTTGGACCATGAGTCTACCTCATGTTTAAACAAGGATCACGTTTGCATGCCACAGGAGGACACCTAAAGTTCCAGCATGCATTTTAAAGATCACCTTAATATAAACGTTTTCACTATTTACTGAAACCGTGGTTTATACACAAAGGCAACAAATCTACATTTTAATGGCATCCATTTCTGGCGTAATGCCACTTAAAATTGCGAACCCCAGTAAACGCCAAACTAAACGGACTTCTGTTACAGACATTCCAGCGGTCAGTGGCAAAATACCCCCTGAAAGTCACATACAGGTATCAGAATGTGGAGTTTTACAAAGAAATCATCATATTTCTATAATTATAAATGGAATATTAAAGTTTCCACAATGTAGTTCACAATTAAATTGCATAAAAGTTTGATCGGTTGTGACTATTTAACCTGTGTGGGAACTAGCGATTTAAGGAGAAGGGGGAGAGAATGCAGCATCAGGGATTTAAAAAAAAAAAAAAAAACACTAGCGCAAAACAGTCAGAAAAACACATTTTAGGATCAGAGGAACATTTATGCTCCACGGTCAGAACATGAAACATTCAACCTTACAAAAGGCAATAAAAATACATCTAAGCACAATGTTATCAGATTTCAGCAACAAAACCATATCAGCAAAAAACAGGTCCTTTTCCAAAGCATACAGTGCCAGTCATTTAGAGGACAGGAGCGATTTCCTTACAAGAGAACATTGTATATTCGTATATCAAGCATGCACGCTCATTAACAAAGCCCTTATTTATACACAAGGCATATTGGATTAGGAGAAGCATGAGATCTCTGCTCATAATTCTGTTAAAAGACTGTCACAAGGCATTTGTTGAAGTAAAAAAAAACATATATATATATATATATATATATATATACACACACACATACACACACACTTATATATATAGCACATAAATATATAAAAGTATAGTAGAAAAGTATAGTATGGTACAAGTGTATGGCTCAAGAATTAACTTTACTGATGTCCAGTACGATACCTCATGCAAAAAAAAACAATCATGCGCCCCATATATTCTCCCCTAGCATCCACCCATGCATACATACAGTATTCATCTTTTTGGCTTATCCAAATATATTGCAAGTAACTGTACGTTCATTAGCTACTCCTCTAGATGGTGTCCTACATAGTTTTGCTCTCTAGTTTTCCTAATTATCCATAGAGATAAAGATTTTAATTTAGAAATACACCTTTTACACTAACATCTCCTACCCAACAGATCACCTGTCATCAGATTTTGTGTTACTAACCAGCTCTCTCCTGGAAAGGGTAACATATAATAAAGTATGTAGAACATGAATGATTTAGTGTTCTACCAACACTCCCACTCCTCCATTATTGATGGCAGCTCCACTTAATAACCAAGCCTTCCAATGGAACCTCACGTTGAGTGCTCCAAATCTTACGGTTACATGCCATAACTTTTCGGCATTTGGCAATGGTATTACTTCTCACGTATGTTTCTGCCTTGAAATGGAAGTTTCTCATGTGTCATTTCGCTCTCCATCACATTTTCTGTGCATTTTCCAACCCATTTACAACTACACATAATTTTGTTTCCTTTTTCATTAGTGTCCTCATTTCTCTTCTTCCCAAAGACCTGCCTCTCTTCTGCGACGTTCTTGCTGGACCCCTCTATGGTAAATGCTTTCCTAAACATCCGAGGAACCGGCAACCAACTCGGTATTACCTACCTAGAGTATTGTAGGCCCAATTTATCCAATCCATAGATGTAAGTGTTTCTCTTACATCCATGTATGCTTTAATTTACCTATAGACCCCTTAATGTGTCCCACGTACCTTACCACACAAGGTGGAATATGCTTTCAAAGGACATCTTTCCTACATATCTTTTAAGGTTTTAAAACCTCTCTGTTGTAACCCTCATCTCCAGGAATATTCAACAACAATAAACTTATACAGTCGACATAAAATACAACTATTCTATATGATCGTCCTCATCAGTTGTAAAAAGCGCTGTTAGAACGGAGTAGACCAGCCATTGAAATCTTTTTCTACAAATACAGTTGCTTATTGAAAATAAATACAGTAAAAATTCATGAATAATAGATCTTCCGTGCTACTGAAAAACCTAATGACAGTGACAAATTAATAGGGTATCCAAACCCCACCCGTACTTTCCTGTCAAGCATCCTGACCCCTTCCTCTCTATATCTCTCCAGGATATAAGCGCACAAGTAATAGGGATTAGAGAAAACACATACAGTAAGGATTTTATCTCGTGACAAAGAAGGGATGGGAAACCTCACACTAGAAGATTCTACATATGCTCTTTACCATTTCTGTAGATACATTGTATCTCCCTCATACTGAATTTCTCTTAATCTGTGTGTATATGATGTAGCAACAATTTGCACAAAAGAAGAGAAATGTAACCATAGACCCCACTAGTTTAATAAATGACCTAAGAGTATCATAAATGGTATTTCTGGGGTATATGCACATTCCTATGATGACTGATTGCATGTCAGAATCCAATAAAATACTCCATAGGGCAGGCAGCGGTCCTCCCCCAACTAAAAGCTCACCTTTTGAATTGCAATATATACAAATACATGTCTATGCACTACTTCACTTTGAAGAAATTATATATATATATATATATCATCTGACATTGACACGACTGGACCAATACGGCTACAACCTCTACTATGTATATATGTATATATATATATATATATATATATATATATATATATATATATATATATATATATATATATATATATATATATATATACACACACACACATTCCCATATTCCTGTCTCCATACTAAGTGAAATTAACAATGAAGGTTGTGATCTGGAACCCCGTACCCAGCCTGACACATCATTCTGCAGGGGGGGTCTATCTGTAATTATGAAATGATCTGTTTTACGAGCGGGACACTGTGCGCGTCTCATACTGACTGTTGTGTGTGATCCTCTGGACGTTGCCGCTGCATGTCTGGATGATGCTGTTAAAGTCCCGGCCCCTGGCCATGGGCTGTTGCCTGTAGCCGGACATGATGCTTTCTCTACTGCTAGACTAAAACACGTCTTCCCCTCCCGGTCACAGTCCCAACACGCAGCCGCAGAGCGACGCCCGAGAGGTGGGACAAGCTTGATGATGTTACGGAAATGCCAGCCAATGGCTATCATTTTCAATTTCCCGTTCCCATAAGGCTGCCAGTTACTAGGTTGGAAGCGGCGTAGTGTTACGATTGGCTGTTGCTCTTGGTAACGCTGCTTGGATGTTTGTGAAGGGGCTGACTTTAGGGAGTCCGTCCAGTTACTTAGGGTGGGGTGGGGAGGGGAGCGAGGTGTAGTAATGTATCTCGTTGTTGAAGTGTGTGGGGCTGTAACTTAAAGGGACAGTCCAGCCAGCATATGTACTTCAATACCATGGGGTCCCTTAGCCAGTGTCCCCATGGTAAATGCATGTGGGGATTCTTTTGAATTCACCTTTATGCATTTGCTGCTTTCCTCCCAAGTTTCGGCATCATGGGTTAAAGGTCTGTAAGAGCGACTCTATTGGTTGCAGGCAAAGGCCTCCTCTTATAGAGTTGCTCTTACACAATGTGAACAGTAAAATAAATGTAAAAAAATAATAATCATTAAAAAAAATTGGTAACGTAAAAATCATTTCCCACTTATATCACCATCAGGGGAACCTCCCCGCTGCAAAAAATGTAAAAAATTATCAGCAAGTCCTAAAATTAGGGTTATCTCTTAAATTCTCACATGGAAAGAGTTAAAATATTGGCATGTTAAATGCCCATGGGGTTTCTACTTTTAAAAAATGTATGATTTGATGGGGTAAATTGAATTGGCCGGGTGCAACAGTGTCCCAATTAACACAGTGTTCCAATTTGAAAAATGCACATGTCCCAAATGTGGCCTTTTAGCCCCCAAATAACCCCACAAACCTATGCATGTGGGGTATAACTGTACTCAGAAGTTATACATTTTTACCTAAAATAAGTGTGGGAAAAATACACACAAAAAAAATACTACTGCAAACTCTGACAAAGGCTGGTGGTAAAATCTGTGCATGCAAAGAGTTAAAATACTAGCATTTCAAATTCTAGTTTTCAAAAATATATGGTTTTATAGGGCACACTGAAATGGCCAAGCTCAAAGATGTACCAAATAGGGCATGGGCGGTGGATCGGCAAAAATGTCAAAGTTCAACATTACACAATGTGCATGACCCAAATGTGGCCCTTTAGCCCCCAAACAGCCAGGCAAACCCATGCATGGGTGGTATCACTGTACTCAGGAGATGTTGCTGAACACATATTGTTTTGACAGTGACATATACCAGAACCTGTTATTCAAATGCAAAAAAATTAATACCACAAAGTTTGACAAAGACTGGTGATAGAATTAGTGCATAGAAAGAATGCCCTGGGGTGTCTAGTCTTCAAAAACATATGGTTTGATGTGGTAAATTGCATTGGCCGCCTTCAAAGATACCTGAAATAGCACATAGGGGAAGAATTACCAGCTTTGGGAAAAAATGGTTTTCAAATAGCAAAATGCATACCGTGCAGAAAAAAGCAAAAAAAAACAAAAACATAAAAACATTGGGTATTTCTAAACTCAGGACTTATAGTAGAATCTATTTAGCAGGTTTTTATAGATGAGTAAAAGATTTTTCAAGTAATTTTAAAACATTTTTTTACCATATTTTATACTTTTACAATATATATATATTGTGTGGGTTCAGTAAACGGGAAAGAAGAAAATTACAGCTAAACACGAGCAGCACAGAACTGTTAAAACGGGCATTGTCACGACGGGTACAAAAAATAAAATCAGCCATTGTCATGAAGGGGTTAGCAGCGGGTATTATTATATTATATGCAAGGTTATTAATATTATTACTATTATATTATAATTGCTACATACAAGATGTGCATGCAAAGGAAATCAACACAAAAATCCATTCTAGAAGATTAACTTCAATTGACTAATCGGATTCGAGCACATATACTGTTGAGTCTTAGTGAAATAAGTAAGGGGGGGGTCATACTAACTATAACATAAGCATAAAACCTAAAGTTATGCATGCTTACCCCATTAATAGAAAAATAATTGCAATATTTCCCCACTGAACATTGAATAAAATACACATGCATTTAACGACTTTTCTAGGTGGGGACTGAAGGTTGCCTTCTGGACACAAAGTAAAACACTTGGTGATGCCCAACCTACTGTAAGAAGGGTTATGTTCAAAGTTATGTATTAAGAAGATAACATATGAATATCTAATGGTATCACAGGGCCACCTGAGCTGATAGTTGCCAGCCTGATGGCTATTGGAAGTGTAATCGTGCATGCAGTTGGAATTGTGTTCAGCAGATGGCGCCCTCTGACTGACTTTTCACAACTCACGCTTCGTAGCTAAACTTGTAGGATGCAATTTGACAAGATAAACGACGGCATGACAACTATGGCTCAAAGTAATGAATACTGTATTTGCTCGATTATATGATGACCCTGATTATAAGACCCCCCCAAATTTGAATATTAATTTAAGAAAAAACGAAAAAGCCTGAATATAAGACAACCCTATAGGAAAAAAGTTTTACTAGTAAATATTAATTCACATGTAAACTATTTTTTTCATATTTAATAAAAACTATGACCCCAGTTATGCACATTTGTGCCCAGGCTTGCCACTCTGCCCCGCAGACATTCCAACTGACATACCTGGGAACTTCGGTGGGTGTCCCCGCTGACGTCGGGGGCGTTAGCGCTGACATCACGCGAAACACCACCGTTTAAAGGGGGAATGGGTGGGGAGCACTACGGAGGATCTGGATCTTAGTCTTATAGTCAGATCTCTATTTGAGGTCTGATTATAAGATGACCTTGAATATAAGACAAGGGGTATTATTCAGAGCATTTGCTCTGAAAAATACCTTGTCCGATATCTGAGCAAATAGATATATAATAAGATTTATTTATAATATAGAAAAACACACACTGTTTGATACATATTACTTTGGAGGACCACGGACAAGTTTTGGAGATCAGTCTTAATGGCTTTTCCCCATGTTAATACCCCACAGTAAATCCATTGTTCGATACACTTTAGATAGCACCTTTCCTTGCCCTACTTTGGACTTAATGGGCAATACTAGCTTCTTTTGCCATGACATACCCCATAGGTGAAGCCGCATATTGTTGAAAATTACGCCAGATTTTGTGGCTTTTTCTACAATTTATGGCTTGCATATGGGGCAACAGACACCGTTTTTGGAACCAATATTTACATCATTACGACACATGCAGGTCTCAAGGACTGCCTTCACAAATAGAAGAGGGTCACTGGTAGGTGAGTCCTCAAGTGAAACATAATGCTAAGTGATAAAGGAGTTTTAGTGAGCTCGTAAAGCACGTATTACCGGTACTACTAACATACTGAAAGCAAAATATATCGATATAAGCTGTTTTCTTCAGGGTCACTGAATTTGTGAGTAGTAACTCGCTGTGCTTTGGCTTAGGTTCCCCTTTTGACCACCGCTAACCTATGTACACTAAGGTGCGAGACACGCTTAGCAACACATTATCAGTCTTTAGCTAAATTGGAGGAAAAAAGCAGCCAGCCTTGTGTGACCCTGGTGAAAATCAGCCCAATTTACCCAAGAAATGGATTAATAACATGCTAAGATCTCATGACGTGTCACATGTTTAGTTGATGTGATGACATCGTTTTCGGTGTTACTGTTCAGCTCATGAGTCACTGAAGTTGTGCACAGTGTATCAAAATTCCTCCATTTCCTGAAATGAATTGCAGTAGATAATAGATCTAGTTCCCAGTATTTCCTTTATACACATACTCATAAATATGAGTTTGCATTATTTAAAGTACATTAGGGAGAAGATGTGATCTAATATTTCATTGCTTCATCTCACCTTGGCAGCTATTACTTATTTAAAATAATTAGACACTGAACCATGTTTTCCATGAATCCCAAGTAGTTCACTTTAGGCATGTTTACAGTGAAGGTTGGACTCTTCACATTAACGTATTTACCCCAGGCTCTGCCCTAAGTCTGTCCCAGGCAGCACCCCCTGTGGGGCCATAGTCCTCACTCCTGACTGTGTGTCTGAAGGACACACAGTGCCATTAACTACGTCCTATGGAGAGTGTACCAGCTCGGCAATATTCCATAGTGTAAATGGGATGGTGGAGGAGATCAGATACCTCCCTTGTGCCTGGGAACTCTGCAAGTCTTGGCCCGAGACCCTGGATGAATCTCCACTTCTCCGGGTCACTGTGGGGAAACTCCAGGTCACAGGAGTTGCGTTGCGGCCCACCCCACTTCCCATGCACTTCCCTCCACAAATAGCGTGTGTCCCACCACCAGTGTCAGTGGGCCCTCATACCCGCATCCTGCAAGGGGGGATCCGGGTAATGGGAGCCAGAAAGTTCCCAGGTAAGGGTGTAACTGTCCATTGAGCGGCTATCTACCCTGCTTTTGCAGTAAGCCTGGAAATCTGCAGTTTTGTAACTTTTTGGAATCATACACTGTAAATAAAGCACTAAAATGCCCAACCCCCCCCCCATATATTTGTTAAAAATCTGGTCATGTTAGCTCAGTGCACTTTAAGCTCCTTCTATTGTTCAGTCAGAACCTATGATAATTCCCTTTTAAAGTCATGAAGAGGCAGTATACTATCTAAAGTATTTACTTAAACATTAAAGGCCCTTTTCTAAGTGGATTACAATGAAAATTCTTTCTTTGGGTGGAAAATTTGCAAGTACTTCCCATTGCTATTATCTTAAGATTCCTAAACCTCACTTCACTCTATTGGTACTGAATTTAGCAAAGGGTTATCTCCTTGTTAATCATGTTGATCTGTTTACATAAGAGACCAGGGACAGATTAGGTACCTACTATTTATATTCTCCCATAGCATGCTGAGCTGCCTTAGCTACTACAGGTCTAAGGGGATACTGGGTAATAATAATAGTAGTAGTAATAATAACAATGCATTTCAACATTTTTCCTTAAAAAAGGTACATGGATTGGGTCCTGGCGCTATAGGCTAAACGCATATATATATATTGAATAGGTATTTGTTATCATGATAATATCAACAAAGATTGTTTTATCTTTGTGCAAGATGGTCATGCTATGCCATGGACTTTGGGCTTCTAGAAAGTAGGGTGCTACAGCTGCTTCATATAACAAAAAAAATACTTATACATATAACACAAAAAAAAAAAAGCAAGCACACATTGCTTGCTTCCATACTGGCAATAAAAATCAACTGCAAACAGTTGGCCATAAATGTATTTTTGGTTAAAGTTGACGATAAAACATATGAACTGATCATTGTTTATATATATGTGAATATATGTATGTGAATACAAAAGTATTCTGAATGCCAATGTGAAAACAATATGAGACACATTACACAATTAAATTCCAACAATACGACGTGTTCAGAGCATATGTATACGCTAGATATATTGTTACAATGGGCTTCAATAACCTTTAGTCCTCCTGGTCAGGCTTATCTCTTAAAGCAATTACAAGAAATGCAGAACTTCTCTATGCAGATTTATGTCATAGTCTGACAAATTTAGGTAATTGAGCTTGGAGGATAATAATCTGTGTATACAGAGAAACATGGAGAAAAGCCATAGCCCATAAAACACAGTATGGACAATGCTAAAATACACTGATACCTCTGTAATACAATCTATTTAATCCCACTTAGGTCCCTTCTGTGATTAACAAACAGTCGCCATCTGTTGTAGGGTCACACCTCCTCTACTCTATAAAAGGCAACCAATATGACATACAATGGCTTAGGGCTTTCACACTACAGACAAAAGAGGGTCTTTTTTAAGAACTCTTCATGAAATTCTGCTCTTCAATGAATGAGAGGAATTGTGTGTATCTTACACTCTGAAGCTTCATTATTATGTGTGTCCCCTTTATTCCCATTTATTCACTTAAGAATAAGGCGCCTGACTCATATGTTGATGTTTCTTTCTTTTTGTCTTTTAAGAAGCTTTTCAGGGAAGCCTATGTATCCATGAGGGGTCATAGAGAGTTGCATGGAGGTTTCTGACATGGAATTTACAGCAACGACAAAAGAAAAAAATAGGGCAGCTGGCATTGGCTAATGTGGCTCTTAACTTTTTTTGGGTGTAGAACTTCCAAAGCCATACTCAAGTCCCCATTATAGAGGTTGAGATTTAACCTGTAAGGGGATGACATTACATCTGGACATTCTCCAACAGTCCCAATGTGGGTTGGGCGCATGCAGAAAACAGACAGTCAAGGTGTTACATGGGCAGATATTATAATGATATTAAAAAAGCAATATTATATGTGATATTATAATGCCCCAATGTGACATTTGGGCCACTACACCACTTGCCATATTGTGACATCAACAGTAATGCCTGTTAGTTACCATTAGTAACTATGTTTCTGCTATTCAGACCTGCTCAGAGGCAAGCAACAATGGTTGGGGTTCCAGGCCATTACATTTTTATGGCACCCCCACATTTTTCATGGAAGGATGTAGATGTACTGGTTGTAAGAAAGGCTGGAGATCACATGAATAATACTGTAGAAATGATTATTCTGTTTTACTATAAAGCAATGATTTGTGAATTATGATTTCCTGTTGTATGGTGTGATTTATTTTTTACTTAAAAGTGGCATGGTAAGTTTTGAGCTGTGAGGCTTGCGGAGGATTTTGCTAATCAGTAGGTCAGACACATCTTAGGAGGTGTTTAGTTAGTTTGTTTAGGCCAGGGTTGCTGCTGTGTGTGTTAGGAGAGGTTGAAAGGGTAGTGTAGTTTGAGAAGGCTTGATTAGGTTAACAAAAGGTCAAAAAGGGAAACAGAAGACTTTGGGACATTTATGCCCACAGAGTTCCGATTTCAGCATGGATAATTTTGTTAAGGGTGATCAAGGGCCGGAAAAGGGGATAGGTATATACAGGAAATGCTGATTTATGTAAAGTTTTATTCCAAGGTATAGGTGATACTAGATAGATAGGCATGTAATAGAATAGCAGAACAAGGCCTATCTCTACAAACATGTATGATTAGAATGTGTTTCACCCACAGTTTATGTGTGTATTAATATATATATATATATATATATATATATATATATATATAGTGTGTGATATAATCAACAGAACCTGAGTTACTTGTGTCCGATGTGTGTAATATGTTGTGCATCAAAGCAATAAAGATTACAGGCAACACTTTTAGAGCCAATAGGGAATTTGTTTACAACAATGTGCAGTTCACTAGGGGTTGAACCCACATTTTGCAGTAACAGCTGAATATAAATTTGCCCACCAGGACGGGCAGTTCTGGTTTGCCATGGAAGAACAGATAGGGAAATAGGACATGCGGCTGAGAATGGTAACTAAGAAAACAAGGCAATGTTTAACATGGGTCACACAGGTTCATAAATGTTTACTAAATGAAAACAGACATAAACTCAGGAACACCCAAGGTAACTAAGGTAGCTGGCAATCGTCAGAGGTGAAACCCAACTAAATAAGCAGGTTTAAATGGTGAGTGTAACAATCAGATGAACATCACACATTTCTAGTAAGGGCAAGAAAGAAGAAAAACCATCCAAGGAAACCATGTGCCATGTTCATGTCCTTGTATATAACGCAGCTGTTGCCTTTCTTCTTTCATACGACCACCCTCAATAAAAAATAAATACGCAACCTGACTTAATGACTGAAGTAGCACAAAATGATTGTTTTCTCTTGGGATTATGCTCACAGCAGCAATACCTCTGCAGGGCCATTTTAAGTGGTATGTACGGAGGTTTTGTTCAGGTGTTGGACATAAAAAAGGAGAAAGTAACACATCACATTGATCTTGGTTTTGCAAACCTTTCAGAAAACTTGTACAGATACTCAAGGACAATATTTTAGATAAAACTCCAGTGAGGCGTTACAGAATTTAAAAAATGTCTCAAATGTGATGTTCAGTTTTTGAAAACTGTAGCATGAGTACATTTTAATAATTATTTCATAATTTAATTTCCCACTCTGTATTTATGGCTCTGAGAGAGAGAGAGGAAAATGACTGGTTAAGAGAATGGAGAGAGGGAGCTTAACTGGGTAAAGAAGGCGGATGAGATGCAGGTTGCAGAGAGAAGGGGAAAAGGAGTACAGAGGAAAAAGCCATATGGAGAAAGGGAAGGCTGTCACTATAGGAAAGTAAGAAAGAGGGAAAAGAAGCCTATGAAATGGAGGTTAGAAAATTAATGTATAAGGTGAATAGGGATGAAAAAAATATGTCAAATAATATATTATCTGTATAATAGAAAATATGTTGGCTCTATAGAAATAACAATGACGACTGTAAAAATGTGTCGATTGATTGTCGTATCTGAAAGGGGTTCATTGAATTCAACTGGTGAGTGTTAAAGGTCAATCTGTACATGGCTATTGGACCACATGCTCATGACTGGCCAACAAAAATTGGACAAAGCAGCTGATTGTCCTTACATTGTGCAACCTGTTATCACATGTATGTGCCCAGGCCATTACTACTGTGTGAGCACAAAGAAAAGCCTGTGATTTGATGCATAACCACAAGGGCAGATCAAAGTCACATGATGCAAGAAAGCAAAGAAAGGGCATTGTGGCACAGACAGTGAATATCAGTGTCCTCTTATAACAGCGTCTCTTTCTCCTAATATTTGCCCACACTTTCATTTACCCATTCAATGTATGTGTATATATATATATATATATATATATAATACAAGGATTATATCATTAGGAGCCTTAATTAAGAAGAAGAATTATATAAAAACTAAGGAACAGAATAACCACTGTACAGAATACGACGGTGTTATCCACATCGATATCAGTAAGGATTACAGTGTTCACTTATGATCACAATTTGTTGTAAAATGATGATAACATGTTAACGAATCTGTGCCCCTCTCTATTCTCTGAGGTCCTTAGATCAGTGGGGGCCATAAATAGCTGCCTAATTGTGCTTATTTGGTGGCACAGTCACTGTGCAACTATAGATGCAAATGTCAACAGTGATGACCAAACATTTCAACCTAATTATACTTCCTACATGGCAACAAACAAAACAAGCAGATTATGCAAATTGAACTTGCTCTGTAATTTAATAACCTGACATGTCATTAATAATTACATAACTGATAAACAATTATTGTCAAGGTTTTAGGTTAATGGATATAATCTTTTCTAATCCAAATTTGTAGGGCAAAGCAGGATATTGCCCAAGGTTTTAGTGTAAAGACCTTTATCAAGAATGGCTCTGAATAAGACATTGCACAGGTTACCTATTCATTATGCAGGGCCAACCAGGAACGGACTGGGGTTCAAATCGGCCCTGGCCCGATTGATAAATGGCATGGGTGCAGTCTCCTTCCAAATACACACACCCTCACAGTACACTTTTGTGGCTGCCCACTAAAGAACATGAGTAATAGGAAAAGTGGTGTTTTTTAAACAAAATATATTTACTATAAGTGCTGTCTCATTAAATATAAAGAGTTACAAGTTACAAATACATCTATAAAGCAGCGAATATAACTTTTTCATGATGCTTTACCAGTCATTGGCCATAGCATTGGCTATATGGATTTTGCCACTATCAATATTGTACATTAGCATTAAAAATTCATATGTCATTGGAGCTGGAGGCATATGTTTACTGTACCCCGAGCTGCCTAGATTTAAATACGGTAAGTGCATCAGGCAAAACAAACTAGCACTGTACACATCTATTAATCTGCTTATATACTTATATATATATATAATGTTTGGGCAAAATGTACAAGCTATAGTTAGTTTTGATAATGCAATATTCATGACCATAAAGTCAATGATGTTAAAATATATATTGCAAAATCAGGATTTATGGCAATTGCAAAATCTAGGTTATTTTTAGAAGAGTGACCTTGGACACTTTTGTAGGCTCTTCTCCTCTGCATTTATTCACTAAAGCGGAAGACCAATAAGTCAATTTGCACAGCTCCAAACCCTTAAGGGAGAGTTGCCAGGAGAGTTTGCAGATGTGTTTCAGCTCCTTCGCTTTACCATAAAAAAGATCAACCCTAGTGACCTTCTGCTGCGGGAAGAGCTTAGCTGACCCTGTATCGTGTATCATTAAATCACGAGTCTCCTTATTACAGCAATACTCAGGTGCACATGTTACTGATATATTATGAAGGGCCCACCATATACAGGGCCAGCTCAGCCCATACTGTGTATAGACAAGATTCTGAGGACGCAGAAGAAGTACATAAGGTGACACTCGGCTATCATATGCATGATATGACTGTATCACAACTGAACCTCCTGACCAAAGGAAAAACCTGTCTATTCCAACCTTACAGCAACAAACGGATTATATTTAAAAGAAAACCTTTCACAACTTTAAACGACTTGCTTTTGCAAAGTTTACATCATATGTGGTGAAGGATATCAACCAATAATATGTTGCAATCCCTAACTGAAGAAAACAAAATTGATAGCAGTTGCTTTTAACTGTTAACTCAGGAAGCTGTAGCTGGTATCTGGTGTAGCTTCTCAACGGATAAAATATGATACTTATAGACTGAAACTTATAGACTGAAAACCACAACTAACACGCTGTTAGAGGGATTCTCACATTAGAGGGATTCTCACCTTTGTGAATGGTATCGTGGTCAATATTAAAAGTTGTCCCACCAAACATGCTGAATATACCAAGTAAAGTTCTAGAATCAGTTAGCTAGCATTAACACTAAACTGAATTCTGTTCTGAAATCCATCAAACAATACTGCACCTATAGCCTACATGTCACATCAATCACAATCCAGATCATTCCCTCTAGACTGGTATAAGCGTGTAGCTAATATTTCATACGTTAGATTCCTAATAAATTGACAAGTATTTTTGATATACAAAAAAGCAAGGAATCACAACATAACCTGCACAGATGGTAAAGGAGCATTTAACATTTCTAACTGGAGTAACTTCTGTCTAGGAAATCTTTCTGGACTATCTTTGGACCTATAATAGTCCCACTATCTGGGTACCATACTAAGAAAAAACAGTGGACGTTCCACTCTGAAATGTAACTGATTGAATTAAAGAAAAGCATGGAAATGGGGGAAAAAAATACTTGATTTTTGCTTTGCCACATATTGGAAACATTTCTGTGGAAGCCTATGTGTATATGATAATAGCAGTTGTACTTGAGCTTCAAGGAACTGTGACTTGACAAAATATCCAGTATCTCCTGTCTACATCTGTTTCTTCATCGTCTACAGAGAAGACACCCATAGGAGCGTATTTGATTGCTAAGAAGAATTGGATAACGCCCTAAAGGTTAATGAGCACATTTGTAAACCATGTGCTGTCTTGAAAGAAAAAACAAGTCATGATAACTGGGATGTTGGTGATTATAAATAGTGTATCACTATTGAGGATGTGATGGAAATTGTGTATAGATGTGGAAAAAAACAGAAGTAAGTGAGCACTTGAGACATTTCCACTTTAACACTCAACTAAAAGAGCAATGAAAGAGCTTAGCCTGACCTGTGTTATACCTCTACAGTTTGAACTATGCCATCTGCAACAAACTACATACAAACATATATAGAGAGAGAGAAAGGCATGAGTCACATACCACACCTCCTTGATTTGTACATGGGATATAGTTATGTTTTTCCTAAATTATACATTTTAGTGTTCCATTGCTCTATTGACCTATTTACTTAAATGCCAAAAATCCTGTTTTAACTAATGCCATTTTTGTCTTGTTTTTAATATATTCCCTAAATAATGCCCTAAACACAAAAACCTACTTTCATGAGAAAAGCAGCAACAAAAACTAAAAAATCAGGAGGTAAAATTTCAGTATAAATTTTAAAAAAAATTAAGTTTTTTTTTACAACTTTTGCATTTATGTAAAAAACAATAAAAAGTGTGTTTCTGTTTTTTAATTTTTGCGAACAGTTAAAAACAAGAAAACCCCAAAAAACAGATGTTTCCTTTTTAGGATATGAGCAGTGGAAATGTAATTTCAAAATAGCAAGAAAGGGAAGTGGTTGTGATGATACAGTAGCATATCACAGAACCTGCAGGTCTTGTATCTGATCAGAAACAACATTTGCTGAAAATGTGCACTTAGGAGGGCAATAAATTATAGAGAAGTCAGAAGAACAATTAGAACATGCAACCGGATGAATGTTAGAATGGGGGAAAAAAAGTGGGATATATAGTAAATAATTATATACATTGTACAAATGTAATCAAGAGAAACCATTAGAGATGGTTATCAAACCTCTCGTTTAATTGGCGTTACTTATAACCAAAGGACAATTGTAAGAGCTGGTGTAAAAGGTGTTATTTCATGGATTATTATTATTAACATTTTCTTGATATTTTTAGTTTAGTTTTTTTTTATCTTTTTGAGTTTCTGAGACCTAGTTCATGGATTACATCTGATGGAAACTTTTTTTTTTACGTACTGCGCCAAAAAGAAATAAAAAGTGATTTTAAACAAATAAAAAAAGTTTTTGTGTTAAATTTGTGCTTTATAGCATGACAAATAACTCAGCTTTAAGAAGTTATTGAATCATTCAATAACAAAAGGAAGTTACTCTTTTACCTCAGGAATACAATTTAATTATCTATCCAATTTCCTGTCCTGAAATTCTATCCCTGTTCCTCGCCCACAGGCTGCCTGAACCAACAACATTCAGCAGCTTAAAACGGGGGAGAGATACCTTAAATGGATAAAAAAAAATGACTATTAACCTTTTTTAATCAAGCGCTATATTATTCTGTGGCATTTTAAAATTTAAATATGGAGCGTTAACAAGTACATAACAAACTTAAAGCTTTTTCATACAAAGTTCCTAGCAAGAATAGAAGGCTTGAGGGACCCGCTCATAACCTTACATTCTAAAAATGTAAAACTTGAGAAAGGTAGTTAAAATGGTTGCCCCGTTGGCATACCTAGGAACCTTGTGAGGCGGTGGGTCAAATGCAGAGAGTTCCTAGGTATGCCCATTGTGAGATGCATAATGTTGGTTTTTATTTTATTTTGTATAAATCTGTCACTTTAGTGTAAAATAAACTAGATAGCAAAAAAACCCAATATGCCCTCAGTAAGCTCACTGGTTACACTAGAACTTATCATGCGGTTCTTCTGGGCCTTTTCTTTGTGGGAAATATCAAATGCATATGTAAAAAGTATTTTTTTCAATTTTCAATGGTTGGATGTAGTTTTAAAGGGACAGTTAGCCATTTGACAAAAAGGAAACATACACGAAACCCGATATTATTCAGCAATTCTCATGATGCCTCAAGATCAATGAATGAAACCAGTCACAGAAACAGTAATACAAGGCACATAGTAGCTTTGATAGCATATCAAGTTTAAGATAAAATCGTATAAAACGCCATCAACACTAAAAACGCCTTCTATTGTTCTCATTTAATGGTCCATTCTTGGCTTCTTGCGATCAGACTTTGGCTCCTGCAAGACATAGCCTGGGTATTTCATATATGTTTTCCCCGTGATCCTTAAGTGATGATAAACGCTATCATCAGCACTTCTAGGAAGTTGGAACGTTTGCACAATACCATATGCGTATTGTTTTAGCAAACCGAATATCCAGCTCTATCAATAGAGTTTGATTACAATCTGCTGCTCCTTTGTAAACCTATTATCACAATTTTGTGTGAGGCTGCTATTTTAAATGGGACACAACGGCATGATTGCTTCTCTCAAATAGAGCATCTTATGAATACTCAAAAAGCAAAGAAAATATATTAAAATGTTGAATATAGTTATTTGTTAAATAAAAATATATTTTGGAACTAGCGATAATTGAATACATAATAATTCCCCTTCAAAGTCCCCAGAGAATTGTCCTGAGTGCTGGGTTTCAAAAACAAAACCAGCGTTAACTGACAACATGCATTCCTAAAAAGTCTAGGTTTTCTTTCTGTTTTTTTATTTATTTATTTAGTATGTTTGGGGTGTTACCTGTCGCTTTAAAGATGAATGAGGTAGTACAAATGCTGTATTTTAGTGTTAAATTAGTAAAGCCCACATAAAGTGGTCACTACACAAAAAACAATCGCTAACTGCTCAAAAGCCACCTACACATTGAGTAAGAGTATATTGTAATCCCTGCACAGCATCTGCTGACTCCACGTCTAAACCACCATGGGTCTGACATTTACGTGACAACTATTGGGATGAAAGTTAAAATGTGTGTTTGGATAAGAACCCATCCTTCTGGAAGCGACTGTGAAGTCTATATAACGCCTAATTCAGAGTCATATAATTTAGCATAGGGGTAGCACATTCTACTTTTTTTTGTTGTCGATAAAAGAGTCATATTGTCACTATTTTTTTTTTCCTTTTCCACGCATGTTTTGGGTGTTTATTTCAATATTTTACAGTGAGTTAAATTTAATTCGAACATTTTGTAGAAAAAAGTTTTTTTATGGTCCAGAATGCATAATGCAACGAAATTTGCTGGCAGTTTGTCAATACATACATGTAAAATAGTATCCGTAATATGTGGAAACCCACAAAATCTCATTGGAGATGTTGTTTTCTGTCGATTTTAATGCATTTTTACTTTGGCTGTTGCAGTCTGGAATCTAGGACAGCATATTTGAGGATATACAGCTAGTTGAATCTCCAATCATTTTTGGATTTTAATAAGGATGGCTGATTGAAGCTCAAGAGCTCTATATAGGGCGGACACCACATGATCCTGTTAAAGGGTTATTGTTCTTGGGAATGTATACAACTTATATTCATTACAACCATGGTTTTTTTTTTTAGATGTCGTCTGGTCACGGTTTCCTGTACCTTTAATGATTACGAACAGAACTATGCATTTATGCCTGAGCTTTGGCATGCTACTTAAAGACAGCTGCTCTCTAAACACTGATAGGATTCTCTTCTTATCAGATAGTTAGTAGGGTGGGGTGGGATGTTGATATGAATTAACCAGCTGCCTGCAGGCTTTTTTTCCCAAGCTGACCCCAGCATGTGCCAGAATTCTGATTCCTCCTTTCACACCCCAGCAGGGAACATCGACCTCTCAATGGTGTCTGACTTAAACCCTTTATCTGATCCTAATTCTTTAAGGAGTTTCTGCTGCTCTTGTTTTTATACCGTTGACTTAATTCATGTCCCTTACAATTTCTTTTGTCTTTGCTACAAACTAAATTCAAATATCATATTCACCATCTGGCCCCACAAAATGTCATAGGAATCCATTAAAATGCATTCTGCAGCCTAAACCCAGTATGCAAGGCAGCAACCTGTAGTTTGTAAGACATGCCTGCATAAACCTATGGATATCACATTTTTTCTTTTTGTTTAAACAATGCATAGAAAAACATATCAAGAGCCTTGAAGACTTGAAGTTACATAATAATAATACATATGTTAATTATCTATTGGGGCTAACACGTTGGGAGAAACCCTTCTTTACAAATACCAGCTGTCCGCTACACCCTAGGATCCTTCCTGTGTACACACCAGCTGTCTCTTAGAGACTGCATGGAATGTGGCCCCAGTGGGACAATACCTTGCATGTTAGGACAATGCCTATATAAGAAATACATGTGTATATGTGTGTGTATGTGCATATATCTATATCTATATATTGTATGTGTATATGTTCATACATGCCTCCTACAATGCATGATTGCATTGTATATAAATACAAATGTGCAAGAACTCTCCTGTATTCACACTGTCTATCCCCAAATAAACAGTACTTCAAAGGAACTGCCATCAATACCAAAGGAACTACAAATAATGTTTGTCGTGGATGTGCCAATTCTTTATTTGCAGTTGCAAATGAAACAACTGCTTTGTCCCCAGTGCTATGTAACATACACACCCAGCTCTAAAAATAAATCCTCATAAACACGTGATCATGTGAATCACATAAAGGGTATAATTACGAATCAGCACATACAGTACATTCCTACCATGGAATGTAAAGGATTTTTGATGAGTACACAGTTCCTTTATTTTTGTTTATTAGCTATTGGCTGTCTACTACTTCACTACACTACTTTACTTTAATTTATAGCAACAAACGGTCTGTCCAAGCCATATAGAATATATATATATATATATATATATATATATACCATATTTGCTCGATTATAAGACAACCCCCCCAAAATCTGAATATTAATTTAGGGGGGGAAAAACCTGAATATAAGACGACCCTATAGGAAAAAAGTTTAACTGGTAAATATTAATTCATGTAAACTATTTTTTCATATTTACTAAAAGCTATGATTGAAAAGCCTCCTATATGCCACCCTGCCCCATGATATGCCTTTTAACCCCCTATATGCCATTCTGCCTCCAGAAATGCCTTATACCCCCTATATGCCAGGGGCATATCATGGGACATAGTGGCATATAGGGGGGTATAAGGCATTTCTGGAGGCAGAGTGGCATATAGGGGGTTAAAAGGCATTTCTGGAGGCAGAGTGGCATAAAGGGGGTTCAAAGACATGCCAGTGCTTCTGACTCCCTGGTGTCAGGTGGGGACAGCGGGTGGAGGCCAGCGGCTTCTATGACTGAGCATCGGACAGGAGGATCCAGGTCCCCTGCAGCGCTGCGGGAATCCGGATCTTAGTCTCATAATCAGATCTCTATTTGAGTTCTGATTAGAAGGCGGCCTCGATTATAAGACGAGGGGTATTTTTCAGAACCTTGTCTTATAATCGAGCAAACACGGTATATATAATATTGAATGTACAAATACTTAGTGACTCTATACCTTATATTTTATTTAAGGAGAACAATTTGGTTATGCACACATATAGCACTGGTATATTTTTACAAGCCCACCACAGCATGCATGCACGACCTATTACATTGACAAGTCTCGGTTGTATTTCACAGTCAGCCTTAAATCCATCCTTAGGTGCCGGCCCTATATAAATGACACACTTATGTCAGCGCAATAAAATGCTTTCTCAGCTGTATCACCCTTAAGATAAGCTTAAGATAAGGCTTTTTTTTTATAAAAAGGGACCCTGTTTATTTTCTAACAAGGATATCTCAAGCCTCAGCAAATCCAATCGTTATCAGGCTTCATTTGCCTATGAATTATATCAGACAAACGAGCTGCATTTAAAAAAAAGAAAACAAAGGTGTACCCAACCCCACCTTCCAGTTCCCACACAGAGGTGTAATTACAGTGGGGCTCTTCAACTACAACATCAACACAGGCAGAGGATACCTCCACTTCCTGTTGACCCAGTCCATCCAATCAGTCGTTAGAGGGCGTGCTCAACAGGGCTCTGAAACACAAGCTCACTAGCGCTGTGTTTCAGTACAATCCTGGTTAGGGCTGTACCTACGAGCTGGTTGTCTTTCCAACCTAAAAGTCTGGATTACTTCCATTTAAAGTTACACCGTTTCGTGGATAAGACCTTTTGGACTTTATAATTTGGGTGAGTATTAGAATTAGTTTTTTTTCTTTGTTATGCTGCACGCGCAAGCTGTATATTTTTAAGCAGTAACGTACATCTAACAGTATGTAACGATTTTTTTTTTTGCTTTCAAATATTATGAATAAGAATTTGGGGGCGCTTATATCACACACACACATATATAAATAATCAGTTCAAAAAATAGCATTTTTATGTTAAAACCAAAACTGCTAAAAAGTGAGGTTATCCAAGCATTCCGTGAAACTGTATATGTAGGTTATAGTAGTAGTGGATCCATTTGGAACGGGAAGGGTTAACTTTTGCTTTCAGGGCTTTTGTTTTCATGGTAAATCCCTTAGGAAGGTAGATCCAGATGGGTGGGGAGAGAGGGGAAAAAAAGCTAATGCAATCCTATTACTTTCAGGCCTGCAAACATCTTCCATACACCTTAATAATGAAGTGAAATACATAGCGTAGATAAATGTCATATAGCTTGCGCTGTACATTTAATCCCCTGCCACTAATCTAAGTGTATGTGTAACAGCAAAAGCCTATTTAACCGTAGCTTTGGTAAATCCCTTACTTATGCTAATCCGTGTGATCACAAGGGATGTGAGCTGAAAACTTTTAGCCTTCCTTTTCTGCAAAATGGGTGTAATTATAGCTTCATTCATTTTTAATAAGCCCCCCCCCCATGTATACACATATCTTATGGTAAATAATGGAAAGTACATTTTATTTATTTTGTGGCGTGGCTATTTTATGATGGGAGGTACCCTATTTTACGATGGCTGGTACCCTGTTTTATCTTATCAAGTCACTGTAACCTTTTCTTTGAATTGTCAAGACAATTTTTTAGACTTACATGTCCACTGGCGGACGTTGCTGTACAGTTTGCTGATCATTGTGATTTGTGTCCTATCTCCTCCTTGAGAAAGTCTACACTGTGTCTTAATGTCTTCCTTCAGCACAACAGAATATTCATTTTGTGAAGTCAAAGTAGACAGTGTGATGTCACAGATCATTCCTTTGCTGTATACCTTCCTTAAGGTTTCGCTGTGTGTTAAGGATATTTTATGTTACAAAATACCTAGCTTACTATAGATTTGTAACTTAGAAACTGATTTAGTTTGTAATAGTAAATACCATTTTTTATTTTCTGATAAAAATACAAGGCAATAAAAACAGTCCCACTCCTTGAAAGCAATGCATTTAATGTACAGTTGATACCAGTTTCTAACTATGATTGCTAAATTGATTAGTAATTGAAAAGTATGTAAATGTACTTTAAGAAGTGCAGATGACTTCACCAAGAGGATACACACAATAGCATTTAGCCATCAATGAGGTAGACATAGTGCTATCATGAATGTAAGACAAGACCAAATAAGATCTGAGGCGTTACCCCCCCACCCAAAAAAATGAGTATGAGTTCCTGCTTGCTACTGATTTCCATAGAAACTATAAATAAAAGAGCATTTTAAAAAGTCGTGTTCTTGATCTTTGCTTCACTTGTACTTCGCATCAGAATTATACCCGGCTTCTTCTTGTGTTTTTTTTTGGCTTAACATTTTAGGTTATACACTATAAATAGAAATCAGCATTCATTTGGTCTCATCATCTGATTACCTGCTGTGTGTGTGTGTGTGTGTGTGTGTGTGTGTATATATATATATATATATATAACAACACCTTAAATCGCCTTAGCCTGAATAGCACATTAATTTAATTTTTTTTTTTTTTAAAACAACAAATTTTATGTGTGTCAGATGATAGTTTTGTGCCCCGATGACTGATTTGTCACGAAGCTGTATTGAGCTTTGGTGCGCTGTATAGTTGTCTGTAACTGTCGCTGGTCCTTATCTCTGTATAACAGAGCTTAATCAGATTTACTGGTTATCTAAAGTAGTGCATATGTTTTCAGTAATGTGTAACTGTTTAGCAAAGTCACTCTTGCATTAATATTTCATCTTTTTTTCATTGATATAGGTGATGGCAGACCCTATGATGATGCCAGTCATGCATGGTGGACACACAAACTACAGAATGGGCATGAACACCATGCAGGTACCACCTGCACAGCAACCAAGAAATATGTCCTCCAGCCAGATGATGCAATATGGAGTTGTGCATTCTGATGGGAACTTGCGGGCAAGGATGGGAATGCACCAGCAAATGCCAGGCCACATGATGTATCCCGGACAGGCCCAGTCCTACATGGGGACACAACAACTTATGGCATCCATGCACCTACAGAAGCTCAATACTCAGTATCAAGGACATCCAATGATGAGCAATAATGGACACGCACACGGCCACCCAACATACAGGATGGCACCAACTCACCAACAGTACATGCCCACCCTTAATGTTACAGACACAGATATTGTGGATGAAGAAGTGCTGACATCATTGGTGGTAGAGCTGGGGCTGGACCGCATTAAGGAGTTGCCTGAACTTTATTTAGGTCACAATGAGGTTGAGTTCATCTTGGATTTTGTAAGCAAGCAGCAGCCTAATACTGTGGCCTGCTGAGCAGCTCTTCTCTAAAAAAAAAAAAACAAAAACAATTGCACACCCGTTCTCCAGTTGCACTATTTGGCTTGAGGTAGCCATCAGTTTAGGTCTATTTTTCTGTCCTTTCCTGTTGATATTACATGATGTGATGTTGCCACTGCATTTCATGACAAGACATTTAGCAGGAAGTGATTCAGATGCCATCTCCGTGCTTCATAAAGTTTGCAAATACTGAAAGGATGTGGTGCTCATCATCAGGAACTGATTGAATTCTGAAAACAATGTGGAACAACCTGAAGAAGGAGACTCTCAAGGAAACTGTTGGCATTTATAGAGGAGCTGTTGGTACATATTATAAGAACTGATTAATGTAGACCTGGGCAGATGTGTTTCCTGCATACTTGTTTGTTTGTTTTAGTGTTTTTTTTGTCATTGTTTTGCTGACTATTCCAATATTTTTAAATCTAAGTTGACCACAGAAAAAAAATAAAATGTCAAGACACTATGCTATCTATATTATAAGAACCTTTAAGAAGGTTACACAGCTGTACTTAATTATAAATATATTAATTTCAAAATCAGAAAACTTCAGCATGGCTGTCTGACAAATGATTAATCTCCCTATAAGTACAACTTTGAATGTATATTTCCTAAGAAAAAACATTAATTTTATTAAGAAAATCCTGTTGTGAAACAATGCCTATTTTACAAAGGGTAACCAGCTCATTTTGTTGAGTGTAATTTAATAAAAGTTATCTTATGCAAAGTATTAGTATTTCATCTCATTTGTTTTATATATATATATATATATATATATATATATATATATATATATATATATATTATATTCACTGATAGTTACCAATTATGATGGCTAGGTGTTGGCTTTAAAGTACATCTATGCAGCTCCATAGCCTTGGGAGGTAATGAGTTGTAAGCTCTGTTCTTGTGTAACTGGTTCTAATGGCTTTGATTAGGGAGATTAAGTAAATTGTAATTGAAAATGTATAATCCTTTACTTTAGACACACTGAAAGCCAAAATACACTTTAAAAATAAAGTTAAAGATGCAGTTTCTATTGAACTGATATTGGGATTAAGAATGCCAGTCCAAATCCTGGATTCTATATGGGGGGGGGCTCTTAGGTATGTTCTTCTACCTACCAATTATAGGTCATCTAATCCTTATTCTTAAAGGGAAATCCCCACCTTTTCTTATTACTAGTAAAAGATAAAAATAATAAAAAAAATATTCTATTTACTTTTTAAACCTGTTTTACTTTTTCATAAGGTCTTCAGGCAGCTGCATATTGGCTATCCTAGCTCTGTTATTTTAGCCCAATAATTATTAGCCACTATAGTTCAATATCATGCTGCCTTTGGCAAAGAATACAAAGGTTAATTCTTAATCACCCACTTTGGCTGATCAAAGTGTATGAACAAGTGGATTTAGCATTGCCATAAAGTAGCACCTCGGTGTGGTGTTGTTAGCCAGGGAAGTCACCCAAAGGTGTGTTTTTTTTTTTTTTTTTTTTTGAACTAAATAAAATACAGGTTCCTGTCAAAGCTAACATACATTATTACTGTATACAGCACTGTACTTTTATACTCGAGAAATCTTGTTTTTCCCATGGGTCTGTAGAGGGAGTCTAGCCCATGATAAAATAAAGTAATAAAGGTATAAAATGTTTTGTTTGGAAACACCGGAATATAATGGATCAAGGTGGTGGTATATAGCAGTTTCTTGGTGACTAGGACATA